>NC_069799.1:59407223-60044410 GCF_027406575.1 Nycticebus coucang | reverse complement strand
TGCTTCCTTTTTGAGGAAGAGCACTGGAGAACAAGGGGGTCACAAAATCAGTGGCTTTGGATAAACCTGATCTGTTTATTTTTTGATGCCTTTTAATCTGGATTTAGGTCAAGGGAGGGGGTGAATTTTGCATATGCACTTGTAGTAACAGCAAATCTCCTCGAGCCCCAGAGGGTCATTTTAGTGCTTTCATGGGATGAACTCTACCAAGCAAGGTGAGTTTGACTTTTGGAGGTGGTCTTGGGTGGATTTTCATTGTGGGTCATGTGAGTGACCAATAGATGCTTTGGAGGGCCGAGTCAGGTGTCTTCTGTATTTTACCTGTTATGAAGCACTCAAGCTGCAGCTGTCTCTCTCCAAGGCTAATTCAGAACTTCCACAGTTCATTTGGTGGTGATTGGAACCAAAGTGGTAGAAATACTGTAAAGTGGTCCCACCTCTGCTTTTACTCCACATGGAAGGGATTTTCTCTTGTAAGTAGAACTCCAGAACCAGGAGAGACTTGGTGTCTAGATCCATCTCTGCATCTGTGTCTCTCTATATCTTTATTCCCTTGTTTTATGGAGATAAAGCAAGCACAGAAAGGTAAGCTTGTTATTTGGGATCATACAACTAGGTAGGGATGGAATAGTATCCAGGGCCAGGGCAGAAACTCCACTAAGACAGCAGAGCCTTGGGTGGCACCGTGGCTCAAGGAGTAGGGTGCTGGCCCCATATGCCAAGGGTGGTGGGTTCGAGCCCAGCCCTGGCCAAAAACTGCAAACAAAAAAACAAAACAAACCAAAAAAAAAAAAAAAAAAAAAGACATCAGGGCCAGGGAGAAACATGACCTCCAGGAGTTCCAGAGACCTTGTGTGTTTCCAGACTCATTTCCCCTGTGGTCTGATCTGTGAAGGACAGATGCGGGAAGGGGAGCCCAGAGGGGTCAAAAGTCTTGCTAGTGATCACTGGTCCACGGTCTGGAGCGATCGTGTGGCCCACTAGATCCAAAATGTTCTTAGGCTCAGCCTGCATGAATATAGGATACTGCGCATGATCTAGGCTTTGCTTTATAAATCAAATTGTTGGGATGCAGGGTGGGGTTGACTGCCGCGTTCAAGGACAACTTTTTCTCAGGTGATGGTGTGTTGGCCATTAGGCGTATAAGAGAAAGACTTAATGTCTGTCTTTAGTAGATTGTCCCCTGGATTCTTGTTATTATTAATACAAAATAAAATACTTGGGGCACTGGAGATCTCTGTGGATATATTTTTCCCTGATTGCATTGGAATCGCTATGTAAATTAACCTTCCTGAGGTTTATCTTTGGGAATTCCTAACCCAAGTCTTAGGGTTGTGTTACATATAAAGAAAATACCGGGAGCAATCAGTCTTAGAAACTTACCTTCTATTCAGGCTTTCCACAGGAAGGCAATTTTACCCCAGCTGGGATCACCACTTGCTTTTCACATTCTTAATTGTTTTGCCAATTTTCCAGATGCCTTTGGAAATTCATGCTGACCATTTTTTTTTGGTTGTTCATTCCATTTTGAGTACTGAATATTTTCCTGTCACCACTTACACTGGCATGAATAAAATATTCCTTTTCAGGATGATGATTTTCAAATGTTTCTTGAAGAAAAACAAAATACCACCATCGGTTAAATTTAGGAGGCCTGTTAAAGTGTCCTCACAGTGTGAGCAGGTGAATTGGAGAATAGAAATTGTAATTTCCCTGCAGTGTCCTGCACAGTACGTTGTAATAGCCGGCAGAAATAAACGTGGATGACGAGAAGGGAATCATTCCAGACTTAAAATAGAGTTTGCCCCTCAGAACAATCTGGGGTTATCTATACTCACTTTATGGAATAGTTACCGTCTGTAACAACCGTGTATGTTAAAATGGTGAAATGATTTGCAAATCAAATATGCAGTAGATGTAACATACTTAATTTATTCATTTAATTTTCTCTTTTATTGTGGTATATATATTATAGATTATAAAACTCAGTCATTTCTAAGTGTACGGTTCCATGGCATTAAACATCTTCACATTGTTGTGCTGCGATCACCACCATCCGTCTCCAGAACTTTCTCATCATTCCAAACTGAACTTGGTACTCATTCAATCAGAACTCCCTACTTCCCCTCCCCTACCTTTACCCCCGGTCTCTAGGAATTTGACACCCTAGGGACCTGGTAGGAAGGGAATCATATACAGGGCTTTGCTTTTGTGAGTGCTTTATTTCACTCAGCTTAATGGCATCAAGATCAGAATTTCCTTCCTTTTTACTAAATTAAATGATTGTTTATTATGTACGACATGTTTTGAAATACGTACATGCCTTGGAATGACTAAATTGAGTCAATTAACATACGCATTCCTTCACACTTATTTTGTGGTGAGAACACTTAAAATCTAGTCTCTTATCAATAAATATAAAACATTGTTATTAACTTCATGGTCACCATGTTGTACAATAGATGTCTCCAACTTACTCCGCCTTGTCTAACTGAAATTTTGTGACCTTTGACTAAGTTCTGCCACCCCCAGGATGTGGTGACCACCATTCACACTCTACTTCTGTGAGTTCAGCCTTCTTTAGGGAATTCCTTCCTTTTCAAGCTCTTACTACATCTAATTCATTGTGCTCAGCCCTTTGAGAAAGACAAAAATATTTCACTTGAGGAACTCATCGTGTTAGAGGGAAGAAAACTTATAAAACCCTAAATAACTTATATAATAAAAGTTTGAAATTTTCAGAGGGAAAGTGGTGAGCATTTTACATTACCACCATTCATCTGCATGACCTCAGTCAGATGAGTTCAGAGATTACATTTTCTTTTTTTTTCTATTTTGCAGTTTTTGGCCGGGGCTGGGTTTGAACCCACCACCTCCGGCATATGAGGCCGGCACCCTACTCCTTTAAGCCACAGGCGTTGCCCTCTTTTTTTTTTTATTGCTGGGGATTCATTGAGGGTACCAGATACCAGGTTACACTGATTGCATTTGTTGGGTAAAGTCCCTTTTACAATCCTGTCTTCCTCCCAAAAGGTGTGTCACACACCGAGACCCCACCCCTCCCCTCCTTCCCTCTCTGCTCTTCCTTTCCCCTAACCCCCTCCTTCCTTCTCTCTGAGATTTAAATTTTCTTACCCAAGTGACATTCAGCCAGGAATTGGTCAAATTGAGATTCAGACCCAGCGTTGAAGCATCCTGACCGCCTTCCGAAAGCAGAGATGGCAAATGCTAAGTCTAGAGATGGAGACCTTCATCCCACCTGGGGAGGACGCAGTGGAAGCCGGAGAACAGGACTCAAACCCCGAGGTGTGGGAGGATGTGCAGCTCCGGAGGAGGGGACCATGGCAGGACAGACCCCCTCAGCCAGAAGATTACCCTGGAGAGGGCAGGCGAGACTCACAGGGCTGGAAGGGAAGGGGAAAGCTTTGCTTTACACTCAAACATTGCACCTTATTTTTTTTTTTTGAGACAGAGCCTCAAGCTGTGACCCTGGGTAGAGTGCCATGTTGTCACAGCTCACAGTAGCCTCCCGCTCCTGGGCTTAAGCGATTCACTTGCCTCAGCCTCCCAGGTAGGTGGGACAATAGGCAGCTGCCACAACGCCTGGCTATTTTTTGGTTGTAGTTGTTGTTGTTTGGTAGGCCCGGTCTGGGTTTGAACCCGCTAGTTCTGTTGTATGTGGCTGGCGCCTTAGCTGCTTGAGCTACAGGCGCCGAGCCTACCACTGCACTTCTGAACCCAAATGCGTAGGGTTTTCCCTCCCATTAAGTAATTCTCCAACTCTTAAGGATACTTTGTGAGTATCCTATAATTCAGTTATGACACCTTCTATGTGAAGTTAGCTCAGACCCTGCAGGTTGGGGGCTCAGTCCCACAAGACAGCCCCCCACTTCAGGTGCCAGCTGCAAACTCCAGACTGTGACCTGTGCTTTTGACCAACTGGCTGTAAATCAAAGGTTCTTGTGACCCCTTTCTCAGTTTGGTCATTGCAATAAAAGCTCTCAGAACTCAGGGAAACACCCCGTTTATGTTTATAGTTTTATGATGAAGCCTGTAACTGGGAGAGACGCTGAGGGCACGGTGTGGGTGGAGACTGCATACCTCTCCAGGTGTGTCTCCCAGCCTCTCCACGTGCAACCCAGAAACTCCCCGGGCCCCCTCGGGTAGGGTTTTTATGGAGAACCCATCACGTAGGTGTGTTATGAAATCACTGGTCATTGATGATTGACTCAGCTCTGGAGGGAAAGTTCCAACCCTCCCATCACCTGATTGGTTCTCTGGCAAGCAGCCCCCATCCACCAAGAGTCACCTATTGGGCAAGAATTCAGGAAATCCCAGGGGTTTTAGGCAGCCAGGGGCAGGGACCAAAGGGAGGTGACGTCAAGGGTGGGAGGAAATTGCACTAGGTTGGCACGATGGAAGGGGTAGGAAGCCAGGTGTGAAAGGTGGGTGAGGGCTCAGGTCATGATGGCTCTGAGTACCAGGCCAAAATTTTGATAATGTTAGTTCATATTCAGATTTGAGCACAGATAGGGCTTAGAAACTGACCTCAGCATCTGGGGCAGGGGCTTGAAGCCTGAGGGACCTGTGGCCGGAGAGGACTGTCAAAAGGCCGGCACGAGGGTCCCTAGCCAGGAGGCCTGTGCTGTGTGGCAGGGGAGGAGGAGCTGCTATGCATGGGTTGTGACAGGGCCAGGGGCTGCTCCCTGGGGGCTGAGATGTACTTTGTGGCTGCTTCTCCATGGTAAATAGAGCAGTTAGGTTTATTTAAATATGGGATGCTTTCTGTCAGATTTTGTTCCGAGTGTTTTGCCAGTAGTTGCTCATTGACTATCTGTGACCACCCTGTATTGTAGGCTCTGCTTATTCCCATTTCACAGATGGGGAAATGAAGCCAGGCCAGCTCCAGGACCTGTACTGTGGTGTTAATGGCACATTTGAGATCCACATGTATTTCCCTGAGTTTTGAGTCTCTTCCCTTCCCAGGCAGTTGTAGGATCCCTGGCATTCTTGATCCGCACGGACGAAATATCCTGTAAAAATCAAAATGTGGTATGCCGAGGGGATTTCACAGGCATCCAGAATTGCTGAACCAGGAGACTGAGATGATGGAAGGGGAGGCTTGCTGGGGTTATCTGCTAATGAAGTTTTTAAAAAGTATTTTATGTTTTTAAAAATTCAGATTAATATGAGGGCACAGATGATTAGGTTACATTGTTTGTGTTTCTACGGTAAAGTTCAAGTTGTAGTTGAGGCAGTTGAGCCCTTCATCCTTGGGCTAATTAAGTTTTTGTATGATCTTTCCCTGTGTGGGTAGGAAGAGAGAGTTAGATCAAGTGGCGTACTAGGGCCACCAGGATAGGAGTGGAATTCAAGGAATGACACCCAGTGCAATGGGGGGGATGTTTTACCTGTGTCAGCTTTGGGGGAAAGCTTGCTGGGAATAGTTGGTTTTTGAGTATTTATCAGCCCCCAGTCTGGAGCTCCTTAACCTGGAGTCTGCAGCGGAATTTGCTAGGTGGCCATGTGGCCTGGGGGGAGGACAGTCTGTCCTCTGCTGCCTGCTGTCCCTCCATCAACTCCCACCATTCCTCTGAGAACTTGGGGGTGGAGCCTTCTCTCTCTCAGGGTTCTGCCCAGCAGTAATCGGCTCGTTCAGGTCCTCTGACCTTGATTTTCATGAGTCTCCTGCTTAATCTCTTTGCTGTAGGCAGAAAAAAAAGGAGCTCCCCAATACAGACGGTCTCCGAGTTACAAACATCTGACTGACGTACGGCTTGTACTTAGGAAGGCTATTACAGGTAATAGTTAAGTGTATCAGTTCCAACTTACATACAGATTCAACTTAACAATCCTTCAGAACCCATCTTCGTTTGAAACTGGGGAATTGCCTATATTGGAGAAGACTTTTTTTTCCTTGCAGGCCCCCTGTGGCCTAGGGACCGTGTGAGATAGTATTCCATCTCTTCTTACTGGGTTTCTTCTTATCTGTATTTCTGGTGTTGGCTGCAGCCCGGCAGATCCTTGCGTTTTCCACAGTGAGCACCTGAAGAGCTTGTTTGAGTGGAGGTCAACAGTGACTGTCCAGCCGCACCTGTTGCTGGCTCAGCTTGGTAGACCTGGACACTTCCGGACCATGGTCACGGCTGCAGAGCAGGCTCCTTACCTGGTGTGCTGAAGCCTGGCCACATGCTGTCCGTGTGAGCTTTGGGCTTTTTAACTCGAGTCATCCCTATAGCAATTGAACACTGGGACCAGGAAGAAGCAGATTTTATGCGCCGTCTCTGTGTTGGGCCTGCAGCTGTGTTTGTGTGATTTTTAAAACAATTTATCTGTCATCTCCACCCGGCCCCATCCACTGACCCAGCTTCTCTGCAGCCATTGGTAATCTCAGTTTTAATTAATCTTTCAAAGAAGCAGATTCAGTTGATTGCCTCACAAGCTGAGTTTTGGTGTCTATACCTTTCAGCTGCCTTACAGAAGTGATTAAAATAAGGATTTTCATATGAGCTTTGGCACCCAGTTCGGATTATTTTTGGATCTTGTCTCAATGGTTTATTTCCATCATCTGCCTGTTTTTAACATAACGAGCTGAAAATGAGGAGCGGGGCTGGTTTTTATCTTGCTGTGGGCATTCTTTCATGTGTCCGAGGGTAGCCACGATCTCTGGTCCTGTCCGCTGTGCCGGCCTCATTGCCCTCGCCACATCGCCAGTGTAGAGTCCTATCTTCTCTTTACCCCTCAAGCCTTCATAGATAAAACCATTTATTACTGATCTGCCCGAGCAGGGATCCTGTGGCTGTGGTTCCCACAGGCCCCAAGTTTAGGGCTGCCTTTAACAGACTGGGTTGCAAATCAGGCTGTGTCCTACTTGAGGGCAGGGCAGGTGTTCTGGGCACCTCTGTGGTCCTGAGCCTACGCCAGTGCCTGGTAGGCGAGGGAGGCTTGGTGAAGGTCTCTGGAAAGAGGGAATCTCCTTGAAATGTCTAGAAAAGTTGATGGGAGTGATGCTTAGAGCTGTAGGAGCAGGAAAACGGTTGGCCTGTAGATGTGTTCCGTCTGGCCAGCACATTGTTTAAAATCTTTCGAACCAACATATTAAAAAAAAAAACAAAACCCTCAGGTTAATCATACATAGAAAAATCCAGATTTCTAGCTTCTCTTGAAAAATGTAAAGAGCTGGCACAGACTGGCGGCCTTCCCTCTGAAGAGTCTAAAGGGGCTAATTGAAAGAGCTGAACTCTGCTGGCGGAGACTGGCAGCCTTCCCTCTGACGAGTCTAAAGGGGCGGCTTTTTGAGAGCCTTTTGTTCTCCCGATCCCTAAAGTAATTTTTTAAAGTTGTAATTTTGTAAATCTGCCCCCTCCCACACTTCGAGCTGATAGCCAGAATTTCTCATCATAACTTAAGAGTGGCAAAGGATGTTATTTCCAGCTTACTGTAAATATTGGCATCTTTAAATGAAACAGTTACATCATTATTTTAAATGTAACCGGCGGAATCTAAATACCGTAGAGAGTTGGTACCCACCATTATCCATTTAAAAAGCACCAGAATAAGCTCTTCTTTAACCACCAGAATTTCTACCTCAATTATTTCTTTTTCTCCTTTAGATTCATAGCCTATTCCCACAGAATTTTATCCTAGTGTATTATATTTGTCCTTGAAAAAATATGTACATACCTTTAAATTAAATTTCCTGTGGATATAAGGGTCTAAATATTTTTAAAATTCTTGTGTTGAGTTATCATTATGATGACTATTGCACACATGAATAAAATGAAGACCTTATAAATTCTGATAAATATATTAAGAGGGGAGTATAGAATTTACTTGGAAATACATCTCCTCATGAAATACATGGAGCTTTTGGGGTCTCTTTTTCTATTAATTGTTTTACGTGTCCATGGATAGATGCTACTTACTACTGGGATGCGAAGGCTTGGCAGTAAGTTAGTTACATTAACATTTTAAATGTAAACCAAACTACGGTCCGCCCTCATTTTTCATGGGTTCTGTATTTGCGAATTCATCTCACTAAACTTATTTATAACGTCCCAAACAGTACTGGAGGTGCTTTTGTGGTCATTGGCACATATGTGCAGAGGTGAGTCACCCGACATGCACACCCCCAAGTGAGGTCACGCGGTGGTGCTCTGATTTCTTGTTTCAGCTCTCATGCTCCAAATGCATCCTTTTTGTGGTCTGGTTAGTGCCCCATTTTTGTGCTTTTCTGTGGGTAATTTTGCTGTTTAAAATGGCTCTGCATGGAATGTTTAAGTGCTGGATAGCATTCCTAAGTGTGAGAAGGCTTTGATGCGTCCTACATAGAAAAATGTGTTCCAGAAGCTTCGTTCAGATGTTGAGTTGTGGTGTTGGTGACTATGAGTTCACTACTAACAAATCAACAATATAGGAGGTCTGATAACAAAGTTCATGAACGCGTCCTGGAAAACGTGCTGCATCCCTCATTGTTGACCATCACCACGGTCCTCTTGGAGGTCCTCCCCTTGGGAAGCTGTGCACCAGTGCCAGTACTTGTCTGTTCTTCAAAGCAATTTTGGAACTCTTTTTCTGGAATGGCCATCAGAGCTGTTGTATATTAAACAAAGTGTCTTTAAGAGAAACACATGTAAAGCAAGCTTATGTATTGATTAGCTGACCAGAGGCCTGTAGGAACCTAGTCCTGTGTTTTCCCCTAGGACAATGGTTCAAGGTTTGCTAATTCAGTCTTCTCAGTGACTTTGTAAAAACGTAAACTCATGCCTATAAGGAGACTTGACCATATGAGATTTGCACATGGATGTCATGACTTAAGGAGTTTAAGAAATAATTTCAGGGTGATGTCTAGTAGGCAGGTGTTTCACTCAGAATTTGAAGGGAGTAACAAGGGTTTTATTTTACTTTACAAGACAGTCTTTGGAAGCAGTTCCCTAACAGAGCAGCATCCATTAGAAAGTCTTTCGAGTGCAGCCCAAAGAATAATGATGGCAAATGCCTTTGCTATTTAAACTTCACCATGAACTTGCTTCTTGCTGCGTGTCTGAAGTCTGAGCAGTCAGATGGAGGGCTGAGTCAGGAGAATAGCATTCGAGTTACTCTTTTACTGTTTGACTAAAGCTTGTGTCACCGGAAGATGAAAGATCTCAGAAGAGTGATGTGACGTTTGGAGGCTACACAGGCCTCCTAATTTACATTCAGGGCCATCATTTGTTCTTTGATTTCATGTAGCTTAAAGTTTTTTTTTCCTTAATAACCTCTAGTCCCACAGCCATTAATCCTTACTAAATACTACATAACATGGAATGGTCATGGTTTGGAGAAATTTCTATTCCTGGGCAGGGTGTATTTTGAGATGTGACTTTATGCCTGTGGAATCTACAGTGGGGACTTTGGGTTTTGTGGGTGGGGACTCAGACCCTTTACCCAGCATAAGACGGAGGCTTCTTGTTTGATCCCTCTCCTCTTTCTGGGACAAATCTCTGGTCTAGGAATTCCATTCCTGTTTTCACCTCTCTCCCTTGTAGAATGTTTTTTTTTTTTTTTTTTTCACCTCTCTCCCTTGTAGAATGTTTTATAATAGAAAAAGCTCAAATCAGATTCTAAGTTTGCTCCCTCCTCAGTAGATTATAGTAGCAGTGATTTTCTTTCTTAACCATGTGTGTGGTCTTTGGTAATTTTTTAAATCAGTCTGAGCCCATGCAGGGAGCTGGGGTACAGAGACACCCCGTGTGAGCCCTGGGTTCAGGGAGCATACTTTTCTGGGGAAGGATCAATGTGACAGTGTGAAGAGGCCGGCAGGGCCTGGGGGCTCCCATGAGGTCAGCGGGGAACTCCTGCAAGGAGCCTCCAGAGAGGGTGATCATGGTGTGTCTGAGTTTGCCTGGGGGAGTCAGGGAAGGCTTTCTGGGGGTGGTATGCTGGGTCTGAGATTTGAGGTACAGATTAGGAGTTTACTAGCTGAGCAAAGGAAGGGGGCTTCCAGCAGGTGGCCCAAGTTGGACCTAAGACAAAGGGTGAACAAGTATGGGGTCTGCTTGGGGGTTCAGGCACAAACAGCTATCAGTGAGAGGAGAAGCTGGAATGGGGCTCTGGTTGTCAGTAACTTTATGTCACACTTTAGTGGTTTGGTTTTATCCTGTCAGTGGGGAGTTGAGCAACAAACATGGTCCGTCTTTTTGCTTTATTTTTTAATTTTTTTGGCTGGGGCTGGGTTTGAACCTGCCACCCTTGATATATGGGGCCGGCACCCCACTCCTTGAGCCACAGGTGCCACCCCATGGTCCGTCTTTTTGTGTGTTTGAAAGTCTACTTTGGTGCTATGGTTGGTAAATATAAGACTGGTGCCAGGGGCCAGGCGCGGTGGCTCACACCTGTAATCCCAGCACTTGGGAGGCCGAGGCGGGTGGATTGCCTGAGCTCACAGGTTTGAGGCCAGCCTGAGCCAGAGCAAGACCTCGTTTCTAAAAATAGCCAGGTGTGTGGTGGGTGCCTGAAGTCCCAGCTACTTGGGAGGTTGAGGCAAGAGAATCACTTAAGCCCAGGAGTTTTGAGGTTGCTGTGAGCTACGATGCCACAGAACTCTACTAAGGGTGACACAGTGAGACTGTGTCTCAAAAAAATAAAGATTGGTGTCAGGGCGACCAGTCACATTGCTCTTGGAGTCCTGGAATGGGGTAGTTGGAAAGAGATGACTGTCTGAAATGAGGATACGGGGTAGAGAAGTGGGACAGAAGGGTCACAGGCCGTCACGTCTGCCTCTTTGGGATAATTTTGGATTTGGGATCATCAGTTGGAGAGAGAGGGGTGGGAGGTCTCATGCTTGGATGTTTGGGCAGAAGTTGTGGGGTTTTTAGCTTATTTTTGCCTGCATTACCTTCTTAAGCAATTTAATGTTGATCTGTTTATTATAGAAAAGAACCAAGGAGCAAACTGTGGAGGAAGAAAAAGCCGTAACATTGTGGTCTGAGGACCAGTGTGGGCACATGAAGCCAGATGCAATAAAAGACTGAGGGCTGATGTTCGAAAGTGACTTAAGACAAGCTGTCACCCACCCCTCATCCTGTTCACCTGGTCATCTGCCCTGCAGAATTGCAGAGTGGCTGAGAACACCAGTGGTGGCTTCAGGTGGACCTCATTAGCCCTTCATGGGACAGGAACGTGGCAGGTCCTTGCTCTGTGCTTCTTGGATAAGGGTGATAATAGATCCCACTCTAACTGTGAGGATTAGGCTAGGTCATTAACCGTGTTTCTTAGCCCAGCTCTTGGCAGAGTAGGCACTCAGAAAAATTGTCTCTCCACGTATTGATGAGAACAGATTTTATATAAAGACTCTAATTTTACAACTAAATATAAATCTGGGATTCAGAATTGGTTTGTTAAGAGATTTTTTTTATTTATGAAAGGGTGCACCGTGGAATCCCTGCAGAGAGTGGGGTGAAAAGCTCTCTGTTAGTGTGTTTAAAAGTATTTCGTTTGCAAAAATGCAACCCATTTTAAACTAATAGTTTATTATTAACAGTAATCTCTATTGTAATCAACTATATTATATAATACGTTGAACTTTTTTTTTGTGAGACAGAGCCTTAGGCTGTCACCCTAGAGTGCTGTGGCATCACAGCTCACAGCAACTTACAACTCCTGGGCTTAAGCAATTCTCTTGCCCCAGTCTCCCAACTAGCTGGGATTATAGGCGCCTGCCACAACACCTGGCTATTTTTGTTGTTGTTGTCATTGTTGTTTAGCAGGCCCGGTCTGGGTTTGAACACACAAGCCCTGGTGCATGTGGCTGGCGCTCTAACCACTGAGCAATGGGTGCTAAGCCAATACATTGAACTTTCAAGGGCTTTTTTCCCTCCTTCCCAGCATTTCAACTGCTCCCCTGTAAAAGGCCTCAAAGAAGGGCTGATGCTGGGAAGACACCTGGCTTCCCAGCTGGTGGTGTCTTATGGCAGGTGATTGCATTGGGGCCAATTGGAAACTTTCCTGTCTCTTTTGTCAAAGAGACAAAAATAGGTGTCTATCTATTGAGCTTTTCTAAGAGTGGGAAATTGACAAAGAAACTGCTAATTGAGCCAATCCAGACTTTTGCTTAATATTGACACAGAACAGGTAACTGCATCTGAGTCTTTCGGAAATACGCACACCTTATAAATAGATTCACCTGTAATTAGTTGCAAAGATTTAACTGGGTGTAGGAAAGCTAAGAAAGAAAAGCATTTAACTGTTAATTATGTGTTGTACAGGGCTGTGCAAGATTGGTATGAATAACTTCCTATGGAAGTTGGAGTTGTGGAGTTTTAACAGAAGGATCATGGAGATCAACTTTTAACTTACAAGAACCAAGAAAATTGTATTTTTATGCATTCACTAATTTCCTTTATATTTTTATTGGTAAGGGAGTGACTAAGCTGCTGGAGAGAGCTTCTGGGTGTGTCACCATGGCCGCTGTGCACTGAGTTGACGTGATTCTAGTCCAAAGCCTATGATGCTTTGCCCTAAGCCATCAAATTATGGGTGAATATGTGGTTTCTGTTGGGGCTTTTGGAATTCTGAATATAGGTGCTCTCAGTTCCTGTTTTGGGGACGTCTACAGCTTGCTGCAGTCCAAGCAGCTCATTTTGCAGATGTCAGTTTAAGTCACTAGCGTGGCCAGAGACATCAGGGCTTTGTAAGGTGTCTCCAGTGTGGATTTAGGGCCGAGATAACTGTTGCTGTGACCAGAGAGCCTTGGTGTTATGTTCCTTGTAGAAAACACCATTCTCCAGGCCTAATGTACACCATTTTAATGTTCAGTCTGGAGGCAGCAGGGAGCTAGCGACAAACCACAGTGTTTGCTTGCAGTGTCTGTGTATTGACTCACATGCCCACAGTCATAGCAGCTATCTTAAAAAATTAGTCACAGTCTGGCAGATACAAACACTGAACAATTAACACCTGTAATTATCTTGCTCTATAAGCACCATGTCAGAGATCCCAGTAAAAGCTCATTAACCGAGACCCCCATAAATTTGCAATGCCAGGTGACAGTCAAGGCTGGTAGGCCGAAGTTCACTGGAGCCAGTGTCTATGAAACAGTTTGCCGAGCAAACTCATGGTATCAACGTGACGCAGACCTATTATTTAATCTACTCCAAAGAGCAAACACTTAACTTTAATATTGGCACGTGTAGTTAAATGTTTATGACAAGTAGTTTTTTTAAATCAGGTCCAACAAGACTGCTTAGTGATAATTTACCAGCCCTTTAAAGTTGTTTATGTATTTCCAAATATTGAAATTACAGTCCTCTAGGAATGTTTGGAGATGGGCAGGGGAGAGGGCAAATGATGGTATCTGCCTCCTCTACACTGATGCTGCCGGCAAGGGTGTCTGGCACAGAGGAGACACTCAGGACTTCTTCCTGAAAGGTATAAGTTCAGTGTGTGCATAAATGGAACGGCCCTGGGATTAGGGGTTGACCAGTTGGGGAAAAAAACAACTCACCGCCCCCCGCCGCACGCATGCGCACGGTGTGCGCGCTGGTCAGGATGATTCTTCCGGCTCAAGTCTGAACTGCGCCCCGAGGGGACGAGCCACACAGGCCCCACTTGTTTCCAGATGGTGGTTAGTCTCATCCCATGGGGGAAGCAGTTCCATGCCTTCTTAGGAACTATCCCAGCTCACCAGACACCAAGTGAACCAGTAAAGACCCTAGAGGAGAATACACGTTAGTATCTGTCAAAGGATTTTTTTAAAGAAACGAAGCTGTTGGATTCTCTGCAGAATCGCGCTTCTGACGCGACCTGGGCCGCCTCGAGGCCGGGTGGTGAGTCGGTGCCTCTGTTGACCCTACGTGGCCGCACGGGCCATTCTGGTGCTTTCTCACACGCTTGTTCCCTACGTTTCCTGACTCTTTGTGGAGGAGACAGAGGCCAGCTCGGGTCCCTTGCTGCCATGTCGCCTCTCCAATCTTCAGATGTGGCCCTGTCGGGGACCCCTGCTCTGCTCCCTCCGCGCCCCGATCTCCAGTCTGCCTTCTCTGCGCCTCTGTCCCCGCAGCCCGTGATTCTCCTCAGCTGTCCCCGGATTCTAACTTGGGTCTCTAATCAGTCCTCTTGCACCGCCATCCTCCAGCCTCTCTCTTTGTCCTTTCCAGATCTCTCCACTGTGTTGGGACTGGGGGAAGAGGGCAGAGGGGGCCCAGTCCTGCCCGGGCAGCCCAGGCGAAGCCGGCTTCTTGGGCCTGTGCGAGCCAGGGGAGGGACCGGGTAAAGCAGGATCTGTCACCTGTTCCCCATTTTAAAACTCCCACTGCCGGGGGAAGGAGCCCCTGGACATCACATAAGGCCCTGCCACCCTTCCCATTTCTTCCTGGCTCCCTCCGCAGCTGGAAAGTTCAGGCACCTCGAAGGGTCTTTGGTGACCACGTCCAGCCTGTCTGCCCCCTGCACTGTCTGCTCTGCCGTCTCACAGCTTTGTCTTGTCCTCTACAACTCCAGCCTTTATTATTTCAAGGTAACCCCTTCTGGAAGGTTCCCTGAGATTCTGAGCGCAGAGAGTAACCAGCTCCTACCGCACAGGCTGTTTCAGGGCTGGGAGGAAGACGGGTTGATTGAATATTAAATCGGGGAGGAGTTTCGATTGGCTACTTCTGACTGTCGAGGAAGTAGGGGAGTTTTATCTTGAGTGTTTTATGGTAGTTCAGAGTCTGGGTACTTTCCCCTCCCCCAAGAAACAGATCTTCTGGGGAAAATAAAAACAAAATTTCTCCACAGGAGCATGGCGGTCACTTCTCTAGTGTTTGAATGTTGTGTTGGAAACCACAGCCATGATACTTAGGCATCCTCCAGGCATTGTCCATTTTTTTTTTTTTTTTTTGAGACAGCATCTCACTCTGTCATCCTTGGTAGAGTGTTGTGGTGTCATAGCTCACAGTAACCTCAGGTTCTTGGGCTCAAGCAATTCTCTTGCCTTAGCCTCCCAAGTAGCTCTTGCCTCACCTCAGAGATTACAGGTGCCTGTCACAATGGCTGGCTATTTTAATTTTTTAAATTTTTATTTATTTATTTAGAGACACAGTCTCACTATGTTGCCATCAGTAGGGTGCTGTGGCATCACAGCTCACAGCAACCTCAAATTCTTAGGCTTAAGTAATTCTTTTGCTTCAGCCTCCCAAGTATCTGGGACTACAGGCACCCACCACAACACCTGGCTATGTTTTGGTTGCAGGTCTCATTGTTGTTTAGCAGGCCCGGGCCGGGCTCGAACCCACCAGCCTGGGTGTATGCGGCTGGTGCCCTAACCACTGAGCTACAGGTGCCAAGCCAGCCTGGCTATTTTTAGAGGCAGGGTGGGGGGCTCGCTCTAGCTTAGGCTGGTCTCGAACTCGTGAGCTCAGGCCATCTCCCCGCCTCTGCCTCCCAGGTGTGAGCCACCGTGCCCGGCCTTAGGCATCATCCATTTTAATTGCTTGTGGGAATTTTGCTTGGAACCAAAGATGGGTACGATGTCAGATCTGTGTTTCTATCCAGCACAGTGTGAAGCTTCCGGTTCCGGTGGGGAAGCTTTGCGGACTCTGGAGCTAAGAGTTCTCCTCTGGGGGCTGCTGGCAGTGTCCAACAGTGACAGGCCCATGCACTGCCACTTTCTGTGCTCATCCTTTTCAATTGACATAGGTCTCTTTTCTCTCTTTTGTCATTTTTGTCTCTTTATTGCCTTATTTACTTGTGTCATTTACTCATTTAAAGAGAATTAATATTTACTCATCCTATAGATACTTAGCACCTTCCCTGAGCAGGCACTCAGCTAGGTGCTGTGAGTTAGATGAGCAAGACCCTCAGGGTCCTGTCACTGGGAACTTGGCCCCTACTCATGGGTAGGAGGGGAACTGGGCTCTCGGTAGGACTCTGTACACAGGTGAATAAAATGAGTGCATCTTGTGGTAAGTGCTAGGACAGAGGCAAGCGGGAGGCATGTTCCCTCTGTGCAGCTTGAAATCTTTTTTTTTTTTCCAAGTAGTTTTATGAGTGAGGTGTAAATTCAAAGGTTGTACAGTCCATCCATTTAGAAAATGCTAATTCTTGATTTTTTGCACCTTATTCTTTCTCTCGGTTTCTTCTTTTTAAGGTATAAAAGTATAAGTTTATTTTATGGTTTAGAAAGAGAGAGGGGAGAAAGGGAGGAGTGAGAAATGGCATCCCAAAGAAGGAAAGAAAGAAATAGGAATTCTCTCTAAATTGTGATAAAATATATCTAACATCAAGTTTGTCATTTTAACCATTTTTAAGTGGGTGGTTCAGTGACATTTAGGACATTCACAAGATTATGTAATTATCACTCCTATTTCCAAACCGGTTTCGTTATCCCAAACAGAAACTCTGAACCCATTAAGCAATAAGTCCCCAGTTACTCCCTCGTCCCCCTGCCTCCAGTCCCTGGTAATCTCAAATCCAGTGTTTTTCAACCTTTTTTATCTCGTGGCACACTTCAGCTTATAGTTAAACTTCTGAGGCACACTTAAATTATGTTGATCAAAAAAAGAGTTAAAAAAAATATATACTTACTGTGCTTTGAATTTCTTTTGAAAATACTTTAATTAACGGTCTTTAAAAATTTTCACAGTGTGTGGCTGACAATCTCTGCTCTAATCTGTTTCTGTCTCTGACAATTTGCCCATTCTCAGTCCTTCCTAAGTGGAATCATATCATGTTCTTTTGTGGTTGAGTTTTTTCACCACTAACATAAATGCCTTCTGGGTACATCATGTCATAGCTTGGGTCAGACCATATCCTTTTTTAAGGTTGAATAATATTTCATGGTATGGATATAATACACTTTGTTATGCATATTACTTGAAATATTGATTATATATATACTTTTTATTTTCTTAATACTTTTCCCATAATGCTCTTCAGACTAACTGGCCTGCCATATTGCTGGTAAATATTTCTTGAATTTATTAGCAATTTTGAACTATTCGATGGTGGTTATAAGCCAGCAATGCCGTTTCCTGGTGCGTGGGAGTATGTGTGGCTGTGCAAGTATGAGTATTTTCTTGAGTGTGTATATTTCTGTGTTTTGTAAGTGAGGTCATATGGTTGGTGAACATGTCTGAAGATTATATGGGCACAGGGGTGGCATTGCAGGGACTTGGCCTCTGGCCCCAAAAATGTTTAGAGGAAAAGCCAGTCCTCTTAAAGCTGAATATTGTCTGGAGTTACTCTTGGCGTCTGCTCAAAACAGACTCGTATCTGTCTCCTTGTGATAAATGTGTCTCACAGAGCTGAAGCAATGCACAGGGGAAAAAAAAAATTACATCTCTGAAGGGCTGTTCCCTGGGGAGAGTGAATTGATAATTTTTTTTGTTGTTTATTTCTCAAATCAAAGGAGGACACATCCAGTCTGAGAAGGCAGCGGGGTGTAGATATGACGTGTTTGACAGCAGCTATCAGTTCCCTCTTAGCTAGAGTGACACACGTTTAGTGTTGAGACTGATAGCAGAGCCATGCTGGACCTTAGGTGCAGCCTGAACTTTGTTGGGCCTCAGTTTTGTCTCGGAAAATACTCTGCATCCTGCTCTCTTTTACTGATCACCTTCAGCCATCTCTGCAGAGTTTCCCTCTTGCTTTTCTGGCATTTGTACTCACTGCCAAAGGCAGCAGCATGTAATGATGTGGTATGGTGGCCCCGGGAGCCAGTGACATTTCTAGACTGTGCATGGTAAGCCTGTACCTTCCCTGCCTGCATAGATCCCTTTTTACATTGAAATATGTGCTCAAAAATCTAACGTATTTCATTAATTTATTAAGCTTTGCATCTGCTTCAGGGGAGCCCCTGACATTACATCAGCTCCTGGAGTGCTGGGGCCTGTCTAGGCTCACAGTAATCATTCCCGGGACATGATGACCTCAGCCAGCCCTTCACCTCTTACATTCTTATTCCAGGCTTACAGCTAAGCCTTGGCGAAATGCCAAGAGCCCAGCCTCAGAAGTTTCTGGCTTTCATTAAAAAAGAACTTAAACTTTTACCTTAGAGCTTTAGATTGTGCTTATACGATGTGAGTTCATGTTGTGATTTTCATCTGTGTGGTCTTGCAGAAGCAGCTGCCCAACCACTGTGTGTGTTCCTGCAGCCAGGCCGTCAGCATTTGGTTTATGTGACTCCCAGGGCAGATGGCAGGACCATCCGTCCAGTGTGTGCTGTAATGAGACGCCACTGTATCCACCCTTCATTTACCCTGTGTAAATGGGGAGAAAAACCGCCGCAAGTTTTTCAGTAGAAACATTTCTAAATGATTTTAATTGATAGTGATGTTTCACCTCTGTGGTCCCCAGCCCCTGAGGCTGTGGACTGGTGCCAATCTGTAGCCTCTTAGGAACTGGGCCACACAACGGGAGTAAACCTTCTTCTGTGTTTACAGCTGGTCCCTATCTTTCACATCACTGCCTGGGCTCTGCCTCCTGTGAGACCTGCTGCTCTGTCCTTGGGAAAATTGTCTTCCATAAAACCAGTCCTTGGTGCCAAAAAGGTTGGGAACCCCTGTCCTATCTGGTTCTTATGCCCATGCTGTTGATAATAGTGAGGAATAATAAAAAATAACTCCAAAACCAAGGCGGAACATCTGCTGATGTCTCTGGGTGGTCTTGCTGGAGGTTTGAATCTTTCAGAGTGGACGAGTTTCACCAGTGACGCTGGGTCAGACAGTTCAAAGTGGAAGGCTGGAGACCAGGGACCCAACAACACAGATGTGTTCTTTTGCCATTTGTTTGCAGCAAAGGGGGCTTGTCATCCATCACCGTCTTCACCTCCTGGTGTTCCTGGGATGCTACCTGTAGCCTGAGCACGTGGCCTTGGCGGCCCCAGCCTACTCCAGTGTACTGTCGCCCCTCTTTATAGCCTTTAGAGAAAGAAAAATGGAATGGGTGTAAAAATGAAACCAGGTGTAAGATGCAGCAGATGCCTGGAGTGAGGCTGTGGTAAAGTGGGGGTGTTGGGCACTGAATTTTCCAGATCCCTCTCACCCATAGATTACTTGTTGGTCTGTGTTTAGCCCTCCTGGGTCTGTTCTGTCCCTGGACAGAACTCAGGAAAGTTTTCCATTTGCTCTTTCCTGCTTAGCTCATGGTAGGGCTGAGGCCTACTGTCTGGGTTGTGTTTTTTTTTTTTTTTATTAAATCATAGCTGTGTACATTAATGCGATTCATGGGGCACCATACACTAGTTTTATAGACCGTTTGACACATTTTCATCACACTGGTTAACATAGCCTTCCTGGCATTTTCTTAGTTATTGTGTTAAGACATTTACATTCTATATTTACTAAGTTTCACATGTACCCTTGTAAGATGCACCTCAGGTGTAATCCCACCAATCACCTTCCCTCCGCCCCCATCCCCCCTCCTTCCACTCCTTTTCCCACTTCCCCCTATTCTTAGGTTATAACTGGGTTATAGCCTTCATGTGAAAGCCATAAATTAGTTTCATAGTAGGGCTGAGTACATTGGATACTTTTTCTTCCATTCTTGAGATACTTTACTAAGAAGAATATATTCCAGCTCCATCCAGGTAAACATGAATGAGGTAAAGTCTCCATCTTTCTTTAAGGCTGCATAATATTCCATGGTGTACATGTACCACAATTTATTAATCCATTTGTGGATTGATGGGCACTTGGGCTTTTTCCATGACTTAGCAATTATGAATGGGCTGCAATAAATATTCTGGTACAAATATCTTTGTTGTAATGTGATTTTTGGTCTTCTGGGTATATACCTAGTAGAGGAATTATAGGATTGAATGACAGATCTATTTTCAGATCTCTAAGTGTTCTCCAAACATCTTTCCAAAAGGAATGTATTAATTTGCATTCCCACCAGCAGTGCAAAAGTGTTCCCTTTTCTCCACATCCATGCCAACATCTCTGGTCTTGGGATTTTGTGATATGGGCTAATCTTACTGGAGTTAGATGATATCTCAAAGTAGTTTTGATTTGCATTTCTCTGATGATTAAGGATGATGAGCATTTTTTCATATGTCTGTAGGCCATGCGTCTGTCTTCTTCAGAGGAGTTTCTCTTCAAGGCCCTTGCCCAGCCTGCGATGGGATCACTTGTTCTTTTCTTGCTTACATGTTTGAGTTCTCTGTGGATTCTGGTTATTAAACCTTTGTCGGAAACATAACCTGCAAATATCTTCTCCCATTCTGAGGGCTGTATGCTTGCTTTACTTACTGTGTTCTTGGCTGTGCAGAAGCTTTTTAGTTTGATCAGGTCCCAGTAGTGTACTTTTGAAGCTGCTTCAATTGCCTGGGGAGTCCTCCTCATAAAATACTCACCCAGACTGATTACTTCAAGAGTTTTCCCTGCACTCTCTTCTAGTATTTTTATAGTTTCATGTCTTAAGTTTAAATCTTTAATCCAGTGAGAGTCTATCTTAGTTAATGGTGAAAGATGTGGGTCCAGTTTCAGTCTTCTGCAGGTCACCAGCCAGTTCACCCAGCACTATTTGTTAAATAGGGAATCTTTTCTCCACTGAATGTTTTTAATTGGCTTATCAAAGATTAAATAACGGTAAGTAGTAGCTGGATTCATCTCTTGGTTCTCTGTTCTGTTCCAGACATCTACTTCTCTGTTTTTTGTGCCAGTACCATGCTGTTTTGATCACTATTGATTTATAGTACAGTTTCAGGTCTGGTAGCGTGATTCCTCCTGCTTTGTTTTTATTTCTGAGTAATGTCTTCGCTATTCGAGGTTTTTCTGATTCCAAATAAAATGAAGTATTATTTTTTCAAGATCTTTAAAGTATGACAGTGGAGCTTTAATAGGGATTGCATTAAAATTGTATATTGCTTTGGGGACATTTTAACAATGTTGATTCTTCCCAGCCATAAGCATGGTATGTTTTTCCATTTGTTAACATTTTCAGCTATTTCTTTTCTTAGAGTTTCATAGTTCTCTTTATAGAGATCTTTCACATCCTTTGTTAGATAAACTCCCAAATATTTCATCTTCTTTGGCACTACTGCAAATGGAATAGAGTTCTTAACTGTTTTTTCAGCTTGACTATTGTTGGTATATATAAAGGCTACCGATTTATGAATGTTGATTTTGTAACATGAGACGCTGCTGTATTCCTTGATCACTTCTAAGAGTTTTGTAGTAGAGTCCCTAGTATTTTCCAGATATACAATCATATCATCTGCGAAGAGTGAAAGTTTGATCTCTTCTGACCCTATATGGATACCCTTGATTGCCTTTTCTTCCCTAATTGCGGTGGCTAAAACTTCCATTACAATGTTAAAGAGCAGTGGAGACAATGGGCAGCCTTGTCTGGTTCCTGATCTGAGTGGAAATGATTTCAATTTAACTCCATTCAATACAATATTGGCTGTGGGTTTGCTGTAGATGGCCTCTATCAGTTTAAGAAATGTCCCTTCTATACCAATTTTCTTTTTTTTTTTTTGTAGAGACAGAGTGTCACTTTATGGCCCTCGGTAGAGTGCCGTGGCCTCACACAGCTCACAGCAACCTCCAACTCCTGGGCTTAAGCGATTCTCTTGCCTCAGCCTCCCGAGTAGCTGGGACTACAGGCGCCCGCCACAATGCCTGGCTATTTTTTGGTTGCAGTTTGGCCGGGGCCGGGTTTGAACCCGCCACCCTTGGTATATGGGGCCGGCGTCTTACCGACTGAGCCACAGGTGCCGCCCTATACCAATTTTCTTAAGTGTTCTGATCATGAAGGGATGCTGGATATTATCAAAGCTTTTTCTGCATCAATTGAGAGAATCATATGGTCTTTGGTTTTTAATTTGTTTATGTACTGAATGATACTTACAGGTTTACGTATATTGAACCAGCCTTGAGACCCTGGGATAAAACCGACTTGGTCATGATGTATAATTTGTTTGATGTGTTGCTGGCTTCTGTTTGTTAGGATCTTGTTGAATATTTTTGCATCTATATTCATTAGTGATAGTGGTCTATAATTTTCTTTCCTTGTTGGGTCTTTTCCTGGTTTGGGGATCAGGGTGATGTTTGCTTCATAGAACGTGTTGGGTAGTCTTTCTTCTTTTTCTACCTTTTGGAACAGGTTGAGTAATATAGGTACTAGTTCCTCTTAAAAGGTTTGGTAGAATTCTGACGTGAAGTCATCTGGTCCCGGAATTTTCTTTTTAGGGAGATTTTGTATGGTTGATGCTATTTCAGAACTCGATATGGGCCTGTTCAACATTTCCACTTGATTCTGGCTAAGTCTTGGAAGGTGACGTGCTTCCAAGTATTGGTCATTTTCCTTCAAATTTTCATATATCTGAGAATAAAGTTTCTTGTAATATTCATTAAGAATTTTTTGAATTTTGGAGGTGTCTGTTGTTATTTTGTCTTTGTTGTTTCTGATTGATGAGATTAGTGATTTTACTCTTTTTTTCCTGGTTAGGTTAGCCAAAGGTTTATTTTATTGACCTTTTCAAAAAACCAACTTTTTTTTTTTATTGTTAAATCATAGCTGTGTACATTAGTGCAATCAAGGGGTACAGTGTGCTGGTTTCATATACAATCTGAAATATTCTCATCAAACTGTTCCATGTAGCCTTCACCAACTTTTTGATTTATTGATCTGTTGTATAATTCTTTTCTTTTCAATTTCATTTAATTCTGTCTTAATTTTGGTTATTTCTTTTCTTCTACTGGGTTTGGGATTGGAATGTTCTTCCTTTTCCAGTTGCTTGAGATGTCCCATTAAGTTGTTAACGTCCTCTCTTTCCGTTCTCTTGAGGAAGGCTTGCAGTGCTATAAATTTTCCTCTTAGGACTGCCTTTGCGGTATCCCAGAGGTTCTGATAATTTGTTTCTTCATTGTTTTTTGTTCCAAAAATTTGGCGATTTCCGTCTTAATCTCATCTCTGACCCAGCTATCCTTCAGCATAAGGTTATTTAATTTCCATTTTTTTGTGTAAGTATGCTGATTCCTGTTGTTACTGAGTTCAACTTTTATTCCATGGTGGTCCGAGAAGATGCAAGGAATAATTTCTGGTCCTTTAAATTTACTGAGGTTAGACTTGTGACCTAAGATGTGATCGATTTTGGAGTATGTTCCATGGGCTGATGAAAAGTATGTATATTCAGTTTTGTTGGGATGAAATGTTCTGTAGATGTCTGCTCAATCCAAATGTTGGATGGTTAGGTTTAAATCTAAAATTTATTTGCTCCGCTTCTTATTGGAGGATCGATCCAACACTGCCAAAGGAGTGTTGAAATCTTCAACTATTATGGAGCTGGAGGTAATCAAGTTGCTCATGTCTGTTAGAGTTTCTCTTATAAATTGAGGTCCATTTTGTTTGGGTGCATAGATATTAATAATTGAAATCTCATCATATTGAGTTTTACCCTTAACAAATATGAAGCGACCATTCTTATGCTTCCTTACTTTTGTTGGTTTAAAGCCTATTGTATCTGCAAATGGAATTGCAACACCTGCTTTTTTCTGATTATCATTTGCCTGAAATATGGATGACCATTCTTTCACCCTGAGTCTGTATTTGCCTTTTAAGGTAAGGTGTGACTCTTGTATGCAGCAAATATCTGACCTGAGTTTTTGTATCCTGTCAGCCAACCTGTGCTTCTTTAGAGAACAGTGTAAGCTGTTCATTTAATGGAGAATATTAATAAGTCTGGTAAAATTTTGGGTATCGAGTTTTTCGAAAGTCCAGTGGGCATTTTTAATCCTTTCACCACTGTGGAAGTTGGAGTTTGATCAAAAGTTTCTGAGTGAGTTTACTTTTGTGGTAGAGGATTGGGCTGGTCATTATGGAGGGTAGGTCTGAGAATATCCTGAAGAGCTGGTTTGGTTATGGCAAATTTCTTCAACATATGAATGTCATTAAAGTATTTAATTTCTCCATCGTAGATGAAACTCAGTTTAGCTGGATACAGGATCCTGGGTTGAAAGTTATTTTGTTTTAGGAGATTAAAAGTTGATGATCACCCTCTTCTGGCTTGAAAAGTTTCAGCAGAGATATCTGTAGTCTTTCTAATATTCTTCCCTTTGTAAGTAATGGATTTCTTACCTCTGGCTGCTTCCAGAATTTTCTCCTTCACATTAACTTTAGTGAAGTTAATTATGATATGCCTGGGGGATGTCTTATGCGGACTGAGTCGTGCTGGGGTTCAGAAGCTGTCTGCTATCTGAATTTCAGAATCTCTTGGCATGTCTGAAAAATTCTCTTTCATAATTCCATGGAGAAAGGCCTCTGTGCCTTGCGAGGCCACTTCATCAATTTCAGGGGTTCCAATGAGGCGGATATTAGCCTTCTTCGAATTATCCCAGAGCTCTCTGAGAGAATGATCTGTTTTTGCTCTCCATTTCTCTTCCTCTTTGAGAGTTTGGTGGCATTTAAAGGCTTTGTCTTCAGTGTCAGAAATCCTTTCTTCTGCTTGCTCCACTCTGTTACTGAGGGATTCTACTGTATTTTTCAGATCTTTGAGGGCTGCAAATTCTTGTTTCAGTGAGTCTAAATCTTTGGTGGTTTTGTCTTTAAATTCGTTAAATTCTTGAGACAACTTTTGAATTTCTCCTCGAATTTGTAATTCTGACTTTTGAATTGGTCCTTGAATTTCTAATTCCAAATTTTTCTCCATTCTATTAATCTTGTTTGCATCCAAATTCTGAATTCGATTTCTGACATCTTGGCCAGCTGTTTATGAATGCGATCTTCAGTTACATCTGCCATATCTTTCCTTGGGGGTGTTGATCTATTCTGGTTATTCATATTATCAGAGTTTTTCTGCTGATTCCGCCTCATGATTGTTTTACCGTTTGATTTTTCCCCTCACAGAGCTTTGTCAAGGACCCGTACAGTGCTATGCCCTGAGAAACTGTGGACCTCTTTGGCGTGGTGGGGCTAAGTGGTTCTGTCTTGTTTGCAGCTGGTCTCTGTTCCTTCCTAGTGAAACAGTTACTCTGGGTTGAAGTCTGAGTTGTGGAGAAATACCAGCAATTAAGTCACCCCGCCCCCCACAGACAACAATTGGAAAAGGAAAATCAAACCTTCCTACAACCACACACCCAGGGCACCACCCGAATAGTCCTCGGCGATTGGCTCAGTTGAAAAAGTCCAGATTAGTTGTCTCAGTCAGCACTTGTCTCAGATGGGAGAGTTTTAAAGATCCCCGGCAACTGGATCGCAGGGGTCTGGTGACTACTCAGATATGGCTTGCTCCAGTGCTCTGTGGAGTCAGGAGGGCCCACCCAGCAAATAGATCAGTCTGGGAAGGTTGTTGCCTCTTTCCCCACCTTGCACCTCTCTGTCACACCCAGTCACTGATAGCCCCACTGGGCTGTGACCCAGTGGCCTGTAGTGAACAGATACTCCAGGGGTTTGCACCTGCCCACATCACAAGGAAATCTATTTCTGCTCAGCCAGGCCGCTGCGCTCTGCCTCTATCTAGCAGGGGGAGGTGAGGCCTGACAACCTTGGGCACTTGATGGAGGCTAGGGGGTGTTCACTCAGTTCCAACCCCGCCCGTGATTGATGTTACTTACAGAACAGAACAACTTTGTGTGAATTTGTTTCTGTCCCTGCTAAATTCCCCTGCAGAAGAGAAGCTGTTTTGAGTTCCCAGAGCCTGTGCCTCAGGCCCTGTCTTTGCTCCTGCAGGTTTGTATTCGGTTACCTGTCAGTTCTAGCCACCTGCCTTCCTTTGTGTATAGGCTGATGATCCCCTGAGGGCCGGGTGCATCTTAGGCTCAGTAAAGCCGTCCTCTGGGTCAGGCCTGCCCTGGGAACTTCCCGGCTCTGCACATGCGTTTCTAGTCCCCGCACTCCACCCAGGCCGGTACCGCCTCAGACAAACCCTTTACTCACGGGGACTGTGTTTCCATCCCAGATCTGTTCCGTGGTGGTTGCCACCTAAGTAGATGCCCAGCCACCTCTGGTTGCACAGAGAGGTAGGGGGTGTGGCTTTGGAATATCTGGGAGTGAGCCCTATTGTTGCCAAAAGATGGCTGCTGCTTTGTGCCTCCGGGCACCACTGCTCTGGCATGGTTCCCTCTCAGCAGACCGTCCTCTCCTCACTCCCGTGCCATAGAGTCAGCACTGACCAGCTGCAGTTTAGGCTTTGTCCACACCCCTCAAGAAATCACCCAAGAATCTGGACTCCTGGGGAATAGGCCTCCAGACCTCAGAGTGAGAGTGGAGGGGAGTGCTGGGAGCTCAGAGTTGTAGGTAGAGAATATATACAGTTTTGTACAGTTTTATGCCTGGCAGGAGAATGCTGTGGCACCCTAGTAGGGGAGGTAGGTCCAGTTTTTAGAGGGTGTCTCCCATGGAGTGTAGTGGGAGGACCTTGAACTCTGCTCGTTTGTTTATGTGGCATTCCAAGCTGTTCTCATGGGGGAGGGGACTCCCATCCGCTTGGTGATGGATTTTGTACCTTTTGTTTGTGTTTGTGGGGTCGCAGTTCGCCTCAGCGGGGTTGATGTGCGTTCTTCAACCTTCTCTTTTGGTGCAGCTCTAATCCACCAGGTTACTTGCTAAATTTCTGTCCTTTAACTCTCCTTCTGGATGGGAGCCTCTCTGGAAAGCTGGCTTCAGTCAGCCATCTTGTCCCTTTCTCTGGGTTGTGTTTGTGAGGATAGGTTCTGAGAGGCTGAGTATGGGTCTGTGCAAAGTGGGGTGCTAAATAGAAGTCAGGCCCTTTCCCCCCAAGGGCTGTCAGGATTGTAAGATGACGGTAATGACTGTGATGCTGAGCCCCAGCGTGGGAGGACACAGACATGTGTGTTTGAAGGAAAAGTTGCTGGTCATTTCTGCTGTTCATGGACATCGAATCTCTGGATTTGGAGGATAGCTCTGATTCCAAATATTCTGTCCCATTGCCATACCATATATTTTAGACCAAAGTTTTGCCATGGTTTGTTTAGGAAAAAATACATTAACCATGTTTTCAAGGTTCGGGCTCGTTAAATCATCGTGTGCTTAAGTTTTAGCCCCAGAGTTGTGGGGGCTTGAGAATTGGCATCTCTGACAAATTCCCAGGTGATGCTGTGGCTGCTGGTCCATAGCCCACACTTTGAGAACCGCTGCTTCAAACCATTTTCTCACAGTATTGGGTCATGGCGATGTTTTCACTGGTGTGCAACAAAATCAGAAAAATAGTGTGCTTTTTTTTTTTTTTTTTTTCCCAGAAATCCAAGTGTGTTAAATGGAAGGGATTATCCTTTTTTTTGCCTCTTGAAATTAGGTCTTCTCTACTTTCTGATGGTAAGATGCTCTTTCAGTAAGCAGTGGTGGTGACAATATTGTAGTTAGGATATACCAATCTTACTTGAAAAATTAAGAGTGGGCAGCTCTAATATAGTTCTCTGATTTGGGGGGAAGTTTTATAGCTTTCTGAAATCCAGAAGTCTGAGAATCATAATCTAGTAAATATGTAGTTTAGTTCTTTAATTTGTAAATTTTTTCTCTTTAATGGGGAGGCCGGGGGAATGGAAGTGGTGAAACAGGAGACAGATGTTCATTAGTTTCGCTGAATGTTAGCTCTTGTATTTGCTGAATGACAATTGCAGTAAACTTTCTGTTTTGCAAAAACCCGTATCTCACAGTGAACTTGGAGTACAAAGAAGACAGCAGCTTGTGTATGTTGTGTGTGTAGGTACTCTGGTTATAACAAGCTTTGTCTTTGCATTTATGTTTTTCCTCTGTGGTTTGAAGGAGAAATAGCTAGGGAGAATGGGCTGGCTGTGAGGATCCTGGCTTGAGTTTCTGATCTGCCATGTTGTCTGTTGTGTCTGATTATCTCATATGTGATGGGAGATGTATGATTTGTATAAACATATTGGTTTTTCAAACTTTTTACAGTTTTCTCAAGCCTTGTTGGTTGGCCCACCTGCAGACACCTTTCTGGATGGGCTCTGATGAGCCTTTCTCATTGTTTGGTGTAATTTAGGTGAAGCAATGAAGACAGCTTAGCACCTGTTCCCCAGTAAGTTGAATCTGGATAGTTTCCTTGAAAGACCCTCATACTTAGTCAAAGTGTCCTAGCGTTTTGCCCTGATAACATGAATGATAGATTGCCTTAATTCTCTCGTTAGCTTTGCCTGCGTAGACATAGTTTTATTTGAGGTTTTTCAGATCTCGTTTGATGGCCAAATTCAGTTCAAATTAAGTAAATAAATTATGGAGAGTCAGTTTCTCTTTTGTGCTCAAAAGGTTCCATTTAACATTTCTTTGGAATTTTTTCAGAAAAAAAATCTAATTATGTCTTTGTTTTTCTCTTATAAATCAGTCTTGTTTTCCAGTGTGGTTCTTTTACCCTTCCCATGTTCATAGATTTTCCTTCTGTTTTCACATGTTTCCTTATTATTCTTAAATTAACCCTTTTTTTGAAGATTGGTGCTGTGTTCTTCTAAAGCCTTTCTAGTCTATTAATTCTTCTGGAAATGTGTGTGATTTTTTTTTTCTTTTCATAAAGTATATCACTTAGCCATTTCCTTTAGTATCTTGGAATATTTCTTGGTGATATATATGTCTGCATTTATGTTTTCTAAGAATTATTTCATCTTCTATGTCTGTGACTATTTTTCAAACTCCTACTTCTGCATATGTAGTGTTATTAATCTAAAGTCAGTACTAGGAAATCACTTCCCCATTGAAGCAGATTAAAGTCATGGTTATTTAGTTTTTTTCTAAGGAAGATAGGTGTGGTTGATCAGGAGTCAGAATGCCTGGCATGTATTCTGAATCTAAAGTTGATTATTACTACTTTAGCTCTAGAATTACGCTGAGACCTAAAAAAGAAAGAAGAAAGGGGGGGAAAAAAAGAAGAGGAAGAAAGAAAAAAGACATGCTAGGCATTAGACTAAGGGACACAAGTATTTATGATTGTGGTAATTGTTGTGCTAAGACTTTAGGAGAGGATAGCAGAATAAAAGATGGCATTTATAATTCCTTTTTTTGGATGTCATTTTTGTTGGGTTTAGGTGTGGAGCTACAGGCCAGTTAGTTCCTTTAAAAAAAAGTCAGAATTAATTGCATTAATGGAGAGGTCTGTGGAAATACCAATTCAGATGGAAACATTTAGTTTGGATTCCACTTTTTATGGCATGATGTGTGTAATACCATTTGCATTTGCTGAGATTTTGTATTATTAATAGAATGGACAAATCAGCATTTTGCTGTATGTGTAAGGCTTTGCTTGTTTTTCCTGGTCTTGATTGCTGGTTGCACGTAAAATTCAGAGAAGGAAAAAGAGCATAGCGTGGAGAGGGGGTGGTTCGGGTGACTCAGGGCTCCCTGCCCCTGTCTGCCTGGGGCCAGGGCCTCATTTAGAGACTGTCTGATGGAGCCCATCTTCGTGTAGCCCCCGGAGATCTGGGCAGCACAATCCCACAGGGTGTGCCTCCGGGGAGCTGCCTAAGGGGGACCCTCCCTTTGCGGTGTGGAGTTGCTGTACGGTCAGGGATCTCACTTGGCACAGAGGGAAGATTCTGACCAGCGCTTGGCAGTGGGGACATCTAGAAGCCATTTGCCAGGTTCTGTTTCATAGTTTCCAGTGTGGGCTCTGTGGTGCTGGCTGCTTGTTCCCCCCTTTCTTCTTTCCCCATTGATTCAGCTCACCCAGCTCAAGGATTTCTCCTTGGCTCCCAGCTTTCTGGGGATGTTCCGCCAGACATGAGCCTCCTCATGGGTGTGTCTGGTTTGGTGGTGACTCCCTAAAAATCCAAGGGGCTGGGGATGCTGTAGACTGTGGCAGCCTGTGGATGTTTTTGGGAATGTGTTTGTGTAGGACTTTGGACAAATTCCTTAAGCTCTTGATGGCTCACTTTTCTTATCTATAAAAGTGGAGATAGTAACAATATTTGTCTCATACGACAGTACATGGAAAGAACTGGGCCCAGTGCCTGGCTTCTGATAAGTTTTCAAAAAATATTAGCTATTGTTACTGTCTAAGTGCAGGGTGATGGGCCCCATGATCTTGTGAGCTTTCTTTCATTCTGTGTGTGGATGACGGGGAGAGAGAGTGGTGAAGCAGCATAGCTGCTCTGTGGACTTTGGGGATGTTTAAGCAGAGTTTCAATGTCATGTCTTTGAAGAGAGCCAGGAATTTTGGGGGTGCTATTCTGCCAGAGAAAACAGGTTTCAGAGAAAGAAAACAGGCGAGATCCATTGCAGAGCAGGAGGTGGCTGGGAGTTGTTTAAGGTGGCATTCAGCCAGGAGGACCACTTAGGGTTCTACAGAGGGTGGCCTCTGGGACCCAGGCTGGGCTGAGGAGGGGCAAAACTGTTGACTTGAAATCGGGGGTCAGCCCTGCTGTGAATTCTGAGCTCTGGGCCTTTCTCCTGTTTCTTTCTGTTGTACTCATTTGCTACCTGGAAGAAAAACTAGGGCCCCACTTCAGGTATAAATCAGATGGTGATTTATTACACCTGCGCAGGTGGGCTGCCACCCGGAAGGGCAAACGGCCTCGAAGAGAAAAGCAGGCGGCTTTTTATACTTTTTTTGTTGCTACGTGGCAAGCAAGCGAACAAACACAGAAGCAGAACGTAGCTGGTTAGCTTAGGGGTGGGGTTACAGTCGGGGAGGGGGGCTGGTTGGCTCTGGGGGTTACATCGTAGCAGCTGGCACTGGGACAGTCTTGGGAGACTCAGTAGCTTGGGAAATTCTGCTTGAGTAAGCTTTCCACCATTGTTTAGCCATTGCTAGGGGGTTGCGGTAAGTCCTATCATTGTTTTACCTGTGGCTAGGAGTTTTTTAGGAACTCAGGGAACTTCCTTGTTTGGAAGCCTGTTCTCAGAGTTGACCCAAGGAGGGGGCCGATCGAGATGTGCAGGGACTCGGGCTGAGACAGTTAGGGGCCCTTAGGGGTCTTTTTGGGGGACTGTTGGCCTATTACACTTCAGAAATGAGGGCCAGGGCAGGCCTGGCCACCCTGGAGAATGTGTGAGCAAGGAACATGATAGTCCTCTCATGTATGTGTTGGTCACTCCAGGTGGACAGTCCCTCCAGGAGGTCAGATGAGGTAGAAAACATGTCATTATGAGAAACAGGACTGCAGCGTGGCAGTGCCTGGTGGAGAGCAAAGCGTGGCCAGCCGCTGGCAGATGGAGCTGGAGATGGATTCATTCAATCACTGGAGGCACACCTGTGCTACGACAGACCCAGCCACTGTAAAGTGCATTTAACTAAGATGGTATCATCTTTGCTATACAATTTTACACCTGATTTTTTTCCTTCCATTTTTACCTAGATGAATTTACCATGAATTACATAGTTGTTTGCCAGTATGATTTTGGCATCTTAATATCTCATTGTCTAGAGGTGCCTTTTACTAGAGATAGGCTCTCAATCTTGCTCGAGCTGAACTCCTGAGCTTAGGCCATCCACCTGCCTCAGCCTCCCAGAGTGCTAGGAGCCACTGCACCCTGCTCCTCTGTCTTTTTTTGACCTGCCATGTAGCAAGGTGCCTCCGAGGTCATCCATTTCAAACTTCATCATCTTCACAGCTTGGCAGTTCATCCTGCCTTTCAAAACCCCAGAGACAGGAGATTTTTATAAGCTTTAATGATTTTACCAAGTATTTCCCTCAAAACTTGACAGCCATGATCTCATGAGTACCCACCTCTACCTCCCCCTGCTCCCTCTCCGATTTTTAATAAGTAAAAGGCAAAATTGAGACAGAAGCCCTATGAGGTGAGCTGGTCGCCTGGGGCCACTCACTGGAAGTTCCCAGAATAGAACTGGGTTATCCCAACACCTGCTGACTTCAGGCAGTAACATTTTCCAATTTATGTAGTGACATTTCGCAAATTACTGTGAAAAAAAAATGGGAAAATCCACTAGATAACCAGAGCCAAGTTCTATTTCCTGACTTTTCTACTGCCTTTATTGACAACCTGCAGGGCACGCATCAGGAATGAGCCAGAGCCGTGGTTTTCCTCGGCCCGAGGTGCTGTGTGCAGCGCCCGCCCCATTGGGCCTTGGCGGATGCTGGTTGGAGCCAGAAAGTGATTCAGTCTTAGATCAAAAGAGAAAACACACACCAAACAGTAAAAATAGAGTGCCCATTATTTCTAGGTTGCCAAAAATACTGAGATTGGAAAAATAGTTTTTTTAGCTTCCTAGCAATTTCATTTTATATATTGGGTTTTCTGGTAAAGTTTTCTTTGGTGAATAAGTAATTGCTACCGTAGCTGTTTCACCAGGAGCCCGACTCTGGGTGGATCTTGGCTTTCCTAATGATATCAGTGATGAATTTTTTAGTAAGCAATGAAGAATCGGATAGAATGCTTTTTTCAGCCTTAGTTAAAAGTGACGTCTGTCTATTTTAGTTGTGTGTAACAGGAAGGTCAAAGAAGTGCATCTTTTCTTTCTGTGGTTATTCTTAATTTTCAGCGTGTGTTGGTAATGGGATAATTACACGGTGACCCAAAAACAACTCACTAGTTGCTGTGGCTAGGAGCATTACTGCCTAAGAACAGGTATTACAAGTGGACATAGAGTAACTGGTGTATTTCAAGCTGCAGCTCGCCCCTGAACCTCCCAATCAAGATGGAAGAGAGGGGCCTGCTGCAGTGGCTCACGCCTATAATCCCAGCACTTTGGGAGGCTGAGGTGGGGGGATTGCTTGAACTCAGGAGTTCAAGGCCAGCCTGAGCAATAGCAAGACCCCATTTCTACTAAAAATAGAAAAATTAGGGATGGCGCCTATGGCTCAAAGGAGTAGGGTCCTGGCCCCATATACTGGAGGTGGCAGGTTCAAACCTGGCCCCAGCCAAAAACTGCACACAAAAAAAAAAATTAGGAGGAAGGTAGATTGAGCCCATACAGGTGCCTGTGGGGGACAGGCAGAGGAGGTCTTTGCTGCCTGCAGCAACACAGGGCCTTACTTCTGGTAACTTCCCCGCCTGTGCATGCTTGTGTGTTTCCATTAATTTAATTTAAATTACTTGTTTAGTTCCCCGTGGGCCACATGGGTCAGGTGAATGCAGTTCTTGGAACAACACTCCACATCCAGTGATAGGGGTCACCCCTTCATGTGTTGTCCCCTCACTTTCTGTCTTGTTTGTTTTTTCCTCTTAACTTTTTCCAGCCTTCTGACTGACTTTGCTTCACTTTTTTTGCTGTGCAGAGTAATGAAAACAATCACCCGGCCCTTCTCACTGTCTCTCAGACAGCGATAGTAGGCGGTGTAATCAATCATAAAAAACCCTAGTACGGGCAGCGCCTGTGGCTCAAAGGGGAAGGGCACCGGTCCCATATGCCGGAGGTGGCGGGTTCAAACCCAGCCCCGGCCAAAAACCACACACACACAAAACTAAATAAATAAATAAAATAAAATCTAAAAAAAAAAACAAAAACCCTAGTACTAGATGATCCTGCTTTTTGGGGATTTGTCAGCATTTGGATGGGACCAAGCCGATGCCGACCTTTGCACTCTCAGCAAAGCAGTGAGACCACTAACTGCCTGAGGGAAGGCCAGCCCCTCTCCAAGAGAGCAGAGCCTCCCTAGGCACTGCCCACAGCCCTGCCTGTATTTCTGATGAACTTGAAGGGGATCAAAGTGCTTTAGAACCTCTAGAGCTTTCACTAAATAAGATTAGCCTCTACCCCAAATCCTTGGAGTTAATTGCATGGCTTTTACCGTGTCCTCCCTGCAAACCACGTGCCAGAGTCTGAGAACGAGTGTGTAGGTTGCTGATTTTGCAGATGAAGAAACTGAGGCTGGATAGCTGCCTGGACTGTGAACCTCCACACACACCTCCCAAGCAAAGAGCTACAGTTAAGAGTCTGCAGGCTGAGAGTTACATCTTGGGAGCTTTTCTGATGTGGAGCTTTGGTGCAAACATGGGGTTAGTATTTTTTAAAAAATGCTTTTATTGTTTTTTTGAAATAGGAGATTAGCCTCATTTTCCGATTTTTAAAATATGGTATGCTGGGCAGTGCCTGTGGCTCAGAGGGGTAGGGTGCCGGCCCCATATGCCGGAGGTGGTGGGTTCAAACCCAGCCCCAGCCAAAAACTGCAAAATAAAAAAAAAAAAGGCATGCTTTATCCACCTTGTTCTTCTTCTTTTTTTTTTTTTTGTAGAGACAGAGTCTCACAGTACTGCCCTCGGGTAGAGTGCCGTGGCGTCACACGGCTCACAGCAACCTCTACTCTTGGGCTTACACGATTCTCTTGTCTCAGCCTCCCCAGCAGCGGGGACTACAGGCGCCCGCCACAACGCCCGGCTATTTTTTTGTTGCAGTTTGGCTGGGGCTGGGTTTGAACCCGCCACCCTCGGCATATGGGGCCGGCGCCCTACTCACTGAGCCACAGGCGCCACCTCTCCACTTTGTTCTTATTACCTTATTATTACAGTTGGGAAAGGAAGAAAAAATTAAAGCTATAAACAAAATGCTAAAGGCAGTTTTGTGGGGAAGTTAGTGGAACATACGTCTCACCTCTGCCTCTGCCCCTCAGGCCATAACCCCTGGCCGTTGAGGACACAGGAGGGGGCAGGGCACATGCGTGGGCCTGGGTGAGTTGGAGGTTGTCCTCACTCAGTGTGTAACCATGATTGGATGGGGTGGGGGGACAGGGACCAATTCTCAGACTCCTGCAAGAGAATCAGTTAGTCATGGACACTACCAAGAGGTATAAATGATCCCCCACTTCTCCAAGGAGTAGTTTGTTTAAGAAATATACCAATAGGGGGTGCCTGTAGCTCAGTGGTTAGGGTGCCAGCCACATGTGCCGAGGCTGGTGGGTTTGAACCCGGTCCAGGCCTGTTAAACAACAACAGCAACAAAAACAGCTGGGCATTGTGGCAGGCACCTGTAGTCCAAACTACTAGGGAGGTTGAGATAAGAGAATCACTTGAGCCCAAGAGTTTGAGGTTACTGTGAGCTGTGACGCCAAGAGTTTGAGATTGCTATGAGCTGTGATGCCGTCTACAGAGAGCGACATAATGAGATTCTGTCTCAATTTAAAAAAAAAAAAAAGAAAGAAATACGCTAATACAGAAATCTAGAGTGACCCTTCTGAGTGCTGGCCTGACCCCTAGTGAGGAGCGTGCTCTCTTGCTCCAGGGTGGTGGCCGGGGCATTTGGGTGTCACTTGCTTTCTTGAGCTTCTTTCTTCTTGTCCCCGTGAGATAGTCTAATGCTTTTCGTTCTTTCCTATTTCCCTAAAGGGGCTACCTGGGAAAGCTAGAAGTGATGGCTGTCATCCTACTCTTCTGTGTTCCATTTTAAGATTAACGGCTTCCTCACCTGCAGGGAAGGTTTGAGGATGTTCTTGGCAGACTCTGATGGCCCCAGCTTGTTCCTCTCTGATGTTACAATGCCTAGGTTTGGCAATTTTCTAGGAAGACTCACAGGACTCGGCAGTCGTATTCGTGGCCGAGGTGCATTGCAGTGAAAGGGTGCTGAGCAAAGTCCGCAAAAGGGAAAAGGCTCATTCCTGGGCTGGAGGTCAAGCGAGCTGCCGTGGGTCCCATCCCACTGGGGTCACACAGTACATGCTTAATTCCTCCAGCAATGAGTTGTAACAGTGTATGTGAAATTGTGTCTCCCAAGGAGATCCTTAGGGACCTAGCAGCTGGGGTTTTTATTGAATTCTGTTCACAGAAGTACCTTCTTGCCTGGCACATTCCAAAATTCCAGACTCTCCAAAGGAAAGTGGGTGTCTAGCACAGGCTATGTTGTAGTCTGGGCCCGTCCTGGAGAATGACAAGTCTCGGAGTCCCAGGGTTTTGAGGTGGGAATGAGAAGCATAAGAGGCAATTTGTTTATCACAGGCAACGTGGGACATGGAGAATGTGCCCAGGGAGACCACCCAGAAAGAGGGGTGACAAGGACAGGCTTTGTTTCATCTACAGGCCAGGTGAGATTTCTGTGGGGCAGGCGTTTCTTTCTTTCTTTTTTTTTTTTTTTGAGACAGAGTCTCATTCAGGAGACGGAGTGCTGGGGCATCATAGCTCACAGCGACCTTAAACTCTTGGGCTCAAACGATCCTCCTGCCTCAGCCTCCCAAGTAGCTGAGACCACAGGTGCCCGCCAGGATGCCTGGTGAGTTTTCTATTTTGAGTAGAGATGAGGGTCTCTCTCTTGCTCAGGCTGATCTCAAACTCCTAAGCTACAAGTGATCCCCCTGCTTCGGCCTCCCAGAGTTTGGGATTACCTCGTGAGCTGCCGCGCCTGGCTGGGGTGGGCTGACAGCATTTCTCTGAAGGTAGACTTTGCAGGCATGGTCCGGTTTTCCCCTTAGCTTGGGCAGAGTGAGAAACATGTATGGTCATCTCCTTAGGGGCAGCCAGAGCCTGTAATCTCAGAAATTTTCCTTTAGCCTTTAAGGTCTGACCCGGATTGGGGCCATTCTTCTTAGGGTGCTGTTAGGATTTCCAAAGACCTGGAGTAATGCTGAGTCTTTTTGTAGGTACCAATAGGTAAGTGCTGTCTTGCTTGGTTTTCCATTGCTTTCTTAACCTTGAGTGATTAGCCCTAAAATTTTTCTCTTCCAAACACTAAAAACAAATAAACAAACCTTCCAAACCTGAGTTTGTTGAAATATTTCTTCAACTGTGACTGTCCAGAGGATGATGGTAGTTGGAGATGCCAAATGTGGGGTTCACAGTCAGATACCCCCCTAACTCTGGACTTGCATTGCTCAGCCTTTCTGAATCTCCTTTGCAAATGGGAGCTCTCAGGGCTTGAGGTTTCCTGATCACGAGTGTGAATGGTCTGCCACAGACGTGGTCACTGCTCTCATGATTGGAGACCAGGAGCATGGCTGGGTGGAGTCAGAACTGTGACTAGGTCAGGCTCCTGGGTTAGATGGTGTGGCTGTTCTCGGAGCTAACTGTGAGCTTTCATCACTGGCCCAGAATTAGCCGGTGGCTTTAGGGATAATAGCATCCAGCAGGTGTCTGCTTGAAGATTGCAGTGATCTAAATTAGCAAATCTCTATCCATAATTGTGCAGTGAAAAGAGCCCTTGTGCTGCTCTCAGAGCTGCTAAATGCACTCTGAGCGGTGTGTAGGTGCGCACTCTACCTGCGCCCAGCAGCGCTCCGCAGGGTTGGGGTGGGCACAGACACTGTAATGGCTTTCAGCCTGTGCTGGGTGCTCTGTGATTTCAAGGACTGGGGATGGTCAGTCCAGGAAAGGTTGGCCTGGGTCGCAACCTCAAGTTTTACGAGGAAAGGTTGTCTTGTTGCAGCTCGGGAGGAATTGGGAGGGCAGAAACCAGGAGGCAGATCACAGCCCCGTTGAGGCTGATGGAACCTCCCTTGGTTTTCCACACTCCACGCTGACCTCCCTGGAGGTCTCTTGCTTTCACAGTTTTCTCACCTCACCTGCTCAGCATTTTGGGGGGGAATCCTTATTTCCAGGGATTGCACAGCTGTGATTGTTCTAGAGGGGGCCCCCAAACATTCCCATGTTTATGCAACAGGCTGGAGTTTCCGTTCCCTCCAGGCAGTGTGGGTGCCCCTCCTGTGACCCAGCTTGCCTGGCTGTGCCCAAGCAGGCTGCGTGCTGGAGCCCAGGGGCCAGAGGCAGGCTGCCCTGTGCCCCGTGGCTTTGAGTGTGGCTCAGTGGATATTTCTAGGGTCCTCTCAGCAGCTTTCTACCCTCCTACCCTACAGGGCCTTCTGGGATTTCAACAGGACCAGCACCTTTCTTGTTTGCATTTATTAAGAGATGATGAAGGATACAGGTCACCTGTGGCGGCAACATTGTCAGCTGTGTCGGGGAATGCCAGAGTTCATAACTCCCTGGTGAGCTCCTAGAATGCAGGCCCAGATCCTTTGCATTCTCCCTGTATTCCTGGTACCTCCTGGCTCATCACAGGCTCCTGGAACTGTGTGTGAAATGAACGAGTCCCTGTGTGCCTGTCCCTTTACAGAGAACAGGCAGGGGGCCTCTGATGCAGGAGCACCCTAGGTCCCCCTCCTCGGCTGTAGATGAGGGAGTGAGGTGGTGGGACATAGTTGGGGTGTTGCAGTCTCTCAGGCCCTCAACCCCCTGCTGTGATGTGATTGCTGGCAGGTGCACACCTGAGGGGTCTGTCCTCCTGCACCACCTTGTGCAGGAAGCAGGCTTCCAGGGCCAGAGACTGGGAGTGCTGTTGGCTGTCTAGGACACTCCCTCATTTGTCCCTCAGGACCTTTCTTCCTTGGCCTGAAAGCCCCACTGGTCGCTTGCTTGGTCTTCCCTTGGGTACGGGTGTAGTATGTGCCTGGGATTTTCTTCCTAATTCCCTAGGCCAACCTGGGGCCAATCCAAGTTCTCAGATGGCAGCCAAGGGCCAGTCTTGCAAGCAGGCCTTTCAGAGGGCTGTGGTCAGGCCTTCCGTGTTAAATAACTCTTTTCTGCACATCCTCTCACCATGTGACCGACTTGTCAGCAGTTGGGGTGGCTGGAATCATCAGTCCTTCACTCTGACTGTGGGTCCTCATCCTTTTCATCTTTGACTGTTGACTCACCTGTCTTGGAGAAGAACCACAGGCTAAGCCGCGTTTCTTGTCCTTTTCCCACCTCTGGAACTCGCTGCCTCTGACCTGATGGAATTTTGCACGTGCTGTTGCCCTTGCTGAGTTGGCAAAGGGAAGAGGCACATTTCCTCAGGACATACATCCAGTTCCTTTCATAAGAAGCTTTTGAGAAAACGCTGATTTTGAAGCATAAGATATTCTATCAGTTGAGGCCCCTGGACAAGCCTTTCTTGAGCTTACACTCTTGTCCTTACTTTGGCCATTTTTATCTTTGTTTCTATGGTTTGGGAGTTAACCATTTTAATAAAACTTGCCAGTTATTGCTGACTTCTACTTCCTTAGGGGTGGTGGTTGTATGTTTTTGATGTCATGCTGGGAGTGACTCATCTTGAGACTTGGAATTCTCACCATGGCCTCAAGTTTGAGGCATTGCAGTAGAGATGGGATACATTTGGGCTCCATGGAGGAGCCTTTATCTTTCCTTCCTGCTTTGCTCCATCCTACCGCACAGTTAATCATCTGGATTTTAGTGAAACAACCACAACAAAGAAGCCAACTTGCCTTTGGAGGCTAGATGCAAATTGTGCACTTGGACAGCACTAGGTTACTTTAATTAGAAAGTACCTTGGTTTGGTTTGAGTTTTCCCAAGACCTCAGCCTTCTGGTGCAGGTGCTTTGTCATCACCTTCTCCTAGTTATTAAAACAGTCTTACACCGCTCACGTGTGGGAGACTGTTGCCAGGGTAGGGCAGATGCTGGGCACTGGTGTCTGCTTCTAGCAGGAGCTATTATCCCAAGACTCAGTGTCTGGGCTGTTTCAGGCCTTTGCTTTGTAAACCACAGGTTAAAATTATTTTTCTTTTCCACAGCTTGTCCCTGACGTCCTTCTTGGCAGGTGCTTTCTTTGGGTAGAAAGGCTGTTGGTTGTGATTTCATATTTGTTGAAAGCTCTAGAGTCTATGGGTGCATTTATTAACTGGAGGCCAGAACGTGAGTGCCACATGTTTCCAGAATGATTCTGTGTGTGCATCCCCTTTATGCTTGCAGGGAGCTTTGTCACCATGTAGTGAAGGCCACAACTGACACAATCTGGGTTTTATTGTTCCCCTTCATCTCAGGGCTTCGTTGTGATATTGTGATAATGATGTGGGGTTTTGCTCTTACTGTCTCTCGCTTGCTGTACTTAGCGTTCTTGGTGTGAACCCCTGCTGTAGGGACCAAGATGCACAGCTGTGCTTCTGTGCGGTTTCCACTTGAACCTGGAGTCCTGAGAGGGACGAGGACATGCCTGTTTCTTCTGCTGTGTCTTTGATAGTCTGATGAGATTTTGTTTTTCTAAACAAAGTGGGAAAGAATTTAGTGACTTGACTTGTCTCTTTAAGTCTGAGAAACGCAGACGGGAGGGTCTTGGCCTGGGATTTAATCCTCCCAACTCCTCATAAAAATCACATTTTCTAGGAGTCGAACTTGCAGTTAGCTATGACGATACCACTTCACTGTGGCCTGGCTAACAAAGGGAGACCCTGTCTCAAAAAAAAAAAGAAAGAAAGAAAAGTCACACTTTAATTATGCAGTAATTATGAAACAGTCAGTCTATCTCCTGCTGTGCCTATTAGATGTTAGTTTTTTTTTTTTTGATATCTATTTTGTTGCTAAATTTGGTGTAACAAAAGCCAAACTCCTTTTTTCCTTTGGCCTAAATTTTTCTTTATATATTCTATTCTATACTCAAAAGATGGCAAATAAAACCCCCAAACTGAGAAGCACTCAATAACAGTCAGTTTTGGCCCAATCTCCAGGACATAGAATAGATTGGAAATTTAGTATAAAATAAATTTTCTTGCACAAAAATGTGAAAAAAAGGAAGTTTTCAATTTATTTTTAAAGCTATGAAAGAGAATCTCTTTGGCATAAGATGCAGCAGTAACAATTCTTCAAATCTTATTAAAAAATTAGAACGGACCAAAACCTAATAAAATTTAACCTCTAAGTTCAAAGAGTTATGAGTCTTAATTAGTAATTTGCTTTCTTTAAACTTTGGTTTCCCTGAAACATTTTACAAAAAAGAAGTTTTATTCTCCTAATTTCTTTTTTTGGAAAGACTCACAAAGCGCTTCTGTTAGCTCTCATTCGTTGTTACCCAAGACCTTGGAAATTCATCTCTGTCAGAGTTTTCCTGTGTCTGAAATCTTTCTCCTGATAACTGCTGTTTAGATTCTGAAAGGTTTGTGGGGCAGCTTTTTGGTTTGTTTTGTCTTCTTTCCAAAAAGGAAAGAAGGAATAGCTTAAAAATGAACTTTTAAGCATTGTGGAACACTTTGGGGAAAGTGAAAACCCTACTTCCTGTCATTCGTAAGGAGCAGCTTGTTGGATGAGAATGTATCTGGAAATGTCTGAAATTTCGAGGTGAGAAGAGACAGTGGTGTGACTGCAAATTCCAGGTAGAAGTCTGGTATTGGCTTTGCTTCCTTCCCGTCTTGTCTTTGCTTTCCATTTCTTTTACTTTTTCACTTCTCTTCTCTCCCTATTTCTTTCCTTCCTAACGTTCCCTCCATGTTGAGCCACTTTTTTTTATTCCCTGTACGTATGAGTTCACAGTAGCAGAGCAAACAGAGACCCCTCTCAGAAATGTCTGTCCTTGGCCGGGCGCGGTGGCTCACGCCTGTAATCCCAGCACTCTGGGAGGCTGAGGCAGGTGGATTGCCTGAGCTCAGGAGTTCGAGATCAGCCTGAACAAGAGCAAGACCCCATCTCCACTAAAAATAGAAAAACTAACCGGGCGTTGTGGCAGATGCCTGCAGTCCCAGTTACTACAGTGGCTGAGGTAGGAGGATCACTTGCGCTCAAGAGTTTGAGATTGCTATGAGCTGTGATGCCATGGCACTGTATCCAGGGGGACACAGTGAGACTCTGTCTCTCTCACACACAGACCACACACACAAATCTGTTCTCCTAAGAACTCTAGAAGACAGAGTCTGGGAAATGAAGTTTGAGTAGTGGAATGGCAGCCTGAGGAGGAAGGATGCTATGGGCAGAAGGCCTTCTCAGGGATCTTCTGTTGATAAAATGTATTCAGTATTCATGGAGCGGATATGATGGGTGCCCACTTTGTGCCAGGTTCTGTGGTCACATATACAGTTGGATAACTTATGTTGTTCCCATTTCGAGGATTCCCATGATGGCAGGGGAGGGGCAGAGACCAGCTTGGAGGTCAGTAGTTGCAACACGACATCCTGAATTGGCTCCGTGGGGCAGGAAACCTGCGTTGTGCTGGTGGTTGCCCATTTTAGACTAGAAACTTTCCCGGGGCCTTTTACTCGCTTTGCCTTTGGCCATTATAGTGCTTCTGCACTGTCTGCAGGAATAAAGGGAAACATTCCCAGTGCTTTTAATGCAAAAGCCATAAACCATGCCTTGACAACTGCGGAGAATTACGTTACTGATTTATTTTTATTGTTGGAATAACTTTTAATTGTCTTCCTTATCTTTGTGCCTGACTGTTACTTGCTGGGATGAAGTTAACAATGTTTGGAGAGTCGGTTCAGAGGGGAACGGATGATGTGATCACGATAGCAGATACAGATGAGTTGTTGGCATTTCGTGAATGTCAAATACTAATTTTAACAGTAATAAAATTTGAAAAGGAATGAGATGTTCCCAGCTAGTGAAAGAAGATATTCTGTGTGAGAGGCTCTTGTTATTGGGGACATCACTCTTCGTTTCTGTTGCAGATAGAAATACGGCCTGTTTGCCTTGAGTATTACTGAAGCATTTAGCCTCCTAGTGTTTGGGGAAGCTCAGACATCTGAAGTGGGGCTGGAGTCACGACTGCATCCTTTTTCTTCTTGTAATGTGAGCCTTTGCAGCAACCCTTATGCCAAGTAATTCCCAAGCCCTTAGTCCTTCCTTCCATGCGTTCAAAGGCTTAGTTTGACTTTAACTTGGACTTCCTTTGAGAGTTCTGTGATCTTGTCTAAGATTACGTGAGACACCTGCAACTTATTCCTGTCGGGAATAATTGGACTAACTGTAGGGAGGGGTTTTTGGAGGAGGACTAAGGACTATTCCAACTGGCAGTTTCCCCAGTTTACCAAGATACCTCACCTTTTCTAGGATCAGTTGTTTGGATATAATTTCTTTGATCAGAGTCTCATTTTAGCTTCTAAAGGTACCACTTAAAAGAAGTAATAAAATTATAAAGATTAATTCAAAGTCATTGTCAATACTGGAATAATCAGCAAAGATACTGGAAGGCTGACTGCATTCCTTTCTTTTTTTTTTTTGTGGAGACAGAGTCTCACTTTATCATCCTTGGTAGAGTGCGGTGGCGTTACAGCTCACAGCAACTTTCAACTCCTGGGTTTAGGCTATTCTCTTGCCTCAGCCTCCCGAGTAGCTGGGACCACAGGCACCCGCCAGAACGCCTGGCTATTTTTTTTGTTGCAGTTTGGCCGGGGCCAGGTTTGAACCCACCACCCTCGGTATATGGGGCCGGCGCCCTACCCACTGAGCCACAGGCGCCGCCTTCCTTTTTATTTCTTATGTAACTTTTCCTGCAGAAGCTTACCCTGAGCCCTTAAAGGGAATAATGGCCAGTTTTTCACCACATCATGGTGTGAGGCCGATGGACAGCCTGTGGTCTCTGCTGTCCACTGGGCAGCCTCCAGAAAGTTCTCTAGAGGAGAAAGTGCAGAGCAGCCTAGCAGCCTTCTTATCCAGGTTTGTTTGGAGAAGAGAGTCAAAGCAGCAATCGAATGATTTGAATTTTTATTGAGAAAAAGAGTGAAAGATTTTTTTTTTTGGACCTAAGACATTTTGTTCTGACCTTTGGGGCAGATTTTATTTTTCCCTTTTACTTTTTGTTTTTTAAATTTTTCTTACTCTTTTAAAAGATGGGAATGAGAAGGAATTATTCCTGGACAATTTCTCCCTGTGAAAAACAGTGGATGTGACTGTCTAGAAGTAGAGTTTGGCCATAATTAGGACATATGGCCTGGTTGTCTAAAATGCTGAGTGTTGCTTCAGTGTCTGTGGTCTTGGCAAGTTCCTTATTTGCTCCATGCCCTGGTTACTGCGCATTGGAGACAGTAATCTCATTGGGTGTTGTGATTCTCTGAGATTGTTGCTGGTATGTGGTAACCAGTTCATGGTTCCTATTATATGGTTATACACTAATTCTATTATGTCATTATTATATTATGGAAGAGTCTAGTTTCCCGGTTGCACTGATGTTATCTTTGAGATTTAGAACAAATGTCCACCCAAGCCAATGTTAAATGAATAATTTGGCCATTACGATCAGAGAAGGCAAGCAACCTCGCAATTTATTCTTTTTCATCAAAGTGCAGTTTACCACGCTCACTTGAGCACGCCCCCCCCCCACTCCACCCACCCCCACCCCAGCAAAGCTGAGTGGGCAGAGCTCAAGTGGTGGCCTGAAGGGCCCCAGGCATCCTGTGTAGCTGTTCTGGTGTTGAGAGGACAGAATGTTAGAAACAGCCCTGGAAGGAGTAACACCTGCCACTAGCCAGCTTCCCACTAATCAGCTGGGGCACCTGGGTGAGGCCAGCTATTACGGACTTATTTACTATATTTTGATGTGTGTAATGTATACTTTTTTGCCCAAATTTTTGAGAGAAAAATAAGAATGCACATTATACATGGGTAATAGTAATTCTGTACATGTATAAATGTTTTTAATTCTTTTATTTATGTCTACAAATTACGTGTAACTTTAGAAAGCAATAACAACATTTGTATGGAAAATAATGTCGGGGAATATGGTAATCGGTTTACTTACCATGAACTTGCAACAAAGAGCAACATATTTTTGTTTGTACACTTTAGGTGGAAGCTAATAATCTAGCTGATATAGCAAAATAAGGTAATTTGCTCTATTTTTTAAAAATGCTAAGGTATTTGCTAGAGAGTGGATCTCAAGTGATCTCACCTCAGTCAAAAAGTAAGTCAGCTGAGGGATATGCTAATTTTGTCATCCTCTGTGTAATCGTGTGTCTGTCAAAACACGTGTTCTACACCCCCTAAATATATATATGAATTTTATTTGTCAATCATACCTCAACAAAGCTGAAAAAAAAAGTCACACATATGTGTTAACAAAAGTGAATCAGAGACATCTTGACATTCCGTACCTAATAGCACTAGTACGGATCTCTGCCCCTTCACCCAGAGGAGGGAGGGAGGAGAGGAAGTTTCCTTATGCAACCAAAATAGCATTATTGCAACTGAAGAATATATAATAATTTCTTAATGTTCTCCGATGTCTAGTTCATTTCAAATGTCCCCAGTTGGTGGTTGGCTATATACTGACTTCCAGATGCTTCATCTGAGGAAGCAGGGGGAAGAAATAACTAAGTAATTTCTAAGTTTTGTTATGCATGAAAATTCTGTGTTTCATACCTTTAGGAAGTGCTGCTCTGATTTTATTTCTTCTTCCTAAAGAAGGGGTATCTACGCTTTAGAGACATAGTGACTCAGTCGCGAGATGGGATGGAAATTTGGAAACTCTTTGGTGAATGGAATCCATAGGGATGGGTGGTGGGGTTTCAAACTGGGCTTGACTTGTACGCTGGGCAGACGTGGCTGGTGCTGGTTGGGGGAGTTGAACATGGCCAGAGAGCGGGGCAGTGCGTTAGTTTGGGGCCCAACAGGCGTGGGGCTTGGTAGTCTCTCTGAATGCCTATCATGCTGTTTAGAGTTCTACCAAGGACTTTGACAGCCCTTTAGATTTAATTTTATTTTGTTGTCTGAGACTCTGGTGTTTCCTTCAAGGAGACTAAATGCTGGGTCTGTCACTTTACCTGTGTAAAGAAACTCCCATTGTTCCTGAATAAAAGAAGGATGAAAAAGTCATGTTTTGACTGCCTGGCAGATCTCAGGTGCTGTCAGCCCCAGGGTCACTGGTCCATCAGCACATTCTCTGCATGGTGCAGGGTCCCTGCGGAGAACTGGCTCTGTGGCCTTCCCACCTGACCCTGCCCAGGCAGCCTGTGGTGTGCAGCTCCGTGCTAAGTGTTTAAGGCATGGGGTCCCATGAGAACACATTCTTTCCCACTTGAGCTCTGATCTAGTTGAGAAGCAGGGCTGAGGAGCCAGGCAGATAGAGATGGAAATATTAACTTTCTTCCCAATGAAAGCCCCATTGGAAGGACCATGCAGTGTGGCTGTATAGAGAACAGGGGGCTTCCTGACCCTGAAGCTCAGAATGGTTGCACTTGCCTCTTGGTCTTAGGTCTCCCAGCTCACTCTGGCTTCTCTCCAGGTGCTGAGTAGAGAAGTGGTCTGTGGGCTTCCAGCAAGTTCTAAGAGAAGGGAGGGAGAAGGGGCCGGGTTTGTCCCCCTCCAGCCCCTCCTGGCCAGCCAGTAAGGGAAGAGGAGGAAGGGGAAGGAGAGAAGGAGAGGGCCCAGTGAGATTCAGCCATGGGGTGGGAATATGAGGAATGTGGGGTGACTGTTCCCCTTTACTGGGGACGTGGCATCTGCAGGGTCCCAGAGTCCTGGTGCACCTGTGGGTTTCCTTGCTGGGGGCAGTTCCTTCCCTCTGCCTTAGCTTCATGAACTTAATTTATTTAGAAGGGTGAGACAGATGAGCTGAGTTCTGGTCATAGCAGTGTTCAGTAAATACTGTCGGTCACGTGATGGGCATTCCTTGGGCGGGTAAATCCTTTAAAAAAATGTGTCTTCACAATCTTTCCCAAACTCTGAATATTTGCTGATTGAACAAGTGGCTGATGGACCTTCAACTCTTGGGTTCTGGGAAGCAGAGCAACATTGGCCACTCAAGACAGAGCTTGTTTTGGGAGGTGCCTCCTTTCCCAAGTGGCCAGTAGTCCCTTCAGCAGGGGAGAGGGTTGCGATGGGCCTCCCCAGGTCCAGGGAAGAAACTGGTGTGAGAAGGGCGGAGGGGGAGGCTCGAGACTGGTTGAGCAGTGGGTCAGGTGAGTGGTGTTTGTTGCTCCCTTCCCAAAAAGAAAAAACACACCTTGTTTTTAGGTTTCTGAGAGCAGAGTATAGAGCTGGCCAATGACCTTTGTTCAGATTAATGGAGTAGAAGATTGTGTTATATTTTTTGGGTCATTTAAAAAAATGTGGTAATATATATAACATAAAATTTACCATTTTAACCATTTTAAGGGTACAGTTCAGTGGCATTAAGCACATTTACTTTGTTTCACAACCATCACCACCATCCTCCTCTAGAACCTTTTTACTTTCTCAAATGGAAACTCTGCCCATGAGACACGAACTCATTAGTCCTCCACACTGACTCCTCAGTCCTCCACACTATCTCCTCAGTCCTCCACACTAACTCCTCAGTCCTGCACAGTGTCTCCTCAGTCCTCCACACTATCTCCTCAGTCCTCCACAGTATCTCCTCAGTCCTCCACACTAACTCCTCAGTCCTCCACACTGTCTTCTCAGTCCTCCACACTGTCTTCTCAGTCCTCCACACTATCTCCTCGGCCCTCCACACTGACTCCTGAGTCCTCCACACTAACTCCTCAGTCCTCCACACTATCTCCTCAGTCCTCCACACTATCTCCTCAGTCCTCCACACTAACTCCTCAGTCCTCCACACTATCTCCTCGGCCCTCCACACTGACTCCTGAGTCCTCCACACTATCTCCTCAATCCTCCACACTATCTCCTCAGTCCTCCACACTGACTCCTGAGTCCTCCACACTAACTCCTCAGTCCTCCACACTATCTCCTCAGTCCTCCACAGTATCTCCTCAATCCTCCACACTATCTCCTCAGTCCTCCACACTATCGGCCCTCCACACTGACTCCTGAGTCCTCCACACTAACTCCTCAGTCCTCCACACTATCTCCTCAGTCCTCCACACTAACTCCTCAATCCTCCACACTATCTCCTCAGTCCTCCACACTATCTCCTCGGCCCTCCACACTGACTCCTGAGTCCTCCACACTATCTCCTCAATCCTCCACACTATCTCCTCGGCCCTCCACACTGACTCCTGAGTCCTCCACACTAACTCCTCAGTCCTCCACACTATCTCCTCAGTCCTCCACACTAACTCCTCAATCCTCCACACTATCTCCTCAGTCCTCCACACTATCTCCTCGGCCCTCCACACTGACTCCTGAGTCCTCCACACTATCTCCTCAATCCTCCACACTATCTCCTCAATCCTCCACACTATCTCCTCGGCCCTCCACACTGACTCCTGAGTCCTCCACACTATATCCTCAGTCCTCCATACTGATTCCTTGGTCCTCCACACTATCTCCTCGGTCTTCCACACTGACTCCTGGGTCCTCCACACTGACTCCTCGGCCCTCCACGCTATCTCCTCGGCCCTCCACGCTATCTCCTCGGCCCTCCACGCTATCTCCTCAGTCCTCCACACTATCTCCTCGGCCCTCCACACTGACTCCTGAGTCCTCCACACTATCTCCTCAATCCTCCACACTAACTCCTCAATCCTCCACACTATCTCCTCAGTCCTCCACACTATCTCCTCGGCCCTCCACACTGACTCCTGAGTCCTCCACACTATATCCTCAGTCCTCCATACTGATTCCTTGGTCCTCCACACTATCTCCTCGGTCTTCCACACTGACTCCTGGGTTCTCCACACTGACTCCTCGGCCCTCCACGCTATCTCCTCGGCCCTCCACGCTATCTCCTCGGCCCTCCACGCTATCTCCTCAGTCCTCCACGCTTACTCCTCAGTCCTTCACGCTATCTCCTCAATCCTCCACGCTATCTCCTCAGTCCTCTATGCTATCTCCTCTGTCCTCCACGCTATCTCCTCAGCTCTCCACGCTGACTCCTCAATCCTCCACACTATCTCCTCAGCCCTCCATACTATCTCCTCGGTGCTCCACACTATGTCCTCGGTCCTCCACGCTGACTCCTTGGTTCTCCACGCTATCTCCTCCGTCCTCCACGCTGACTCCGCTGTCCTCCACGCTGACTCCACTGTCCTCCACACTGACTCCTCGGTTCTCCACGCTGTCTCCTCGGCCCTCCACACTGACTCCTTGGTCCTCTATGCTGACTCCTTGGTTCTCCACGCTGTCTCCACAGCCTTCCACGCTGACTTCCTCAGCCCTCCACGCTGACTCCTCAATCCTCCACACTTATCTCCTCAGTCCTCCACACTATCTCCTCGGTCCTCCACGCTGACTCCTCGGTCCTCCACGCAATCTCCTCGGTCCTCCACGCTATCTCCTCGGTCCTCCACGCTGACTCCTCGGTCCTCCACGCTGACTCCTCAGCCCTCGGCACCCACCTCTCTGCTTTCTGTCTCTGTGAATTCTACTATTCTGAACTCATCTAGGTGGAATCATACAGTACTTGCTTTTTAGTGTATTCCACTTTGTGTGATACCGTCAGGGTTTATCTATGTTGTAGCATGTGTCAAAATTTTCTTTTAAGGCCGAGTACTTTTCTGTTGTGTGCTGAAACCACACTTTGCTTCCCGTTCATCTGTCCGTGGGCTCTTGGGTTGCTTTTGGTTGTTGCGAATAATGCTGATATGAACAACGGTGTATGAACGAACATGTTGGCATTACATTTTAAAAAGTTGAACTATTTATCGAAATGGAATATATGCATTGTGTTTTTGCTGACCACAACACACCTGTTTTTATCCAATCCCCCTGAAATTTTAGATGCAAGGACTATCAAATACATCCTCATCAAGCCTTACCTCTGTTGGCCTGAGTTGTTAATTTTTGTGTACCTACCCACACGTTTAAACTTGTTAGGTCCAGTTCACTAAACCAGCCTGTCAGGGTCTTTTAGAATTCTGAGTCTTTTATCTTGTTTAACTTTGGGTTGTCCACAAAGGTGATGATCGTATCTTCTGTGTCTTTCTGCAAGGCACCAATGAGAATGCTAAAGAGGAAGGAACTCGCGTCAGGGCTCTGTGGATGCTGTTGGAAATCTCCCCTGTCTGGTGTATTTTTTGGGTATTGCTGTGTGGTCCTTCATTTAACTGTTCAGTTTTTCTCACCTCTAGCCTCATTCTTTGTTTCTTTCGTAAGGAAATTGTTGGAGGACCTAACACAGCCACACACCTTTTCCCCTCCTCCTCCTCCCCCTCTCCTCCTAAGACACAGACCCTAACTTTCCAGGCAACCTGTGGAATGTGCCCCCCCCAACAGCCCCATGTAAAGGGGTCTCTACCCCCAGGCGCAGACGCCATCTTTGCAGTGCCCAGTGGGTCACCCTCTCCTTTCAGTAAACCTGGCCTGAACATCTCCACTGCAGCCTCATCTCGGGCACCCACAGTTCACACCTTTTAGAAATCGTGAGCATGTTTGTTGCCCTGTTATGTGTCTGCAGGTTGCCATTCTGTAACAGTCGGCACACCTTGGAGAGCTGAACTAAGCCACAGCAGTGTTTTGGTCTTACAGGTAATGGTAACCACCAAAAAGTTCAGGTTAGTGAGGGTTAGCTATTTCCCCACATCCGCGTTACTAGGTTATAATGAAAGCAAGCTTTGGGCTAAGTTCTGCATAAAGACCTTATTAAGGAAACATATACAAGCAAAAAGGCATAGGCAATCCATGTGGTCAGTTCTGTCACCTGGAGTCCAGCTCTGTGCCCTCTTAGGAGCTCTGAGCACCACTTGGGATGAAAGTTCCCCTTCAGGCAGATTTGCCAGTATTCCAAGAACAGGGTTCTGTTACCTTTTACGTAGGCAGCAGGTGACCAGAAATCCTCCAGACCAGTGGCTGGACCTTCTAAGGGTCAAGCCTGGGGTCAGAGACTGCATAAGCCATGCAGGATGAATCCTTATGTCCTATCTTTGCAGAGACAAAGCATTTCTAAACTCTTTTACCCCATTTTTAACATTTATCACACTAATTGCAAAACAAGCTGATTGCAAGACAATGTTTCTGACAGTCACTGTGCAAATTTGCAGAGGGTCTGTTATCACTCAAATACAGAGAGCAAAGGACTTGCTGCTACTTCTGCTATAGGAGCTTTTTGACCAGGATGCTGCATGGCCTGTCCAGGTTGGTGAGATGTAATTTATATGTAGTAAAGTTCACTAATCTCTTTTTTTTTTTTTAACTTGCACAACAACCAGATAGATCAAGTGTAGAACATTTCCAGCCCTGCTGGAAGGCATAGGGAAGAAAGCCTCAAAGGAAACCCATATTCCAGCCCCTCTCATAGATTCATTTTGCCTGCCTTGAATTCCATGTAAGTGAAGTCAGACTTAGGTTTTGTGAGACTGAATCAGCTTGTTGCATGTAAATCTTGTTTATTTCCCCTTCTTGCTGGGTAGTATTCCATTATATGAAGTTTAGATATTCTTTCTAACGTTGATGGACGTGTGGTTGCTTCCAACTTGGGGCACTTACAACTAAACCAGCTGAACATATTCTCCTGTCTTTGATAGATGGATTATGAGTTACTGATTAGGGTCGCTAGCTTTGCCTAGAATTGAAGTTCATATTAACCAGAATGTGGACACTATCTTGTTGTTCTTACCAAATGACTTCAAAGCAAACAGCAAACTGTATCCAGCAAGGGAGTGATTTTTGTCTAATATGACTTGGATTTAGCTAACCCACCCTAGTGTAAAAGTGGGTCATTGCATTTCTGCCCCTGCCTGTAATAAATGTAATAAATGTTCTAAGCCACAGGTCAATTCGCTGAAAGCTGAGATTCTCCTGTGAAAGTCTGCTGTTTCCTCTTGCTTTTCCTAGAAGGGATGGGAAAGAACCTTTTTGTTACTTTTGCAAAAAGGCATCATTTTCTTTTTTTCAATTTTTTTTTTTTTAATTTATTGTTGGGGATTCATTGAGGGTACAATAAGCCAGGTTACGCTGATTGCAATTGTTAGGTAAAGTCCCTCTTGCAATCATGTCTTGCCCCCATAAAGTGTGACACACACCAAGGCCCCACCCACCTCCCTCCGTCCCTCTTTCTGCTTTTCCTCCCCCCCATAACCTTAATTGTCATTAATTGTCCTCATATCAAAATTGAATACATAGGATTCATGCTTCTCCATTCTTGTGATGCTTTACTAAGAATAATGTCTTCCACTTCCATCCAGGTTAATACGAAGGATATAAAGTCTCCATTTTTTTTAATAGCTGAATAGTATTCCATGGTATACATATACCACAACTTGTTAATCCATTCCTGGGTTGGTGGGCATTTAGGCTGTTTCCACATTTTGGCGATTGTAAATTGAGCTGCAATAAACAGTCTAGTACAAGTGTCCTTATGATAAAAGGATTTCTTTCCTTCTGGGTAGATGCCCAGTAATGGGATTGCAGGATCAAATGGGAGGTCTAGCTTGAGTGCTTTGAGGTTTCTCCATACTTCCTTCCAGAAAGGTTGTACTAGTTTGCAGTCCCACCCGCAGTGTAAAAGTGTTCCCTTCTCTCCACATCCACGCCAGCATCTGCAGTTTTGAGATTTTGTGATGTGGGCCATTCTCACTGGGGTTAGATGATATCTCAGGGTGGTTTTGAATATCCTGAAAAACATCTTCTCTATATATTAGAGAAGATGAACATTTTTTCATGTGTTTGTTAGCCATTCGTCTGTCATCTTTAGAGAAAGTTCTATTCATGTCTCTTGCCCATTGATATATGGGATTGTTGGCTTTTTTCATGTGGATTGATTTGAGTTCTCTATAGATCCTAGTTATCAAGCTTTTGTCTGATCGAAAATATGCAAATATCCTTTCCCATTGTGAGGTTGTCTCTTTGCTTTGGTTGTTGTCTCCTTAGCTGTACAGAAGCTTTTCAGTTTAATGAAGTTCCATTTGTTTATTTTTGTTGTTGTTGCAATTGCCATGGCAGTCTTCTTCATGAAGTCTTCCCCCAGGCCAGTATCTTCCAGTGTTTTTCCTATGCTTTCTTGGAGGATTTTTATTGTTTCATGCCTTAAATTTAAGTCCTTTATCCATCTTGAATCAATTTTTGTGAGTGGGAAAAAGTGTGGGTCCAGTTTCAGTCTTTTACATGTAGACATCCAGTTCTCCCAACACCATTTATTGAATAGGGAGTCTTTCCCCCAAGGTATGTTCTAGTTTGGTTTATCAAAGATTAGGTGGTTGTAAGATGTTAGTTTCATTTCTTGGTTTTCAATTCGGTTCCAAGTGTCTATGTCTCTGTTTTTGTGCCAATACCATGCTGTCCTGAGCACTATGGCTTTGTAGTACAGACTAAAATCTGGTATGCTGATGCCCCCGGCTTTATTTTTATTACTAAAAACTGCCTTAGCTATACGGGTTTTTTTCTGGTTCCATACAAAACGCAGAATCATTTTCTCCAAATCTTGAAAGTACGATGATGGTATTTTGAGAGGAATGGCATTGAATAGGTAGATTGCTTTGGGAAGTATAGACATTTTAACAATGTTGATTCTTTCCATCCATGAGCATGGTATGTTCTTCCATTTGTTAATATCCTCTGCTATTTCCTTTCTGAGGATTTCATAATTTTCTTTTCCTTCACCTCCTTCGTTAGGTATATTCCTAGGTATTTCATTTTCTGTGAAACGATGGTGAAGGGAGTTGTGTCCTTAATTAGCTTCTCCTCTTGACTGTTATTGGCGTATACAAAGGCTACTGACTTGTGGACATTGATTTTATATCCTGAAACATTACTGTATTTTTTGATGACTTCTAGGAGTCTTGTGGTTTAGTCTTTGGAGTTCTCTAAGTATAAGATCATGTCATCAGCAAAGAGGGAGAGTTTGACCTCCTCTGCTCCCATTTGGATTCCCTTTATTTCCTTGTCTTGCCTAATTGTATTGGCTAGAACTTCCAGCAGTATCTTGAAAAAGGCATCATTTTTAAATTATAGATTCTCACTGTGCAAATAAGTCATGCATTACTAAACGCTTTGAGATTATCAACTCATATTGGGGATCCCCTGAATTGGAAAGAATAAATTTTTAAAATATTCATCTGTATATTCTTTCCATGCCATTTTGTATATTGTGATGAAAAGAATATTTGCTGCTGATTTAGAATCCCTGACTATTCTCATAAAAATTTCATTCCACCCATATTAACTTGGCTTTCAAGTCCTTTTTATTTTTATTTATTTATTTTTTATTAAATCATAGCTGTGTACATTGATATGATCATGGAGCATCATTCACTAGCTTTACAGACCATTTACCAAGTTTCACATATACCCTTGTAAGATGCACCGCTGGTGTAATCCCACCAATCCCCTTCCCTCTACCCACCTCCTCCCTCCCTCCCCTCCCTTTCCCCCTTCCCCCTATTCTTAGGTTGTAACTGGGTTATAGCTTTCATGTGAAAACCCTAAATTAGTTTCATAGTAGGGCTGAGTACATTGGAGTACTTTTTCTTCCATTCTTGAGATACTTTACTAAGAAGAATATGTTCCAGCTCCATCCATGTAAACATGAAAGAGGTAAAGTCTTCATCTTTCTTTAAGGCTGCATAATATTCCATGGTGTACATGTACCACAATTTATTAATCCATTCGTGGATCAATGGGCACTTGGGCTTCTTCCATGACTTAGCAATTATGAATTGGGCTTCCATGTTTTTGTATGAGTTTGCAGATTCCTGTTGTTACTCAGCTCAAGTTTTATTCCATGGTGGTCCGAGAAGATGCATGGAATAATTTCTATTCCTTTAAATTTACTGAGGTTAGACTTGTGACCTAAGATGTGATTGATTTTGGAGTAAGTTCCATGGGCTGATGAGAAGTATGTGTATTCAGTTTTGTTGGTATGAAATGTTCTGTAGATGTCTGCTAAATCCAAATGTTGGATGGTTAGGTTTAAATCTAAGATTTCTTTGCTCAGCTTCTTGTTGGAGGATCCGTCCAACACTGCCAAAGGAGTGTTGAAATCTCCGAGGATTATGGAGCTGGAGGAAATCAAGTTGCTCATGTCTGTTAAGAGTTTCTCTTATAAATTGAGATGCATTCTGGTTGGGTGCATAGATATTAATAATTGAAATCTCATCATATTGAGTATTATTACCCTTAACAAATATGAAGTGACCATTCTTGTCCTTCCTTACTTTTGTTGGTTTAAAGCGTATTGTATCTGCAAATAAAATTGCAACACCTGCTTTTTTCTGATTACCATTTGCCTGAAATATGGACAACCATCCTTTCACCGTGAGTCTGTATTTGTCTTTTAAGTTAAGATGTGACTCTTGTATGCAACAAATATCTGGCCTGAGTTTTTGTATCCATTCAGCTAACCTATGCCTCTTTAGAGGACAGTTTAAGCCGTTCACATTAATGGAGAATATTGATAAGTCTGGTGAAGTTTTGGGTATCGAGTTTTTCAAAAGTCCAGTGGGCATTTTTAATCCTTTCGCCAGTGTGGAAATTGGAGTTTGATGTGAAGTTTCTGAGTGAGTTTACTTTTGTGGTATAGGATTGGGTTGGTCATTATGGAGGATAGGTCTGAGAATATCCTGAAGAGCTGGTTTGGTTATGGCAAATTTCTTCAACATATGAATGTCATTAAAGTATTTAATTTCTTCATCATAAATGAAACTCATTTTAGCTGGATACAAGATCCGGGGTTGAAAGTTATTTTGCTTTAGGAGATTAAAAGTGGGTGACCACCCTCTTCTGGCTTGAAAAGTTTCAGCAGAGAGATCTGTAGTCATTCTAATATTCTTGCCTTTGAAGGTAATGATTTTCTTTCTCCTGGCAGCTTTGAGGATTTTCTCCTTCATATTAACTTTAGTGAAGTTAATTATGATATACCTGGGGGATGTCTTATTGGGGTTGAGTCGTGCTGTGGTTCTGAAGCTGTCCGCTGTCTGAATTTCAGAATCTCTAGGCATGTCTGGAAAATTCTCTTTCATAATTTCATGCAGAAGGGCCTCTGTGCCCAGCGAGGCCACTTCATCTGATTCTGGAACTCCTATGATTCGGATATTTGCCTTCTTCGAATTATCCCAGAGCTCTGTGAGAGAGTGATATGTTTTTGCTCTCCATTTCTCTTCCTCTTTGAGAGTTTGGGAGCATTCAAAGGCTTTATCTTCGATGTCAGAAATCCTTTCTTCTGCTTGCTCCATTCTGTTGCTGAGTGATTCTACTGTATTTTTCATATCTTTGAGGGCTGCAAATTCTTGTTTAAGTGTGTCTAAGTCTTTGGTGGTTTTGTCTTTAAATTTGTTAAATTCTTGAGACAACTTTTGAATTTCTGCTCGAATTCCTAATTCCATTTTGTTAATCTTGTGTGCAATCCAAATTCTGAATTCGATTTCTGACATCTCAGCCAGTTGTTTATAAATGGGATCTTCAATTGCATCTGCCATATCTTTCCTTGGGGGGGGTTGATCTATTCTGGTTATTCATGTTACCAGAGTTTTTCCGCTGATTCCGCCCCATGGTTGTTTTACTCCCTCTGATTTTTTCCCCTGGGGCTTTGTCAAGGGCCTGTATAGTGTTGTGGCCTGAGAAACTGGGGCCCTGTCTGGTGTGGTGGGGCTAAGTGGTTCTGTCTTGTTTTCAGCTGGTTTCTGTTCCACCCTAGTGAAACAGATAACTTTGGATTGAAGTCTCAGCTGTGGAGAAATATCAGCAATTAAGTCACCCCGCCCCCCACCGGCAAATAATTGGAAAAGAAAAATCAAACCTTCCTACCACCGTGCACCCAGCGCACCACCTGATTTGTCCTCAGGCGATTGGTTCAGTTCAAAAAGGTCCAAATCAATTGTCTCAGTCTGCACCTGTCTCGGGTGAGAGAGTTTAAGAGGTCTCTGGGAACTAGATCACAGGGGTCTGGTGACTACTCTGGTGTGGCTTGCTCCAGTGCTGCGTGGAGTCAGGAGAAGCCACCCAGCCTATAAATCCGTCTGGGAAGGTTGCTGCCTCCTTCCCCACCTTGCACCACTTCACATCCAGTCACTGATAGCCCTGCAGTTGGCTGACCCAGTTGCCTGTAGTGAATCGGTACTCCAGGAGTTTGTACCTGCCTGAATCACGAGGAAGTCTGCCAGGCCGCTGCGCTCTGCCTCTGTCCAGCAGGAGGAGGTGAGGCCTGACAACCTTGGGTGCTAGATGAAGGTTGAGGGGTCTCAACAGTCTCGCCCCTGATTAATGTTACTGACAGAACAGAACAGAACAACTCTGCGGTTCCCCTGCAGAAGAGAAGCTGAATTGAGCTCCAAATCAGCTTGTCTTTGCTCTTGTATTATCTATAGGCTGACGATCCCCTGAGGGCCAGGTGCGTCTTAGGTTTAGTAAAGCGGACTTCTGGGTCAGCCCCGCCCTGGGAGTTTCCCTGGTTTGCAAGTTGGAGTTGCCTCAGGCAAACTCAGAGTCTCTGGTTGCCCAGGGAGATAGGGGTTGTGGCTTCAGAATATTTGGTAGTGAGCTGTATTGCTAGCAAAAGAGGGCTGCTGCTTTATGGCTCAGGCAACAGCCGCTCCGGTGTAGCTCCCCTCCGGCCAACCGTCCTCTCTCCGCTCCCGTACCCCAGAATCTGCACCGACTGGCTGCAGCCCAGCACTGTCTACACCCCTCGAGCAATCGCCCAAGAGTCCGGACCCCTGGGGGACAGGCCTCCAGACCTTGGAGCGAGAGCAGAGGGGAGCTCAGGGAGCGCTGGGAGCCTGGGGTTGCGAGCAGAGAACACACAGCTTTACACAGTTTTGTGCCTGGCCGTATTGTCACTAAAAGACGGCTGTTGCACTGTGCCTCAGGGAACTGCCACTCCGGTGCAGTCCGCTCTCCGCCGACCGACCGGGACTGGCCTTCAGACCCCAGTGTGAGCTAAGGGGAGCGCTGGGAACTCAGAATTCCAGGTAGAGACTATATACAGTTTATATAGTTTTATGCCTGGCAGGAGGATGCCGTGGCACCCTAGTAGGGGAGGTAGGTGCAGTTTTTAGAGGGTCTCTTCCGTGGAGTGTAGTGGGAGGACCTTTGAACTCTGACCAGTTGTTTGTGGGGCACTCTGAGTCAAGTCCTTTTTAGAGGGGCTGTTTTCTTTCAATAGGTTACTAAGGGGAAAACCCAGGAGAAGTTGAGGATGCTGGGACATTAGGAAAGGTCAAGCTCAGACCTCCACTGGGGGATGCTGCATTGATTCAAATTTTAAAAGAGCCTGTGCTTTATGAAAGTCTTTACTCTCATAGAAATAGGTTAGCAGTACCCTTGAAAAGAATGGAAAAAATTTTAGGGCCCTATGCCACACACATACACTGAAGTTACCACCACCTCTGGGTTGCACCTAACAGTACTTTTGAACAAGCCTGCGGAGGGCAATCTGGCCTGGTGAACTGACCCTACAGATGCATTTACCCTTTGGCCCAGCAGTCCTGTTTCTGGGAGTCTTCACTGCAGATAGACCTGCACATGTCACAAAGTGATGACATTTCCACAAGGTCGTCCTTGAAGCTTTGTAACAACACAGTGTCAGGAGCTGCCAGGTATTCATCCATCAGTAAGGGACTGGTTTAAAGGACGATGGCATTTGCCTGCAGTGGAATACTATGCAGTTGTTAAAAACAAGCGATGAAAACCTGTGTTCTGATATGGAAAGACCTCCGGTGCATTACCACATGGAAAAAGCAAGGTGGGGTATAGAGTGTGCTGCCTTTTGTATAAAAAACATGGGGATATGAAAAAAATGTATGACTTTACTTGTATTTGAGTCAATAAACACTGGAAGGATAAATAAGAAATGAATAAAAATGCTCATCAGTACTAGGCAGAGGGGAAGGGAATGACGGAGAACAGGTGTAGGAATTGCCTCCTTGGCATGGATTTTTTGTATATTGCATTGGCGTTTGAATCATGCAAAAAGCAAGCAAACCAACTAACAAAAGTGAATCTATTGGGCCTTTGACGTTAGCTAGACCAAGAGCAGATGGTGGAGGGTGAAGGTGGTTGAATGCATTTCTTTGCTTCCTTCAAGCTTTCTTGGAGCTGGGATTTTGAAGGGGCGACTAGCTAACATAGTTTAGAGAAGCAAAGACTCATCCCCTGGAGCTTAGAGAGCGAGGGTGAGGATTTACTGGGAGGCCAGAAGTGTAGGTTAATTGCTGATACATATTCCTATGTATTTGCGATGCATTTGTGAATATGCTATTGGATGTAGGATAATAAAGTGGTATAAATTCTCACATTTAATCTTTCACTACAGCAGTCAGGCTTTCATTTTAGCATATACCATTATCACTTCAGATAAAGTCCAAATTAAAAAAAAAACATCGTAGCAGGTTGTCATCCCCCAATCTACTACTGTGATGTTGGCGAGAGACTAGAATTAGTTGAATAAATGGAAAGTTGATTTGACCATCAGAGTTTGCTTTCACAACTGTGGAGATACATCAGGGTTAATGTAATCTATCTGATTTGTGACTATAACCATAGATTATTAGATAGATGAGACATTGCTATGACAATTCTGTTTTTTTTTTTCCATTTAGGGAATAGTTTAAAACTAAAACCGCCCCATTTACTATGATATATGAGCTACAGAAAATTGGAAAAAACCCCACACATACACACAGATCAATCACATACCCCTGACATTCCATATTTTTTCATGATAATCATTGTCTGAAAATACCATGGAAATATTACCACAGTTGGTAATGCAGATATTTGAAGCATTTTTCTCCTGTGTTTATTTAGTTACATTTTCTTATTCTGGACTTTTTATTGGCAGAGTTCTCTTTCATGGTTTCTGAATCTGTTGAAAGATTAATATGGCTATTTTAGAAAGATTTTTTGATAAAATGATGTTTTTAAAGAGAGATTTTTCTCTGTCTCTTTGGGTTCAATTAGATTTTGGTGAAACTGGAGAAATAATAAGAAACAAAAATCAAAGCCATGGGAAAAGGCAGTGGTCAAAAAGCTTCCTGCATCTCCAGGTCTACAACAACACTAATTAAGTTTTGCTCAGAGAATGACTGGGAAACAACACAGACAGGGCAGCCAGTCCTGGGATCTGACAACTGGCCTGAACCGTAGCTCTGTCTGCCGTGGCGTCAGCATCCTCACAGGCCATCTTAGATTTGCAATTTAGTTAAGAAAGCTCCAGAAAGCAGATTGGTATTAAAGGATGTAAAAAAAAATACAGAGTAGGCCAAGTTGTTGGTGCATGGCTTTAAACCTCGCACTTAGAGAGGCTGAGACCGGTGGATTGCTTGAGTTCAGGAGTTTGAGACCAACCTGCACAAGAGCCAGACCCTGTCTCTACTAAAAATGGAAAAACTAGCCAGGTGTTGTGGCAGGTGCCTGTAGTCCCAGCTACTAGGGAGGCTGAGGCAGGAGGATAGCTGGAGCCCAGGAGTTTTGAGGTTGTTTTGAGCTATGATGCCATGGCACTCTAGCCTGGGCAGCAGAGTGACTCTGTTTCAGTAAAACCTGACTTAAAAAAAAAAAAAAAGTAGTGCAGCTCCTTATCTCAAAACCATGATAAGTTCCATCCCACAGAGTAGTGAGTGACGGCATCAGCTCTTCCACTCTGCCACCTCCATAGCTCTTACAAGAAGGTTGGTCAGCGTGGGTGGGCCTGGCTGGGGGAGTTACTCGAGCAGGTGCTTGAGGACAGAACTGTCACATCTGCTGTCACTGGCAGAGTGAGACATTCTTGCAGAGATGGCTTTGGTTTGCTCTAAGTGGCCGTCTTCAAGGATGAAGTAGAAAGGCAGCTGGCGCCTCTGGGGTGTGTCTGGTACTCTTTCTGCTGTGTTTTCTTTCTGGATTTACTTTCCAGAAAGGAAATTAATAGAACAACAAGGGAACAAAGGTAAGAAAGGATGGTGGGAATTTAGAGAGGGTGGTTGGAGTCTTTCATGCTATTTATTGTTTGGGGTAGCAGTTTAACAAAGAGACACTTCCAAAAAAGCAGTGTGAGAGCATATGAAGTATTTCTCAGCTGCTTTTAGGCGTTTTTCCTTCCCGATTGTAGCCAGTCTCTCTCTATATAAGACTAGCTACATTGAGTGGACACTATTGTTTTGCCACTCTGTTTGGAGTTTAAAGTTTCTTGGGAGAAATTGCCTGTTTTGTAGAACAAAGCGAATACCCCTCTTTGGTGTCCACTTTGCAGCAAGATTCTGAATTCCCTTGTGAGTCTGCGAACGAAGGTGAGTTTGTGTTCATGATAGTTTCAGTGTCTGGCAAAGCCCCAGTTCGCTTAATTTTATGAAAAATAAGTGGATTCTTTTATGGGCATATTTTACTGAAAGGACAGTTTGTATTTCTGGCCCATGGAGAGTTTTTTTTTAATATGAATGCTTATAAGTGTTGGACTGCTGTTTGTGAGTCCCAAGGCAGCCCAATAGAATTGGTGTGGAACATGGTAACAAGAACAACTAGAATCAAAAAATCGATAATTGTATATCGCTTTTGCGTGCAGTGTGGGTTATTGAACATGGGAGAGGCCAGAGGCCAGACGGAATAGCCTCAGGGGTCGCTTTGAATGGTGTAGCTGCAGGGTAATGGAATTGTCTCTCAATGTTACTAACAACAGCTCAGAGGGCAGAGAACACTGGCATAGATGGAGGCATTTCATCGGAGCTGGCGGAAGAAATCAGCATACATTAGAGGATGAACATTTTTTGGCAAAATGCCATCAGATGATCAGTGACTGGTCTTCAGGTCAGAAGTCCAAGACAGATCAGAGCAAACTGCTTCTCTTAGGGAATGGAAAGTAAGCTCTAAAAGTTTAAAAAATTCTGTAGAAATGTATCATGTGTTCATATGGATTAGTATGTTGGTTATTAGCAAATTCAGTGATCAGTTTAGAATTCAAAAGCTTATCTTTTTAGGTCAGTAAGAATCAGTAACCTGCCAGCACAGTGGTATTTATATCAACCAATTCTCTCACCCCTGGGGTGGCTGACGTGGAGTTTTTTCCTGGTACTTTTTTCTCATCTAGGGCTGGTACCTTGAAGGGAGTGATGTGGATATTTAGCTGAAAACCTAGTTAAAATTTATCTCAAAACACTTAAGGAGGGCTGTTAAAACACTTAAGGAGGGCTGTTTTCCGTATCTTTTTTTTTGTAGAGACAGAATCTCTCTTTATCGCCCTTGGTAGAGTGCCGTGGCGTCACACAGCTCACAGCAACCTCCAGCTCTTGGGCTTACGCGATTCTCTTGTCTCAGCCTCCCGAGCAGCTGGGACACTTAAGGAGGGCTGTTTTCCATATCTTCTTCTCATGATTGTTGAATGACTAAGTAAGAAATTAAGTAAGATGCTCTTATGTGCACACACCAAGTAGAGGCCTTGGCAGATGGGTGTCCCTCAAATCGATACTTCCTTGACTTGCTCACAACCCTTTGCGGATTTCCAGTAGAGCACCACCAAGTGTGGAGAGCCGTCAACAAGTGAACGTGGACATCTCTGGATGTTTTGCAGATGTGTTGCGGCAGACTGACCCAGGAAGGAATGCTGGCTTGTGGCTTTACCTGCTTCCCGCACCTGTGCTGTATGTAATTTGAGAAGTTTAGCATTAGTAGCTAACGTCAGACAAGGCAGAAAGAAGCAGTCAAATTCATTCCAAATACATTTTGTTGTATTTCATATTTTTCGAATTTGACCACTTACAAACTGTCGTAAGGCAGCTCTTTTAAGCAGAACATTAGATTTGACAGCACACACATTCCCCAGACGTTTTAGCTATCAGACCAGGAATAATCAACCCCAAATTCTGTTTGCAATTGTAGCCGTCAAGTGGAAGTCTGATGAGAATTTGGCTGTATCCTTCACTCAGAGTTCATGGACTTGAGTTACCTGAAGAAGTTCAGTGGTGGATGTCTAATTGAAGGACGTGAAACCAGGGCAGCCTTTCTTCAGCAACTCAGATAAAGGAAAATAAACAATGCTGCTCATCTTGGGTGTTTCTGTAGCAGCCTCTGATTATTGACAATCCCCATTACCCATGAGTTTAGGGATTTTCGCAGATAATTGGCATTATCTGATAATCCAGAAGTTTCACTTTGGTTATTCTTATTTCTGCTGAGCTAATTTTATTAAAAAAACAACAACCTTTGACAAGCATTGAACAGGTGACTTAGAGCAATCACCTCATGTCTTATCCAGGTTGTTGCATTTAATCATCCTTTGGTCTTGCAATGTGATGTTACCTCATGTGACAGAGAAAGAGATCGAGGTTCAGGGAGGCGAAATGCCATGTCATGGGAGCTCGGCTGCTCCTTCAGATCCACACTCTCTCTTGTTTTTTGAACTACCATTGGCCCACTGCTAGAAGCAGGTAGGAGTCCAGAAAAGAGCTGAAATGATCTCGAGTCATCAATTCCTGAGTAAGCAAGAATTGACAGACATTTGAGAGAGTTAGCCTCACTTTCTTCATTTAAAAAGTGAGGTCAGCAGGTTTTCCTGTTGGGAGGGGTGTTGTAGTAGCAGATAAGATAATGTATTAAAAATACTTTGATAAATACAACGAGCAATAAATATGCCAAGAAATGTCATTCCTCTTGAAGCCTCTGCCCCTTGGGAATGATCGGGGCCTGGGAAACCAGGTCTTTGGCCCTTCTGTGTTATAGGAAGGTCACCCTGGTGCCTGCGAGGGCTGTTTACACTGGTTGAGAGCTACATCTGGTCCAGACAAATAATAGCTGCCAGGGGAGGCAGGATGTTAGGAGGATTGTCATGGCTAGAGGCACATTTACTTGTTTAAGATCTCTGGAACTTTCTGGCTGAAAGGTAAATGGGTTCTGAAGCAAATCAAGTACCATAAGGTTGCACTCCATGTCAGGTTGAAATTTCTGCTGTTGTTGGGCTTGGTGAGAAACTTGTTCATCAAACCTGGAGATGGAAAGAAAGTGGCAGATACAGCCACACGGAAATGCATAATCAGTGTAACAAGCCAGTGGCTGGGAGTCTCCCTCATGTTTCCTTGGCAGCTGGCACACAGGGAATGGATGGATTGATAATCAAGCCATGTCTCAATCTAAATAGAGGTGTTATTTAATACATGCCTAAATATCTTTACCTTTGTTTTTAAGAAATGAAATCGCCAGCTACACGACATCTAGCGAAATGACTTTTCTCCCATCACTGTCTATTTTATGCAGACGTTAGCTGAGGTGGGCTCTGCAGTGCCTGCTGTAGTGCTTTGTAGGGATGGTGTATATTTTTGAATAAATGAACTACAGCAGCGTCTGTTGAAGCCAGGCTCAGCTTGTATAACCACTCATAAGTGGGCTGATTGGTCTTGATTGGTCTTTGTTCACATGAAGCTTATAAAATACGTTCTTTCAGGACTTATTGGTGGAAATTTTCATTGAGAGCACTGTGGATGTACGTGAAGTTTTGTAAAGAATACTATAGAGAGTTCCTGTGTACCCTTGTCCCAGTTCCCCCCAATGTAACATATTATACATTTATAGTACAGTATGACAGCCAGGGTATCAACCCAGGTCATTCATAGGATTCCCTGATTCTGTTTCAATATGTGTGTGTTTTTTTTTAAGTGATTGAAAAAGCGTGATCTATGATTGGAGAAAATACAAGCCACATTGTGGGCTCCTGCGGCACAGGTATTGGGATGATGCTGGTTCCCAGCTGCAAAAAAGTTGAGTTGTAAGTTTTGAAAAGTTTGGGGTGTCCCCATTAGGGAGGAGAAGTTTTTCCAAGAGCATATGGGGCAGAGAACAGAGCATATGGGGCCATTTTGCAGCCCAAAGGAGGGGGCCCATGGTGACTCCCCTACCCCCTTCCCCCAGTGTCTCCAAGCCATGTGCTGGGAACCTGTGGGGGTCGGTTAGGCCTGCAGGGACCCTAAGTCTGGTCTGCACCCATATCCCAGACCACATCCTCCCTCTTCTGAACTAAAATTTCCAGAAGGTTCAAGGAGAATTCTCTCTGCCTTTTGTCATCCTTTGCTTTCATATGGTTGTTTTTCTTATTGGATTCTGGCAAGCAAATAATTACGTATTGGAGGCCCAGAAGTGCTTCTTTTATTCATTATTCAGTGGCCTCTTTCTGGTCCCAAATCTCCATTGCCCCCAGAAGCCCAGGAAAAGTGGGGAGTTAATGCTGAGAGAAATTCAGTGAACCTCTCCACAGGGAGAGATCCTGAGGGATCCAGAGGAAACGGTGAGGAGAGGAGGGTGATCCTTACAGAGCAGGAGGCCTGTTGTATTCTGGGACCCTTGAAGTCCCTGCCCGCTGAGCCGAAAGGGGCACCTCCAATTGGAACATGGCCTTGTTTCTATTTAGGGAGAGAAAAGCCACCCAGCACTTTTATATTCCTGAATTAGGTCCAGCATTCTAGGTTAGAAAGGTGGAAGCTCCCCTACCTTCCTCCTTTCATGTAGACTTAGAAAATGCCTGCATTTCAGCCCATTCAAGTAGCTCATGGAATTAACTCTTTCCTGCCGAGCGAGGCCTTCCCTTTGGGGTGTACAGGCCCCGAATACATTTGTGGCTTTCACTTGGACATAACCAAGGAACATTTGCATCACGTTCTCTTCCTTGGTTTGACTCTGCCACAGTCATGGAAAATAAAAGACCCACCTTTCCTGGGAATTACTAATTCATAAGCACATAACTGCATAACAACAGCTTATGATGTGGAAAGCCCTGGGAACTTATTTCCAGGAAAAGCTAACATAATAAAAACCTTTGCAAATGTTCTTATAGTATAATATTATTTCATAAGCTTTTAAGAATCCAGTTTTAAAATTTATGCCTTCTGGAGAAAATAATGTTATATTTTACTTGGAGAACAATTTTGTGGAAATGACCCTTTCAAGGGATTTGGAAAATGCGTGTTAAACTACTTTTTCAAGTCATTATATGTACTCAGTTTGTTCAGAAGCCTTTTTATTCCTGGCTGATTTTTGTTTTCATTTTTGAAAAAAACTTACTAGGTGTTTTTCTTCTTAAGTATTACGTATTTTCTTTAGGACATATTCTGATATTTATATAAATGGTAACTACCAGACAAAATGATTGAGTTTTGCTAGACTATATTTTTCTTTGGATTTGAAGGTATGTCTAAATGATGGCCAAATTGTTCGCATATTAGTAAATACTCAGATAATTAGGTCTTTCAGATTGTTTCAGAATGTCAATTTTTATATAAACATAGCTAGCCGTGAGGTCTACATTTGCTGCCTGGATTTCATAATGATTTTCTATAATGCTTTTGAAAACTTTGACTTTCTATATGGTGCATATTATCCTATTTTATTAAATTAAGTGAAATGTGCCATTTTTTTATTTGTTTGATATATAAAGATGATGGAAAGTATGGAAATCAGCTCTAATCCTACCCCCTGGGAAATAACCAGTGTTGAACTTTTGATGTATCCCTAGGCCTTTTCTGTACATAAATAGATAACACACTTACCTTTGTATTGCATGTTGTTTCCTCTGTTTTTCACTAAATGACATGTTTTCGGGTATTTTCCCATGTTTTAAATTTTTCCCCCCAAGTACTACATGCGAATCTCAAGAAACCCTGTCTGGAGGTGCGCGGTTGGCCCCATCTTTTCCACCTCCTGAGCTGTTGTGTATGCGGGCCCAGCTCTAGAGTCCTGGCCGACTGGTCTTCTTTTTGTTAGTGGCCGGTAGTGCCCTGTCATCTCCCCCCACTCTGCTCACTTTCTTCCTTCCTCCCCATGTGCGTTTTTCCTTCCTTGTTTTTCTACATGCTTAGTTTTGGTTCTACTTCCTCTTTTGCTGGGATTAATCAGAGCTGGAGGCTGAGTGCGTTTGTTCAGGGCTGATTAGCCCTATGCATTTGTGTGTTGCAGGCTGCAGGAAATGGGTTCGCTCTCTCTCAAAGTGGGAGTCAGCCCTCGGTCTGCAGCCGTGTGTCTAGGTCCAGGTGGGATCAGCTTCTTTTTCATGTTTACTTTTGGGCACAAGACTCAGGTGCTTGCAATGTCAATGTGGGACTGCAGACAGCACCCCGTTCAAGATGGTGAACCTGCTTCTTAGCGGGGGGTGAAGGGGCTGGCTTTGCAAATCAGGTGGCTGTGTGAAACGTGTCCTAGGTCCTTTGAGTGGAGCTTGACAGCCACAAGTTGAAAACAAGAAGTCAGGAGCTGTCCCTATGGACATGGTGCTGGCCACTGGTCCTTCAGCTCTTAGGCCCCTGAGAACAGGAAAGGCAGTAAGAGTCCTCCTCCCTAAGGTGCGAGGCCGTCTGCGCAGTACCCCGTCGTGCGTCTATTTAATCATGTTTGTGATTATCACGGGCATGGGTGTGCCAGGCCTGCGAGCCCTGAGAAGCTCAGGTGCTCCGTGTGGGGCATCGCTGATGGCTACTCCTCCGCCCATGCCCTGAACTTCTCACCTTCCTGTGATTAACAACCTTGCTCTACTTCCTCTTGCAGGGGCATACCCCGTCTGCCTCTATGGAGTGGGGCCTAACGCAGCTTTATTCCAGACTGCCCTGCTCGTCTGATTGTTTATTCCTTCTTCTCATCCCTCGTCTTCATTTGGCTCCCTTTAAGTGCAGCATTCATTCAGCCAGTCATTCATTCAGCTTTTCTTAAACATTCTCTATGTGCAAGGCCCTGTACCTACAGCTACGTGCACGGGGACGAACAGCAAGGTCCTTGCCTGGAGGAGGCCCCTGTCCCTTACTGAGGTGCCCAGTGAGCGGACGAGTGGCCAAGGTAGGATTGCTTTAACATGAACAGGGGACAGTGAAAACACGGAAAGGGAGCAGATGTCCCTCTGGGAGTCAGGAAAGCCACCAGTGGTGAACTGATGACCTAGCAGAGTTTGCTGGGCTGTGTGGGACTGGAGGGAAGAGCTGGGTGGCAGGAACAGCAAGTGCTGGACGGACAGCATGGCTTGTTGGGCAAGATGGGCCAGCAAAGATGCCAGCAGGAATCCAAGGGTGGAAGCTGCACTTGGAAAAAGTAGGCTGTGGCCACATCATGAAGATCCTTGAGTGTCAAAATAACAATTAACCCTTACATGGTCCTTATTACATGCAAGATATTGTCTGAGGATTATATGGGTATTCACTTAATACTCAGAACAGCTCTGAGAGGTAGGAAATGCGATTGTCTCCGTTGTACAGATGAAAAAACTGAGGCCAAAGAGGCTGGGATTTGCATGAGATCATCTGGCAGGAGGGTTAGAGGTAGATTCAAGCTGGGAGTCTGTTCTGGGTGATTAGGCGGTGAGTTGGCTCTCTCAGCCTCCCAGCTTGCAGCCTCTCATACTCCAGGGTTGGGCTCTGTAGAGCCGTGGGGAGAAAAGGGCTTCCTATTTGTCAAGCTAATTCTTTATCCTTAGAGACAGATGGAGACTTGAACCAAGAGGACTGCTTTGATGTCCCCTGCAGTTTCCAGGGGGTGGGGAGGACCTGGTGGAACTTTCTTTTGGAACCTCTTTCTCAGTATTATTTATACCAAAAAGACAATTCTAGAACCTGTTTATAAACCTACACCAGTTTACAATAAAATGTGCTCTATGTGCTAATGGAATTTCATGTTCGAATTGCATAATAAATGTAGTGATGTTATTTAGAGTTCCTTTAGGTCCCTCCTTTTCTGGGTGCAGTGGGAGGCTGCTGGTTCACAACGAGCACCTTTGGGGAATCAGCGAAGAGAGGAAGCAACAGGCTGGTGTGACACCATGTCCCTAACCGACCAGATCTCTTCCAGGGCGGGTATTTTATTTTATTATTTTACCATTTAAAAAAATGGTGGCAAAACACAAACTTTAATATTTTAGCGATTTTCAAGTGTGTAGTTCAGTGGCATTAAGCACACCCGTATCATGCAGCCTTCACCACCACCCACCTTCGTTTTTTGTTTTTTGAGACAGAGTCTCACTTTGTCACCCTCGGTAGAGTGCCGTGGTGTCATAGCTCATAGCAACCACAGACTCTTGGGCTCAAGCAATCCTCTCGAGTAGCTGAGACTACAGGCGCCCGCCACAACGCCTGGCAAATTTTAGAAATGAAGTCTTGTTTTTGGGCGGGGCTAGGTTTGAACCTGCCACCTCTGGCATATGGGACTGGTGCCCTACTCCTTGAGCCACAGGCGCTGCCCTAGAAATGAAGTCTTGCTCTGTCTCAGGCTGGTCTCAAACCTGTGAGCTCAGACAATCCACCTGTCTGGGATTACAGGCGTGAGCCATCACACCCAGCATCACCACCCACCTTCAAACTCTTCGTCTTGCACAACTGAAACTCTGCACCTGCGAGACAACAGCTCCCCCATCCCCCGCCAGCCCTGACGCCCATCATTCTCCTTTCTGTCTCTGAGTCTGACTGCTCAGGGAGCTTATAGGTGGAATCACACGGTGTGTGTCCCTTTGTGTCTGGTTTACTTCCCTTGGCACAATGTCCTCAAGGTTCATCCATGTTGTAGCAGGTGGTAGATTTGGTTCTGTCTTGGGGTTGAATACTATTCTGTTGTTTGCCTGTCCTACGTTTAGTTTGTCCGTTCGTCTGTCCGTAGACACTCTGGTTGCTTCCTCCTTTTGGACATTGTGGATAAAGCTGCTGTAAACATGAATGTACAAATTCCATAGCTGACCACCTCCATAGCTGACCACCCTCTACACTGACCACTTCCTTAAGTTGACCTAATTTCCTAACCGAACATGCACCACATGTGCGTATCAGTACAGTAGACCTAGCTCCTTGGACCACCTCTGATGGTCGGCCAGTTTGTTACTGTCCCTTGGGGGTGGGGGTGGGGGTCAACTTACAGAGTTTCTACAGCATCTGTTTGAGATCATTCTTACGGTTCTTTTGGGCATTCTGTGAAGTTTTTAACCCCTCCTAGATCTGAGTTTGGGAACGATAATTAGTTTTCTTCATGGCATCTTTCCTACTATGTTGTATGAATCACACTGCGTAGAGTAGAGGCTGACTTCAAGAGAGATGTGCTTTAGAACGGGTTCTCCTCCCACAGTGGACACATTCCAAGCAGGAGGTGATGGTTCCTGAGCCGTGGTGGTACTGGAGGCATTGGTGGGAGAGGGAGTGACAGGGAGAGCAGTGGCGTTTTGAGCACAGCTCGGGAAATAGAAATTGTGGACATTCATGAATCTGCCTTCCATGGTGTTACACAAGGAAAAGAGAGGAGTCCCCGCAGTGAATCTCGGACTAGCCTGGGTGACTAGATGTCCATGACCCAGGATATCTGGCCCTGGGGGAGGTGTGCAGAGACCACAGAACATGCGTTTATTTCAGCCTCTGCACAATGGGGAGGAAGCTCCATGGGACCTATCTCAGGGCGAGGATAATTACAGTGTGACTATAAATGAAGCTGGAAAATGAAATAAAGATACTGTATAATTAGTGTGAATTTAGATTCTTATTCAGAGAGGATGGTTACATTTCTTTAGAAAAATTTCTCTTACCACGTCAGGATTTTTTATTTCGGGATTCTCAGTGAAGGTTAATACTTTCATGGTTTGTTTCAAAGGTGACAGATGAAACTAGGAGAATAATTTGATATTAAATATTATAAGTATTTCCACCTATTTTTGTATCCTGCTTTGAACTTGAACTTGGGATTAGTCACTACAGCTTTTCTCTTATTAGTCCTGCCTGGTTTGCCCCACAATCTCTGTGCCAGATCCTCATTCGGAGCCAGCTTAGCTTCCTGGGCTCTGACTGAGAGCTCAGCCCACACCTGATCGGCATGTTCTTCCTCCAGATGTTGATGCAAAGGTAACCTACCTTGAAACACTCAAGGAATAAACAGAGCACCATCCAGCCCAGCATTCAGTGGTTGAGTTTAATTGCGATCCCTTGGATAGCACTCGCAGGCAAGGGTCTGACCATTCAACATGAACGAACTTGGTGAATCCTCATTTTGATCTTGTGAGGGGCTTCGGTTATCACCCTCATATTACCAAGGAGGAAAGGGAGGAGCTTTGAGGTTAAGTGACCTGCTAGAGGCCACACAGATGGTGAATGGGCAGGATCTCGGATCCCACCTGCAGCAGAGCCCCAGAGCTCATGCACCTGACCAGGAGGCACTGTCAGGCACACAGTTGGTGCTTACTAACTGCATATTGGATAGACACATGGAAATGGATGGGGATATTAGATGCAAGCAGTCCACAGAGCACAGGCCTCTGATCAGAGCTGGACGCTGTGTGGGTAACCCTGCTTGGGGTGGCAGCAGACCCCTCTGGGATACACGGCATCTCCCTTACAGGCTGATGCTGTATTTACCTCTACAGTAATGAAATGTGTTTTCTCTTGAGGAGGTGGTTCTCGGTATTTATAGAGCATCTCATAGCTGAGGAGCTCCAGAGACAACAATTACCTCTTTAATCCTCTTAGCATCTGTCTGAAAAGAGGGATGTGAACCCACAAACTTGCTCCTGACTCCTGCCCTGTCTTTGGCCCCATGCCTGCCCCAGAGTCCTTATGCCTGCCCCCGAGTGTGCAGGATGCACCCCGCAGCACCTGGGAGGAGGGGTGGCCCTGAGGGAGCAAGGCATTTCCTGCAGCTTGGTGGTCTGAGCTGGAGGGAGAGGCAGGGGCCTTACGGGACCTGAGGGCAGCTGGCCAGCACCCTACGTGTTTTATAGCACCTAGTAGCTAAATGAAGAATAATCTTCTTCCTGTTAGGGAGATCTCACCAGCCACTTTCTCTCTTCTCCTTATGATCTAAGAAAGAAAGTTTGAATAATAGAAAAAAAAATTTTTTTTCTCTTCTGAAGCAACGAATTCTTCTGCATTGGCAGCTACATTCAGAGGAAAAAAATGCAGTAAAAAAAAAAAAAATGCAAAACGATGTGGCCTGGGAATCTGGGGAATTTTCCTTGGGTGCTGGTGGGCGTTTTTTTTTTTTCATATGCATGTGTGTGACACACACATTTGCCTCCCACCTGTCTTTTGTTATACATGCGTAATCACACTAGGGTAGCACCTGAGCATGGACTGCTTTGAGATAAGGCTAATTTTGGCCTCTGCACTCACCAATGGGATGCCATGGTGGTGCTGGAGAGCTCCGTATTCCTATCCACGCTTCCTGTTACTAAGGGTGGAATAAAGCCTCCATAAATAACACCGCTGCTGTGGTTCAGGACATCTCCAGAAATTAAGGTCTCCTATTTCAGGTCGTTGAGAATCATTTCCCTGCCCAGATCACGGTGCTAGCTAAGTATGCAAAAGAGATGATGCAGTTAGAGAAATGCTTGGCTTCCTGTTCCCTTTTCTGTTGTGAGCCTGTGTTACATACAGGGCCTGGCTTCGTCCTGCCATGGACTGCTTTCTGCCTGGAGCTGGGTGGCGCCCCCAAATTCCAGCCTGTAGGAGATGTCAGCTTGTCTTTGCAGAAGGACCATGATTCATTCAGTCTCATGCTTTTAATTTTTTTTTTGAATGAGCTGGTTTCATGGGTGGTAACCAGTGGTGCTGTGCACTTGTCAGGCTATCAATAGGGCAGAACCTAAACTCTGTAAAATAATTTAAAGAGGCTTATTCTGAGCCAAATATGTGTGACCAGGGCCTGGAGAGCCATGCCCAAGAAGCTTTGAGCAAATGGTCTCTGGTCTCACGGTGGTTATGTTCCGGTTTGGCTTTGTACGTTTCAGGGAGACAGGAATTGCATGTAAAGTCATGGAAGGTGAACATTGTTTTGGCCTGAGAAGGCAGCATGTCTTGAAGTGAATTGGGTTTCAAGATTCTTTGATTTTTTTTTAAAGATTAGTTAAAGAAATGAAGCTGTCTAACGACTTGGAATGCAGTAAGTTAATATAAGGATGTATGTTAATAAGAGGCCACTGGACACAGACTTAGATTTGAGCAATCTGTTAGGTAAGTGGATCACCCGCAGGTGTGGGGAGCTTTAGCCTTAGGCTTGGTAATGACTTACAAAGAGCATCTCCAGGAAAGGAAGGGGGCCTGAGGAGGCTTGTCTGAGCTGCCTTCTCATGGCCAGCAACTCAGCTTTGGGGTATTTCTGGGGTCCCCTACAGTCAGCTGGGGTGGGGCTTACTATTTTATTTTAGCTCACACAAACCAACGTCCTGGCTCTGCAGAAGGCAGGCTTGAATTGGCATCCTGATGCTTCCCTCCCTGCGTCCACGTGTCTGTCATCAATGAGCTTTGCAGTAAGGAAGACAGAAATATTCGCCAGCTGGGTTCTGAGCTCCGGCTCGCCCCGCCGCGCCGGCATCCTCCCTGCTTCCTGCTGGGCGCTGCATTTTCCCTGCTGCTGCCTTCTCTGTATCCAGCAATACTCAGTCGCCAGCTCCCTTCCTGTTTCACCTCCACATGGAGGAAAATGCATGAACTATGTGTTAGGGTGCAGGAAGGTGGATTAAGGGAGATGCTGGCATAAAACAGGACGCAGAAACATGAATTAAGGACTTTGAAAACTGGTCATGCAATCACTGTTCTACCTCCTTCCCTCTAGGAAGGCAAAGATTGGAGATGGAGAGCTGTCATTATCCTCCTCGTAATTATAGGAGGGGACTGAAGTTCTTGGAAATGGCAGCCAAGTCAGGGAAGTGCTGGCAGACGGGCTCACTCACTCTTCCAAGACAGTGCATGGATGCCAGGCAGGGAAATAGCTCGGGGAAGGATGAGCTCATTCAGGGGACCACTGTGCAGTGGAAATGCTGACGTCCCCTGGCCTCGGATATGGAAAACGCCTTCCAGGGGGTGGCTGGTGAAGTTAAGCCTAGCTTGTGGCTCTCTTGAGATGTTCTCTGGTTTCTTTTCTAGACAGAGTCTCAAGTGGTCACCCTCAGTAGAGTTCTGTGACGTCACAGCTCACAGCAACCTTAAACTCTTGGGCTCAAGAGATTCTCTTGCCTCAGCCTCCCAAGTAGCTGGGACTACAGGTGCCTGCCACAACACTCTGCTATTTTTTGTTGCAGTTGTGATTGTTGTTTGGCAGGCCTGGGCCAGGTTTGAACCCACCAGCCTCATTGTATGTGGCTGGCGCCATAACCCCTGTGCTATGGGCGCCAAGCCTGTTCTCTGGTTTCTAAAATGTGTCATGTGGCTCCCTCCAATGGAGAGGCTCCTATGGTCACAGGGACTCTGTGCAGGGCTGGAGGGTGTCCTGAGTCGGGCAGGTGTGAGTACAAGGAAGCGGGGACTCCTGTGTGTGCCCCACGGACATCTCTGTTCTCACTGACTTCCTTTCTTCTCCTTCCCCAGGCCTCTCCTTTACTGTCACCATTTACCATCTGGTGTGGAAAGACCTGCTTTTTGGGTTTGTGTGCTGAACACAGCAAGGCAGAGAAGCAGCCTTTCTGGAGAGAATGTCGTTCTAAGGGTTTGCAGGCTCACTCTGCTCCCCATCCGGGTATTTCTAAGCGGGAAAGCCTGAAATAGAATGCATTAGTAAGTGTAACAGAGAAGCGAGGTGTATTTTTAGCAAACATGGCTAAAGCAGATTACTGCAGCCAGCGAGTGAGATGAGGCGCGAGGAGGATGAGCTTGGGGGGCTGGGGACGCGGCCACCTCTTGGCTGTCCCCGTGGGAGCTGGTGGCTCCTGGGGTGCTCTGGGCTCCTTGGGGACTCTGTGCTGGTCATGGGGAAGCATGTGGAGACAGCACGGCTGCGGGTGAAGTCTGACACGAGGTTCAGTGGCGAGGTGCCCCCAGCCACCTGTCCGCAGAAGGAAGAGAGGGGAGGCCTGCTGGTCATGTGAAACAGGCTAGTCTGCAGGACATGGGGGCCCGGCTCTGAGGGGCTGTAAGCACAATGTGAATCCTGAGAGGAAGGGCGGGACTTGCATTACAACTGCCAGATTGCGGAGCGTTGGCGGTACTGGTCAAAGCTCTAATTCCATTTCTTTATCTGGGAACAGAGCATGTTAACACTTCCTTCCTTCCTCCCTTCTCTTCCTTTTTTTTTTTTTTTTGAGACAGGGTTTTGCTTTGTTGCCCAGGCTGGGAATGAAGTGATGTCATCATAGCTCACAGCAGCCTCCAACTCCTGGACTCAAGTGATCCTCTTGGCTTAGCCTCTCAAGTAGGTGAGACCACAGATACCTGCCACCACACCTGGCTTATTTTTTTTTTAAGTAGAGGTGGGGCCTCACTCTTAGGCTGGTCTTGAACTCCTGGCCTCCTGTGATCCTCCCACCAAGGCCTCCCAAAGTGCTGGGATTATGGGTATGAGCCACTGCACCTGGCCATGTTAACACTTTCTCAGGGAGTCATGCATCCAAACAGGGTCACAGATCAGGGAAGGTCTGAACTTTCAGAAGAAAATTGCAAGGCATGCCAAGACATAGTATTATTTTCCCTCTGAAGATTAACCAGGGTTTAGCACCACTTAGCGTATGAGTGTGTGTTGCCCCTTGTAGTGGTGCTGTTTAACTTAAGGTGAGGTGTCCGTCTTGGCTCTAGCTCCCAGGCCACCCAGATGGCCTGATTTGAAGGTGGATTTCCCACCCGGGAGCTTAGTGACAGGGTCTCTCTGTGCTGGCCAAGTGCCCATGAGGTCCTTGGCTCCATGTAGGCCTCTGACAGTCACTCTGTGTTCTCCCTGGAAAATGGCCATCACCATTGTGACAGTCAGTTTTATGTGTCTATTTGGCTGGGACGCCGTACCCATTTTTGATCAGACATTATTCTGGATGTTTTTAGATGAGATATACATTTAGGTCAGAGGACTCCAAGTAAAGCACAGGCCCTTCCTAATGTGGGTGGGCTTCATCTTATCAGTTGAAAACCTAGTAGAACAGAAAGGCTGGAGGAGGAAAGAATTCTTCCTGCCTGGAGGCCTGTCACCCAGGGCACTGGTCTTTTTGTGCCTTTAGAGTTGAGCTGGAACATCGACTCTTGGTGTCCTGGAGTCCATTGGGCTGAAATTTATACCCTTGATTTCCTGGGCCTCCAGATGCTGACCTTCACTGAAGATTTTGGGTTTTGCCAGCCTCTTACGATTGTGAGAGAGCCAATTTCTTATAATAAATCTTACCCCCTCCATTGATTCTGTTTCTTTGGAGAATCCTGCCTGACAAATGAAACTGTCTGCCTAGTAAACTCATACTTTGTAGCTCAGCCAAAACACCACCTTCACCATGACAAGATTTTATAAAAAGGAAGTGAAAATTGGGGTCTCTTTAGATTTTTAAACTAATAGGCAGTGGGCCAGAGATGTACAACCATGGGAGGGGGGACCACTTTTAGAAAATTACATGCTTAATTAATTAAACTGATGCCAAAAGAGAAATGTGACTTTATAATTTAATTTTTACATTAAAATAGGATTCTTCTCAGGGTGCTTCTAAGTTACAGTTTTCCTCTTTTGCTTGGAAAATTTTTGATTTACATGACCCCTTTCAGAAAATGTGGATCATTTCAAATGAACTACCCCACTGTCCCAGCCTCTGATTCATAAAATCGAATGACTCTGTGGATCAACTCACAAGGCTTGTGACTTGATGACTTACTTCATGGATTGTTCTCTTGCAGCAAGTGCAGACCTGGGAGTCGCCTTGTGGCAGAGAGACCTTGAGTTGATTTGTACTCTCCCTGTTTATTAGAGTTTGATTTTTCTCAGATGGACTAAAGTTACCCTTGAGTCCTTTTCAAATCATCAGTGCCTGCAGTTGGGATCAGCACAGGATGAGGGGTTGACTCAGCGCATCATCCCTCCCCAGTGTGGATTTGTTTGCATGTAGATGGTCTGCACGACATAAATCAGTGGGGTGATTTCTCACCTGCACCTTCACGGTAGTTACGGCCAGCCTCAACATGCCACTGTACGATGGCATGTACTCGCCCTTTCTGCCCCTCTTTTGAATCCCCATCACTGTTATTTCTGCTCTTAAATAAATTTGCCCAAGATTGACTCTCTGCACTTATGATTATTTAAAGCTAGCTCTGCAAGGACCTTGGGCTGATGTCCCTGCAGCTGCCAGGAACTTGGACACCTTGTTGGCTGCGTTAGCCCAAGAAGAACGTGTTGCTGAACACGATGTTCCTGGGCTTGAGAGAGTGCCCTGGTGGGTATGAACGGGGGAGCCACACTCCCAGGTTTGGGTGCTAAAGGTGTTGGTGACACCTTGGCCAGAGTGTGGGAAGGAAGGCCATCGTGGGTGGGAAGGTTTTCTGAGTGCGGTCTTGGATGACCTCTGAGTGAGAGCAGCAGCTCCCAGGGTGTGCTCTCCAGCAGCTCTCCAGACCTGGCCTCTGTGGGTAAGCCTCGCCTGGGTGTGGGAAACCACGAGGGGGTTATCCCTTCTCTGCCTAAAGACTGGAGAGACACATTTTGGAATTCATCAGTGTGGTGATAAGTGCTGTGAAACTGCAAGGCTGCCTGTGGAACTGTCACCAATGCTGGCTGCTTGCAAGTGCTGGGACAGATCGCCCTACCACCCAGGATGGTTAGGGTCTTTGGTGCGGACAGGGAAGTGAGGGGCCTGCCCCAGCTAACTGGGGAGACAAAATAGTAATGTGAGGGGGAGAGGGATGTTATGGCGGAGGGATGGGAGGAGAGGAAGGGTGTTGAAGAAGAATAGCACAACCTTCCAGTGCCGCTGCCTCTCTGATCGTACTTTCTCAATTAATACGATGGAGTTTGGGCTGGCTCAGCTGCACATTTACTCTGTAATGAAAAGGAAAATATCAGAGAAATGGTAAATGTTCGAGGAAATGGACCTCCTAAACACTCTGATTTCATCATTCCACACTGTGTTCATGAATCAAAATATCACTTATGCCCCGTGAATGTGCATAAATGTTATATATCGGTACATTTCTTTTAAAAACTAGAAAGAGTCCAAGTGTGGCTCACAGCTGTAATCCCAGCACTCTGGAAGGCTGAGGCAGGTGGATTGCCTGAGCTCAGGAATTGAGACCAGCCTGAGTAAGAGTGAAACCCCATCTCTGCTAAAAGTAGAAAAACTAATCTCAGCTACTTAGAAGGCTGAGGCAAGAGAAACCCTTGAGCCTAAGAGTTTGAGGCTGTGAGCTATGATGCCAAGGCACTCTACTCAGGGTGTCAGAGTGAGACTTTCTCTCAAAAATAAAAAAATAAATAAAAAAATAAGAAGGTTAATGGAACAAAATGGTCTACAGAAATAAACTCACGTATATGTGGGAGCCTCAGTTGAGATGCCAGAAATTTGAGAAATGCTGAGTTCTGAGACTTTGGCAGAATCACCCGGCAGAACCCTGGGTCACTGGAGGGCTGGGGTGCATATGTGCAGGTCAGGCTTTGACAGAAAATATCTGGGAACATTTGACTGCACTGTTCTGGCATGAAACTGATACGGGGAGTAATTGGGCTCATTGGGCTGGATGAGGTAGTCACTGAACCCAGGACAGAGATTAAATCAGGTTATAATGCTTTTGCTGGGAAAAATGCTATTAATTTTATTAACTTATTTATTTATTTATTTTTTGAAATAGAGTCTCACTGTGTTGCTCTTGGTAGAGTGTGGTGGCATCACAGCTCACAGCAACCTCAAACTCTTGGGCTTGAGTGATTCTCTTGCCTCAGCCTCCCAAGTAGCTGGGACTACAGGTGCCCGCCACAACGCCTGGCTATTTTTTGTTACAGTTGTCATTGTTGTTTAGCTGTTGTTTAGCTGTCCTGGACCGGTCTCGAACTCACCAGCCTCAGTGCATGTGGCTGGCGCCTTAACCACTGTGCTATGGGTGCCAAGCCTATTTTATTTAATTTTATTTATTTTGAGACACAGTTTCACTATGTCGCCCTCAGTAGTGTGCGGTGGTGTCACAGCTCACAGCAACCTCAAACTCTTGGGCTTAAGTGATTATCTTTCCTCACTTTCCCAAGTAGCTGGGACTACAGGCACCCACCACAGCACCCAGCTATTTTTTGTTGTAGTTGTCATTGTTGTTTTAGCTGGCTCAGGCTGGATTCATACATGCCAGCCCCCATGTATGTGGCTGGTGCCCTAACCATTGAGCTATGGGTGCTGAGCCAACTTGTTTATTTTTAATTAGAAAAGGACTGTAGTCTTAGGTGGCACCTGTGACTCAGTGGGGAGGGCACCGGCCCCATATACTGAGGGTGGTGGGTTTGAACCCGGCCCTGGCCAAACTACAACAACAAAAAGTACTATAGTCTCATGGGTAAAGGTCATTTTGAGGACCAGGAAATGCATTTTTTTTTTTTTTTCTGTTGAGAGGGTGGTCAAAGGGTGAGAATTTTTTTGTCCAAAAGAAAATTTGAGTCTGGGTGCAGCAGCTCATGCCTGTAATCCCAGCATTCTCGAAGGCTGAGGTGGGAGGATTTCTTGAGCTTAGGAGTTTGAGAGCAGACTACCAAAAATAGAAAAACTAGCTGGGCGTGGTGGTGTACACCTGCAGTCCTAGCTACTCAGGAGGCCGAGTCAGGAAGATCACTTACGCCCAGGAGTTTGAGGTTGCTGTGAGCTGTGATAGTGCCACTGCACCCCAGCCTGGGCAACAGAGCAAAAAACTGTCTCCCCAAAAAAAAAAAAGTGTGCCTGCATAAAAGATGCTGAAATTTGGCCAGGGAGGAGGATATCAGAAGTAGTGGGAGGCAACTCCCCTCTGACACCTGCCAGCTCTAAGTGTGGAGGGATGATATGCTGAGGTCCTGAGATAATATAAAGCATTCCCACTGAGCCTGGGCTGGAGACAACATTAAAAGCCCTGTACACAAGATTGTCAATTTCTCAGTCCCCTTCTGTTTAATGCATTTCTGACTGGAGGCATTGTTTTTTTTTTTTTTTTTTTTTTTTTAATGTGGCCTCTGAGAGAGGATGATTACAAAGAGCACACTGATGGGTCTTCCGACTACAGCAGCCCCAGGCTGACCCCGCTGCTCTGTGCTGCCCTCCTGGGTGTGAGGCTGGTGGTAGAGCGCCTGGAACGCCACCATCAGAGTGAAGTCACACTGTTCTTGGGTGCAAAGAAGCAGCAAACCGTGGGGTTTGCTTCACTAGGAGACAGGGCTAGCATCAATGCACGTGCAGCTGGTGACACTGTCCACTCAGGGGCCCTGGGGCCAGAGGACAGAACTTCCACACTCAGCGCTGCCAGCATGTAGCTCGGAGCTCCTGACACCGGGACCAGCCGCCCCAGTTGCTGCAGGTGATTCTGTTGTTACTTTCTTAGCAAGAACATGTTCATCTCCAGGGCTGACGTTAAAGCCCCATTCCTTCCTGTGTCTGGCTTATGGTGGATGCCCGGCTTCCACAGCTTCGGGCCTGCGCCTCACAACTGTCAGCTCTGGCAGGTACAGATGTGAGGAAGGGATCACAAATTTATTCATCCTGCGCGCTAGAGGCATCATCAATGCCCTCACTTTAGAGGGGAGGGAGAGAGGAGGAGTATAGGTGTTCCTATTAAGGGACAATGGACGGTCACTAGGGAAGATAAATAGGCAGGTGGGAGAATGAATGGATGGGGGAAACTGATGTGTAAGTGATCCTGTTTGGAAAAATCAAATTACCCCGAGGGAGCTGTTGTATTTAAGGATGGGGTTGGGTCTGTTGTGCTCTTGATCTTTCTCGCAATATATTGAGATAGCAGGGAGGGGAAGGGAAGACGATTGTTCTCGACAGGTCCTTATGCAGAAAGAGGGAAAGCCTGTTGACTTCTAAGGCCCTTTGATTCAAAACACTCTTTAAACCAAGGAGTCATATTCTGGGGTAAAATCCCCTGAGCTCCTTCAGATCCCCAGAGCACTTGCTTCTTGACATATCCTTGCTAATCCCCTCATAGGACATTGTGATGTTTACATAGACACATCTTTTCATGACACAGTCCTACCAACAACCCTTCTGCAGTCTTTGTCCCCTGGGCTACCCTCAAAAGAGGTCTTGCTGGTGTCTTCTAGAAGAAAACAGCAACAGAGTGATTTCTGCAAGGGTTGAGGGGTACAGGCTGCAGCCTGAGACTGGGCAGAGGTAGCTTTGGGGGCTCACAGTGGGCTGGAGAAGGTGTGGCCAGCGCTAGCACGCTGTGCACCTTACAGCATATTAGGGTGGGAAGGAAGCTTCCAAGATCACCCAGCACATATTCTTAACCTTTTTAGGTTGTCTAAAGTATCTGTCTCAAGGGACATCAGACTTCTCACGAGAAAAATGCACATAGGCACAAACTTCTGCAATTTTGTGGGAAATTTCAAGAATTCACTGCCTGCCTGAACCGTAGACCAGGAACAAGTGTCCCAGTGTGGTCTAGATCCCCTTGTTCCCTCATTCCCTGCAGAAAAGATTATGGCTGGACTTGTTCCCGGCCACCTAGTCAGGTAGTGGCAAGGCCAGGGACAGAAGCCAGCTGTTCTGGCCCAGACCCTCCATCCACAGTTCCTTCCACAGCCCTGCAGTGCAGCACTCCCCAGCTGCTCTTCCTTGTTGCTCTCAGTAATACTTAGGTGACAGTGACTGCTGTTCTTTCCCTCCGTGTGGGGTATTCATCCATGTGCATTCCCAGCCCAGCTAAGTAGAGGGAGCCCTGGGAGCCCTCACTGTTTGTCCTGCGCCCCCGTCCTGGTCTCTGGGTTTAAAGCAGCTTATGGAAGGAGGGAAGGAGGGTTTGTGTCATTGCTGACTGCAGAGGACTATCTGTCCTGCTTTGCTAGCCATCCCCATCAGCAAACTGCAGTTTGGATAGAGGGACTGTCCACAGGGTGGGGTGTGAGGAAACAGGAGTCTTCATTTTGCTAGTACAGCGGACTGGGCGGCTTCAACAGGGATATTTATTATCTTGCAGTTCTGGAGGCTGAGAGTCCAAGATCATGATGTTGGGAGGGTCAGTTCCTTCTGCGGCCGGGGGAGGACCTGTCCCAGGCTTCTCTCCTCGGCCAGCAGGCTGCTGGCTTCTCCCCTGTGTGTTTCTGTGTCCAATTTTTCCCTTTTTGTAAGGATACCAGACCCACACTAATGACTTTGCTTTCACTAGATTACTGCTGTAAAGAACCTGTTTTCAAATAAGGTCCCGTTCTGAGGTGCTGGGGGTGAAGCATCGATGTATGAATTTTGGGTGGGGAGTGGGGAGAGCACTTCAGCCCATAACAAAAGGTATCTCCTCATGTGCTTTCTGTAACACTGCTCCCTCTGATTGGAGATCTGCTCTATGCATTTCCTATAAAAGGTGACAAGACATATCTTTCGAATGTTGCAGAAAACCTTGATTTTACCAGTCACACCTGGCAAATATGCTGAGCACCTATCTGAATCAGTATATTTCACTGGGGGTCAAGGCATGGGTGCCACAGCATTTGCTGGTGGGGAAGGATAGTGACTGTCATTCTTGAGCCAGTGAGGCTGGGCTCGGGGAGAGTCTCATGCCCTTGTTCTTATGTGTCTGATTTCTTAGACCTAATCCCCGTTGTGCTATGGCCTCTGACCATGAACTTTCCATTGGACTTACGTTTTTAAGCTGTGTTACGTTTCTTAATCAGTGGAGAGATGGTACTCTCAGAGACTAAATGTGGAAGCTAATTAATGACATCACCCCCAACATAAATAGATGAGGAATTTACCTTCTCATGGAGAAAAGATGAATGAGGTCTTTCAGGCTGGGCCTAGTGCCTGTGACATTCGCCTGCATGTTTGTTTTAAGTGATCTGTTTTATGTGGGGAGGAATCAAGTGGATTGTGGCTGAGCTCCTACAGTGAGCGTCACAATGGATTTCTGTTGGAAGCCTCTCCCTCTACCTGGGCTTTAGAAGGACAAATGGAAAATGTGTGTTGCTTTTGGCGGGTGGGAATTTGCGGCCTCAAGGCCATATATGGCTCTCTACATTCCTAATTGTGGCCCCTTGATTGACTGAATCCAAACTCCCATTTAATTATTAAAAGGATTTGTTATATAAAATTTGGATTCAGTCAAAAGGCCGCACTCAAAGATCTAGACGGCCACGTGTGGCCCCGGGGCTGCAGGTTCTCCACCCCAGCATGAACATCTGTTGTGTGTGGTGCTTGGGGAAATGGGAGAGATCAGTCTTACAGTGGTCCCCAAGGGCAGCGATGAAGATCCCAGCTAGGCTGGGAGTCTCAGGTCTGACAGGTGTTGTGTCATTACTGACAAGATAAAATCGTAGCCATTTATAGTACATCAGATGAGGATAAATACTAGAAGAAGCTTAAATTCAGTTATGGAACCAGATTATCTGTAGCGGATTATCTATGGAAAATGTTGTATCCCAAGGCCAGCTTCTCTCTGCATATTTTTGGTATGCAGCTTATTTTTGGAGCCATTTTTCCTTCTCAGCTGATGTGTGCAGAGGAGATACACAATGGTTTTTAACATTAGTGTTACATGCACACACATAATCTTGGAAAAGCATAGATAGGAAGGCAGACCTCCTACCCCTGCCCCACCCCAGTCTAGTGTGTAGCAAAACCGGGTATTTTTATATTTACTTTGTACTTGCTCTTGCCGTGAGTTTTCACCTTCACTGGCTTGGTTGATGAAGAGCTGACGATCTCATTGTTTTGAATGGAGATCTAGTAATACAGCTGATTCCAAACATAAACTAAGGATCAGTGGGGTAAGAGTGGCTCAGACCTAGGATTTCTTCTTCTGGAAAACCTTCCTGTTTAGAATTACACCCACTGTTATCAAAATCCTTCAGTTAATAAAATGTAAACTATGAATTGGAGGCTGTAAACTTAGATTCTGATTATTTCTAAGTGAATTCCAAAGCAAGTACATCTTCTCTTGTGAATTTCTCTTTTTTTTGAGACAGAGTCTCATTATGTTGCTCTCAGTAGAGTGCTGTGGCATCACAGCTCACAGCAACATCAAGCTTTTGGGCTTAAGCAGTTCTCTTGCTTCAGCCTCCCGAGTAGCTGGGACTTCGGGTGCCCACCACAATGTCTGGCTGTGTTTTGGTTGTGGTTGTCATTGTTGTTTAGCAGGCCCGGGCCAGGCTTGAACCCGCCAGCCTTGCTGTATGTGGTTGTTGCCCTACTTACTGAGCTACGGGCACTTAGGCACTCCTGTGAATTTCTTATAGCAAAAATTTGTTGTCCCAGTTAAAGCTCTTGTACCATTTCTGAAAAAGGAAAACAACTTCCTTTTTCATCCCTTAAACTTATTTACTTCTTAAGAAAATGTTCAGATTTCACTGAATAATCATTTCTTCTAACTACTGTGTGTACAAATGACCTTGTAGACCTTATACTAGTTTAGGATATAATGGCAGTAATTTTAGTGACTCTTTGTTTTCGGAAAGGCTCTTATTCTGTTGCCTGGGCTGGGGTGCAGTGGCTTCATCGCACTGCAGTTTGACTGCAACGCCAAACTCCAGGGCTCAAGCCCTCCTCCTGCCTTAGTTTTGTACCTGGGACTGTAGGTTCATGCCACCATGTCCCACGAATTATTTATTTAAGTTTTTTTTTTAGAGATGGGGGTCTCAGTATATTGCCCAGGCTGGTGTCAAATTCCTGGTCTCAAGTGAATCTCTTCCTACCCTCAAACTCCCAGAGTATTAGGATTATAGGTTTGCGCTGCCACGCCCTGCCTAGAGACTCTTTAGAATGAGCTACATGTTACAAAGGGATATTTCCAATTAGTTAAACTAATGCTATGCCTTTTCCAATTATCCAAGATACTCCTCTTTAATAGGCCAGCTCTTTTTTTTTTATTTTTATCAAATCATAGCTGTGTACATTAATATGATCATGGGGCACCATACACTTGGTTCATAGATCATTTGACACATTTTCGTCACACTAGTTAACATAGCTTTCATAGCATTTTCTTAGTTATTTTGCTGAGACCTTTACAGTTTGTGAAACATTTATTTTAATTTTTTTATATCAAAGACTCTTGTCTGGTAAATGGAACAAAATATTTAACTCCCTGAGAAGTGCAGAATTTCAGAATGATTCCTGTGGGTATATTGCTCACTTAAGGTTTGATGTCCTTTGACAGTTGAAGACGATGTATTTGGGCAATTCTTAAAGGGTGAAAATACTCCCATATGTTACACTTGTAGAATACAGAAAGGAAGAATGTACAAGAGAATTCATTAGTGTCTGTCAAGGATTTAGGGAAGTGAAAGATTAAAAAATTAAAAATATATATTCACTTACTATAGAAAAAACTTTTTTTCTTAAATAGTCCTTTACATGCATGTATATGTGTTTTTTTCTTAAATGTTCCGTTGTTCTCTATGGGATATAAACAAGTGCATCCTCCATAAATGACTTTGGTTGTTAATGTTTTCATGAAGTTCATGTTCAGTTTTAAAACTTCAAACATGTAAACTTCTGTGATAGTCTCAGGGTTAAGATTGGCTGCAAGTAGTAGAAAAATACAAATAATTGTGGTTAAAATAGGATAGGACCTATTTCTGTCTTGGACAAGTCCTGCAGGTGGTGCAGGGCTGATGGTATTCTTTATGGTGTCTTGAGACCCAGGCTCCTTCTGTCTTGTTGCTCTGTATTGTGTGGCTTGATCTCATAGTTCAAAATGGGTACACCTGTATCCTAGTACACCTGTATCCTAGGCAGAATAGTGGTAAGGACGTGGAAGGAGGGGTAAAGAGCTGATGTGAACTGTGGGCTGGGCGCCTATAGCTCAGTGGTTAGGGCACCAGCCATATGCACTAGGGCTGGTAGGTTCAAACCTGGCCTGGGCCTGCTAAAACAAGAAAACCAAACCAACAAACAGCTAAAAAACCGCCTGGGAGGCCTTCGTTAACAATGTGTACCTGCAAAGGAGGCTGGGAAATAGGGTCTCTGTTCTGAGGTATATGAGTCTAGGCTTCATCCCATAGAAGAGAGAATGAATGGTAAAGAATACCTTGCTTGTGATAATATCACACTTTAACCATAAATACAGTAGAAATAATTCATTAATTCATTAATGACATTTAAAAACCAGGTGCCTTTCTTTTTATGGTCATTATGGGCTATGTTTTATTAGCTTTAAGATGAGGTATGTTCTTCTGAATCAATATTTGGCATTAACTTCACTTATTTAAAATCACGAAATATAGTTATTCAGACTATAATAGATTCTATTTAAATTTTATATCTGTGCCCCCAAATAACTGGGGCTGAAAAATGTATATAATTTCATCAAAGCCTGGTTTATGGAAATGGACTGAACTTAAGCCTAGGAAATGGCAAGAAAATACAAATTAGGTTGGGGGCAGTAGATGAAAGATGTAGGAATCTAGTTGAGTGGAGGGAGAGAGGGTGGAAAAAATAGCTGACCTTCAGAACACAGGGCCCCAAGACACCATCCAGGTCATTGATGCTACTGAACCCTGTATTTCTATACATATACTTTGTTGGGGTACAGTTTAGTCCTCTGCAGATAAAGAGGTGGTAAACAGAACCTTTTCTTCCATGGTATGTCATTGAATCAAGGTTCTGTGTCGGTTTCTACAATAGAATTTAGATAGCAGATATTCACACATAGTTTTATTAACATGGATAAATTAAGGCATAGATTGCAAATGACTTCCCTCGAGACACAGCCAAAATCTCTCTTGGTTTTTTGTTTTGTATTCATATCAAACTTAATGTTTTAAAATCATTTGTGGTATTTGCTGATTAATGAGCCAGATGCAAGAGGAATGGAAATGAAATCAGGGTACACAAAGGCTTCCCAGGCGGTTCTTCCAGGCGCTGTCTTTTTTCTCAGCCTCAGTAGTCAGGGGCTGAAGGGATACAGTCATTTAGGGTGACCGATAACCTTGGCTGTGATGCAGACGGTTGGTTCTGGCTCCTATTTCACTGCCAGGAGCTGCCACCTCTTTTCTCATCCTGATAAGAACCATTCTGCTTTGTCTTTGCTGCCCACAATCCATATCTGCATGCATATTTCATGATCTTACCTTCCAATTGCTTCTGAAAAAAAAATTAAATGAAAAAAGCAAGAAAGATATGTCAGAGCTGAAAGCAGAAATAAGCACTTCTGTGTAGCTGGCTCTGAGGCATTAGGACTAATTTCCCCCCGAATCTGAGTCCCTAACCAGGAGACATGGTGTTTGGGAGGTGGTGGCACACACAGGGTTTTATGATGGGATTTGGCTGGAAGCACGCAAAGACGGCCTATTTTTCCACTCTTCTCCATCAAATGAACCTTAGCACAGAGCAAGGATTGAAGAACATAAGGTCATTGGCCGGGCATCTGCCCTTAGCTGTTACGTTAGGCTTTGAGGACAATCCTCACACAGGGCTGGGTAACAGTTAGCAGCCCCATTATATAACAGAGCTGCTCTGCCAAGACCGTGGGGCATAGTCCTGGAATCTTACTATATGCTCTGTGACAGACAATATTGTCTGAGGTTATGTGAGAAGAAGGAATTCCAAGAAGAGGAACCCTCCACGGGTCACTTAGTAGGACCGTGACAATGCCAGGGTGCTCTGATGGCTGTAGTCTTTGGCTCTCTGGAGGATCTGGAGGTAGCCTGACTTTTCCCTGGGCTCAGAATCGGTCACTCTGTGTGTCCAGGGCCAGGCTCACCTCTTCTCTGCCCTCCCTGAGACCAGAGGGCTTGAGTGCCTTTGCTGCTATTGCCAGGGCTGGGGTGCCTTTCTTTCTAGGGTTTGCGGAAGTAAGATATTCAGGTGAAACAGTGGAAGGTTTTGAGACCTTCCAGCGCCCTTTGCCTTGTGACTTGGGGCAGGTCCCTGAGCTGTTCTGGCTCTCAGTCCTCATTAGCTACGATTGCCTGTCTGGAGAGGCTTGGGCCTACTGCCAGTTTGTTCTCTGCTCAATCTTTCTTTCAGAGGACACCAAGGTCTGGGTGCGTGGCGGGGGACTGAGCAGTTAAGGAGAGAGCTACGTTCTGTGCCTTTTGTTGTGTTGATTAGGAGCAACTTTATTGAATTCTCTGGTTAGCACAAAGAAGAGGTTGTGCTTTTATTAAGAGATTGTGCCTACTCTGTAAGCACTTCCATGTAGATTGTGTCGACAAAGACCCATGATAACCTTCTGAACTTGGCATTTTATTTCCTCTTAACAGATGAGGAAACTGAGGCTCTCAGAGGTAGTGTGCCTGGGACCCCCGGTCAGTCATGGGCATCTCTGGCACCCAGATCCTTGTCTGCCTGATCTGAGACCCCATCCCCTTACCTGTCTCCACCCTGCTGTCACTGCAAACCATACTGCTCGCCAAGCAATGACAGCAGACACAGAGAAAGTGGAAATAGGGTGGCCACAGTCTGTGAGGGGAGCAGCAGTTCTTGGTTTATTTTAGTTATAATTTGTTTTCTATAAATAGTGCCCTGGGGCCGAATTTACTCATTCTTCAATTTTTTATTGAGCCCTGGTGTATTCAAAGCATTGTACACTGGCTGAAATGTAGTTAAGAGGTGCAGAGTTCCGGAAATGGTGGATTTTTTTATTTTTATTTTTTATTTTTGAGACCGCGTCTCACTCTGTCACTCTTGGTAGAGTGCTGTGGTGTCATAACTCCCTGAACATCCTGGCTTGACCCCTGTTGAGTACCTGGGACTGCAGGTACCCACCACAATGCCCGGCTGTTTATAGAGACGGGGTCTTGCTCTTGCTCTGGCTCAGGCTACTCTTGAACTTGTGAGCTCAGGCAATCACCCGCCCCAGCCTCCCAGAGTGCTAGGATTACAGGCAGGAGCCACCGTGCCTGGCCACGGAAATGGTGATTCTTATTCCTGATGTAGTAAGAGGCAGGGGACTTCATGTGCACTCAGGGCCTGGCTTACCTGGGATAGAGGCATCTGTGCTGAGTGCTCTGCGGCACTGTCAAGTCCTGTACCCTTGTGTTCATGTGTGTGCCAAGTATTTCCCTGTGTCTGTTGAATTCACAGCCATGCTGGGCTTGTAGGAAATAAAAAGAAAGACCCGCCGGGCGTGGTGGCTCACGCCTGTAATCCCAGCACTGTGGGAGGCTGAGGAGAGAGAATCGCTTGAGCTCAGGAGTTCGAGACTCGCCTGAGCGACAGTGAGACCCCAACTCGTGAAAAAAATGGAAAAACCCAGCCAGGTGCCGCGGCGAGCGCCTGTAATCCCAGCGGCTTCCGGAGGCTGAGGCAGCGGGGTGCCCGCAGCCCGAGTCTGAGGTTGTGGTGAGCTACCACGTCCACTGCACTCTGCTCAGGGGCATAGGGTGGGACCCTGTCTCAACAAAAAAAAAAAAAAAAAAAAAAAAAGAAAGACCCCGGACTCTGTTCTCCAGGACTTCCTGCTTGTTTCCCAGAGATTCTCACTGAGAGCAATCCTTTGAAAATCTGCAGACATTTGGGGGTTGCAAATCTGTGGCTAGAGACCAGGGATCCTGGTACACATCCCATAGTGCACAGGGCAGCCCCCAACCCCACAGAGTAGCATGCAAGCCAAATGTCAGTGGTGTGAGGTGGAGACCCGGGTGGGTCCCGAGGGTGTATCCCTCAAAGCCGTTTGAGGCTGTTGAGGCAGCAGGTGGCAGTGGCGGAGTGAGCAGTGCCAACCTGACCCCTGTGGATGGGGAGCTGCTGTCCCTGGGAGGAGCACAGGGAGGTGACTGCCCCTGAGAGGTGACAGAACACAGCCGACCAGGCAGGTGCAGGGTTGGGGGCGAGGGTGGAGCGGACAGTATGGTAAACAAGGCCCTCCATGTGAGCTGGGAGCAGTGGGGGCCCTGGACCGAGGGAAGGGGCCACATAGCAGATTGAGGCTGAGTGAGGTAGGTGCTATGCTGTGGGGAGGGCCATGATGATGATGGCCAAGGCAGGGCAGAGGGAGGCCAAGCGGAAGGCAGGCGACCGCAGATAGGGGATGGAAAATCAACTGGTGGCCCACTGTGGGGGCGGGAAGGAAGGTTGCCAATCCCTGCCTGGGTCTCAGTTTGCCTGAGAGAAATTGGGATGCAGGAGCGGGTGTTTTGGCTCTCAGCTTTGCTGGGGTCAGGCCGGGTCAGGAGGAGCATTCCGAGAAGGCTTGTCCTGTCCTCCTACCTGCCCCTGCAAGGCAGGTGCTGTCACTTACCTCTGTGTCACAGAGGAGGAGATGGACATGCTGTCACCTGCCTAGGGTCCCATCCAGGGTGTGGCAGAGCCAGGCACTTTGACACCAGGACACTTGCTCTCCAGGCCGATTAGCCTGCCGGGCTGGCAGTGGGAGCGGGAGAAGGGATGACTCCAGGAGGCTGAGACCGGCGCTCAGCTGAGGTGCAGAGTCTGTGATGTGTGTCTGCGATCCTGGAGGTTTGTCATCATGCTGTGTCCAATTCATCCTTCGCTCTTGGCGCCCATCTTCCCTGCAGAGGGGATTGGCTTCACGAGCCCAGTGTTTTCTGTATGATGTTAGCATCTCTGCCTTTATTCCCCTTGCACAGGCGTAGCTGTGCCCTGTGGCTGTTCAGTGTGTTAGTGTGCATGTACATACATGGCGAGGTGCCTACATGTATACGAGTAGGTGTTTGCATATGTGTATATGCATGTGTGTTGTCCACGTGTATGGATTCATGGGCGTGTGCATATAAAGGTGTACACACGTGTATGTGTATTTATGTGTATGTATTGGCAGCATAGCTGTATGGGTGTACGTGTGCGTATGCACATACATGCATGCCTGTGAGTGTATGTGTAAGAGTGTGTGTGTGTGCACCTGGGCCTGCCGCTACGTGTTGCTGGGATTTGGGAGGAGTTGTGATCTTTCTTGCCTCAGGAGCCAGCAGGCTGCATCTAATGTATTTAAATACATTCAATGAGATGTGTGAACCCAAACCAAGCCCTGGGAGCTGGGTGTACACCCGTGTAGCCAGTCCCCCCTTGGTGTGTGTCACGGCTGTCTGGCAGCTTGGACTGCTGTTAACAAGGGAGAGTGTGAGCGGGGGAGAGTGGGCTCCCAGGGAACAGGCGGGAGCATGCGTGAGCACAGCCCTCATTCCGGACAGAAAGTTCTAGTTAGGCCACGCTTCACTCAGACAGCTTCACCCTAATGGGTAAGTACGTTTGATGCTGAGATTCACTGAGGGCAATGACTACTCTGGTATTTGTGTTTCGTGTTTCTAGTGAAGCAGTTTTTACCCCTTGTCCTTGATTATTGGGCCAGCTTTTCAGAACTGGGTCGTGGGCCTTTGCCAGGTAGGGTACAGGAGGGAGACCTGGTGAAATATCTGATCTTGGAATTCTGCTCTGTGGTGAAGGCAAAGTTATACTGCTTAAAAGTCCAAGTTCTCAGTGGGGAATGTCCTGGACTTTGGTAGTGGGTTCTACTCAAGAGGACTTAAAGTTCCTGTCTGAGGGCAGCTGGCTGGAGTTGATATGTAAAAAATCCCACAGGGACACCTCCCTTCCTGTGTTCACTGAGACGTGTCTCTCTGTCATAGAGACATCCAGCATATTAGCAAAAGAGTTTGGTCCTTTATTAGACAAGATTCTCCAGATAAACAGAACCAGTGAGATACGTGTGTATGTGTGAGTGAGCGAGTGAGTGTGCATTATGTATATGTATATAAAAAATACACAGTCCCAGAAGGGGCTGGGCGCAGTGACTTACACCTGGGAGGCTGATTGTTTGATGTCAGGAGTTCGAGACCAGCCTGAGCAAGAGCAAGACCTTGTCTCTACTAAAAATAGAGTTAGCTGGACATTATGGCAGACACCTATAGTCCCAGCTACTCTGGAGGCTGAGGCAAGAGGATCATGTGAGCCCTACTGTTTGAGGTGGCTGTGAGCTGTGACGGCATAGCACTCTAGCCTAGGGCAAGAGAGTAAGACTCTGTCTATGCCTCCCACCCCCCCCCCCCCAAAAAAAAATTCTCAGAAGATGGCTCAAAACCTTCCAAGTGTCACGTTTGTGTGTGTTTGTGTTTCTGTGTGTGTGTGTGGTCAGTTAAGTTCTTGAACTCATCTTAGAAGAAGTGCTACAGTCCTCATTGCCGAATATCACTATAGTGACCTTCAAAGTCCTCCCCTTGGGAAGCTGTGCCCCGATGCCAGTGCTTAGTCCCCCCTTCAAAGCAGTTTTGGAACTCTGTCTGGATTGGCCATCAGAGCTGTGGTTGCTTAGGTGAGACATTAATATTCCTGAACTCATCCTAGAAAAAGTGCTTTGAAGGGTGGACTAGGCACGGGGATGGGTGCACAGCTTCCCAAGGGGAGTACCTCAAAGGTGACCATAGTGATAATTCAGCGGTGGGTATGTAGCACTTTTTTTTTTTTTTTTTTGCAGTTTTTGGCCGGGGCTGGGTTTGAACCCGCCACCTCCGGCATATGGGGCCGGCGCCCTACTCCTTTGAGCCACAGTCGCCGCCCAGTATGTAGCACTTTTTCTGGAATGAGTTTACAAACTTTATTGTCCAGTCTCACACACAAAGTAGAATCTCTGTGACTTGACCCCCTGCGGGGCTGTAAGAAACTGGTTGGCATATGAAGGTGGTCAGCATTAGGCACTGGGCCTACTATGCTAATAGGCGCATGTGGTGTATGTCTATGAAAATTAGGTCAACTTAAGGAGGTGGTCAGCTGTTGGGGTCGTCGTGCATGGACCTCAGCCTGGTTTGAGAGCCGACAGGGAAAGCGTTGCTGGGGAAAATCAGGCCAGTCCACACAAGCTTAAGACACAGAGCTTGAGACTGTCTGGAGAAAGACGTACATCAGTCAGCTATACAAGAAACTTCCCATTATCAGGAGCTCAAGCAAGCAGCTCACAGCCCAGCCAAAAAGAAAAAATCAGAGTTTGAACTTGGTGGGCTGTCAGTAAGCTGACGCTTCGTGCTTCACTCCCACCGCTCCCATGTGTTCTCTGTAACAGTTTCAAGTGTTAATGTGTCTTACTTGAAGTTAAAAAAATATGGTAGTGAAGTTGAAAAGTGTATTGACTGCCATCTGACTAAAATTGTACACTGCATTTACAAAGCTGTTTTATAATACAGTCAAACTGTGTTAAGTAATTGAAGTTTGTCTTTGTTTTAATTTGCTTTTAATTAGTGTTTTCCATTATTAAAATCAAGTCAATACTGAGTTTATGGTGTGGTATGGTATGGGGATATAGGATTAGTTAGGCCTATTTTTAACAGTAACTCCCAAGCAACCAGAAACCATATCTACCAATCCAGATAATGGGGAGATTACTGTATGTATGTGGTGTGCGTGTGCGTGTGCGTGTGTATAATGGGGATTGGGTTATATATATATTTATTATGGCTCACATGATTATGGTGGCTGAGTTCCATGATCTGCCATCTACAAGCTGGAGGTCCTGAGGAGTCAGAGGTCCAGTCCAGTCTACATCTGAAAGCATAAGAACTGGACGAGGCAGTGGTGTAAGTCTCAGAACCCAAAGACTCAAGAATTGGGAGAATGAGTTCTCCTTTTGTCCTCTTGGGCTCTCCAGGGATTAGATGATGCCCACAGTGGTGAGGGCAGATCTTTTTCAGTAAGTCCACTGGTTCAAATGCTGGTCTCTTCTGGAAATACCATCACAAACATACCCAGAAATAGTGTGTTCATAGCTATCTGGGCAGCCCTTAGCCTAGTTAAGTTGACACAAACTTAATCATCAAGTGCTCAAGGTAGAAAGGCTAGACTCCACTGGACACGTGTCCTGCTGAGACAGGGAGAACACTTTGGACTCTTCTCTGTACCTCCCAGGAGGTGGCCTCTTTTAGTTTTTCTTCACGCCTTTGACCCCTCATTCAGTTTTCCTGTCCCCTTTGGTGCTGTCCCAAGGTGTGGATCCGAATCTCCCTGTAGGTGGGGATGGTGTGGTGCTTATCAGGAATGGGAAAAACATTGATAGCAACTGACCGTGTGCCTGAGAACAGGTGTTCTCTCTTCCTGCTTCTGAGCAACAGTGGGGTGGTCACGTTGGTGACCATTGTTTTGTTTCTTAGTCTTTGGCTTTTTACCCCCTGTATATTTTTGAGGTGTTTTGTGATCATTATTAACCCCATCATATCTTGCTAGGTGCACGGGCAGTGAATGTGGGAAGTCTCAGCAGAGGTGTATGGCTCAATGGAGCAAAGTGACACTGCATTGGCCACATACAGGTCACCTGGGACTTGAGAACGGATGGCTTCCGAGATTCTTCAAGCACTACTCTTGTTTGTAGGTGGAAGAACTTTACGATTTCTTTTCTCACAAGGGTGCCAAGGAATTTAAAATCCTATTAAACCCAGCATTGGATAGGAATACAGAGGTCATTAAGCCTGCTCTATAATTTTAAGGCTGCGATGTAGAAGGCTTCTCAAAGGTGGATCAGGAACTTCCCAGTTCTGATTCAATGGATCAGTGTTATTACCATTGTCTGTACTTCCTGGAGAGGACTTTTCCTGGCCGATTGGTCCATGTGGTTCCCTCCCTGGCCCACAGAATGAGTGTCAGCTGTGCTCATTACAAGCCCAGCGAGCAATGTCTGTCCTTTGTTGCTTGCTTGGCACAGCTGCCCAACAAAGAATAAATAATAGTGAAAGCCAACAGCCCAGCCCGCACATCTGTTTCATGAGAACTTAATTATGCGTCTCCCGGCAAAGTTGGATCTCTTCTTCACTTTGTGGCTTGATCTTGGTTTGGTCCTTACTGTAGCGTGTACTAGACACTCACAAGCAGAACATAGAAGGGCAGATCCTGTAGAGCAAGTGATTCCAGGCAGCTGCCCTCCTCCTCCCCTCTTCCAGTCCTCTGCACATCACATCTCTGTGGGGCTCTCCCCTTCCCCCCAGTAGAAGGAGCCCATCAGAATTCCTTCTTTTGTATGGGAGTCACAGGTAGAGGAGATAGGACAGAACATGCCTCGACTCCAGAGCCCACCACATGCCAGATGCATGAAGGTCTAACTCCTTAAGCCTTTCTTTTCTTATCTGTGTAGTGGGTGTATTCTGCCTGTGCACTTGTTTCTTGGGGTTGCTGTGAGGGTCAGGAAGGTGGACATGAGACAGAGTGGTATCTGCTTTGGGTCACATTGTACCCTTGGTTCCTGGTGCACTGCTCAAGAAATGTATGTGGAATTAATGAAAGGGAACAATCACCACAACAAAAATAGTCTTCTAATATTCCCCATGTACTATAGAACTGGGAACATTTTTCAAATGAACCATACTTAATTAATAGAGGAAATGATTCATTGGGTTGTTAGAATGCTGAGTGCCTCATTAAAAACTTTAAACCTGGGCGAGGAGGAATTTTCATCAGTTTGGAAGTTTGCAGCTACTGTTTGAGCTCAACCTGGACTTTCCTTGCAGCCTGATTTCTTCACAAGTCTTTGTTTGATGAGTAGAACGCCTGTGAGTGGACCCCTTCCCCAAGGGATTGTGACCCCCTGGTCAACTTACGGAGGTGGTCAACATAGAGAAACACAGTCTAAAAATCCCTTGATGTCCTGGACCCAGTGGAATTAGTTTTCCTGTATATAATCCGGTGGTATTTGCCTGCTGCATGTCATTGCTTTGAAGATGCTGGTCTTAGAGACAGGGGACAGTCTGGTAACATTGAGGCATCCCCTTCACCTTTTAAAAACACTTTTGTTGACCCCGGTGTGCCCTGCTGTGGGCTTGGCTCCTGGCAGGGCGCCAGGCTGGCCTTTCGCCCCCACTTGGGCCCTTTCCTGGAGCTCTGTGGTGCGTTCATGCTATTGCCACCACCTCCTCTTCTGCCTGTGATGTCTCCAAAGCCCTAAACACATCCTTATTCGTGCGCCTGACAGTGAAACCTCAGGGCCCCAGCACTGATGGCAACGTCGGACCCAAGCTAACCCAGCCTTTGGACAAGAAAGAAATAAAGAAGATCTTGGGCAGATTTTACAAGAGGAAATAAATTCAGAAACTGGGTGCTGATTATGGACTTGACGCTCATCTCTTTCACCAAGCTTTTATAAGCTTTAGGAATTACATTATGCAGTTTCATTCCCTGGATGTGGACATTCACATTATTTTGAATGATATTTACTTCAGTGCAGCTCGCGTGGATGATTTATTTCCATTTTTCTTGAGACATGCCAAACAAATATTTCCTGTGTTGGAATGTAAGGATGATCTACGTAAAATAAGTGACTTAAGAATACCACCTAACTGGTACCCAGAAGCCAGAGCCATACAACGGAAGATAATATTCCATTCAGGGCCTAAAAACAGTGGAAAGATTTATCATGCAATTCAAAAATACTTGTCAGAAAAATCTGGAGTGTACTGTGGCCCTTTAAAATAGGATCTTCAAAAGGGTAATGCTGCTGGTGTGGCATGTGACTTGGTGACAGGTGAAGAGCGTGTGACTGTTGACCCAAATGGGAAACAGGCTGCCCATGTTGCTTGTACTGTTGAAATGTGTAGTGTTACAACACCTTATGAGGTGGCTGTAATTGATGAAATTCAAATGATTAGAGATCCAGCCAGAGGATGGGCCTGAACCAGAGCACTTCTAGGACTCTGTGCTGAAGAAGTTCATTTGTGTGGAGAATCTGCTGCTATTGACCCGGTCATGGAGCTTATGTACACAACTGGGGAGGAAGTGGAGTTTCAAAGCTATGAGCGGCTTACCCCCTTGAGCCCAGGAGTTTGAGACTGCAGTGAGCTATGATGACACCACTGTACTCCAGCCTGGCTGGGTGACAGAGTTAGACACCGTCTTAAAAAAAAAAATATATATATATATATATATATTTATATACATATACATATATTTGTATAAATATGTTTATATTTGTGTATATATATTTTATTTTATATTTATATATATTTATATTTGTATGTGTGTTTATATATATACACAGCCCTTTCCATAACATGGAATCCATCCAGCTCTTTGTTGAAAATTAGAGACTAGAATTTGACCAAACCATTGTTAGATGTGAATTTCCTTGTTTGGACACAGAAAGGAGGATGGCACTCTTTTTCTTCAGAACTTTGAGGTTTTAGAATGTGACTTCTGGCTCAGCACCCATAGTTCAGTGGTTACCCGGGGCTGGCGGGTTCGAAGTCAGCCTGGGCCTGCTAAACAACAATGACAACTACAACAAAAAATAGCTGGGGTTGTGGTGGGCGCCTATAGTCCCAGCTACATGGGAGGCTGAGGCAAGAGAATGGCTTAAGCCCAAGAGTTGCTGTGAGCTGTGACACTATAGCACTCTACCGAGGGTGACATAGTGAGACTCTGTCTCAAAAAAAAGTGACTTCTAAGTGATAGTTGTCCCAAACCAGTCTCAAATAAAGTCTTGCCACTATTACACCATTGTTTTTTCTCAGTTCACTCAGGACTTCCTCAGCGATTGTGGTTCAAAAGCGGCTGTGTGGCACCCCATGAGGGCCTGAGTGAAGCAGCCGGCCTGGGTGCTCGTTCCCTACCTGTGAATGGGGACCACTGATGATAAGCTTCTTCGGGGTTGTCTGCTTTCCTTATTGTGGGAAGGGAATGCCTTAGGCTTAAAGACAGAAATCCCAGTTGTGGGTAAATAAGAACCTGATTATAAACCAAAATTCTAGCCATCAGCATCAATGTGCCTTGCAGGCCGTCAGCCCTGTTTGAAGGGGTTGGGAAGCCATGTGGGCTCTTTGGAAGCCATTTCCAAAGCTGCCTAGTGATCTCATTCAATCATTTCCTTTTACCTGCTACAAAAGCACTCCTTTCTTGACAGGCACATCTGACAACTGAATGTGTTTCCACAATTGTGTCTGCACTGAGTGAAGCAGAATCAGACCCTCTGCCAAGGGGACTTGTGGCCATGCTGTGAGCCCCACCTCTGGGACCCCCTATGTATTCATTCCTTCCCAAGGGTCACCATTGACAGGAGATTTCATTCTGGCCACCCCTGAATGAATCAGAGGAAGTGGCTTGCACAGGATGCTGTGGGGCCACAAATGCAGAATGCTTGGCGTTTTCCGGATCCCTGTGTACTCATTCTGCAGGGAAGACGGTGGAAATGAATGCAAATGAATGCAGACCCGTGCTCCCGACAGGCCTCAGAAAGCCTTAATTCAGCAGTGTGTGTACAATTGATTTCTCCTCCTTTACGGGTGGGCCCTGCTCTCTGCTAAGAAATGGAGATGGGAGGAGGTGAAGGACTTGGCTTAGAGAGGCTTTGCGAGGGACCCAGATCCTGAAGCAGGATGGTTTCACCTCCACTTTTCACTCCTTCACTTACACAGTATGAGGAATTTTTGTTTGCATACCTCGTCTGCCTTGTAAATATGCTCAAGTGTTTCTTCATCAGTAGCTGCCTTGGCTCCCAACTTAGTATGCTGTGGGCGGCAGGAGACCTGGGTTATGGAATTGCAACATCTCCATCCTCTGCCTCTTTGTATTATCATGCAAACACTGTCATCAGCTCACTTATGGATAACCTGGTACCATAGCTGGTACCATAGCTAGACCCAGGCTGATGTTTTTCCAATGTGGCTGCATAGTAAAACTTCCTGGGGAAATTTTTTTTTTTTTTTAAATACACATGCCTAGGCCCTATTCCAATCCAGTTGAAGCAGAACGTTTGGGTGATGCTCATTTTGTTTTGTTTTTAATCGACTCCTTGGGTGATTTAGCTGGGCAGTAGAATAGAGAACCTGTAGGCCACACAGAAGGATCCTCTCTCTCGGAGACACACGGAGACTTTTTTCCGCTATGGAGATCATAAGAATGGACTGTGGGACAATCTCTCACCAGGATGGTGGCCGTGGAGAGAATATTCCGGACCTACGAGTGTGGAGATCCCTGACTCTGGGCTGTTAATAAGTTGATTGAGTCCATGCATTGTGTGCGTTTCCTAATCTATGGAACGGGTGTGATGATACCTGCCCTGGGTTCCTCACAGGACTGTTGGAAAGGGGCTAATGAAGTCATATGTGCATAAAAAATACGAGCAAACACTATACTGAAGGAGCCTTTGACATACCCTGGCATGTTGAAATGTAATAAAAATCCATTATATTGCATCTCTGCCTGAAGTCTTAGTGTGAGAGGGCAAATAGGTATCAAAGGTGTTGACTCATCACAGCATTTGTAAAACTTCCCAAGGGAGGCACAGAAATGAATGGAGCTGGGTACCTTTGTTACTTAGCTGGCAGAAATCAAGGCACAAGAAGGTGTTGTCTTAAATTGCCCTTCCCCTCACAACTGACCACCTTCAAGTCTCCCGCTTCTTGTGCACCTGCTCCCAGAGGAGGCTCAGGGTTTATTACTAGAGCTATTACTAAATATAGCACATCTTTTATTTTATTTTTTTGAGACAGTCTCACTCTGTCATCCTGGGTAGAGTGTCGTGGTATTATCATAGCTCACAGCAAAGAACAATCAATTCTTTTGCCTCAGCCTCCCAAATAGCTAGGACTACAGGTGTATACCACAATGCCTGGCTAGTTGTTCTATTTTTAGTAGAGATGGGGTCTTGCTCTTGCTCAGGCTGGTCTTAAACTCCTGAGCTGAAGCGATCCACCCACCTCTGCCTCCCAGAGTGCTGGGATCACAGGCATGAGCCACCGTGCCTGGGCGGCACATCTTTACTTTGGTAGATAAGGCTTTACTTTGGCTCCCATGACTGCAACTCCTCAGTTGCCACTGCTTCACTGTTTTTCTGATTTCCAGGTGTCACTTTGTGGATGTCTTTATGCCTGGAAGTTAAGTGTGGCCCTGCAGATAGACCATCTGTGTGCTTTGTTCAACTGAAGAGAAAGATGATACTCATAAAAGCTCACTAATGCTCATGAGGGTGTTTGCTTGCTTCTGAGGGAGAAAAGTTTGCAGGTCCAGGTGATCTCAGTAAGTGCCCAGGGTGCAAAGGGAAAAGCAGGCAGACCGGGTGAGCGGCTGATTTTGGCAGAGCTGGGCCAGAGCGAGTGCGCCTTGTTTCACTTTGCTGCAGTTGTTTTATTTTCCTGAACAGAGCCACACACACCTGGAAGGACAAAGTGGGGTTGTAACAAGCATCAGAGGTCTGGATTTACTGCCCAGCCAGCCCCTATTGAGGGAGTTCTGAGGGAGTCTTCCCTGTGCCTCTGCTGTGCAGCCAGGTGCTGCGCTGATTTTATTGCCCAGCCGCCACCCTGGTCTTTGATTTTTCTGCCTCTCTACCAATAGGAGGCCTTCCTGAAGGCTCTCTAGAACATGGGGTACAGCCATCATGCAGATAGACTTTTGTGTTCTTGGGACTGGACATTAAAAAGTTCTGTGAGTCTTTGTGGAATGAAGCAATGTTACTGTATTGGTGCTGAACTTGTAGTTGGTCAAGTCACATGACATGCTGCAGACCCACAAAATAAGGCCTGTTACGAATATGTGAGCTTCCTGAGGACATGGCCCCCTAAAGTGCTCAATCGACATTTGCTGAAGTGATGATGCCTTATTCTCTGTTTAGAGAGAATTCAGCATGCAAAGTAGGGCTATCTTGAGTGATGGATGTGGTGGCTCCAACACTTTACACTTCTGTGTTCGTGTCAAACATTTGTGCGTTTCTTTAAGATTCTGTGACTGCGGTAGCTGGCTGTACGTGATGCTCCCGGGATTCTACATGACGCCTGTGCATACAGGCATCTGTCATTGTGCTCTCTTGGGGGGACAGCGTTTTCCTGATGTGTTATGATGAGGTCATGACGTAACAGCTCTGACAGTGCTTGTCAGCTGGAGTGCAGAATGGCAATGGTGAGATTTCCTAATGCTGCCACTAATACCAATTAGCTATTCTGCCTGACTGCTTTTGCTAGGAGGCAAGAGGGTGATCTAACTATGGATTATTCACGGAGGGGCAGCTCTGCATGCACGCACCCCCCAGACCCCCTGCACATTGCTTACATTTAGTACACTACTTAATATTACGCAAATTCGGTAGCAATTTAGGCCTCCCTTGGCCCATACTCTGGAGTGTTTGCATCAAGTAAACAAAAATTTCTGAGCATGAAGCTCTGTAGGACTACAGTGTTAAAAAGAATCAGGTCCCTTCAGTTCTAGTCTAAGTGCTGTGGGCCTTTGGATCAAAGCCGAGAGATAAGGGAGGAAAAATTAATCCAGGAAACTTAATGTGTATTTTTTCACGTTCTTTCTCAATCTATCCAGTATTGTTTTCCGAGTCCTCAAGTAGACTTTTGTGTTGTGTGCAGAAATTTTACCTGTAATCAGAGGGAGACACCGGTTCCATCTTGCCTAGTCCCGCGAATCTTACATGCCTCTATGTAAAACAAATAGTTGGGTAGTATTTGTTTGGCAGTTGATTTTTTTAACTCTTTTATTTGACTGTTACGAGGCAGTAGTTCAGGTAACAGAGTTCTTACTAAGTGCCAGGCACTGTTCTAAGCACTATATGTTGTACTAACACATTTAATCCTGGCAACAACCCTATTAGGTAGGTAGTAGTATTCCCATTTTACAGGAGATATTACCTCGTTAGAGAAATTAAGTAATCTGTCAAGGCAGTCATGTAGCTGTCAGGGGAGTTGTACCTACATTGTGTGGCTCAGAAGTCTGTAGACATAACTATTATGTGACAGACGATTCCTAGTATCTGCATGACATTTGCTTAAACATACTGTCTGCAGACCAAGTCCAGTAATGATTGTAATATCTAACACTTGACTATCACATCCTAGCACATGCCAGCTACAAAATCCCCATAGAGGTGAATGTACAAATCACCTTTAGAGTGATGGGCCCCGTTAGGACATCACACTTATCACTCTAAGGTAAGGATTATGTTCGTCCTGCTTATGCACATTTGGAGAAGTAACTTAGCCACCCTGATCCCTATACATAGAACAGGAATACCATGCCCTTCCTTAGAATTGCAGTAAACATCACAAGCTTGGGCTTATAATAGGCACGTCACCTGGCTTGATACATGGTGGCCAAATGGCCGGATGAGAAAAGTCAGGTGACTTGCCCAAGAGGTGGCGGTAAAATTCCGTAGCCTAGACAAGCAGTCTTTGCAGTGACTGCTGGGAAGTGTAGTACCTTTGTAGGCAAAGTCTTAGAATAATAGAATCATAAGAGGTTAGAGCTGGAAGAGATTCACAGGGCTCAGTTTACCTCCTGGTTTCTACATCCTGGTATAAACCTCCTGGTTTGAGTCGTTACAGGTCAGGGCCCAGTTCTAGAGAGGCAAAGTGATGAAATCCTCATCTTTATCAGTATCACGATAGCTGTATTTGAAAGGCACACTGTGGAGCACGTGTCTGATGTTTAAAGTTGCCTGCAAAGTAGGTAGGATGGTTCCTGTTTTCTTCATGTGGGGGACTGAATGCTCAGAAATGATAATCTGCCCAACTGGATTGACACACTTGGGTCAAGATTCGTTCCTGCTCCTCTGCTGAGGCTTTCTCACCTGTGGCTACTTGCCATATGCTAACGATACGTGTAATCACCGTGGAGTGTGCTATCCACGTTGGGGTTCTTTTTCTAGATGAAAGGGGTAGTAATTATACTCAGACTGTCCTGGGGAAACTGGGACAAAGGGCCACCCTCTACAAGCCTTTTCTGTAGCGTAATGTGTATTTGCCATTAGTGTGCTTGCTTTTGACAGCATAAAACACCTTGGCTGGCAGTGTTCATGAGCCTTTTTTAGTGGATATGTTCATCTGTTTTCTAAGGTCATCAGAGATGAACCACACAGGGCTGGGCAGTCCTTTACTCCAGCGTCAGAGGTCATGTACAATTTTTTTTTTCTTGTTGCTGAGCAAGAAAAGCCATCCTGTAACCAAATACAGTTATAAGAGTGCTGAAAAGTCATAAAGAAAGCCCTATGGAAATATCTATGGTAAGGATTTTTTTTTCCTAGGGCTAGAAATTCATGAGCCTTTCAGTATGAGCATGATTAAATATGGGTGAGACTAGATCAGTTACCGTTTTTCCCTGTATTACCCAGAGATGAATGAACATCTCTTGTCACATGCTTCATGGAGATAAGGCTTTGGAAATGGAAATAACTTAAATATGAATTTTTCTCTTACAAACCAGTGAAAAGACATCCGGCCATTTGGCCACTATGTATCAAGCCAGATTATAAATGCAAGCATGTGATGTTTACTGCAATTCTAAGGAAGGGAATGGTATTCCTGTTCTCTGTATGGGGAATCTGAAGTTCAGGGTGGTTAAGTTACTTCTCCAAACTTGCATAGCTGATGAGTGCTGACATTGGGTTTGGATCAAGGTCTGGCTGGCTCCCAAGGCTCCCCCCTGAACTGCAGGGCTGTTGGTGTGGCACAAGGGGCATAGTTAAGCTGCTCCCCTGGGATCGCGAGTAGGAACCCTTGGGTACGCTGAACTCTGGGTGAATAGGAATGCCTTGTTTGGGTTGGGGAAAACATTGTACTGGATTATCTCAGTGTCATAAGCCACTAGGTCTAAGGCAAGTCTTCCTGCTTCTCTAGGCCTCAGTTTCCTCTTCTGGGAAATGGGGTGGTTGAACTTGATGATTGCTGGCTTGTCTGGGTCTGACAGTCTGGGACCTTCCCATTCTGCAGGGTAGCTAGGCCAGTGGGAAAATGCAGCTCACTGACTTACATGCTCATAGTTCTGACTCCTGCAGCTTAACAAAGGGAGAAGCATAAAGCCTTGTGTTTCTCATGGGACCTGGGAGAACTTACAGAGGTTCCAAGAGCATCTTCCTGTGACCTGGGGGCTGGGGAAGGCAGGGGTTCCGATGCACCTTTGCCAAGAATTATTTTTGCAGGTGACCTTTTCAGACTCCCTCCTTTCAGCATTGCCATTCCAAGCTTCCTCCCATTCTGTTCCATCTTTAAATCTGAAGACCGGCCGGGTACAGTGGCTAACGCCTGTAATCCTAGCACTCTGGAAGGTCGAGGTGGGAGGATAGCTTGAGCTCAGAAGTTCCAGACCAGCCTAAGCAAGAGTGAGACCCCTGTCTCTACTGAAAATAGACTAGCTGGGCATTGTGGTGGGTGCCTGTAGTCTCAGCTACTCAGGAGACTGAGGATCTCTTGAGCCCAAGAGTTTGAGGTTGCTATAAGCTGTGATGACACCACAGTACTCTACCCAGCGTGACAGAGTGAGACGAAGGGAGGGAGGGAGGAAAGGAAGTTGAGGTTTTCTAGGATAAGACTATTTGAGCACAGACTTCAAAGACCCTAAATAGGAGCCTTCCCCTATGGAGAATAAAACTGGAAGTGGAAGCCCACGTGAAACTTCCATGAACAGGAGTGTTCTTGCTTTGGGCGTTCGTGAAGAGACCATCTCAATTTGATGTTGATGTGCTGATGCTTGTTTTTCCTCAGAAATGAGAAGTCTATATTAGGGACCTAGTCAGGCAAAACCCAGCGCTTTCTCCCATAGCCTGCCAGAGTGCATCCATCCCCCTTCCGTGTCGTCCAGAAATGAGGTGGCAGCTGTCAGGGATTTTTGTCCACACTGTCGATGGTTCCTGGTGCCTGCACCTTCCTCATCTGTACGCATCACATCTGCTCGAACATGCTGTCTGTGGACAGTTACTTGGAATTACGTTACTAATGATAAATGCAGTGATTACAGCAGCACCTACCGTTGTGCGCCAGCATGGAGCAAGGACTCCAGGGAATTGTCAAAATGGAACAAAACCAAACCGCACCTCCCATTCCGCAGAGAATTGCACGGTGTGGCGTCACACCTTTGAGGCTGGCCTTCCGAGCCCTAGTGATGAAGTCCAGAGAACAGCTGATTACAACTGAGGAGCAAGACTTAAACCTGCTGTGGCTCAGCATTGCTCTGGCTTTCTTTGTTTCTTAGCAATAATGTTCCCATTGTGCTCTCTCTGGGTCAGTCATAAACTGAAAAATGGCTGTTGCTGGCCTCTCTCCCTGGGTGGTTGATGTAGCAAATGACTATTAAATGGTGGGGCCAGGGAATTGATAATAAAGGCAACAGATAATTTCTGTTCCTAATTATGAAGATTTATCTTCTAGGAATTAGAGAACTCTCTCCTAGTTAATTTCTGAAAGGTCCCTTATCTAGCTTTTCCCAATAAAGGATTATTCCAAATATTACACAGTGGAGAGCTTAGGCTGTGTCAGCCCATCATTTCCACTTGACAATCCTCCCCCTGGGTAAGTTATTGAGCAGTTAAATCATTCCTATAATAGCAAAATCTTAATTTGTTTTATTTATAATTGGTTTCCTTTTCTCAATATGATACAGCACCTTGCCTTTTTTCCTTCTCTGTTGTTTAGGCTTTTAAAAATATGCTTTGTCTGCCTTCCTTTATTCAACAGATCCGTATCAATCACTTGGCCAAAAGAGTCCTATTTAATTCTTTTCATTTTATTTTCAAGACTGACCTTTATGACTGTGTCACTTTGATGTTTCTCTGCTCAGAACCATCTTCCCTTTGGACTGTTTGGTTGTGAGATTATTTGAATGGAAGGAACTATCTCGTACATCACCCCATGGACCATCTCCTGGTCATTACAATGTGACGCAATGCATCCTTTTAAAGGATGATTCTCATACCAGAAACTTCCAATTCTGTTTACTATCCACTCACAGTGTGGATACTGTTTTGTGCTTTATGTAAAGTTCTAGGTAAGGTTTTCTGTGCTTTTCCAGTCTTCCTTGCCATTATTTTAATGGTTCCGTATTATCATATGATCCACCCTACTGCCCACTACTCTTCGATAAGACATAGCCCCTCCAGTGTAATTGGGTAGTCTTTATGGCCATTTTAATAGTAAAGAGGTGAATTTAGCTGCCAGTAGCAGCCAAATTAGTAGGGAGTTAGTGTTCTAATATGTTGTAAATACATTGTGGGTTTATTATCATCTTGTGTAAAATAACTTGCAAAACATGGATGCTAGGGCCAGTTTGGTTGCTCTGTAAAGGCACAAGGAATCTAGGTTCTTTGGATTTTTCTGTTCAGTTACCATTAGAAAGAAACTTCTGTCCTCAAGGTTACAAGCTGGGCTGGGTGTTGTGGCTTCATTCCTACAATCCTAGCACTCTGGCAGGTCAAAGTGGGAGAATCCCTTGAGCTCAAGAGTTTGAGACCAGCCTGGACAAGAGTGAGATCCTGAATCTACTAAAAATAGAAAAACTAGCTGGAAATTGTGGCAGACACCTGTAGTCATTGCTGCTCAGGAAACTGAGGCGGGAGGATGGCTTGAGCCCAAGAGTTTGAGGTTGCTGTGAGCTAGATTGATGTCACGGCACTCTAGCCTGGGCGACAGAGTGAGACTCTGTCTTAAAAAACAAAACAAAACTAGGTTACAAGATAAATACTAGAGATCCAGCCATCATGTCCTTATTCCAGAAAAAGAGGCTAGGCAAGGGACAAAGGACTATGCCTGATAGCTGAGTCAGCCCCTTTGAAAGTTCTTCCATGAGCCTCACCAGGGGCTTAAATTGCTGGCTGCCTTTAGCTGAAAGGGAAGCTGGACACTGTAATTTTGTAGTCTGGTGTGCCAGGGTAATGTTAGCTGTAGTAACAAAGGAACCACCAGATTTTAGTGGTTGAATAAAATGCGGCTTTGTTTTTCTCTTGTCTTCCATGTGGGGACCAAGAGGCCCTGGCTCCTTACACATTGTGGGCTGTCCTGTAGGACCTTGGAGTGGGTGTCTACTATGAGTAGGATGGAGAGTGGTGAGGGAGAGGTGTTCACGGGCCAGCCTGGAAATGGCCTCGTCATTCACTTGGCAGTGGCCAAGCTTAGCTACATGGCCAAGTGTACCTGCAAGGTGGACTTGGGTCAGCTCTGTGCTGGGCGAAAGAAGGAAAAAGGTTTGGTGAACAGGTGGCCGCCGGGCACATTGCTGCTTCTGTTAGCTGGAAAGACGTTAAGATAAGCTGAGACATGTGACAGGAGGAACGGTCACTGCTGCAGCCCGATGTGCACCTGCTCACTCTTCCCAGGGCAGGGCCACGTTGCCCGTTGTGGGTCACCCACCCACCCACAGAGTCTTTCACGTCTGTGTGCCATGCCCAGGCCAGGCCCGGTCTCTCCCAGCTCAGTGTGGTAACCTTGCCGCAGGCAGCATTCTCTAGCTTCTTATCCTCCAGATGTCACTGCATTCTGCAGGGACATGTTTCTGTGCGTCGACTGTCTGCTGGGTCTTGATTTTTCCCTCCTAAACACACGAGACAGGGGTTTCATTCTCTTCTTCCAACATCATTAGTGCTAAACTCTGCCCATTACAGGATGCTTCCTTCTCAGGAGAGTGGCCAGTAAGTCCTCTGGAGATCGGCTCAAAGAAATAATGAGGCCAGGAGTTAGGAAATTAAAACTGTCAGGCTAACATGCAGAGGTCATTTTTATAGCCCCGGGGCCTCTTTAGTTATACTCTAACACTGTCACGCTTTCTCACTCCTAGAAGATTGCTAAGCACCCTTATTTTGTGAAGATTCAGTGCTGGATTTTGGCAAGGCAAAGTTTTACTCTTTTTCCTTTGAGTTCTTGTAATGTTCACTGAATATTTTTGTGGTAGGGCCTATTAGCTCATCAAAATAGTTAATATGCACCGATTTAATAGTCACTGATATTCACTTTCTCATTTGATCGTCTCCCTAATCCCATGAGGTGTGGGGTGTCACAGATGAGGACACAGGCTGGGGAGAGAAAGGACAAGGAGCTTTCCTTGGACCCTTGAGATTGAAAGTTGGGCCTGATATTAGGCTGGGATGGTATCAGCCAATCCCAACTGTCCTCAGAGAACTGGGACTTAGGGCCCCTTTTCCTTACGTATCCCAAACTGTGCAGTTTCCTGAAGGCACCATTATCTTCTATGCTTTTGGTTTATTTTTAAAAGAAGATCATAAAATATTTAAAATTTATCAAAGAGTACAGAAAAATAAGTGAACAGACTATCATGTACCCACCACCCAGATGGAACAAATGTTAATTAGCCTTTTGTTGTATTTGCTTCAGATTTCTTTAAAAAAATTATGGATACAGTTACATTTCACATCTTTTAAATCATTTCATTCCCTCTTTCTTCCTCAGAGGCAATCTTTCCCTGAAACTGGGTGTGTCGGTGTTGGAGAACTTTATACTTTCGCTGCATTATTTCCAAACAGTGTGGGGCTCGGTGTTGGGTGTGTGTGTGCGACTTATTGACATGAATGGAATCAAGACTGTAGGTGTCTTTGGTACTTGTTTCCCACCCATTATTATGTTTCTGAGATTGATCTGTTTTAATGCATGTAGTGCTCATCATTTAATCCCACTGAATGACAGGCATGGTTTCCTTTGCTCATTTGGGAAAGTTACATCCCTCCAGGTACAATATTCCATGGTATGGATGTACCGTTCCTCTCTTACTAGAAATCATGTTGTTTTCATTATTTTTCACTTCTTATAGTGCTGCAGTAAGCATTTGTGTATGTACTTATCTCATTATATAATGCTTTTATTTCTATAAGATGGAGTTCTTATAATGTAACTTAACAAGTATAGCCGGATTAGTTCCCAAAAATGTTGTGGCAGTTTCTACTCAGCCACCTTCCCACATAAATTTACCTTTTCCCAACCTGCCAAGGCACAAGCTGCCTTGCTGAGATTTTATTTAGCATTTTTGGACTGCTGGTGAGTTCGGATCCAGCGTCAGTGGATGGGCTCAGGGGCCGTTCTGTGGGTTGTGTGCCTGCCTCCTTGTCCAAGTCCATCTGCAGGGCTGGTGCACGTCTGCGGGGCGTGGTTTCTGTGGAAAGCACCCTCGGAGTTGTGCACATGGCTGTCTTAGTGGGAAGCCCTTTGTGTAATGGGGATATTAACTTTCTGTTACTATTTTATAGGACTTGAATATTTTCTCCATTCCAAGAAGATTTCTGGGTTTCACATCTTGCTTAAGCAGATTAACTTATGTCTATATTCTCACTCTTTTTTCCTAAAATGTTCCCTGTAATTTTTTTCCACTATGTATTTTTTTTTATTTAGAAATTCTATCAGCATGAACTGTTTAAAGAACCTGGGTAATTTTCTTCCTATGTAGTGACAACATGGCTGAGGCGTTGGAACTCGTTCGCTTAAATGTCAAGTGTTCCGCTGAAGAACAGTGACGCTACCTGTGGCCTCGTCTTTCCCTTTGGACAGGGTCCCCTGTGATCTTTTCTGTTCAGGCACTGGGAAGCTCACAGAGGGACTCAGGCATTGTCAGCACACACAGAAGGGACACCTACCTCATTTAGATTATGCTGGACTTGGTATTTTTGTTTTAAAATCAAGTAAGGAAACAAAACCAGTATACTTTTCCTACTTACCCTCAGGAAAGATGCCAGGACCCAAGTGTCCAGGAGACTGACAGGTGATCTCTTGGCTGCACCATCCTAGCATTTTCAAGAGTTGAGACGTAGTGATTCACTTGCTCCTGCAGGTGAATGGGAAGGAACCGTGACTGGGTGAGGGGAGTCATTTTTGCCACTTAGGAGCTGTATCTGATTTCACGGTGCGAACAATTTGTGTATCCCGTTTTTACGTCTAAGCATACTTTTCAGAAGTATTGAAGCATGTGACGGGGGAGTGTTAACTCTCACTAGTGTGTTACTTTTAGCATGTGCAGTTTAGGTACACTTCTAGAACCTTCTTTTGCTGATACATGAAATGATTTTTGCTGTTCTGAGGATGAAGGGCCAGTTCCAGGAAGGGCCCGAGGAGGTGTAGGCCTATTGCTAGGCGTCTGGCAGACAAACAATTAGGCACAGAGTAGTGTTGTTACTCTCCACGCGGCCAGCACTGTGACAGAGGACAGACTCCCGGAATCCATGTGGACACGGCGTGGTCTGAATCCCAGGGCTCAGCCTGTCCTCCCTGTCGGATCTGAGGGCCTGAAGTTTGCCCTTGCAGCTCTTGTCTGAGGAAGGAGCAGTGGCTCATCACATCCATTTTGCAGGTGGAAAAACTGAGGCAGAAAGAAAGAAGAGTCCAGACAGCTTCATCGGAGAGTTTCGGTGAGAACAAAGGGCCTAGGCATAGGTTAGTGAGGAACTTTGATTACATTGGTATCAGTTCTGCTTTTGGGGGATGTTAAAGGAAAAAAATGGGGTGGTGGTGGTGGTTCGTGACTATAATTCTAGCACTCTGGGAGGCCAAGGCAGGAGGATTGCCTGAGCCTCAGGAGTTTAAGACTAGCTTGAGTGAGAGCTATAATCCTAGCACTCTGGAAGTGCTAGCTGGGCATTGTGGCGGGCACCTGTAGTTCCATCTACTCGGGAGGCTGAGACGGGAGGATCGTTTCAGCCTAAGAGTTTGAGGTTGCTGTGATCTGTGATGCCTCAGCACAGAATAAGACTCTGTCTCAAAAAAAAAAAAAAAAGAAAAGAAAAAGAAAAAAATGGCCCAGTGTAAAGCATGAGGGAAGGCTTCATTCAGGATCACCGTGGTAGGTACAGGGACCACTGTGATGGGGGAGAGGGACTGGACTGGGTTCCACTCTGAACACAACAAGGGCAAGTGGGAGTTTACAGCTGGGCAGTAGGTGAGGGTCAGCAGGTGGGAAATTCCTAGGAGGAAGCATTGGGGGGAAGGAGGATTCTAACAGGATTCTTGCTGAAGGCAGGCTGGGTGATCAGACATCCCCTGGGGATAGTGAAGCATGGGAAGCCTGAGCAGGTATCAGGGTGACCAGATATCCAGGGTTGGGGAGGATCTTGCTAAACTGACTTAGCAGAGTTCTTGCTAAAACTGGATTTTATAAAAAGTGCCCAGATGGGCCTGGGAGAAGGTTCAGGCGCCTGACCAATGTTTGGTCAAGCAGAAAATCTTGTCAGGGAGTGTTAGAATGATGACATTTGTGGTACCAGTCCTGGGCTGGACTCTGCTTGTATGTATAGGCATACGTGTACAACACGTGCAGTTACGGAGGAGAGGCCTGCCCTGGCCGCGCCCTACATTTGTGCATGCTAAATACATCTGTCTTTCACTCTGCCTTGTTTTTGTTCATAGCTCTTGCCTGTGCCTGTGTGTGTATTTGTATGCTGCCTCCTGCCCGTGGGCCTGGGAGCTTCCGGGGTTAAACCCTTACTCCACTTGCCCTGTGTCTTCAGGGCCTGGCATGTAACAGTGCTCAGGACACATTTCCTGACTAAGTGGCCTGGGCTCTTCCCCTGCCAGCTCACAGTGTGTGACCTGGTTGCAGGGCCATGCACAGTGGCTGTGGTATGCAAAGTGGCTCCTATCAGCTCGAGTTCTGATGTCTCTGGAAGTGCAGTTTCTCCCCACGGGCCGGAGCTACCATACACTGCCACCATGGACGGTTCCAGTGCCATGAAGGACGGACGGCTGGGCGGTGGTGACGTCAGTGTGTGGCACGTCAGTGTGTTCCCAGGGAGCGTGCTTGGGTTTCACAGGGGATGTGTGTAGGTGTGGCCCTTAACCCAAAGAGATGGCCTGTTGATGGGATCTCAGGCACCTTATTGAGGCAATTTGGGGAGGTAGTTTTGCGAGCCTTTGAAACCCCTTCGATCACCCCTGCTTGGCCCTGTTTTTTACCTTTTCTACATCTCAGAGCCCCTGAATGTGAAGTAGACAGTCTCATGGTTTCTGACTCATGCATTCTGCATCCTCCCAGCCCAGGGGAACTGGTGTCCTGTTCTCCAAACACCATTTCTCCACCCTTTTGGGAAGAGCTTAGAGCACCCTGTGCCTGGGGCCACAGGACTCTGTGGGCATTGGAGTATTGAGGTCGTGGGTCACCGTCCTTTGAGATTGGCAAGGCCTGTTGGGAGCAGAGTAGCCCCCACGCTCTCATTCCCACCATCTCTGTGATGAGTGTTAACTTCCAGGGCCAGGAACTGAGAAAAGCACAGTGAACAAATCCAGAATGGGGCTCTGGCTTCCATGCTGCCTGCAGGATTGGTTCTCAGGGAACGCTTGTCTGTTTTTGTGGGTAGCCATAAGACTTGTTCTTATTTTTTGGCCAGAAATAATGTCATAATCAGCTCCTCGCAATGAATTGATTAGCCTCTGTGTGTGATTGAATAGCAAATACAGTGTTTCACCACGGCACGAGAGCTTAGGAGGTAGGAACTTTTCTTTCAGCTGGGGTGATGTCAATGTGATTATGTCGCAGGCAATGGGAGATCTTTTGTCAATTGCACTCGAAGATTAAGTTGGTTCTATTAGTCAGGAAATGAATTGTGAAATGCGTGGGCAGCTTAGAAGGAGAAGGAATTAATAAGTGGGGCAACATAAGGTCAGTCTTACATCTACTAAGTATCTGTGCTTTGGTAAGAGTAAAAATTATGATGTAGAAGTCTAAGATGTCAAGGCAATAAGGCAGGGGGGTAGTTCTAAAACACTGAGGAATTGCATAGCAACAGGACAGAAAGCTCACCTTAAAAATCTTTCCCTTTCCCCTAACAGAGCGTGTGGGTTCATGGGCAGGAGGGGAGAGAGCCTCTGCTTTCAGGCCTTGGGATGGAATTGGGCCAACACTGTCAGAATGTTGAAATGAAGCTAAAGGTGTCAGGGTTCCAGTGGAGGGTTCTCTGGTTAAGAAAATTTCAGTGAATTCACCCTTTACAACTCGGATTGCCATTGACACCATATGGACAAGAATTTGGACAGTTTTTGTGTGGGGTAGGGTGGAACATACAGTGAAAAAAACCTCTGCACCCTACTTACTCTTGTTATTCTTTCTGAATCGTGAAATTAACTATACCTGAAGAGGTACGATGGTTTGAGAATGAAAGAGCATGAGTCTGGCATCAAACTAGGGGTAGAATATCAGTTCAGTTAACTTACTAACAAATTTTTTTTTTACCTCTTTGAGCCTCAGTTTTCTCAGCTCTAAAATGTAGGTAATAATGTTACCGTGGAAGATACTGGTAGAATTAGAAAATGATTGGCAAATATATTTTTAAAAATGAGCTCTCTCTTGGCTCGGTACCCATAGCACAGTGGTTATAGCGCCGGCCACTTATACCAAGACTGGCGGGTTTGAACCTGGCCTGGGCCAGCTAAACAACAATGACAACTGCAACAACAACAAAAAGAAATAGCTGGGCATTATAGCGGATGCCTGTAGTCCCAACTACTTGGAAGGCTGAGTCAAGAGAATTGCTTAAGCCCAAGAGTTTGAGGTTGCTGTGAGCTGTGATGGCACGGCACTCTACCCAGGGCAACATAGTCAGACTCTGTCTCAAAAAAAAAGTGAGCTCTCTCTCTATAGCTCTTAATAAGCGGCATTGATGATGATGATATTGGTGGTGGTGATGGTGATGAAGATGGTGGTGATGGTCATGAAGATGGGGGTGATCATTATCTAGGTTAGGGAAGCTTCTTCCTTTGCACAGTAACCTTTTTTTTTGGGAAAAGGAGTTGTTCTGTATGCTCCACCCCTGCATGTGTAAGGAAGTTCAGCACAGCTTGCATCTCGACCAAGTTCTGTGGACCACTTTGTTGTTTAACTGCCCAAGATATGTGCAGCTCTGTGATCAAAAGACATGCGAAGTGTTTCATCTGGTTGATGGAGGGAAATTTAGCCAGTTATGAAGCAATCACTTATAAGAAATAAGTGAAGAGAGGAGGGAAATTTTCAAGGTAACAACAAAATATTTTTTATACCGCTCAGTAGCATAAACGGGGAAAACATAGGTCATGAATTTCCTGCAGGGCAAAAGCGTATCACTTAGACAGGGAGGATACATACCTGCTTCTGACTAAAGGGATATAAAAGAACACAGAAATTATCTAAAACACCTCTGATTGGATCAGGAATACAGCATGTTAATGGGCGCTGTTTATTTCTCTCATTTATTCAAGGCCTACTTACCATCTTCTGCCCAAGCACATTCTCTGCTAATGTTCCAAATGCTTGGTGTGCTCCCACGCTGCCTGGCTGGTGGCCGAATTCTATCAACCCATCACACCCAGGTTCAAAGCCCTCTAGTCTGGCTTTGAGACTTGGACAACTTCTTGAGCCTTGATGAGTTCATTTTCCTCATCTATAAAATAAGGATGTTACTGCTGTTATAACAAATTACCACAAACTTGGTGGCTTAGAACAATGAAATTTATCATCGTATAGTTGTAGTCAAAAGTCCCAAAGTAGATCTCACAGGGCTAACCTCAAGATTACAGCAGGGGTTCTTCTGGAGACCTCAGGGGAGAAGCAGGTCCTTGGCCCCCCACCTGCGTTCCTTAGCCAAGGCTCCTTCTGGCCATGGTGCCACTCTGCTCCTGGGTCATACCTCCTTTGACTGTGATCTTCTTGTGTTTGTCCTGTAAAGGATGCCTATGATTACATTGGGTGTAATCAGATGACTCCTCTCATTTTGAGACCCTTACCCTGAAAAGGTAAATTAACACATTCACAGGTTCTGGGGCTTACGACATGGACATTTTCAGAAGGCCAATATTTTGCCCACTAGGAGATTCTACAGTGTTGTAAAGTAAATGGGTGATATATGTGTACAAGTACACACACAAACACACACTGTGTTCTTAGCTTTGTGCTTCATTTAGCTTTCCTGCTCTCGGCCGACACACCCCTCACCTGTAGACCTTCTGCGGTGTTCCCAGAGGGCCTAGGTCTTTAATGTGCCCCGCAGTCCCCAATTTGCTGTCCTTCTGTCTTTCCCATTATTTTTGTCTGTTGAAATTTATCTTTAAGGGGCCATCTCAAGTTCCCTTTCTGCATGAATGAGTTCCCTGGCCTCACAAGTATTTGTATTCCCCGTGTTACTGACCAGTGACCTCTGTGAAGAACAGCTTTGCATTCAAATACTCAAAACGCCATTGACATTCTTCATCAGTGAAGGCGTCCAGGCTGATTGTGAACCAGGTTTAAAGGGCAGAATGACCAGTTTATACCGTCCCCATTTAGCAGAAGGTTACCCACATAGCAGAAGGGTGAACTTGGCTGTGTTAATAGTATTGTTCTTGACATTTTATCAGTATGGGAAAGCTAGTTGGTTAATCCAATTAAAAAACATCTAGTACAACGTGTTAATTAGGCAGATAGTCATTTTGCATAGATCATTATTGATTGCTGACTCTCTTCAGTCTTTATTTCGTTAACTTTTTTTTTTCAGGTTAATGTGAGGGTACAAATGACTAGGTTACAACATTTGCATATGTGAGTCCCTCTTGTAGTTGTGTCCCCCCAAAAGGTGTGCCATGTATGCTGCTGACATTGTGCCCATTAAGTGGGAACACACCAATCCTTTCCCTTCCTCCCCTTACCCTCCATTCCTCCTCCCCTCAACTTGAATTGAATTGAATTTTTTTCCTATGTGGGCATGTTTTAGGTCGTCTACTGCTTCCTATTAGAATTGAGTACATGGATGTTTGCTTTTCCACTCTTGTGATACTTTACTAAGAAGAATATGTTTCAACTCCATTCGGGTTAATACAAAAGATGTAGACTCTCCATCTTTTTATGGCTGAGTAGTATTCCATGGTACACATATTCCACAGCTTGTTAATCCATTCCTGGGTTGATGGGCATTTAGGTTGTTTCCACACCTTGTTGATTGTAAATTGAGCTGTAATAAGCTAGTGCAAATGTCCTCATGATAAAATGATTTTTTTTTTCTTCTGGGTAGATGCCCAGTAATGGGATTGCAGGGTCAAATGGGAGGTCTAATTTGAGATCTTTGAGGATTCTCCATGCTTCTTTTCAAAGAGGCGGTGTTAGTTTGCAGGCCCACCAACAGTATAAAAGTGTTCCCTTCTTTCCACATCTGTGCCAGCATCTGCAATATTTCATTAACTTTTAATAGAAAATGTATACATAATAAAATGGGTAAAAAGTAAGTTTTCCAATGGGCTGCACTCCTAGGCCTCTCCCTGGAGGCAGGAGTGTGACTTGCTTCTCGTCTGTCTCTCTGAGATTGTGTGTGTGTGTGAGAGAGATACACGTTCTGCTTGTTTACCTTTTCACCTAACAGTGTATCTTTGGGGGGATAATTCCACCTTAGCATACATGAATCTTTATCATTTTAAGCAGCTGCATAGCACTCCCTTGTATTTTTAGATTGTAATTTACTTAACTAGTTTCCTACTGATGGATATTTAGGGTCTTTCCAATGTTTTGATAGTTCAAGCTTTTATTGATTTTTTTTTTTAATCAGCATATTGATCCTTTTTTCTTTCTTTCTTTTTTTTTCTTTTTGGCTAGGGCAGGATTTGAACCCCCACCTCCAGTATATGGGCCCAGTGCCTTACTCCTTTGAGCCACAGGCACCACCCTGATCCTTTTTTCTTACACAGACACAGCCAAATGTCCCTTTAATGTGCTAATTATAGCACCATTAAAGACTGTGTTTTTTCTGAGGGAACTTGAATAATTAATTGAAGAGCACATTGATGTGTGCTTAGGTAGCAGGAAGCTTAAAAGACTTTTTCTTCAAGTTATCCGTTGAGACCCTAAATAAGTGAAAACAAGCTTAAAAGAGTGTATAAAATCAGAGAATTGTGGTAAGTGAGAATGGCCAGTGAAGCATCTACAGTTAGGGTTAGTCAATCTCAAATATCCTCACCCATCCCAGCTTTGGGGTTATGGTTTCCCCACCATTTGACATTGATGTCCTCCAGCCCCTCCAAAAGGGGCTGTGCATTTGGCCTTAGGAGGACATTGGAACTTTGTAGAAAGAAGGAAGATGTAAGTGTTGGCTAGGTCCAGTTTCCGCAGCATCAGGGGCGGTTGTGAGAAAGGGGAGAGCCCATCTGAAGAGCCACTTGTGTAGGGAGAAATCTTTCTCAAACAGGAGATCTCCAGAGGCTGTAAAGATTACCATCGAAGGCGGTGGTTCTCAACCTTCCTAATGCCGTGGAAGTCACGACCCACAGGTTGAGAACTGCTGGTCTAAGAGGTCTTCACAATTGATAAAGAAAGATGGATAATGTAATGGGAGTTCCAGTTTCATCCAAGTCATTACCTCTGGAAATACACTCTTGCAATAAATGCGTATGTGGCCCACATGGACACCTGTGACTTTGGGTGTTACTAGCCTTTTAAGCTGTGGCTGCAGTCTCAGAAGACCTGAATCCCTTACCTTGCCATCAATTCCAAAACCAGACTTCCACAAATAATCCCTGTTGGTGTGATAAGAAAATAAAAAAAAGATTGACTCACTTTGGTTACCGATCAGTCTTTAACAAATGACGTGAGGACAGCAGAGATGAAGTATGAGAGCCTGTCAGGGAAGGGAAGAAAGTTGTGCTATTAAATGAAGCGTGCTCTTTGAAGTATGGCAGTAGGCATTCATTTGGAATTTATTTGTCTTCTGCATTTGGATCAGTGAAGCTATCAACACTAAAGATTTAATGCCACAGAAAGACCTTCAGAAAGATGTCACAAGCAATGACTGTGTCAGCATTTTGATGACTCCCCCCTAGCCCGCCCCCTGTGACAGGTTTTGTCATAACCCAGACCTACTCTGGCGGTTTTAGACGCAGGGATGTACTCAGAATGAGAATTGATCTGGACAAAAATCAAGACAATTGCATGAATATTTAAGTCTCATCATGGTTCTCGAGGCTATTATGAAAGGTTGCTTGTCATCCTGGAATTTACTGGTTGAAGAGGAAGATGGGAATTTGGGGAGACTCCTCCTCAAAAGCTTCCTGCTATAATGTGCTAATTATAGCACCATTAAAGACTGTGTTTTTTCTGAGGGAACTTGAATAATTAATTGAAGAGCACATTGATGTGCTCAAAAGGAGGAGTCTCCCCATTCCTCAGCATCTAATTCCTAACTTAAGGGTATGTCTCTGTAATTTGAACTGGTTGATAAGGCCCTGGTCCAAATTAATAATAGCTTGAATAATAGTTTTTTTTTTTTTTTTTGAGACAGAGTCTCACTGTGTCGCCCTTTGTAGAGTGCTGTGGCATCACAGTTCAATCTCAAACTCTAGAGTTTAAGCTGTTCTCGTGCACCAGCCTTCCCAGTATCTGGGACTACAGGTGCCCGCCTTAATGCCCGGGTATTTTTTGTTGCAGTTGACATTGCTGGCCCGGGCTGGGTTCGAACCCACCAGCCTCGGTGTATGTGGCTTGTGCCGTAACCACTGTGCTATGGGCGCCGAGCTGATAGATTATTTTTTAAGAAATAGAATTTTCATATTAGCTTACGCATTGACATAAACTGACGTATGGCTTACTATGTAATTACCAAGTGGGAGGTTTGGGAAGATACACTTTAATGAATATCGATGTTATGTCTAAATCAGATACTAGTTTTCATGCACATGTATTTGTTCTTCGAGCACTTGAAAGCAAGACTTTTGGTTGTCTTGCTTGGCAGAACTTTATTTTTCAGGTGGGACATGGATTTCTGTAGGTCTTGCAAAATGTTTTTAGTGGCGTGTGATTTGGTGAAGAATTTTAGCTGGAAATTCTGCTAGAAGGAGAATTAGTTAGCAGGGAGCGTAAAGAATTTCCCTTCAAGTTACCAGTTGAGACCCTGAATAAGAATGAAAATAAGCTAAAAAGAGTACTTAAAACCAGAAGATCCTGGTGATGAGAATGGCTGGGGAGGAACTTTCTGCCTAGACATTAGAGAGTTGCCTAGACATAAAACCATCTGACTCCACTGCTGTTGTTACCCATTCAGATTCCCTGGGGTCAGTAAGACTTACTGGTAGGGTTAGCAGACAGATTTTTTTCCTTTTACAAATTGATTGTGTTCTAGGTCTAAAAGGCATCTTTCTATTTCCTGGATATCTCAAGCCAAATATCAACCAAATTCATTTTTTGCTGCTTAGTTCCCTTCCTTCCTAAAATCTATTTAAAATATTGTCCTGGCTTGGCACTGGGAAAAATAATGTGCTTAGTGGAAAAGAACATTTTAATTTATGGTAGGAGGCCTGGGGGTAAGTCTGTAGGCCCAAGTTGCACGGTCCAATAATAACCGTAGGCTCCAGGCAGTACTGTTAATAAAGTTAATAACACAATCAATCTGATTTGTTTGTAGAATGAGTAAAAAGCACAAAAAGGCAATGAGCCAATATTAGCTGACTCTGAGCTAACAGGGCAGATCATTTCAGCATCATCTGATTATTTCTTGGTCTAATTGGGATGGATATAATTTTACCAAGTGGTTGGTTTAGTGTTCTGCCGTGAATCAAAAAGATAGTTTCCGAATTCCTGATCCTTGTTAAAAGTCAGAGGTGTCTTTTTTTTTTTTTTTTTTTTGCTAGAGTGGGGTACCTCATGAGCTGTGGGACAGTTGTGCTGAATCCATAATTTTAATAGAGGTGGGGAGTCACAAGGGGAGAGAGACTTGCCCCATGTTGGAAAGAGCATTGCTTGGGTCCCGGCCCACCTGCTCCCGAGCTCAGCAGCCCGCTGTGGGTGGCTTGGCTCCCCACTGGGCTCCTGTGACCAGCAGCTGCCACAGCAACTCCTGCCTGGCCCCTGTGACCCCTGAGGCCCCCAAGGCCAGCGACTCTGCCTTCCGGCTTCCCACCTGGCTCCTACGGCCAGAGGTTGTGGTTCAGCAGCTCCACCCTCTGGTTTCCCTCCCGGCTCCTATGACCGTTGGGGCTGGTGACAGTGCCCTCCAGCTCCCCGCTGGCTCCTGCGACCTGCATATAGCTCCCCCAGACCAGCAGCACCACCCCCGAGAGTGGCAGCGCTGCCCCTGACAGTGGTGGAAGCTCCACAGTCCCTCCCATTGGGGTCAAATTGAACTGCTAGTGGACCCCAGCTGCCTAGATGCTAGAGACCTTTTGAACTCTCCCACCTGATAGGTGTTTGTGTCAACCAGGACAATTGGTTTGGAACTTTTGACCTGGGCCAATCACCTGGGGACCCTGCAAGGTTGTACACTGGTTGTGTTGTTATGGGTGTGTGGGATTCTCCCCTTCCAGTTGCTGCCGGTAGGGGTGGTTGTCTTAGTTGCTTATATATCTCCACAGCTGAGATTTCAGCCCAAAGCCACTGATTTACTAGGATTGGACAGAGACTAGCTGAGTACCGGTCAGCACCACCTAGCCCCACCACACCAAGCAGGTCCCTAGAGTTTTAGGCAGTAGTTCTGAACGGGACCTTTGTAAAACTCTAAAGGAAAAGCTGCAATCACCAGTCCAAGTTCTTTGGTAAAGGGCTGGTTAATTACAATTCCAGGAGCCCTCAATTCAATTTCACCTCGCTACCTTCTCTAGCCAAACAGTGAAAAATAATCATAGATGGAATCAGCGGAAAAACTCTGGCAACATGAATAACCAGAGTAGATCAACTCCCCCAAGGAATGACAAAGATGACACAACAGAAGATCCCATTCATAAACAAATGGCTGAGATGTCAGAAATAGAATTCAGAATTTGGATTGCAAATAAGATTAACAGAATGGAGGTAAAAATGGAATTAGAAATTCAAGGAGCAATTCAAAAGTTGTCTCAAGAATTCAATGAATTCAAAGACATGATCACCAAAGATTTTGACACATTGAGGCAAGAACTTGCAGCTGTCAAAGATCTGAGAAATACAGTAGAATCCCTCAGTAACAGAATGGAGTGGGCAGAAGAAAGGATCTCTGACATTGAAGACAAAGCTTTTGAATGCTCCCAAATGCTCAAAGAGAAAGAGAAGTGGAGGGTAAAAACGGATCATTCCCTGAGAGAATTGTGGGACCACTCCAAAAGAGCAAACATTCGCCTGATAGGAATCCTTGAAGGAGAAGAGGATGGTCCGAAAGGAACAGATCTACTCCAAGAGATAATTGAGAAGAACTTCGAAGCATGGCAAGAGATACTGAAATTCAGATAGCAGACAGTTTCAGAACCACAGCATGACTCAACCCAAGTAAAGCATCTTCTAGACACATTGTAATTAATGTCACCAAAGTTAATATGAAGGAGAAAATCCTACAAGCAGCCAGACGTAAGAAAATCATAACCTACAAGGGGAAGAATATTAGAATGACTGTAGATCTTCCTGCTGAAACTTTTCAAGCCAGAATTGGATGGTCATTGACCTTCAATCTCCTAAAACAAAACAACTTTCAGTCCAAGATTCTGTATCCAGCTAAATTGAGCTTAACTTTTGGAGAAGTTAAATACTTTAATGACATATACACGTTGAAGAAATTTGGCATAACCAAACCAGCTCTTCAGGATATTCTCAGACCCATCCTCCATAATGACCAGCACAATGCTGTACCACCGAAGTAAACCCACTCTGAAATTCTTGACCAAAACCCAATTTCCACAGTGGTGAAAAGATTCAAAATATCCACTGGACTTTCAAAAAACTTGACACCCAAAATACTACCAGGCTTATCAATATTCTGAATGTGAACAGCTTAAACTGTCCTCTTAAGAGTCACAGGTTGGCTGACTAGATACAAAAACTCGGCCCAGATAGATACTGCATATAAGAATCTCATCTTACCTTAAAGGGTAAATATAGACTCAGGGTGAAGGAATGGGCATCTGTAATCCAGGCAAACAGAAATCAGAAAAAAGCAGGGGTGGCAATTTTATTTGCAGATACACTAGGCTTTAAACCAACAAAAGTAAGGAAAGACAAGGATGGTCACCTCATATTTGATAAGGGAAACACTCAATATGATGAGATGTCTATAATTAACATTTATGCGCCCAACGAGAATGCTCCTCAATTTATGAGGGAGACCCTAACAGACATGAACAATTTAATATCTTCCAGCACCATAATAGTTGGAGATTTTAACATCCCTTTGGCAGTGTTGGATAGATCCTCCAATAAGAACCTAAGCAGAGAAATTTTGGACTTAAACTTCACCATACAACAATTGAATTTAACTGACACCTACAGAACATTTCATCCTAACAAAATTGAATATACATTCTTCTGTTCAGCCCATGGAACAGCCTCCAAAATTGATCACCTCTTAGGTCACAAGTCTAACCTCAGCAAATTTAAAGTATACAAATTATTCCTTGTATTTTCTTGGATCATCACGCAATAAAAGTTGAATTCACCAATGATATGTATTTGCATATTCATACAAAGACATGGAAAATAAACCTTATGCTGAATGATAGCTGGGTCATAGATGAGATTAAGAAGGAAATTGCCAAATTTTTGGAACAAAACAATAATAAAGACACAAGTTATCAGAACCTATGGGATACTGCAAAGGCAGTCATAAGAGGGAAATTTATAGCGTTGCAAACCTTCCTGAAGAGAATGGAAAGAGAGGAAGTCAGTAACTTAATGGGACAAATTGAGCAACTGGAAAAGGAAGAACAGTCCAACCCAAAACCCAGCAGAGGAAAAGAAATAACTAAAATTAGAGCAAAATTCAATGAAATCGAAAACAAAAGAATTATTCAAAAGATCAATGAATCAAAAAGTTGGTTTTATAAAAAATTCAACAAAATTGATAAACCTTTGGCTAACCTAACCAAAAATAAAAAATTAAAGACCATAGTATCATCAATCAGAATTGACAAAGGCAAAATAACAACAGACACCTCAGAAATTCAAAAAATCCTTAAATACTACAAAAAACTTTATTCTCAGAATTATGAAAATCTGAAAGAAATTGACCGATACTTTGAAGCACACCAACTTCCTAGAGTTAATCAGAAAGAATTGGAAATGCTGAACAGACCTGTATCAAGTACTAAAATAGAATCAACTATAGGAAACCTCCCAAAAAAGAAGAGTCTGGGACCAGATGGCTTCACATAAGCATTCTACCAAACCTTTAAAGAGGAACTAGTACCTGTATTACGTAACTTTTTCCAAAACCTAGAAAAAGAAGGAATATTTCCCAACACATTCTGTGAAGCAAATAACACCCTGATCTCCAAACCAGGAAAAGACCCAACAAGAAAAGAAACCTATAGACCAATATATAGATGCAAAAATATTCAATAAGATCCTAGTAAACAGAATCCAGCAAATGAATTATACACCATGACCAAGTGGGTTTTATCCCAGGGTCTCAAGGTTGGTTCAATATACGTAAATCTATAAATATAATACATCACATAAACAAACTAAAAAACAATGACCATATGATTCTCTCAATAGATGCAGAAAAAGCTTTTGACAATATCCAGCATCCTTTCACGATCAGAACACTTAAGAAAATAGGTACAGAAGGGACTTTTCTTAAACTTAAGCCATCTACAGCAAACCCGCAGCCAATATCATATTGAATGGAGTAAAATTGACATATTGACACTCAGGTTAGGAACCAGGCAAGGTTGCCCATTGTCTCCACTGCTTTTTAACATGCTCATCATCTTTAATCATTAGAGAAATGCTAATCAAAACCACTTTGAGATGCATCTAACTCCCATAAGAGTGGCTCACATAACAAAATCCCAAAACTACAGATGTTGGCGTGGATGTGGAGAAAAGGGAACACTTCTGCACTGCTGGTGGGAGTGCAAGCTAATACGTCCCTTTTGGAAAGAAGTATGGAGAATACTCAGGGATCTAAAACTAGACCTGCCGTTTGATCCTACAATTCCTCTAGTAGGTGTATATCTAAAAGACCAAAAATCACTTTACAACAAAGATATTTGCACCAGATTGTTCACTGTAGCTCAATTCGTAATAGCCAAGTCATTGGAAGAAGCCCAAGTGCCCATGGACCCATGAATGGATTAATAAATGGTGGTATATGTACACCATGGAATATTATGCAGCCTTTAAAAAGATGGAGATTTTACCTCTTTTTTACATTTACTTGGAGCTGGAACATATCCTGCTTAGTAAAGTATCTCAAGCATGGAAGAAAAAATATCCGATGTACTCGGTACTATTATGAAATTAATTTATAATCATTCACACTATCATATGAAGAATAGATCACAACTGTAGCCCAAGATGAGGGAGGGAGGAGGGGGATGGGAGGGGAGAGGGAAGGTTAGATCGAGGGAGGGTGAATGGTGGAATCACACCTATGGTGCATAATGCAAGGGTACATGTCGGATCTATTAGTATAGAGTATAAATGTCTTAACACAATAAGTAAATGAGATGAGGTCTGTATTAACCAGTGTGATGTAAGCGTTCCTAATTCTATATGAAATCAGCACATTGTACCCCATAAATGCATTACTGTATACATGATCTATGTGTTTATGATTTAATAAAAAAGTCAGAGGCATCTTTTTAAGCTTCCACCAATTCAGTTTGACTAATAATAGGGGGGCACCTAAAATGTGGAAGTCACAGTAGGCCCGTGGAGGCTAAATTTTTGTCCATTTTGTGATGAAATTGCTCTAGTATGAGAAAAGAATTTATTTTTAAATGATGTGCACTTACAGCAGACAGCCTGCGTGGTACTTTTTGTAAATATTGTTTGATACTTGTTGTTAACAAGTTCAGGTTAGAGATTATTACACACTGGGAAAGATAATAAAGAAACAGATTCTTGTTTCTGTTTTTATAATAATAGTAGGTGGGTTAGACAGTGTATCCCTGGGCTTGGCTTAGGTCTGAGTTCTGTCCACATCTGAGCTGCTGATACCAAGTTAAGATACTTTGAATGGCTCCATGAATTTTTTTAACCAGTAGAAGACACGTGTCTACCTGTAGTTTACAAAACCCTAAAATATCTTTGCATGGATTTTGTTCTGCATATTTAGGGAAATTGGGAAGATTAGGCATTCTTGGAGTCTAGGTCAACATCTGTTCTTTGCCTTCTCCTCCGTTGCTTGGACCTCAGCATTTCACTCAGAGAGGACTGGGTGCACATCGTCAGGTGGGCTTCATGGCATGGATAGGAGTCCATTGAAACTGATGAACTAAAGCAAAACAGAGTGGCCTTTTTCAGAGCCATAGTGTGCAAAGTTAAAAGCCTAAGTAGTCATTGAGAATTCCTTAGTCACTATGGAAATTGTTTAGTCACTATAGAAAATGTGTTTCCTTTTAGTCTTGGAAATCCAGCTCTTCAAAGATTGTTTCCTTCTGGGGAAGGAAGGAAACAGTCATGGTAAGGTGCCTCCAGGTGGTGATTTGATTTTCTGTGAAATGTTGAAGGAAGGGGGGGAAGGATTCAATGTTAGCAATTTGCACACCTCATCGGGGCAAAAAATATTTAGCATTTCAAGAATAATTTTTTGTTTGACATTTCTATTTCTAGTAATTTGCCCCAAAGATTTCATTTTGATAAAAATTTGCTGTTTTTTAAAATGGAATAATGGTTTTCTTTATAAATCGAATACATGTCACTTCTTCAAAAAATGTGATTTTCAAAACATTGGAATTTTAATTTCTCCCACGATTATGCATTCTCCAAAGTCCTTTCATCTGTGTAAAAATCTGCCTTTTCTTTTCTACCAAATTTTATTCAATCAGGATGAAGATTTTTAGAAAGAAATATCATATCCTAAATTCACAAATTTAATGTTGTTACCAGTCAAAACAAACAGTGATCTCGGGATTATTCAGCTGTATGATGTTACTCAAGCATTCAAGCGTAGAAGAGCATGTTTGAAAATAGCTCTGGAAGGACTCAAAAAATTTTTGTGCCTGGAGAGAAACCTTTGAGGTTCTTTCTGCACAGGCTTGCATAGGAACTTAGAGGAATACGCTGTGGAGGAGGAAAGGGAGAGGACTCTTCCTCTCCACCATGAGTGGAAGGTCATTAGCGTATATTACTTACTTTGCAGATCTGCAACCCAGGAGAAGGGTAGAAAGACCCACAGGGAACCAGAGAGCCCCGAATAACAGCAATTACCAAGACTGTCTTGGGCACTGGCACCGGTTGGTGCCAAGTGTCGTTAGGTTTGGAGACACAGAAAAGGATGACTTATGACTTCGGCTCCTGGGTAGGCAAGATGTGAAGGGCTGCAGTGGAATGTGTAAGTGCGGCAATGTCGACTTGCCTCCCAAGGAGGGTAGCCACGAGAGGTAATTGAGAAAACCTTGTAAGAGGAGGAAACAGGCCACCTTAGCCGTTAAAAAATAAAAGGAATTTTGCCCAAGCAGAAAGAACGAGGAGTAAAGGAAGGAGGAGGTTGGTGGAACTTGGACAAAGGCCAGTGGGGTGAAAGGTCATGGGCATGTTTGTGCAGGTGACAGGTGGGTTGAGGTGACATGCATATGACAGGGACGCATTGAATGGTGGCTGTGGTGACAGATGAACCTACAAAGCTAGGGTCGGGTTTGGAAGGCCTTTGAATGCCACAGGCAACTTGCAGAGGCATTTGAACTTTATCTTACAGACCTGAAACATCAACATAACTAGGATAATGACATAATGAGATCTTTGTTTTAGAAAAGGAATTATGGTGGTGGATGTGAGATAGTGGGGTAGGAGGCAGGTTTGCTGGAGGCTGGGGACTAGGAGGGAATCTGGAGATAAGGATGAGGATAAGTCCAAAGGCAAGATATAAAAGGCTTGAACCAGAGCCATGGTGTGGGCAAGGAAGGACAGATGAGCATTTGAGGGCCTTTTTATCAGAAGACCTGAATGCACTTGGTAATGAAAATGAGAGTGAGAGGAGTCAAGTGGACAGCTTTCTAGTCTATGTCAACTGGATCGCCAGGAATGAGAGATGGAACGTAGGAGAGAGAAAGGTTCTAAGGTGAAGATACTGATTCTCCCTTTGGCAATGTGCCTTTTTTTTTTTTTTTTTTTTTTTTGAGACAGTATTTTTCACCCTGGCTAAAGCGCTATGGCATCATAGCTCACAGCAACCTCAAAACTCTTGGGCTCAAGTAATCCTCTCACCTCAGCTTCCTGAGTAGCTGGGACTACAGGTGCTCGCCACAATGCTCACTAATTTTAGAGACAGGATCTCTCTCTTGCTCAGACTGGTCTCTAACTCCTAAGCTCAGGCAGTCCACCTGCCTCGGCCTCCCAAAGTGCTGGGATTACAGCTGTGAGCCACCATACCCTGCCTGGTGACAGTGCTCTTGAGAGGCCAGCCAGGGCCCTAAGAGATGGCTGGAAAGGTGAGGTTTGTACATGAGATCGAAATCTAGATCCAGGTCAAGAATCCCACAGGGGACAGATAGGGGTGAAGCTATGGAGACAACTGAGATTTTCCAGGAGGAGAGTATAGAACAGGAAGAAAGGTTTCTGATGAAATCTTGGTGGCCATTGGTGTCTGAAGGGAGGACGAGGTGGAGGGACATAAAGACAGAAGAGGACTGTTGTGGAACCAAGAAGAGAGTTTTAGGAGGGAGGACAAGGCCCTCCAGATGTCACCCCAGAGACCAGTAAGATGAGCAGTGAGAAAAGGCCACCGGGCTCAGCAGCTGGAGGACCCCCTGGGAGCTAGCTCAGCTAGTTTCAGATAGGTGGTGGTGAGGGGAAAGGTCAGATTGCAGAGAGCAGCAGGCACAGTGGAGGCCACACTGATGACTAGCAGCCCCAGATGCCAGCCTCATTGAGCCTGGCTGGGGTGCTTGGCCATTCAGTTTTAAATGCGCAACACTTGTATTTAACAGCCCATGGAGTGTGCGCCCTGCTTTAACCTCTTTGTATTTTTAAAACTTTGTCACTCTGTCCCTGCTTTTGTTCCTTAGAATTTATGTTCTTGGGTTGTCCAAAGGCTTTTATTTTATAGGCTCTCAGATCATTTTCCTTCCTGTCATCTTTCCTGCCACCAGCACCTGCCTCCCTCCCTCTCTCTAGATCTCTCTCTGACACACACACACACACACACCCCACTGTATCCTGTGTTGTATAATCACATTGAAAGTGCTCAGACTGCTCATTCACGAGTTTTGTTTTTGATGTTTCTAATTAGCTTTCCTGGAACAGGGGAAGGATGTTCAAGTGATTCCTATTTATTGTAGGAACAATAACAATTTATGCTAATCTTGTGTGCCCTAAGAAGACCAGAGAGCTTTGTCTTTGCAAAGCTTAAAGGAGGCGAATTCTCACTGTTTGGCTAAATGACAGAGCCACTGCTGGGGAAGGGTGGATGGCAGCTCACCCGGTGACAGGGTCTGACCCTTTGTCACTGTCACCTGTGGCACTTGTGAAGTGTGAGCCCTGGCAGCGGCATGGGTCAGCCTAACATAATGTGCTGAGGAGGGGACGGGAGGCTGAGTCTTGTCTCTGTCCCCTTAAGTACTTGCACCCTCGTCTGCAACGTGGAGCTGAATGCCGCATCTGTGTCCTGTGCTCAGGAACTGTGATGGAGTTCCCTTGGTCCCGTGTTGTCATGGCTGGGGCTGCTTAGCTCATAGAGCTCTTTGTATACCTGTGTGCCACTGCCCTGTTCTCGCCGTGGGTCACAGGTAGTCACCCCCACCCCCAGTCACTGGCACCACTGTTTGGCCTTGGTGTCAGTTCCTGCTGCTGCCCAGCAGGCCCTTCTTCCTCACCTACTCCCCACTCCCAGCCTGTCATCCCTCAAGGGGCGACGTGTGCCGCAGCCTCCTCCTCACGGAAGCTCTGTTCTCTCACGGGCTCCTGACGACATCTGCAGCAGGGGGGCTCCTGTGCTGGCATGGGCGGTCCTGTTTGTTCACACAGACACATAGGTGAAGGATTCACCGTGGGTACAGAGAACAGCGAGGGGGTGGCTGAGGAAAAAGGAGGCCCCATGGCATTTCTCAGCCCAGGCCCTGGCAGTTGGCTGTCACTGCCGCTGCTAAAGGGCTTTTCTGTCTTCTGGAAAATGAACCTAATCAACCTGACAGACCCAGGACCAGCAGATTAGGGATTCAAGTGGCCAAGAGAGAAAATGAATGCAATGGAGTATCTGGTGTCACCATAGTCCTCGAACCCTGTTCTTTCTCCACCAACCTTTCCCTTGGCTTATTTCTCTTTTAGAGATAGGGTTTTGCTCTGTCGCCCAGGCTGGATCGCAGTGGCATCATCATAGCTCACTGCAGCCTCAGACTCGTGGGCTCAAGCTGTCCTCCTGCCTCAGCCTCCTGGGTAGCTGGGACTACAGGTGCGCATCATTGTGTCCCTCTAATTTTTTAACATGTGGTAGAGATGGGGTCTCGCCATGTCGCCCAGGCTGGTGTTGAATTCCTGGCCGGAAATGATCCTCTCACCTCAGCCCCACAAAGTGCTGGGATTTATAGGCATGAGCTGATGCTTTCAGCCCGAGTTTTCTTATTCTCTGACATAACTCTCATCTCACCTCCCGGAGGATAGTGAAAGGGGACATGTGCCTGCTTGTTCAGGGTCTTCCTCCATCTTAGAGCTGCGTGTGAGGCAAACCCACCCATCTCCCCTTGGGTTGGTTCATGGGCTTGGGACAGTCCCCAAAGTTGTTATGAATTGGTTTTCTTGGGAGAAAGCCACTGGGCCATCCATTACTCTGTGATAACTCTATTGTGGGTTTTTGTGTATATTTATATTTAATGATTATTCTTCTGGGTGGTTCTAAAGCTTCAGCAGATAGTGTTCTGAGGGAAGAATCCTACTTGACAATAATTTGTGGGTTGGGCAGAAGGCCCTTGTTTAGACATTGTTCGTTTGTGCATTTTGTGATGACTGCGTTCTGCCCCTCAGATGTGGGCAGTTAGGTACAGGCCTTGGAGACAGATGGACCGAATTCTCTCATGAGAGTTCACATTCCCATAGGAATCCTGCCCCGAAGACTCAGAGTTCATTGTGCTCAGTGGAAGTGAATTCCTCTTACTGGAAAGATTTGAAAATCATGCCTTTGTCTTCCTCTGGACCGTGACCGAGTGCGCAGCCCTGTCAGGTGGGCGAGGGCGACAGTGAAAGGCGTGTTCCCTTATTGAGGCGCCTCTTTGATGGTGCCTGAAGAACACAGACCCTGAGGCCCTGGTGTTGCAACACACTGGGGCTTCTGGTGGTTTCTTTTCATACAGGAGCCTTTGTCTCCGGAAGCAAGTGAGTTCTGATGGTACAGAAGCCAGCTTTGTAGTCTCTCTGTGGAAAGATGAGTTGCTTCTGAAAGTCTGAGGAACGGGAAGCACTTGATAGCTATGGCATTTCCTTGGCCTGTTTAGGCAAAGCTGAGTTGCTGGGGTCTGGAGACCGTCGACTCTGTGGTTCTCGTTTGTTTATTTGGTTTAAAAAGGAAACAGGTGGCTTGGTGCCTGCGGCTCAAGCAGCTAAGGTGCCAGCCACATACACTTGAGCTAGTGGGTTCGAATCCAGCCTGGGCCCGCCAAACAACAATGATGGCTGCAAGAAAAAATAGCTGGGTGTTGTGGTGGGCGCCTGTAGTCCCAGCTACTTGGGAGGCGGAGGCAGGAGAATCGCTTGAGCCCAGGAGTTGGAGGTTGCTGTGAGCTGTGTTGCTACGGCACTCTACCCAGGGCGACAGCTTGAGGCTTTGTCTCAAAAAAAAAAGGGGGGGGGCACCTGTGGCTCAGTGAGTGGGGCACCAACCCCTCCAATCCTCCCCCAAAAAGGAAGCAGGCTACTTAGTGAAGACTGGTGGACCCCAACCAGTTAATTGCCCCTTATCAATACCACAGGGGGCAGTGGCTTACACTGTGACCACCTCTTTACCTACCTGGGAGAAGGAATCCAGGGTCTGCAAAGTGCTCTGAGATTTCCTCTGGATGAAGGGCCTGTGAGAACCTTAGAATCGTAGTGTGACTTTCTAGGCTCCGTGGGGGACCTGGTCCTTTCTTCAGGGGGGATGTCTTATGAGAACACTGCTGTTGGCTCCAGGGGACACCTCTGTTCAGCAGCAGGTGACAGGTGGCACCAGGAGGGTGACAAGACCCATGTTGATCTCTGGGTGTCCCTTTGCACGAGAGCACACTTACCCATGTGGGTTTCTTTGAATAAAGACATTCGGTAAGGGACCACGCTGGGTGAAAAGTAACTGGGGTGCCTGGGCACGTGTTGTCATTATTGTCACCCACACGTCAGGGGCAGGGGTAGTGGAGCCACAATGAAACCAGTTTCCCGAATCTGAATGTTCTTTTTCTCTTTGTTCACAGCGGGGCCTTTTCTGAAGTGGTTTTAGCTGAAGAGAAGGCAACTGGAAAACTCTTTGCGGTGAAGTGTATCCCCAAGAAGGCGCTGAAGGGCAAAGAAAGCAGCATAGAGAACGAGATAGCAGTGCTGAGAAAGTAAGTGTGGGAGGGGGCCCCGTCCCCCTGTGTCTCCGTCCCATGGCCTGCTGAGAGGGGTGGAGGCTGCCAGTGGCGGCCAAGACCAGATGGTCACGCGGTGTGCAGAGTGCTGCCGTGTGCATCTGTTATGTCCGTAATGATTGCAGCTACTGCTGGCGGTGGTCACCACTTCTGCAGAACACAGCTGTCAGGCCGACTTGGTTTTGAACTGACACCTGCCGGTCTTGATAGCTCAGTGACCTTGGGCCGGTTACAGAATCCTGAGTCTCCTCTGGAAATGGAGTTCACAGTTCCTCCCGGCAGGGTGTTGTAAGGGTTCAGTGAGATGGCTCTAACCAAGTGTAAAGTGTTTGGTGTAGAACCTGCCACATGGCAGGTGCTGGCTGAAGGTCACTGCCGCCGCCGCTGTGAGTACTGTTACTGCTGCCGCCATTACTGCTGCTTTATTTTATACTAAGGAGATAATACTCACAAAATAAAGGCATGTGCCCAAAGCCTTGCTGCTTGTAAGTGGCAGAGCCTGGAACGTCAACTCTCTAGGGTTATTCTACACTTCCTGATGATTTCTCCACCTCTTTGCCATAGACGTGGCCTCCGCAGGTTCCACAGGGGGCTTCCCCTCTTCATTGAGTTTTATTTTTGCTCCTTATGTGTAGTGGAATCACATCCAAATCTTGCCCCCTCTGCGATAATAGTGTGCATAGATGGATGTATCCCGGGAGGCTCTTTTGTTGGCACGGTGTCTGGCTCTGCTCTGTGTACTGTCATGGTTAGGCCACCCCACCGTGTCTCAGGGAGTCTGGGGGACAGGCCCTTATATGGTACCTGCTTGTGTATACTTGCAGTGTATCTGAACAGTGTGCTAAGGACATTTTTTAGACTTGCTATTAATAAAAGACATTCGAAATATCCTTGAAATTTTGGGGATTTGGAAGCAGCACATAACAAGAATCCCTGTACAGATAAGGAAAAGTGGAATGAGGACAAGGCTTCTAGGGTCTCAAAACAAAATGTCCTGTTCCTCACATTCTTCCTGTGTAACCCCTCTCTCCTACTTCTCTCTCTCTCACTGGGTCCTGAGCGATGCTTTGCCCCCTCCGTATAAACTCAGCACCACTGCGGTGGTCAGGAAGGTCTGTCCTGTTCTGACCTTTTCTTACTTACAGAGGAAGCCGCAACAGACGTGATAAGTGTTCGAGAACAAATGGGTCGCCATAGCTGTTTATCATAAGGGTTTTCGCTTATTTGTTTGGTTGTTGTGTTGGTTTCTAGGTTCTCTGGATTGTCTATTAGGAGCCCAAGGAGTCTCAGATTGTCCTGAAGACGAGTGCAGGAGATGATTCTATGGAAGAGAAGCTGGGAAAACAAATTAAGTACATTAGCATCAAGCAGGAAAATGCTATGTTAATGAAACATTAATTTTAAACTGCCCTTTTCCAGTATGAAATCAGTGCTGCAGTTGAAGTTACTTGCTGGTGACATTAAGTTGCAGACGCATTATTGATAATTTGACATTTGGGATGGCATTCTGGGTAGGCCCAGAACTTTCCGAAGGTTCTGTCTTAGAAGCTGAGGGGGGATCCACTGCTGAGCGGAGAGTGATGCCTTTATTTTTATGTGACTCTTACGAGCTTAGAAAAACTGAGGAAGTCAGTTTGATTCTTGGTGTTATTTTCCATTTGCGTGGGGGGGGGGCACGGATGTAGGTTTTGTACACTAGTCCTGCTTATGCTGTGGGTGGTCTGCTTTAATGAGTGTCTTCACCTGTGTCTCACTCAGGCGGTCACTTCAGGGAGCGGTCAGGGGTTTGGAAGACCTTGTTCCGATAGTTTCTTACTCTCAGCTGCTGGAGTGCCTTGAAGCGTGACCCCCTCCCTTTCAGGAGTAAAGAACAAAGAAATGATTTCTCCGGGATAAGAAGGTGATCCGTCTCCCGTATGGCTTTTTTTTTTGGACGATTTACATGTGGAATGAGAGGAAGTTTCGCATCATAAGCAGCTGAAAGCAAAGTCTAGGGGCTCGGAAGAAGGAACCACTCTCTGAGTGTTGCCATGGAGACATTCATTCATTTAGCAGATACTTACTAAGTTCCCACTGTGAATTTAAAAGATGAGATACAATTCTTACCCTCTGGGAGCTCACAGTTTTGTCACTAAATAGGAGCACGACCAGGGTCCCAAGGATGGGGGTGCTTTATTCTTTCTTTGAGGGGCGTGTGAAGGAAGGTTTCATGAAAGAGGTGGGTCCAGACAATGAGTATGTTTTGCTGGGTCAGAAATGCAGAGGGAGATTCTCGCCAGAAGCCCCAGCCCAAATAGTGATGAGAAGAAGCGAGACAGGCTGGGGAACACCTGCGGGTGGAGAGGTGGGGTTGCGGAGGGCCTCGCATACCTCACTTTGGACTTTGAACTTCATCCTGGGGAACAGTGATCTTCAACCTCTGTGCTGTGGCACGCTGGTGTGCCACGAGAGGATCTTAGGTATGCCAAGAAAAATTTTAAACATCATTAAATTATTTTCCAAAGAAGTTGAAAGCACAGCAAGTATATTCTTTTCTTTCTGTTTTATTTTTGATTAACATAATTTCAGTGTACCATGGAAAGTTTATAGGTTCAAGTATGCCGCGAGATAATAAAGGAAGAAAAACACTGCTATAGAGAGTGGGGAACCAGCCAAGGGTTTTTAATGACAGGAGCGGTATGATCAGGGCTGTTCCATGAGGACGATTTTGGCAGGATGTGGGGGAGCCAGGACTCAGTACATGCAGGGGGATAGCTGGAGGCCCTGGGAAGGCTGTGGTGGTGAAGTGGGAACAAATTGAGCCAGCAGCAGTGGTGTTGGGCTGGAAGAGGAAGACATGAGAGAGTGAACAGGTGGGCTCTCCGTACTTAGGGATTTGGAAGGAGTGGGTAGAGCACCGAGGGCGACTTCTGGGTGTCTGACTTGAACTACTAGGTGAATGGCGGCCTCATTAACCGCAATCAGAAATACAGGGCAGGGCAGCGGACAAGTTCTCTTGTAGACACAGTGAATTTGGGGATCTTGGAGATGACCAGTTGACTTTCCACTCTTAGAACTCAGCCCTGGGGCGGCGCCTATGGCTCAGTTGGTAAGGCGCCGGTCCCATATACCGAGGGTGGCGGGTTCAAACCTGGCCCCGGCCAAACTGTAACCAAAAAATATCTGGGCGTTGTGGCGGGCTCCTGTAGTCCCATAGCCGGGCGTTGTGGCGGGCGCCTGTAGTCCCAGCTACTCGGGAGGCTGAGGCAAGAGAATCGCTTAAGCCCAGGAGTTGGAGGTTGCTGTGAGCTGTGTGATGCCACGGCACTCTACCGAGGGCCATAAAGTGAGACTCTGTCTCTACAAAAAAAAAAAGAACTCAGCCCTGATCTAGGGTTCTATCTAGAATATTGACGTTTTCTGACGCAGCATATAAGAAAAATATTATTTTGGGGCTTTCCATAAGTAAGTCGTTGGAGACAGGATCCCAAATAGACCCCCTTTCTTCTGGATTCCACCATATTCCCCAGTTGTTCGTGTATTTCCGTGCTGTTTTTTATGCAAAAGGCCTATTTGAGAGCTGCTTGCCCTCCTACATGTGGAGTTCATTGTAGGGTGAGAGACTTATTTCATTGGATTAAAGTCACGGAGCTGATATATCCTTAAGGATGTTTTTGTACTTGCCCTGAAAATAGTTCCAAAATGAATTTTCTACTTGATAAGTAGATATTAAACTAAGCTCAGAGGGAAAAAAAATCTCGATGAACATCACGATGAGCGGCTGCCGGGCTGACCTCGACAGCAGGGGGCTGGATCTGTGTGCTCAGCACCAGCTTTTCCAGACAGAGGTTAGCTGCAGCCCCTGAGTGGAGCGTTTTGTGCAACACGGCGTCTAACATCATTGGTGTAACGCACCTTGGCTTGGATTATAGAGTTGATGGTTTCTGTGATCTTATTTACTTAGTGGACAGGTGCTGCTGGGATCTAACTTCAAGGCAACTCGTAAAGCATTTTTGCGGGGTAGAAAGGCAGATGTATCAACAGTCTGCATATAAATGAGAGATGGAGAGAAGATGTATAAACTGAAAGATGAGGGAGAAGCAACACACAGTTTTGCTCAGTTGGGGAAACTGAGGCTCAGATTGGTTAAAGAGATGCTGTCGGACTGAAGCATGGTGCCAAACTCAGCATGCAGTTCTGATGGTTACTCTGCAGACTGGGCGGGGAGTCCTTGAACCTGTGTGTTCTCATCCACCTGTGTACAGTGGGGGTGGGAGGAGTCTCAGCTGATGGTCTCTGTTTCTTTCTCCCCAAATCAGTGTCTCTCAGCCCTGGCTGCACATTAAAATCACCCGGGAGGCTTGCTTGTAAGATTATATTAACATTCAGGCCCCATCCTAGACCAGCTGAATCAGAATTGGAGGCTATGGCGGGCGTTGGAAGATTGAGAAGGCACCTCCCTGCCCCCCCCCCCCCCCCCCAGGATCTTAATGCAGAACTGAGCCCTCCTCTCCTGCTTTCCCCTCACAGTGGTGAAGCCGCTCTGTGTCACGTCTGGGAGTGTGGGCAGACGTGTAGAGATGTGCACACACACACATGCCAGGCAGCGTTTCCTTTTGGGCAGAGGTTTCCTTGAGAGGAGCAAGCTCATATGTGCTCCCTTGGCAGAGCTGGATTTCACTGTGGGAGGCCGAGTTGCCTTGAGACCATCATCCCCACAGCAGGGTGCAGGCATCAGCCTCTGGCTTGGCTCAGGAGTGAGAACTGTGCTGTTTGAGGGTGGCCCAAGAAGAAATAGGAGCAGTGGTGGCAGTGCCTGGCCAGGAGAGGCTGGTGCAGGGGCTGGGCAAGGCTGCATGCTGCCAGGCTGAGCACGTTATCTGAGGACTGCAAAGGTAGCAGATGCCGGAGCTCCGGCTGCTGGGCGGGAGCCCCCGGCACACCTGTGTCAGGGTCAGGTTGGAAGGCAGGACACATGGAGGGAGGATGAGACAGCACCTCAGTTGCAGATGTGCCGGGCAGGACCCCAGAGCCCAGGTAAGGGGCCCATCCTCCAGTTACCTGACCAGGGGGAAGGCAGCTTCTGTGCCCATGGAAGGCAGCTGCTTTGGGTTAAGGAGCAGCCCTCAGAGAATGACTGGAATGTCCCTGCACTCATGGGAGCCTGGCTTCCACTCCTGGGCTTTGTTCTGAAGGGAGGCTGGCCCTATGCACATGATTAAACCACTGCCAAGTGCAAGTTATTGTGTGTATTAGAGAAACATACGCTTCGATAGAAATTCATTGACTGGGGCCTAACAAAACCACTTTTCCAATAACCCCTAAAAATGGCTGACTTAAAAAACCCAACACTTAATTTTCTCTGGCACCAATGCAGCTTTTTAAGGATCTGTCTGACTTGCCTAGACGGGGATGTTGTAAAACAGAGAGACTTCTTTCCCGGAGAGCTAGCGTTGAGATAGAGGCAGGACATGTGAACATTGACAGCTGAAAGCTAGCTGATGACAGGTGGGGGAGCAGGTATATCTCTTAGCATCCTAGACCCTTGGCTACCCTGGAAGCCCATATTGAAAGTTACCCCGATTTTGAAAAAAATGCAATTTACATAAAATAGGGTTTGAGGGGTGTAGTGAGTTATTTGGTGGTGGTTGTGTTGTGTGGTTAAAGTCAAATTCTTACCAACCTGTAGATTTGCACGTGTCAGCCAGTGTGCTGAGTGCCCCAGGCCTGCTCGAATCTTAATGTAACCCATCCTAGACTGGTGAAGACAGGCTCTGCGAAGGCCTCTGGTCACAGAGGAGAACTGACGGTCTCATGAATTCATTCTTGCCTTACTTGGCATGTATCCTCCTTTTTGCTCTGTACCTTCTCATTTCTGGGAACCCTGCTGAACTTCCTACTAAGTGAGGAGGCTTCCTCTGCTAGGTAGAGAATAAACTCAATATTGTTTCTGCCCATTTGGTCATTTATTTCTTCCTAACTATTCATATTTATAAGAAGAAAAAAAGATTGGTCTGATGCCAACTCAACTTCACAGCCAAGAGAGGATATATTTGGTGCTTCCATTGGCCTTCCCATGGCATTTTGTCCACAGCAAAGAATCAAGGACATTTGTTATTTGATTTAAGGTCCAGAATCAATGCATTTCTATTAATGTCTTGGACATTGTTTGACAGAACTCCATGGATAGAAGGAAAATAGAATTAGCTGTATCCCTTACTACAAAACAGGGAGATTGGAACTGGCTGGAGTAGGCGTATTGGTTTCTCTCTCTAGTGACCACGTATCTCTGGGGTTTCTCCCTGCTTGTGGCTTACGGGACAATTCGTCAATGTCTTAGTCCATTTTCTGTTGCTATGATAGAATACTTGAGACTGGGTAATTTGCAAAGGAAAGAGGTTTATTTGTTAGTTCATGGCTCTGGAGGCTGGCAAGTCCAAGGTCGGGTAGCTGCATATGGTGAGGGCCTCTGCTGCTCCATGCCGTGGCAGAAAAGCAGAAGGGCAGGGAGTGCACATGAGAAGAGGGGGATGAAGGGGCCACCTGCTTCATAAGGACTTACTCTCCAGACAACGAGCCCGGTCCCCTGAAAACTGTGTTAATCCCTTCATGAGGACGGAGCCCCCATTACCCAAATACCTACCAGCACTGCTATATTATCAACCACTGTGGGGTGTTGTAGAAGAGGTGGCAGGTTTGAGGGAGAGAAGATTCTCCTATGGCCACAGAGTATACTCACATCCTATCTGGCTGTTCCTACCACCTTTTATTCTATATTACTCGGTGGATATTTAGAACAGTTGAAGAAACAAAGTTTTATCACACTTTTAGAAACAGTGTCAGTTCTTTGCCCATTTATTGCCTTGTGCCATCTCTCTGCCATCTAGTTTGGAGATTTACTTAGGGGATTTAGCTTGTGTGTGGACTACTTGGTGATTTAAATTCCTCTAATGATATATCTCAGCAAATATTTTCCCCCTTCCTTGTAAGCTTACATAGCTTATGATTTATACGAATGTCACTAAAATGATTCCACGAGAAGTGTGTGTGTGTGTGTGTGTGTGTTGTAGCTGAATATTCCTAAAAAGTCAGAATAACTTACACTGGAGATCATACCACCTGAAAGATGAAATATAAGGAGTTCCAAGATAGATGAGGCTGGCACGTATAGAAAAAGGAATAAATAGACGTAAAAGGTTTGCTGTTACACTTTAGGTTGTCACTTTTGTCTTCATGGTTTTGATGATTTGTTTGAGTAGGTACATTATTACTTCAGTGAAGCTTTATTTGTGACTCAGCATATATTTATATGCCCTGCAGGTAGATAAACATACCCATTTCCACACATTTTTAAAAAAATCCCAGTTTTTAAAATGTGTTTCTATTACAAAGCAGAACATTCTTTTGCTTCATTTAGTGACCATACTATCAAGGCTGACGATAATCTGCTATCTAGGGTACTTGAAGATGATGAGCAGGGAAAAGCCTTTGAACTTGAACATGTTTAAATGTTAGATATTATGGTGACAATAGGTACTCCTGCTCTCCTTGTACAACTGGAAAAGCTGAGACTATCTCTGCGAGAGAGGTGAGAGCAGTAACTGTTTTATTCATTTGATGGAAAGAAAAACTCTGGTACAGAGTGTATAATTGGGGTAAGGAGTGGATGTGGGGAGAGAGTGGAGAACTCTCACTGCTGAGCTGTTCTCTATCTTTAGAGGACTCAGACTTCCCTTCTGCTGACAACTCACTGCTGGAACTTTAGAACCTCTGGGAACAATTACTAGGAAACCAATGTCTATGATTCCCAGTGAATAGTAAGAAATAGATGTCAGTTCATTAAATTGATAAACCAATAACTTTAAAATCAAACTAAAAACTTTTTTCCAACCTAGTCTGCTGAAATCCAGAGCTATTTACATACAAGGTTTGACAATTAAGTTTGCAGACTCATCCAAGAAAAAGTGCTACATACCTCATTGCTGAATGTCACTGTGGTCACCTTTGAAGTACTCCCCTTGGGAACCTGTGCACTGACCCCAGTGCCTAGTCCACACTTCAAAGCAATTATGGAACTCTTTTTCTGGAACGACCATCAGAGCCGTTGTCCTAAGACACATAAAAATAGACAACAATGATAATGAGCACCACTCAGCAAGATGTTGCCACACGTTGATTGAAACACAGGTGTGAAACACTGATATACTAAGGTTGTGGAACCTTACTGAGTTGTTTGTATAGTGCTGCCAACTTAAGGGCACAGTGGCAAGTTTGTGAACATAATTGTCAGACCTCATATGGCAACAGTTCTCATGGCCATTCCAGAATGGTGGTTTCTGTCCTCCTAATTCAGAAATCTTTCCACATACCCACACTCTCTTTCTTGCGGGGGTGTCCAACCTATGTTGGTGCATAGCTTCCTTCCCAAGGGGGGGTACTTCAAAGGTGACCATAGCTGATACTCAGCAATGAGGAATGTAGCACTTTTCCTAGCATAAGTCTATGGACTTTATTGTCAGACCTTGTATATACTTTTGAGATTTTTTTTTTTTTTTTTTTCTCTGAGACAAGGTCTCAGTCTTGTCACCCTGGCTGGAGTGCAGTGGCATCACTACCTCACTGTAACCTTGGATTCCTGGGCTCAAGTGATCCTCCCACCTCAGGCTCCTGAGTAGTTGGGGCTATAGGTGTGTGCCTCTATGTCTGGCTAATTTTCCTACTTTGGGTAGAGATGGGTTTTCACTGTTAGGTCAAGAATTTATGGCCTCAAGCATTCCTCTCAACTTAGCTTCCCAAAGTATTGGAATTAGAGGTGTGAGCCACTGTGCCCTGCTATCTGCTTCTCTTTATGTGATCGTCACCAGGGTATTAGAACTGGAGAAGGAGCTTCAGGATCTTGGTCCAGTTCCCTTGCCTTACAGATGAAGAAACACGTCCAGAGAGATAACATGACTGGTCTAATGTCACAGAGCTAACTTGGGCAGATATGGCACCAGAATGGTGGTTTCCGGTCTCCTAATTCAGAAATCTTTCCACATACCCACACTGTCTTTCTTGTAGGGGTGTCCACCCTATGGGCTGTGGGCCACATGCTGATTTTATGTGGACTATTTTGCTTATCTGTAGTTTTGGATATCAAGAAAAGTATACACGGACCTTTTGTTTAATTTGGCTAATCAGCTTTCTTAGTGTTTGTGTATTTACTGTATGGCCCAGGACTTGTCTTCTTCCAGTGTGAGGCAGAAAAGAAAAAAGGCTGGATACCCCTGGTAGAGCATCCTTCAGTAGAATGCAAGAAAATATCTCTTCCCCATCTTTAAAAGCCCACTGGTATGTTTCACAAGGACTAAAGCATCTGCCCTGTAGCTTGGCCAGATTCCAGTAAGGGGCATTGACCCTGGTTTCAGAAATTCCCCCGTGGTTTCCATCAGATGTGCTGTTTCTCTGGCTTCCTCTCCTTAGCAGCAATGCTGTGGGCTGCTCGGATTGTTATCTCATCTGCCTCCTCCAGTTCTTTGGCACTCACTAGTAAGGAGCTCAGAGGTTGGCCTCAGAGCCTCCTTAAAGATTCAGCATCAGAAAGGCTTCATTTTCATTTCATGCACATCTGATGGTAGCCCTCTGTGCCAGCGTCTTGTCAGTAAAATGAAGATAATCCTTCTCAGAAGGGCAGTAGGAAGAAGCCAGCTCCCGACTGTGGTGTAATCTGGAACAGATGAAAAGCGCTACTCTGGCGTGAGGTCCTAATCCAGGGGGCCTTTTCCACCTCGGCAGCAGGCCAGGCAGCTGCCAACGAAATCAGCCCTGTTTGGTCTTCTGCCTTCTCTGTAGGTTTCCAAGATATTCTAGAAACAAAGGGAGGGCGTCCTTCCCCAGGGACCATCATGGGCAACAAAGGGGCTTTGTGGGACATTGGGTCACTTTGAGGGGCAGTGCAGACTAGGACAGGCAGAGAAGGGGCGATGAGAGTTATGGGGTGGACCATCGAGAGAAGCTACAGGCTGGGGACAAGTCAGCCTGCCTGAGAAGCCAGACACTTCCTCTATGATAAGTTATTAGACCTAAGTACATATATTTTTCTGGATGTAAAAGTAAACGTACGAAAAGCAGTTTCTACTTAAGCGTTCGATGTTCTTTCTAGGAAGTTTTCTGGGTGGATTTTAGAACAAAAAGATAAAGCAGCTGTTTCTTTGAAATTGTTTGAGTTGTTTCTGCAAATCCAAACCTGATTCTCTGGCTATGAGTGCGTGTTTGTTGTTGTTGCTGGTTTATTCAATCCTGGTAGGACCTCCTCCAGGACAAAGCTATTTCACACAGCATGGTGGCTTTAAAGGATGGCAGGGTGCATGCTTAATGTGACACCTCAAATCTTGGGGATGTATTAGAATGTTGGGTATATCATATGTTACGTTAAAACTAAAGGCAGCAAATCCGTTTGGGGGCTCTTTTTTCTGTTTAACTGCACAAAGTTCCCGTATTTTGTTAGATTAGGAATATGGTGAGTGCTGCTCTTACTGAGTTTTTTTTTTTTTTCTTTTTTCTTTTTTTTAAATGGTAAACAGTATGGTTGAAACTTGAGTTGACTTGATTGACTTGTTCTGGGACCCAGTGAGAGTTTCTTCTTTTTAAATTTTCCTTCTTTCCCCCCCTTTTTTAATATATAGTATTTGTCTTTTTGTTGCGTCTTTTCTATAAACCTTATAGAAGATTGTAGAAACAGGTTGAAGATTGTAGAAACAGGTTGGCAAACTAAGTTTGACCCACCAGCAGTATCCATGAGGTGGTTGCTTATTGAAATAATTTTCCTGGAGGTTTATGGCTAGTGGTTTTTACTTTCCATAACAGTCAGGTAATTACGTTTTATTATGCAGATGTGGGTGCTTTTGCTCATTTGGGCAAATCATTTTGGGAACAATTGTTAAGTTATTACTAAGTCCATTATTGTTATTACTATTTGGTCAATACAATTTTTTCAAAAAGATAGTACGCCTCTTTAAAAAGTAATTTAAAGTGACGTTTTTTTTCTTTATAAAGACCACAGTTAAGTAGCATACTGTAAACTTCTGAATGGAAACTATATTCTGAAGAACACTAACTCAAGAAATGTGCCTGAGTATCTCCACAGTACAGCTCCTGAGTCAGGTGAACATTTGGCCTGCGTGGCAGTGACACTTCGCAGAGCATGCATGTCAGACTCCTGTGCTCCGTGTACTCAAGAGTTCAATAAATGTGTGTATTTTATTTCCTTTTCCAGTAGCAAGCTGCATTCATTTACTTGCAGCAACCACAATTATTTTAAATAAAATGACCCCATCATACCAATATGCCATTTTAGAATTTTTCATCCTGTCTTTTTTGGAACAGCACCCTGGACGTTATAGGACACCTTCTTACTTTGAATTCTTGTTTACTTGAGATATAAATCTGGTTGAAATTTGTCTTTGCTACTATTAAAAATTATATGGTAAGCATATGATAGAATAAAAAATATTTATGAAGGTATTATAAAACCTACCCAGGAAAAGAAGTATTTTTAAGTTTTTGAAAGCATTGTGTCAAAGGTCCATAATCACCTTTCACCTAGGCAGGATCTGGCATTGACCTGGGGGAGTCCCGGGTCTTACAGGTCAAGAGCCTATAAGAACTGCACGTAACTCCCTTTAAGAATGTTGTATAGCTTGGTGTGGAGGGGGTTGGCTCATTTATGGAAGTGTAAGTCACCGCTGAGGTTCAAGAAAGGAAATCTGTTAATTGAGCTCAAAACAGTGCCAGGTTCTTTCCAGAAGGTAGTTTGCTCATTGAAACTTGGGAGCCATTAATAGTGCCTTTTTGTGTTTAAAATTCTGGAGAAATTGTAAAGACAAATCTCAGCCAGAGGATTTTCAACAACAGGAGAGTGTCTTTGGTTACCATTCGCCATCTTACCCTGCTGTGGTCTGTATTTTTTTCTTTTTTTTTTTATTTATTTTTATTTATTTATTTATTTTTTTGTGGTCTGTATTTCTAAAAAGTTTATCTCATGTCCCATCTGAGAAGAACTGATAACCGCAAGTGGAAGTTCTCTCCCAGTGCTGCTGGGAATTCGATGTGTTATATCAGAATTTTTGTATTCGTTCTTAGGTATTTGGTGCTGATTTCTACCTTTGAAATGAATACAAATTTACAGCTCTCAAAAACATGTGTGAGGCTGAAGGTCTGTGCTTCTCTGTCTAAGCTGTTGGGTAACCAGGGAAGGACTTTTGCATAGAGGGGGAGTGGGAAGGAATGTCGGGAAGATTAGGGATAATTTTTGAAGTGCTGTGTAAACAAGGACAGGTGTCAGAACCGATGCCTGTTGACACCTGGGTTTTGACTGTGAAAGTCTCTGCTACAAGGAGGGGCCCTAAAGGAGCAGCTTGGCCTTGCTGGAGACATCCAGAAGGAAGATTCAGTACAGTGTCCGAGTCTGGGTGTCTGGGAGAATGCCGGGGCCATTACAGAAACAGAAGCGAAGAGAAAGGCGGGGCGTGATGCTCTACATTCAGGTGTTGTCCTGTCCTTCCAACAGGACAGCTAATGACAGAATTAATTAATGCCACCCCATAGGCCTGAGAGCAACGAGGCCCTACAGCAGCTGGGAGATAGAACAGAGCCCGCCCTGTTCTATGATGCCTGTGGGCGTCACGTGTGCTGAGGGGCTGGGGAAGGAGAGGGGGGCACAGTGCCAACCGTCATTTTTGTCGCCACGAAGAGTTGGTTTACACAGAGATGCTGGCCAAATAACACATTGGTACGTGAAGGCTGGCACTGCTGAAATGTGTTTCTGTCAGTAGGACAAAAATCTAGTCTGGATTTTCAGATAGAATAAATGAAGCAAACACTTAATGTGAATATTATCGACAGTATTTAGTGTATGGGTCTGTTTTCTGAAGTTCTGACTGACTTCCAGAACAATGGTTGTCCAGTATAGACTGTGATGATTTTAGAATCCTACTAGTTTTCTTCTTTCCTTCTATTCTTACTCTTGGTTGCTTTCTTTAAATTCTTTAAAATCCTGCCTCCAGATCTCCAAATCTATGTATCAGACGTCCTCCCTCATCACCTCATTTGCTAGCCCCTTTGTGACATGGCTTCTGCCCAACCCTGTACTGAAATTGTCTCCTCAAAGGGTGATGATTGATTTTGAGTTGCCAGATATCTTAGTCTCTTCATAGTAAAGAGTGCCCTGGACTTTGCCTGCCCTCCCTCCCTCCTCCCCTACTTCCCTCCTTCCTTTCTTTTTTTAAGGTAGACTCTCACACTGTCCTCCTGGGCAGAGTACTGTGGGTGTCATCATAGCTCACAGCAATCTCAAACTTCTGGGCTCAAGCACTCCTCCTGCCTCAGTCTCTAAAGTAGCTGAGACTACAGGTGCCTGCCATGATTCCCAGCTAGTTTTTTCTATTTTTGGTAGAGATAGGATTTCATTCTCTGAACCCCTGAACTCAGACAGTCCACCCATTTCAGGCTCCCAGAGTGCTAGGATCACAGGCATAAGCCAACACACCAGGCCACCCTTGTCTTTTCTGAAATGTTAGGCCCTGTTTGCCAACACTTGACTGATCCCGTCTTCCTAAAACTCAGATTCCTTAATTATGAGATTGAGTGCAATTACCTCCCTGCTTTGCTGACCCTGCTTCTTTCTCCTGCTTCTGAGCTTTGCTTTCCACATTTTCATCTGTGGAGAGCTCCTCATTTTGTCTCTTGCTTTAATTTGGAGAACTGTGAAGGTTGTAAGCCCAGCCCTGACGACTCTCCAAAGTAGTCTCCAAAGTGGAAAGACAGGATGGTCCATCGGGATGCAGAAAGAAAGTTAGAACTTTCACTGATAATCCCATCTTTAATAATAAGAAAGAAATTAAGAAGTACAGTGTCTTTCTGGAGTGATGGTTGGTTTGTCAGGGACATGGTCACAGACCTCCATGTCCTTCTGAGGGAAGCGTGAACCCACGGAAAGTCCCTGCTCACCTGCCCTCTGCCTGGCAAGGCACCGGTAGTTTACACGTGGCCGGTCCTGTGGATTCCTGGATTACATTACCTAGTTCTCCCTAAACCAACCATCAGAAGAAAGAATTTATGAAGATTCCCAAAAGGACATTGTGGCTTTAAGATGATACTAAAAACACAAGTACCTGTACACAAGATAACTAGAGAGCTGAGATTTTTTTTTCCTGAGAATTTTTTGTTAGCCATGTTATAAGGATAAAACAATTGAGGACCTGTCACTGGGTCTCATTTGAAATATTTCTATTAATAAGGTTTTTCTAATGAAAGCACAAAGGTTATTTATATTATTGCTAAATAAAATACAATTTATTTTAGTTATTCGATCTAATTCTTTAACATTTTAATGTTGTGTAAGTTTTAAATTTACATAATAAATTAGTACAGTGGTATCTCTATATAATTTATAAATCATAGTACCTATACTGGGGCTTTTGTACCTAAAGGGTTTTGTACTAAGAGGGGTACAGAGTCAGTACAATTTAGACAGCATTGTTTTAGAGACTTGGGCCTATATTTCTAGAGCTCTATAGACAAACCCATGTTAGGGTCTGGCTTGAGCCTATGCAATTCAGCCAATCAGCGTAGCACACGCCAGTGCATTTCAGCCAATCAGCATAGCACACGCCACGTATCTCAGAATGCAGAGCTGGTGCATCCAGTGAAAAGGGAACCTCATCCTTGCCAATGGCTGACACAGACAGCCCTGTGAGGCTGGGGTGGAACAGCATCGGGGCTGAAGCGGGTTGATGGAGAGCACTCCTCTTCTGGTCCCACTTCCTGGGTCTGCCATTACAAAGCCCTGCATGGTATTTCTTGTGTCTTTCTCTTTCTTTCTTCTGAATCCCTGTGCTGTACCCCCTTGCCTTACGCCTGGACAACTACAACACCCTTTATCCTCTACCTCTTCTTTAGTGTGCTACTAAAACCCATCAATCTGACACCCTTCGTTCTCTTGATTGATGAGTGGCTGTCCATCGCCTGTGGCACGTGGCCCATCCACGGGTCTGACATTCCAGGCCCTTCATTCTGTGCTTCCTGTTGTGTCTCTGGGACGTGTCCATCTCTTCCCACTGCAGCAAACACGGAGAGCTCTTTTCTCTCTCACTATGCTACTCTGCTTCCTGTCCCCTTTCCTACCCGACCCCTGAGAGCGACCGAGTTTCAAAGGGGTGCCCTTGGTGCCCTTGCTCAGTGGAATCATCTAGAAAGGTGTCCACTCAAAGCTTTTCCCCTTATGCCACCTGCTAAAGGCACTTTTCCTTCAGCAGAAAACCCCAAGATCCCATCTCATGATCGTGTGTGAAACTCCGCAGGACCTTTGGGCAGAGCCAGAGTTCCCCCACGAGGGGACTCCTGAGGTTTACTCTCCAAACCTGGTTGTGTGAGCCAGGCCTTGCTTGTCTCTAGATGATTCTTAGAGCTGCCATTTGCTCATGAGTACGATCTGTTAAGTAATTTAACTAACAGACGTCTCTGAATTGGGACTTCAGGTTGTACCAGTGTAGTGGAACTAAAATATGCTCTTTTCCTCTTTTCTCCTCTCCTCTCCTTTCCAAGTTTCCTTTCCTTTACCCCCTCACTTTCCTTTCCCTTCCCCACCTTCCTTTCCAAGTTTCCTCTGTTGCCCACACCAGAGTGCCATGGTGTCAGCCTAGTTCACAGCAACCTTAGACTCCTGGGCTCAGGGGACCCTTCTGCCTCATCCTCCCAAGTAGCTGGGACTATAAGTGCCTACCACCACACCCACTAAGTTTTCCATTTTTAGTAGAGATGTGATCTTGCTCTTACTCGGGCTGATCTTAAACTCCTGAGCTCAAGTAATCTTCTCACCTTGGCCTCCCAGAGTGCTGGGATTATAGGCATAAGCCACCGTGCATGGCCTCTTTCTGTCTTTTTAAAAAAAATGTAGCTCCATTGGAAAACTGGGGCCTACAGCTGTGGGCAGCTTGTCTACCAGGCCACAGTATTTGGTATAAATAGGGAAAAAAGCCAGGGACTCTGCAAGTGTTGAATTAGCTGCAGATTAACTCCTCTGGGAACTTGGTTCAGAGGCCAGGGGAAGTGAAAGTGTACTTTGTGTGTAGAAGCCTTACTATTCCAACAGGGCTTGTTAACTAGAACACGTTTCACTTTGTACTTGAAAAATGGAATGTAAATCATAAAACACTGTATCAGTTAAGCCTTACAAGACAGAAAAGCAGAAGTCAGCGAGTGCCTTGTCCTTCTAATGGGCACTGGCCTCAGAAGAATGTGGAAATATGTCGAGAGGGGACCCCACGAATGGCCAAAGGTAAGAAACCAGGTTCTGGGGAGAAAGCCACAAGTGTATTATTATAAAAAGTATTATTTTACCTGGGGAAAAATTATTTTTTATTTTTTTATTTTTGAGATAGTCTCACTATGTTGCCCTCGGTAGAGTGCTGTGATGCCACAGCTGACAACAACCTCCAATTCTTGGGCTTAAGCGATTCCCTTGCCTCAGCCTTCCAAGTAGCTGGGACTACAGGCGCCTGGCACAACACCGGGCTATTTTCTTATTGCAATTGTCCTTGTTGTTTAGCTGGCCCGGGCTGCATTTGAACCTGCCAGCCTCAGTGTATCTGGCTGGCACCCTGACCACTTGTGCTATGAGCGCTGAGCCTTACCTGGAGAAATTTGACAAGTGACACTAGTTAATGTGTGGGGCACTGTACTGGTTTTGTTTTAAGTCTTGCAGAGTTAAAACTTGAATCCATCTGCTTTACTTTATGGTAGAGATGGCAAGTTGCAGACCAGTGGTGTCCACAGTTCACCACTAGTCATTGGCTGAGCTAGGGTCAGAACATGGGGCTCGAGGATGCACAAGTCATAGATGAAATTTAGGTTGGATAAAAGCTGCTCCTTCGGGGAGGATTACCTGATATTTGGGTGAGAAACTCTAGTGTCTTGTCTGGAGAACTTAGAAAACAGAGTCTCCGTGGAGACAGTAATACCTCTCCCCAGAGAGGGGAGGGATGAGCTGATTTCTCAGTAGTTGGCTTTCCTTTGGCATCTAATAGAAGAGAAATTGGTTCTGGCAAATACAGAGGATGCCAAAACAGTGCATACACATTTTAAGAAAGGAAAAAATCCTGAAATTTGTAATACTCAGGTCATGTTTGACTTCTGTAATCATAAGAGGTGCTCAACGCGACTTGTGTTCATCTTTTGTTATGAGCGTACGTTGAGTGTTACAGTTTTAGTCCAGAGTTTTCCTTTCTTAAAATGTGTATACAACTTTTGGGCACCCTTTGTATACAGTCTCATACTTGGCATTGTTAAAATGGCTTTTCTCATTTCTAGTCAGATCAGTTTCAAGATAAACAGCAAGGATAACACTGTTTTCCTCGTCGGAAAATCTCTTGGATTTTATGTGACATTTTAAGTAGATCAGTTTTAGTGTCTCCATCTTCCTAATGTTCTCTGTGCTTTGGCCTCTCTCTGGTAGTGTTTTCGCTGTGAGTTCTTTCTAAAAGTCTTTTAGAGATGACGGGAGTGTGGTTGTGCTAACTAGATGTAGGAGAATCAGAACATTCTGATGGCAAAGGGGCTGTCAGCACTCTGACATGGTTTGTGTGTATTGTCAGTGAATATTGTTTGTTAACTCTGGTAACACCTGCATTTTTCCCCTTTTTTTCTTTAATTTTTAAATGTTTTTAGTCTCTGTGTTGCCCAAGCTGGGGTACAGTGGCACCATCATAGCTCACTGCAGCCTCAAACTCCTGGGCTCAAGTGATTCTCCTGCCTCAGCCTCCCAATTAGCTGGGACTACAGGTGCTTGCCACTGTGTGTGGCTAATTTCTTAAAATTAGGTGTTTTTTTCTTTTGCAGTTTTTGGTCAGGGCCAGGTTTGAACCTGCCACCCCCTGTATATGAGGTTGGCGCCCCACTCCTTGAGCCACAGGCACCGCCCTTAAAGTTAGTTTTATTTATTTATTTATTTATTTATTTTTTATTGTTGGGGATTCATTGAGGGTAAAAGTTAGTTTTTTTTATAGAGACTGGAGTCTCACTATGTTGCTCAGGCTGGTGTCAAAATTCCTAGCCTCGAGTGATCCTGGTGTCGTGGCCTCCCAAAAAACTGGGATTACTGGTGTGTTTGCCACTGTGCCCAGCAAATGCCTTTATTTCTTTTTGGACACTTGGAGAGCAGGTGTCTGGACTGAAATATCTCAGGTTCTCCTTAATATCTTATGAATATAGATCCTTAAAATTGCCTGAACACTAAGATTTATATAAGTAACCAAAAAGCTAAAAGAGTGCATTGATTTTATTTGGAAAAGTAGCAATACATTTTAAGTGATAATTTTTTTTTTTTAAAGACAGTTTCACTCTGTCACCCTGAATAGAATGCTGTGACATCATAGTTCATAGCAACCTGAAACTCTTGGGCTTGAGCGATCTTCTTGCCTCAGCCTCCCAAATAGCTGGGACTATAGGTGCCCACCACAATGCCTGGCTAGTTTTTCTCTTATAAGACAGGGTCTCACTCTTGCTCAGGCTGGTCTCCATGCTCAAGTGATCACCCACCTCAGCCTCCCAGAGTGCTAGGATTACAGACACCCGGCTTCAGTGATAATTAAGAGGGAATAAAATGTGATTCTCTAGGAAGAAAAAAATTGGACTTCCTCACCAAAGCCATAGAGCAGGGGTCCTCAAACTTTTTAAACGGGGGCCAGTTCACTGTCCCTCAGACCATTGGAGGGCCGGAGTATAGTTTAAAAAAAAAAAAAAAACAACTATGAACAAATTCCTATGCACACTGCACATATCTTATTTTGAAGTAAAAAAAACAAAACGGGAACAATTACAATCATACCGACTCATGTGGCCCGTGGGCCGCAGTTTGAGGACCCCTGCCATAGAGGCTGTTGTTTAAGAAGTAAGTCATAAATGTGTAGTGACGTGGAGGAGGAGAGATGATAATGGTGAGATGGTGGTGATATAACAGCATATTCTATTTGTTGAGTATGCATATTCCTGTAGTGTGTATATTTATCCCCAGACTTTATAACAGCAAAAGGCAGATGTCAAATCTCCGTTTGACTGATACAGAATCTGAGACTCAGAAAGACTCAGTAGCTTGCCAAAACTGAGTCGAACATTGAGGTCTGTCTTGAATCTAAGCCTTTGTGTATCATCTTGCCTCTTATTATAAACATGCATGATAATTCTTGCACTAAAAAAAAAAAAAAAGCCAACCAACTGAATCAAGGAAATCATATACAGTTTGAAAAGGCAACAGGAATGTTTTGGGACTACTGGGCAGCTAGATTTTGTCCTGGGAGCTGATATTCAGGTCAAACATGTTGCCTCCCCTACAAAGAGGTTCACTGAGGATAAGCCCCTCTGGGAAATTTTTCACAACTCAGCCAGCATTTCTTAGAATGAATCAGAGGCTTAAGCTGGTGGTTCCTCAAATTTGAGCACATCAGAACCACCTGGAGGGCTTGTGAAAACACAGATTGCTGGGCCTCACCCTCACCCCTTATGACCCCGGATTCTGGGGCCTGAGACTCTGCATTTCTGGTACCCAGTAATGTTGGTCTAAGCGCCCCCAAGGCCACATTTTGAAAAATGCTGATTTAAGCAGCCACTGCCCAAAGTCTCCCTTCTGACCCAGAAGTTGTTTCTCAAATGTCATGATCAAGTGCTATGCCTATGAGGACTCAGCGTGGATGACTAAAGCCAGTCTGCAGTGACCTGACACCTTGGTGGCCTCTGGACAGCAGCATCTCCTTTTCCCAGTGGATGAGGCGCTCTGCCAACATGCTGGCACAAGTTTGAATCGAAGGTCAACTGTGACAGGTGAACCACCCCATGCCTCAGCGTCTCTCAGCCTTTTGGGGAAAGAGGAAGATTTGCCAAGGTCACTGCTACAACTTCAGGACGTGAGCATTCATAGATCTGAGGCCCACGATGAATTAATAAAACAATGGCCAAACTGGTGTGATGTCTTCTAGTTTAAATATCTTTTAAGGGCCGAGCTCGGTGGCTCACAACTGTAATCCCAGCACTGTGGGAGGCTGAGACCGGTGGATTGCTTGAGCTTGGGAGTTTGAAACCAGCCTGAGCAAGAATGAGACCTCATCTCTAAAAAAAATAGCTGGAGGTTGTGGAAGGCACCTGTAGTCCCAGACGTAAGAGGCTGAAGCAAGAAAATCACTTGAGTCCAAGAGTTTGAGGTTGCTGTGAGCTGTGATGCCAGAGCACTCAACTCCAGGGTGACTGAGTGAGCCTATCTCCAAAATAAATAAATAAATACATTTAAAATTGTTTCTATTCTGTTTCTCATTAATCGCATCTTAACATGAACCTGGAGCAATTCTAATACAGTTGGAGAACATGTCTCCAGTTTGCTTAAACTAAAGGTGTTCATTGGGGAATATTAGTATATCTTGGGTAATGGAGGGGGAAAAAGAATAATCCAGGTTTGCCTGGTGGACATTGGGGTCTATTCTTAGGATAGCATCTTAGGAATAATTGATCTGCTTTCTAGGATTAAGCCCTGCTACCTTCATCCCATTCTTTTTCCTTTTCCAAACTTCATATTCCTGGGATTGAATAGTCCAGGATTATTCTTGGACTAGCAAATCTGCCAGCGCCCTATCCTTGGACTAGCCTTGGTCAGGCTCTGTGGCATAAGTGTGGCTCTTAGGGGCTCACCTTGTTGTTTCAGGAGCTGTACCCAGAAAAGGGGGCGTCCCTGTGAACTGGCCCCCCACCAAGAGTTGTCTCCAGGTATAGATCTCAAAGGCGTGTCTCACTTCAATGGGAGTCAGGGAATAAAAAATGCAGTTTTAGCCCTCTGAAGAGGAACATTTCTGTTATTGTAGCAGAAGCAGTAAAACTTGTCCTGCTCAGTTTAAATATTCTGTACTCCCTGTTACCCTCGTAGGGTACCTTGTAAGGAGTGACCCAGCCTGCAGGGAGATACAGAGTGTCCTGGTGGTCTTTTAGCAAGAAAGGTTTCCTTTCATTTATCACTATTTTTAATCTTTTGTGCAGTGCTCAGTTTTGAATGTAGTGGAATTAAATACATGTGCAAACACATGACAGTCATGTGGCCGGAACACCCTCCAGCTTTTCATGGCTTCCTGAAGCCTGGTTCTTGTATGGTGCTTTGCTTTGAAAGGACAGCCCCAAGGGTAACCTTCCCCTCTGTGTCTCCTGCTGAGGAGTCCTGCCACTCCCTGTGGTCTTTTGCCAGAGCCAGGTTGGTGTTAAGCTCTTTGGTCTGTAGTTAAAATTGTCTTACAAAAGCAAAAAAAAAAAAAAAAGCATCATAAAAAAAATGTGGGAAAGATGTAATCTCAGAATAAAGAGCTGTCTTTTAAGTAAAAAAAAAAAAAAAGAAGAAGAAAAAGGAAAGAAACCCCCAACTGTGTTTCTATACTTATTTTTGTGATTTCATCTGTGGCAGGTGAGGATTCATCTGCCACTGGCCTAGAGGGGCTGTTGAGACCTGCTGTTCCAGCTCACTTCTCTTCCTTTAATGATAAGGAACATGAGTCAGTAGAAGGCTACTCTGAAACCTCATCCCTTACGGGTGAATTTGGACCATGGTTTTGTTTTCTTGATTACCTCCCACTTGGGGCATCTTTCCATTAGTGGTTTTGACTTTATTCCTCTGTTAAGTTAGAGTTGGAAATGATCTCTAAGTCCCATGCTCTGATTTTATGATTTCTTTTCCTTTTACGGGGAAACAAACTTCTCAGCAATGATGGTAAATAACCTAAAATTAATGAACAATGACTGAGGAGTAGCCAGCCCACAGTCACTTCCTAAAATACCCTCTGACTCCCTAAAGAAGCAGCCACAGATAACAGTTTAAAGCCCCCTCTAACAATATCCTGGATACAAAATTCAGGGAGATTTGGAGCTCAAACACTTTGGCTCTCTTGTTGTCTTTGATTATTCAGGGTCAAGTGATGCAGCCTCAGTAACTTACATGCTTTGATTAAAGCCCTGGGTTCTGGATACTGGCTGCATATCAAAGCCACCTGGGCCTATTCCAGATAAATTAAATCAGAATCTCTGATATGATTTAAAAAAACAAAAATCTCCCCAGGTGGCTGTAATGTGCAGCCACAGTTGAGAGACACTGTTATTACTGACAGTTCAGGACTTGTCCCTGAGGCCCCAGGAAGAAAGGACAAGTAGTTTGAGGAAAGGAAAAGAAGTTAATTTGCTGGCAAATGAGGAGGATGGCAGACTTTCATCTTAAAGAACCACTATCCTGGGCGGCGCCTGTGGCTCAGTGGGTAGGGCGCTGGCGGTGGGTTCAAATCTGACCCCGACCAAACTGCAACAACAAAAAAAAATAGCCAGGCATTGTGGTGGGCACCTGTATTCCCAGCTACTCTGGAGGCTGAGGCAAGAGAATCCTAAGCCCAGGAGTTGGAGTTTGCTGTGAGCTGTGTGATGCCACGGCAATAAAGTGAGACTCTGTCTGTACCAAAAAACAAAAAACAAAAAACAAAAAAACAAAACCAAAAACCACTTATCCTCCCTTTAAGCAGAATACAGAATTTTTAAAGGGGATTTTCAGTTTTTAGTCTATTGCTGTTTAACTGTAGCTAGTGATCCTGGTTGATCTTATCTCCCACCTTATCTCTGGTGAAGATGATCTCATGACCTTTGCCTGGACAGCTCCACTGAGCCATCTCCTGTTGTTTAAGATACTGGAAAACTGAGAACAAAGAACCCTCCTCTGCTCCTCTGATTACTGGCCTTGGGCAGAGTACAGATTTTAATTCCCCAAAAGAGTGTGTGTAGGGGTTTAAAGAGACAACTTGTAATAAATTTTACCCTTTTGCAGGCCTTTGCCTTTGTTACAGTTGGGCCAGACTAACAGAGCCTGAAGAGGGTAGTGAGGGCGCCACACGCTGTATAAGGTAGAGCAGCTCAGGCAGTCTGCAGTGGAGTTCTCTTCTTACAATAAAACAACTTACATTTACATATCATTTTAGAAAAATATTTTCACCCTTTGCTTATTTGATGTTCAAGGGAGAATATTTAGGTTTGTCTTAATGTCTCCGTAAATTTTTTTTTTTTTTTAAGACGGATGACCTGTTATCATAGACCTGAAGAGATGAATTAAGGAATGGTTGTGCTATGGAAGGCATTTCCTGATTTATGAAACATTTTGCCTTCCAGCTCTTTTACACAGTGGTTTTCTTGTGATTTGAGGTTAAATTTTAAGGATATATTGACATGTAGCTTTGCAGGTGCACATGACTGACTGCGTGATGTTGAGATGGATTGGTGTATAGCAAATCTGTACAAAGTAAGTGACTATTTCACAGGGGGTGGGGAAACTTGGATGGCTCGGTATATATGGAAATTGGTAGGGCATTTGGGGACCCCAGCTGCTCTTTGCCCTTTGAATTCCATAAATGGGTGACAGCTTGCAAGACACAGAGGGCAGCTCTGCCAGATGTGTGTGACTGTGGTTGGGTGGGTAGAATTCCATAGCTGGGTTGGCCACACATGAAGATGGTGAACTTGTTAAGAATAATGATTAGGCACCAAGCCATATTTGCTGATTGCATACTTAGTGAATTTGAAAAGTAGCTTCAGCCCAGAGGGCTTTTAGTCACAGAATTTAAATAAGAGATACACCCATGAGAATTTGCAGGAAAAACAAAGAGAAATCCTACTCTTTAAAAGTGCTTGCTAATTGTTTGGGCATTTGTGACAAAAAGGATAAAACACCGGGTGGGAATCAGAATCCCTTGTTAGATTTAGCAAATAATCAAGTCAGTATTGGGGGAATTTTTGTCGTTACTGTCATTGCTGAACTCATCATCTGAGGGAAGGTGGCGAGGAAGTTTCTGTTTCCTGCATGCTGATCTCTGCCCCCACCACATGCACCTGTCCAACTCTCCCTCACTCCTGGAAGGGAGTAGCAGAGGAAGAAAACCTTTCCGTTGAACTAGACATCCAAAAAACCCACAACCAACTTGTTACTCTCAGCTGCTGTTCAGGAAGTCACTTAGGCCTTACATCCAGCTGGAGGGAGTTATGTCAATTCAAAGTGCCCTCTTTGGGGGCTGGCAGTCCGGGAGGCCCAGGCAGGTGGATTGCTTGAGCTCAGGAGTTCAAGACCAGCCTGAACAAGAGCAAGGCCCCGTCTCTAAAAATAGTTGAGTATTGTGGCGTCGCCTGTAGTCCTGGCTACTGAGGAGGCTGAGGCAAGAGGATCACTTGAGCCAACACTTTGAAGTTGCTGTTAGCTATAACACTACAGCACTCTACAGAGGGCGGTAGAGTAAGACTCTGTTTCATAAATAAATAAATAATAAAGTGTCCTCCTTTTGGATAACTTTTTTTGTTTTGTTTTTATTTTGAGAGTTTCACTCTCTTACCTCAGGCTAAGAGTTCCGTGGCATCATAGCTCATGGCAACCTCAAACTCTTGGGCTCAAGCAGTCCTCCTGCCTCAGCCTCCCAAGAACCTGGCACCACTGGTGTGGGCTACCACACTCAGCCAGTTTTTCTATTTTTAGTAGAGACAAGGTCCTTCTCAGGCTGGTCTTGAACTCCTGACCTCAGGCAATCCACCCACCTTGGCCTCCCAGAGTGCTAGGATTACAGGCATATTAGCCACCACACCCAGCTGAATAATTTTTTAAAATAGGAAACAGACTGTGCAAAATGGACAACTTGCAACCCAGGCTCATTTAGCATTTAAGGGAGCCTGACCTGCTCCCTTGAGCTGGGAGAGGTGGTTGGGATGCCAAGCCCACAGGCAGTGGCCATGCCTCACTGACCACCAGCGCTTTGCTTTTTGTGGTTAGCATCTTTTTCTCTTAAACTGGAAAAAATTGAAGAATTTTTGGATGGTACCAACAGAGCTGCAGAAAAGAAAAAACAGACTTCTTGGCCAGGAAGAGGCAAGTGAAAAGTCTTCCCTAGCCCTTCCTTTGCCAGTGACAATGTAAGACGTTTTTGTCTTCAGAAACCTGCATCTCTTAATACTGAGTGGCTGTGAATGGGGGTAGGTGAGGGGCCACGGAAAATGGCAATTTTCAGCATTTACTGCTTCCTAGGAACAGAGACATGAAAGAAAATCGCCTTTAGGGGAATGTGTGTCCCCCTTCATTGCAGTTATTTAGTAATTTCTGAGAGTGGGATTTTTCTGCCCAGAACATCCTGTAAAATGCAGAGCTGCCAATATCCTGCCGTAAACCCTCCTTTGACGGGCCCTTTGCAGCAGAGACCTGATAGAATAACTTGGATGTGCCAAACTTCAAAGCTGAGGGTGAAAGGAGTGGGGGAAATTAAACTTAAAGCCACCTAAAATTCCTTGCAAATGAGAGTATGCTGAAAAACACAATCACAAGCTGAGCACTGCGTTTGGAGCCCTCGTCTACATGTACAGACGATTTGCCATTTTCTGTAGCACTTTCTGTATCATTTCGGGACGCTGAATACTTTATTTCTTGCTTCAGAGTTAATCATGTACATTTCTTTAACTTCCTAACTATAGTTCTTTTTATTTTGCTCTGGGCACCTGGGCCAGTGCATCTTTCATAGTTACTGTTCCATGATTTTTGTTGAATGAATGTACTTTAACAAAACAGGGGCGTGATTTGTTTTTTCAAATTTGCTTCCTGATGAATTATATATCTGTTGCTGGGCAGAGATAAAGCTGCTACATGTAGAAAGAATAAAGGAGCCGTCCATGTGATTGGAGTCACCGAACCATGAAGTTTTAGAGCTTTGAAGCACCTGGGATTTAAATTCAACCTGTTTGTTTTGGAGATGAGCAATTAGGCTCTTAGAGATCTGGTGACTTGCCTAAGGTTGAAGGGTTGGTGGCAGGTGAGTCAGCCATCCCCCTCCCTCCTCAAGTGTACACTGACACCGCTGACAATTGTTTTAGCTGCCTGTTGTGGTACATTTAAGTTTCATCATCTCTATGTCTCTGATTCTCCTTGGGGAAGATGCTTAATTGATTTTTAATTTTATCTTCTCTGAATTTGGGGCTCATTAGTTTCTTTGCTGCTCTCTACTTTCTAAAATTAAATTTTGTTTGTTTGTTTTTGAGACAGAATTCTCAGTCTTGTCACCCTAGTTGGAGTGCAGTGGTGTCATTGTTACTGGAGGAAGAGGGTTCAGGCTGCCTGTCAGTGTCAGCCAATATGTAGAGATGGGGATAGGTCCACCAAACTGTATTTCTCAGAAGGCCAGGGATTCTGGAGAACAGTGAGAGTAGCCTCACCAAGATGTTTTGTCTTTCCATTTCCAAAATCACAGTTTTATTCATAAAAGTTCAAAGCAAAGACCTCATTAATAACCCTTATTTAGTGTAATAATTGTCATAACTCCATGACTTTTTACAACATTCTAATTTAAGAGTTAATCACCTAAATCAGTCTACCTAAACTGCTTAAGATAGGCATCTTTAGGGTGGGAGCTAACTTTACAAAACAATAAAAATGGAAGACTGAAGGTTAAAGGTCTGTTAGGACCTAACCCTACCAGACCAGCTATGTCCTGCTGGCCCTGTCCCATCTTACTCCCACTACATGTGTTTTCATGGTCATAGCTCACAGCAACCCCAAACTCTTGGGCTCAAGGATCCTCTTGCCTCAGCCTCCCCACTAGCTGGGACTGTCGGTGCCCCCCGCCTTGCCTGGCTAATTTTTTCTGTTTTTAGTAGAGACCGGATCTCATTCTTGCTTAGGCTGCTCTGCATCTCCTGAGCTCAAGCAGTCCTCCCACCTGGACCTCTCAGAGTGCTAGGATCATAGGTGGGAGCCACCATGCTGGCCCTGTCCTAACTTTTGTCCTGAATTCCAACTTAGGAGCAAACTAAGAAAACCAGACACACGTCCCTGGCTGGTCAGATGCCACACTTGGCCCCCACAGCTTCCCACCGACAGCCTGCTCTCAGGGCACACTGGACCTTTCTTCTTTCTTTCCACTCTAAAGCGTCACATTCCCCTCCCTGCCTTTGAATCTCTGCCAGAGGCAACTGCAAGTGACAGTGGCCGACTCCCCTGTTACAGGACGTTCTGAATAAATAGCTGTGGCTTTTCTCCTGCGGTTAGGCATCACTTATTTCCACACGGGGGAAGACCCAGGGAGAAGCCCAGCCCTGCCCACTTCCACATTCTCTCTGGTCGTGGCTGTATATCAGGCCTGCATCTGCATAATGGATTTTTTCAAAAGGGTGTATGAGCAAGTCGTGGTTGATGGCTAAAATCAACATACTGTCTGTGGTGCCTCCTGAGCCGACCACCTGCAGCCTTGCCAAGACAGGACAGGGGTTGGTGCAGCCGAGAGGCAGCCCCTCCGCATTTCTCAGTGCTCGTAAAACTTCTTTAGTAACCGCCCTGAATCTTCCAAGGTGGATGATAGCAGCCATCCTCTCTTTCCAGGAATCCATCCTTTCCTCTTATTTTAAAAATGAGGATTTTGCTTATTTTCTGGTATTTTTCAATGTGGATTGAAAGTCTGAAATCGCAACTGAGGTTCATAATTTATTAGCCAGGGTTATTTTTCTTTTGAATGTCAGTTATGAACTTTAAGTAAAGTGATGCCATTATCTTGTTTCAGAGACTTGGCAAGTGTCAATCCTTCTGAACAGTGCCGTGGCCTAGGTGGCACGTGGAGGGTTGGGATGGTGGAGATTTATGCTTCCAGAGTGTCTGTCAGTCTCCCAACCCCCCATCCTCTGAAGTGACCACTTGACATTATCTCAGTATCATGCAAAGTTTATACAAATGCGGCTTCATGCTCCTTGTTTACAAACTTATTGGAACCAGAGTCCCTTTAAGGAAGAATGTCTGGAAAGCACTCAGATCACATCCCAGCCCATGGTCATCCCTCAGAGCCTGCTTTTGGCTGCTACTCCTGTCCTCTCACAGCTCCTAGTACTAATCCTGCTACCCTATGAGATAGTGGTCCGGAGCTGCTACTCACGTCTCTCTGTGTAAAACCTCCTCCCGCCCTCCTCCCCCCTCCTTGCTGCCCGGCACTTGCCACCCCATCTTTCAGGTGCCTCTCACACGTCACTTCCTGTAGGAAGCCCTCCTGAACTCCAGCCCAAATTTGAGCTCCTATTTTATTCTTGTAGACCAGGGGTTAGTAAACATTTTCTATGAAGTGCCCAATAGTAAATATTTTAGACTTTGTGGGCCATACAGGCAACTACTCAGCTCTGATGTTGCAGGATGTATGGCCTGAGTTCCAACAAAACTTTATTTATAAAAGCAGGTGATGGGCCGCTGATCACTGTTTACTGACTCCTGTTTTAGAGCACTCTGTACTTTTTCTGTGCAGTATGATTATGTGATGGTTTGTTTCTTATTTCTCTTGTTAAAGACGAGGCCCGATTCTGTGGTGTCGATTTCTGCATCTGTTGGGCAAGTTTAGTGCTGGGCACTTAATAGGTATGTATCGTATGAATGAAAGAACGAGGTGGACACGTAATAGACACTGGGGTCTGCTTTCTGTTTCTTCTCTGTAAACCACTGTCCTGGTCTATCAAACATTTTCTTTATCTTTTAGCTCCGTCTCTTTAAAATCCTTAGTGGTATTTGGCCTTTGTCCTTCTCCTTATCCCCAAATCTAGCTCTTTTAGGACTTGTCTATCCTCCCAAACTCGGGCCACGTACCTGGTAATGCCTACCAAGCAGCTTTTGTGCGAGATGGGAATTTGTGCTGTTCTCTTCACTAATTGAAAGAGTCATTCTAAGACATGAGCTCATCTCATGAGGGCATTCATATTACAGGGAGGAGCCCCAAGATGTGTCAGATTGCCATTGATGTGATTTGGGAGAAGGAAAAAAAAGACTAGCCACCACCTAGCAACCCTGCCCCAAGCATTTCAGGATGTAGTAATTTCTTTTACCAAACAAGTTTGTTTTGCTCAACCACGTTTAAGCCTATAGGTGTATCCTTATTTTTATAGGCCGCTGATTTTGAAGTAACATTTGGGGACAGCTGATGCCAGTGGTATTCTTCCTGCCTTTTGAATGCCTTGCAGTCGAGAGTGTCACCAGTCCTTGGCCTTCGCAGGGCCAGGACTTAGTTGGAACGTGGACACTCCCACCACTGAAGCCCATGGCAGTGGTGAGCACTGCACTTTCTTCCCTTCCAATTTCCTGCTGTCAGCTTTCAGGGAGTCAGTGAACTCCAGCATCTCTGGCAGATATAAAAATGTTTCCCATGATTGGGAAGTTAAAGGATAGTTTGAGCTACTCCTAAGGTGCCTATTTCCAGATTATTCTTCCATCTGAAGCTTGCTGATTAGAGATGCCCACACTTAAGAGGCAAAGGGGGAGCTTGTCTAAAATGACGAAGGTTTGTGGGTTCTTACTCTCGAAGACACTGATGCTGGAGTCCCATGGTGGAGTCTAGAGCTTAAATCAGTGGCTCTTCTAGAGACACTGCGTCTGCTGCCCTTCTGATCCTTTCCTAGCCTTCTCCCCACTGCTGTCTGGGCTGCCATTCCACTCACACTTTTTTCAGACCTAGCAATTTTTTTTTCCTTTTCTGTGTTTTTCTTATGGCTGTTTTATGTGTCTTAATTAATTGCTCCATTGGTGAAGAGGCTGAAGCGAGGCACTCTCTTTCCTGTAAGCACTCTAGTCAAACCTGGGGTGGTGAAGGTGGATGCTAAGATGGGGCTATGAAGTTTTCTTTGGAGCTCAAGTTCTAATTCATTCAATACTTAGTGAGCAGGGTCCACAGAATCCATCTGTGGCTAATTAGAAGTACCCAGCTCTTGACCTGTATGAGTCTGCAACCTGGCAGGGGAGTTTAGCACTTCTCCCTGGCTAGGTTCAGGCAGTTGGGGGAGTGGTGTCCATTTGGAAAGAATACTGAACTTTTGATAATTGCACTTGGGCTCTGTGGTGCTGTTCTTTGACTCCCTGAATGGGAGGTGTTGCCTGCAGTGCCCTCCATGGTGGGGGAAGCGTGTCAAGCCCCGTGAGGAGCAAGCTCAGCTGTGACATTCCTGCTCAGCAGACTTCACTTTGAACTTTGAGGAAGGGAGAGGCCATTCCTGGAGTTCACAGCTCTGTCAGCCCAGGGTTATCGGCCATCTGGGCTGACAGTTTCCTTATTGACACCTACAGATGTGCTTACCATGTGGAGGCAAAAGGACTTCCCTTCTTGGGAGGTCCGTCAGTGAGTGAGGTTTGTGCATGGAAGGGAGAGGAGAAGCACGCCATGGCTCTCGTGTTCGCTTATTAAGGGCCAGTGAGCTCCCTCCTGCTCCATCTTGGCTTCAGATCCTTGGCTGGTCCTTCTGTACCAGTGTGCCAGGTCTCCTGGTCACCCCCAGGACGGTAGTCACTTTCTACCGTCAGCTGTTCCCTCTCTACCCAGAGCCAAAGGAAGCTCCATACCTGTTGATGTGAGCTGGAGGCTTTATCTGTGCTCTTACCAGATCTCAAGGAGGTGAGGGGTACTCTGCTGACAAGTTACCTGGCTATAATGTGTTGGTGTTGGCAGCCTTGTGGAACAACCACAACAAACATTTATTAGCACCAAGTGTATATTTTCCTGTGCTAGATGCTATAGGGAAGAAACACGCATACACACACGCCCGGTCCTGTCATTTGAGAGCTGACGTGAAGGTGGCCCACGCTGTGAAACACACGCCTTTGTCAGTTACAGGTGTCTCCCTGCACAGGTCTCTGCTCATGTTTCTTTGGTGAAAAACAATCACTTGAGAGACACCTCACTCATCCCCTGATTTCCAGTGTTGCCACACGAGCGTGATGGCTGAAGCTGGGTCCCTGCTGTGAAAATGAAAATACTTGAGGATATTCAATTGCTTTTCCATTATTCATGCGCGTCAGTGGCAGAACATGGTGGTGGAGCCTGTGCTCAGAGTGTGTGACTATGTGTGGCTCCCACTTCGACCTAGGATCGTTTCATTTCCTGCAGCTGCTCTCCAGCCTGGCAAAATCTGAGTGGTGGAGATAATTTGCCCATATAGGGCTCTCAAGACACATCAGTTTGTGCTAAGCCCAGAGTCATTTAATCAGTATTTACCGAGCACTTACTATGCGCCAGGTACCTTTTTATATACCTTTGGGAGCAAGCTCATTTTCAAAAGAAAATAGAATGTTTGGGGACATTCTCCTTCCTGTAGAACACCCCACGGAGAGATTAAATCCCTGGGTGCTGTGTTTTAAATTTGTCACAGTGCGATAACATGCTTGTCATAGAGCAATGCTGAAGGCAAGTGATCTTTGTAATGCTGCCTGGGCTGTAGAGATGGAGACAAGACAGGTGTGAAGGGAGGAGGAAGGGTCTGAAGCTTGTTTACTTTCAGACCGTCTGGAGAAGGCCCCAGCTCCAGTGGAAGTGGAATGAAACCACTGCAGGTTAACCTTTTGATAAATGACAGGCCTTCGGTTCTGTGTGCCGTGCCTGGATGTAGCGAATCTATTTTTACTAGGGCTTCAAAGACCGAAATGCCTCCGTATGTGTGATGTGATGTCATCTCTGCATTTGGGTTGGGAGTTGAGTGGGAAAACATGCAGAGGACAACTACTTCAGAATCAGCAAAAATATGCACAATTACTGTTTAATGATTCGAAAGAATGCTCAAATATTCATAGACCTGAGAAATGGGACTGAATCTCCCTGTAAATAAGGACAGGCAGTGGATGCTTCTGGGGATTGTCTGGGTCCAGGTGTTGCTGTGGCAAAGAATTCGTGTTTATCACCATTACTGACTGAGCAGTGCGCAGTATCTGAGCAGTATCTTTTCTGTAGGGTTACTTGGACAAGTCATTATTTTCTAGAGCTGTAAAATCCTGGTAAAGGTTTTGGGTTCTAGAGTTGGAAACAGATGCGACTCCCCACCCACCTTATTTTCAGAGTTGATGGGATACAGCCAGTTCAGTGAGGCAGGTGCTGCCAACTGTAGGTTGTCATTGAATAAAGTCAATAATGGGACTGGTGATGTGGGGAGGACAGAATGGGCCGGCTCATTGGCTCCTGGGTGGTTTTGTGACCTTACTATGCCCGCCTGGCATCACGGAGTAGGCAATGAGGTGCCTCAAAGGAGAAAGCATCTTGACCAAGGCAGAGGTGAGGCAAGAAGACCCGTCTGTGGCCCTCAGCGGGGTGTTAGCGTTCCTGCGCCATCTTCCTGTTCACGACACACCTGATATCTGGTAGAGCACAGGAATGCGAACACCAGCAGGAGACGTGGGAAGAACAGTTCTGCCACTTCAGCCTTTGTCTCCTCAATTAAGAGATGCTAGTGTTTTGTTTGTGTTTTCTTTTTGAAGACAGGGTCTTGCTCTGTTGCCCAGGCTAGAGTGCAGGGGTGTCATCACAGCTCACTGCAGCCTCGGACTCCTGGTCTCAGGCGATCCTCCTGCTTTGTCTTCCTGAGTAGATGGAATTACAGGTGCACACCACTGCCCAGCTAATCTTCCTTCCTGTCTTCCTTCCTCCCTCTCTCCCTTTAGGTAAAGACAGGGTCATGCTGTGTTACCAAGCTGGTCTCAGATTCTCAGGTTATCCTCCCAGAGTGCTGAATTATAGGCATGAGCCACCTCTCTGGGCCTCTAGTGCTTTTACGAGCATTTGTGAGCTCTTGGGACCCCTGCCTGTAAATATTCACAGAATTTCCAGATGGGGTCCAGGGGAGGCCTTGGAGCTTCCCCAGCGTCACCTTCTAGAGGTGAGAAGAATGCCAATCTTGTGTAGATCCCTTAGTATCAACTAGAAAATTCTTGAATGCATACATGAAGGCCAAAAAACAAACAAAAAAAAAAACAACCCAAACTCTATTATCCATAAGTGGCTTTATTTTTTAAGAAAAAAATAGTCAAATAAAAAAAGTTTGTACAAATACTCAAGGTTGTGAGTTAAGTTTGTACAAATACTCAAGGTTGTGAATTAAGAGGAGGAGAGATACTCAGTACGGGAGATGTGACTCTGGCTCACAGTTTCCTACATTGGTGGGGGTGGGGGCAGGCTCCTCAAGTTATGATTGAGCATCCATTTAAAGCCACCCCAAGGGTGACTTCAGAAACATTGAACCCAAGCAGCAGATCCTACATTTTAAATCTAAATTTATGATTTATGTTGCCAGGCAAAGCCTAGAAAGAGTCCCATGCTGTAACCCCCCCACCCCCACATACACACTTTATTTAAACAAAATATGCAGGGGTCAGTGAACATGTTCTGATTCCAAGGAAATTCCAAGCTCCTTTGCTTAGCAAATGATCTGGTGACCTGCTGTTGCTTTTCCATTTTAGCAACCCAAAAGTCTGATAATGAAAGGATTTTCTCTTTAATTTATTCAACCCTACATGATGTTTACTCTGAGACCTTTGGGTCCTTTATCAGTCTTTGGTGGTGTGTGCTTCTGTCCACAAGCATTCCATGTTTTGTAAATAAAGTGAGCAAGCTTTTGGTTTGTGATAAACTTGGTTTCATTCATGTTTGCCTGTATCTTATCTGAGTACACACGGGCACAGTATGAAATACGTGGTCTGAACACTCTTGATTTTGTGACCAGCAGGTGTGTGGTGTGATGTAGCTTTTTACACATGGGAATCTCAGTTCAGTCCTCAAAGAGACAGGTTCTGTTTAATTAATTAATTAATTTATTTATTTATTTATTTATCTATCTCACTTTGTTACCCTGGGTAGAGTACCATGGCATCACAGCTCACAGCAACCACAAACTCTTGGGCTCAAGCAGTCTTCTTGCCTCACCCTCCCAAGTAGCTCGGACTACAGCACCCACCACAATACCTGGCTATTTGCAGACATAGGGTCTCACTCTGGCTCAGGCTGGTCTTGAATTCCTGAGCGCAAGCAATCCACCTGCCTCGCCCTTCCAGAGGGCTGGGATTACAGGTGTGAATCACTGTGCCCAGCCAAGAGGCAGATTCTAAACAGCCTCAAGTCCTTAGCAGAGTCATCCTGACCTTGTGAACTCACTTAAGCTCTTGTGGTGAGCATTAGGGACCAGTGGACAGGGCTGCACGGCTCTTAGGAGGAAACAGAGGGCTGCACAGCTCTTAGGAGGAAACAGGAAGAAGCCTCCCACACCTCCCCTTGTGTTTTCTGCCCAAGGAAAGGCATGCTGAGGCGAAGGCCCCATCTGGGACCACTCATAGGAAGTGGGGCTTCAGAGTCTTCCAGAGCTTGGGGAATGCCTGCCTTGTGATCTGAAACACCTCTCCTGGCGGCTCTGTGTGCCTTCCATACACTCCCTGCGGAACAACTACTTTATAAGATCGCTTCTTAGTCTATCCACACCCAAGTTTGCTTATAGGAAAACAAGTCAGGGAAGTTCAGTATGACCTCACTTGTCATGCCTTACTTCACACGTGGAGGTCGACCACAGATAGCAGGAAATTACATTTCCATCCCTGAAAAGGTGTGAACTATAGCCCCAGTGAAAGAAGATTTCTGGGCAACAGGAATAATTATTATGGCAGAGAAGGTAATAGTTATTATGGGACAGAGCATAGGGCCTGAGCACATTTCAAATTAGAGAGGTAAGTGTGCCCCTCCTGAGCAGTGGGGCTGTTTTATCTGTTGAGGATTCCTGGCACACCAGCGATACCTCAGTTTAAATTCAAGTCAACAAGCAAGGTCACGGTGTTCACTGAGCACCCAGTGAAACATTTATTTGTGGGATACCTGCCTGTGTCAGCCTCTGTAGCTGACACTGGGCCCTCAGGGACACCTGGGGGCTGAGCACCTGCATACTCAGCCTCTGTCTGTGCAGAGTTCTGGGAGCCGAGTAGGTCTGGGTGCAGGCTAGGGATGCATCTTGGGTCTCATTTGCAACTGCACACATCACACAAGTCTTCCTGACAGTGTGCTCGGGATTTCCCAAAACGTTTCCACAGTTCAAGCACGGCACAACCATGTCCCAGGTTCTGTACCCCCACCCAGACTGGCTGTTCCTGCTGCGTCCTGTCTCAGGTGGAGGGGACGCCAATTGTGTAGCGCCTGAAGCCAGAGCCTGGGAGTATCCCAGGTCACCCCTCCGCCTCCTGCGTCCATCGGGCACCCACTTCCTTGATCTTTGGGTCACATGGCTTCAGCCTCTGAAATTTATCTTCAGCTGCCCTTTATCTCTCCAAATGCCTTTGTCATTGTCACGTTTTACTTCTGCTGGGCAAGTTGGCCCTTAACTGGCCTTCTCACCCTTTGTCCTCCAATTTGTTCTTCACCTTTTTACCTGAGTGAAACCTTCTAGATCAGGGCACAGCTCTGGGCTGTAGCCAGCACTCCCATCCCCCCGAGTGGAGGTGAGCACCTGTGTGAGAACTTCCTCACATCACCCCAGCCCTCCACCTGCATTCTTTTTTTTTTTTTTTTTTTTGAGACAGAATCTCAAGCTGTTGCCCTGGGTAGAGTGTTGTGGCATCATAGCCCACAGCAACCTCCAACTCTTGGGCTCAAGTGATCCTTTTGCCTCGGTTTTTCTATTATTAGTAGAGATGTGGTCTTGCTTTTGCTCAGGCCGGACTCGAACTTGTGAGCTCAGGCAGTGCACCCGCTGGAGCCTCCCAGAGTGCTGGGATTACAGGCATGAGCCACCCCCTGGTTCTTGACCTGATCACACCACCCCTTAGACACAAATTTTGCTACCTTCTCTGTCTCCAAGATAGAAACCAAATTCTTCAACTTCACCCCTCAAACCAGTCATCACATGCCCCAGTCTTTCCAGCCTCATCTTCCTCCTCCTCTCTGGTGCTTACACAGCCTCTAGCTGCAACTTAGGAGCCTGACGTACGGTTCCCTAGAAACGCTGCACACGGGGGTTCGGTGGGGGGGTCTCTGGGACTTTCTCATACATGCCTGTGCCTGAGATGCTCTTCTCTACCTGAAAAGTCCCTGCCTGCTTCGCAGCCAGCCACATGTGGCCATTTCAGGGAGGTAGGGCAAGCCTGTTTCAACTGTGGACACCCACAGGGGTTAGGTGCCTCTGTCATGCTGTGATGGCCCTTGTCATCTTTCACCTTTTTAAAAAATTTTCACATTAATAGGAGGGTACAGACGATTTGGTTACAGTGTTTGCACGTGTTAGGTGAAGTCCCGGTTATAGTTATGTCCTGCACCCTGGAGGTGCCATGTACCCTTACATTGTGCCCAATGGTGAGAGTACACCAACGCCCTCCCTCCTTCCCCCCCCCCAATCTTCCCTCGCCTTCTTCTCTCCTCCCCCCAACTTGATTGAAATTGAGTTTTTCTCTTGTGTGGATGTGTATTAGTTCATCTACTGGCCTTCATATTGAGTACATAGGAGACTTGCTTTTCCATTCTTGTGATACTTTAAAGAGAATGTTCTCCAACTCTATCCAGGTTAATAGAAAAGATGTAAAGTCTCCATCTTTTCCTCAGAGTCAAAGCATTCTGTAATAGACATACTCTTATTTGACAATGTGTTACTTTTTTGCATCAGTATTATTATTATTATTATTGTTGCTCAATATTTTGTTGTAGCAATTGTCTGATTTCTTTTCTGAATGTATTTCTCTTCGTTCATTACTTTATGAGGAGGTTTTTGTTTCTAGTCCTTACCTTAAACATTGTTATTGTTATTAAAAAATAATAAAGATGTAAAGTCCCCATCTTTTTATAGCTGAATAGTATTCCATGACATACATATACCAGAGTTTATTAATCCATTCCTGGGTTGATGGGCACTTGGGTTGTTTCCACATCTTGGCAGTTTTTGAACTGAACTGTGATAAACAATCCAGTGCAAATGTTCTTGTGATAAAATAATTTTATTTTCTTCTGTGTAGAAGCTTAGTAATGGGATTGCGTGATCAAATGGAAGGTCTATTTCGAGTTCTTTGAGGATTCTCCATACTTCTTTACGAAGAGGCTGTATGAGTTTGCAGTCCTACCAACAGTGTAAGAGTGTTCCCTTCTTTCCACATCTGTGCCAGTATCTGCAGCGTTGGACTTCATTCTCCATCTTAAAAATGTACTTACCTGTGTCTCAGGCAGAACTTGAGCCTCCTAAGGTCTGGGACCCTTTCTTACATATCTTTGTAATTCTTCCCAAACAAACTGAGAGAAGTTGTGCAGAGAATTCAGGTAAAAAATCCCAGGGACGGTGGAACTTAGTCATGGGAACTAGGACGAGTGCCAGCATCTTTGAAGATGACAGATGTTAATAAGTAATCAGATAAACCATATAAAGATATAGTAAATTTCACTTGTTAGCAGAAGTGTTTGGTGGCTGGCTTTGGTACGTGGGAGCCCAAGCTTCTGCCACACCCAGGATGTAATCAGTGTGCTTACCTTTTCTGGGGGGGTGCTGCTCAGACAGTCTCAGGAACTTGAGGGTCACTCTTTTTTTTTTTTTTTTGGTTTTTGGCTAAGGCTGGGTTTGAACCCGCCACCTCCGGCATATGGGACCAGCGCCCTACTCCTTGAGCCACAGGCGCCGCCCAAGGGTCACTCTTAAAGACCTCCAGTTGACTCCGTGCTGAGAACAGTAGTAATTTGCCACCTCTAACTATCAGGCAATATTTTGAGCATTTCAAGCGGTTACTTCAAATGTGTCTGTTCCATTTAACTTTAGACTGTGTGTTATTTTATCATCTGACTCTAAGGGTACAGAGAAAGTGAAGGGCATGATCCCCTAGTTGTTGGGACTCTCCAGAAATGGCAAAAGGAGCAACTCTTTGGTAGTACGAGGCATCTCCCAGCTTAGTTGGTCACCCTTTTCCCTGAAGACTGGGATACCATGGAACCACACTTTGGGACCTCTGATAATGCTTTTATTTTACTGAGAAAACAGCTGAGGCCTGGCCAGATGAGTCACAAGACTAGAAGTGACAGAGCTGAGACCTCTAGAACCAGGTCGCCTGGCTCTGAGGCCCGAGTGTGAGAAAGTAGAAAGAAGCCTTGGAGTGTGTGGGTGTCTGTGCAAGTGGCTGGAATGTCACTGGGCTGCAAGTAGGGTTTGCTTCTGTGTCCCTGCACCCTGCCCACCTTCCAACAGCATTTGGCCTCTGCAAGACACCCCTGCCCAGCACCTGGTGATTCCAGGCCATTCAGAAGTCCATGCTGACTCCTTCCTATTTTCTGTGACCCAAGCAGAATTTAGTATAAGGTACATTTCCTGCCCTCCAACATCAGAGGAATTATTCCAAAAAGGAGCTGCTCTCGGGGTGAGTGGTGGTGGTAGGGGAGCTGGGAGGGGAGGCCCTGGGGTTCAGGCTCCCTTGCCAGCTCTCAGATCACTCTGTTCTGGCTCAGCCCTGGGCTGCCCTTGGATGTGGCTGTAAGCGGCCACACCCCTCTTTCTGCCTCTGGCAGGGAGCTCTTGGAAACAGGAGTTATTTGGAACCCAAAAGTAAACAGCCTAGCCTCTCCCCAGGGCCTGGGGTGGCTGCTGCCTGGGCAGGAAGAGGTTGGTGCCAGGAGCTGCTCAGATGGTCCGCAAAGGCTCTCTGGGGGGACACAGTGGGCTGGGAGCCAGCTGTGGGGCAGAATTTGGTGGCCAGAGGGACACTGCTAAGGTAATTGGAGGCGTGACTTCTAGGCGCACACTGTGGGGCTGAGGTCAGAAAGGAAGCAAAACTTACATCCTCTTCCTCATGTTTGCTTCTCAGCTGTGCAACTTGGAGTTGGAAGCAACCAGAATAGCTCTTGCCTTTGAGTAAGAGCAGGTGCCACCATCCTCATTTGAGCTGTGACTCCCCAGGGTCCCACAGGGGAGGGACCACAGGCCATCTCCATCAGGCAGCTCCATCTCCATCACCTCTCCTCCGCCCGGCCCGGGACGCTCCCATCATTTCACTCCTGCTGTTTGTGTGATTGCGACTCCCATGCGTGGGTCCCTTTGGGGTGTCAGGCAGTGTGTTTGGCCCTTTGTGTACTTGTGGGCACCGCCCAAGCAGAGCAGCATCTGGGGTGAGCGGTCCAGGAGTTAGAGAGAGGGGGTGCGGGAGCTTGCTGGAAGCAGGCCACACTCGTTTTCTCCACCGCCCTAACCTGCCCGTTGCCCTGACACATCTGGCTGAGCTCATACGGAGCTTCTTAAGCAGATAAGGCTTCGACTCTGAGATCTTCCTGATAGGTGTGGGAAGCTGGATGGTCCCCACAGGGTGGGGCCCAGAGTGGAAGGCAGGATTTCAACTTGCAGCTTCCTGATGACTCAGGAAATGTCCTCCGGGGACACCCATGCTGTTTCACTCCTGCTATTCGTGTGATTGCGACTCCCCTGCATGGGTCCTGTGGGGTGTCAGGCAGTGCGTTTGGCCGTTTGTGCACTTTTAATCACTCTGCAGACGCGGGGAGTTAGATACTACCACACACGTTTTGTAGGTGGGAAATCCGAGGCTGTCTTGCCTGTGGACCCCCTAAAGGAAGTGTCAAAAAATTGAAATGCCGAGTTCTATCTCATTGGTCCACACCTGTACCCTCCTCCCAGCAGAGTGAATGCTCATTTACTCTTTTTTCCCTCTTTCCCTTTTTTCTTCCTTGCCTGTGCCCACTAAACATTTATTACCTGCCTGTCTCGTCCACTCCACTCTCAAGGATAATTCAGGGTTGACGCTATGAGAACTTTCCAATAAATTATCCCTTAGCATCGCCATAAAGGGAAAATTGCTCTTGAGAGGTGTGTTGTGGGTTTTGTAATAAGAGAAACTCAGAAAACCTCCTAGGCCATTTTCTAAGGTGTTAATTTCCCGGGAATATCCCCCTGCAGTTCACATCCGCTCAGCATCCCTCAGCATCCCCGAGCAGCCCAGGTCTGCCTGCTGCTGACACAGAAGCATGAACCTTCCAGCAAGCACCTGCATCCTTTAATTACCCCAAAGATCTAAAGCAAGGAACAACTTTGAAGATGGTTCAGAGGTACCATGGAACTTTCCTACCCAGATACAAAGATTCTTTTGTTTTCAAAACTAACAGGAGCTCAAATCCAAAGAGTATTTTTTTCTTTTTATATTTTTGAGAAAATGGAACAGAGCCACTAAAGAAGATTACAGACATTATGGGAAGTAATCACATATTTACATGGTTTAAAGTGTTTTGCTGGAGAGATTTCAGACTGTCAGGTTTTAAGTAGCAGTTTTTCTTGGTTCATGATGCATTAATATTTGTTCCTCTGGCAGTGGTGGGAAGGAACCACAGGTTACGTTTTACAATCCAAAATCCAGCCCCGTGGGCCTGAGAAATGGCAGCTGTACAGAACTTCACTACAAATCAGATTTATTTATTTATTTTTTTGAGACAGACTCTCACTCCATTGCCCTGGATAGATGCCCACAGCAACCTCAAACTGTTGGTCTCAAGCAATCCTCTTGCCTCAGCCTCCCAAGTAGCTGGGACTATAGGTACCCACTGTAATGCCCAGCTAGTTTTTCTACCTTTTTTTTTTTGTAGAGACAGAGTTTCACTTTATGGCCCTTGGTGGAGTGCCATGGCATCATACAGCTCACAACAACCTCCAACTCCTGGGCTTAAGCGATTCTCTTACCTCAGCCTCCCAAGTAGCTGGGACTACAGGTGCCTGCCACAACGCCCGGCTTAGTTTTTCTACTTTTAGTAGAGACAGGGACTCACTCTTGCTCAGACTGCTCTCAAACTCCTGAGCTCAAGCAGTCCACCGGCCTCAGCCTCCCAGAGTGCTAGGATTATAGGCATGAGCCACAGTGCTGGCCTGCAAAAGAAATTTTTAAAAAGTAAATTGGCGTCAGGAACTATTTCATTTATTCAGTGACCGTGAGAAACCAGAACTTGAATTGAGACTACAGAGCGTTTGCTTTTACAACCTGCTCCCCTCCCCTCCAATCTCTTCTCCCTTCTGTTTTTCTATGTTGGATCATATTCTTGGGATACGCAAGCTAGAAAAGGCTTTGTAGGACATGGTTAAGTGCCTTGGCCCTTTGGGGTTTGTATGGGTTTGTGTGAAGGTAGGCAAGTTATTTCAACTTGGCCAGTGTCAGGTGTCTCATGGGAGAAATTGTAGGTCTGGAATAAAGAGGGAGTAGAATAATCTACACACTGCACTTGGAATGGTACCTAGCAGAGAGGCCGTGCCAGCAGCAGCCGTTTGCCGTTATTACTTTTCTTATTTTTGCTGTAATTCTGCATCCTTGCCTTCCAGGTCCTTATCCTCCAACAGAGGGGTCATTCAAGTAAATAACATTTTCATCTGTGATGGAGATAAAGATGGGAGTGTTAGATGGGCATAACCCAGACTGGGTGGGCCAAGGAAGTCTTCCTAGAGGAAGGAAGTGATGGCCCGCCCATGTCTTAATACAATGGTCCCCAACCTTTTTGACACCAGGGACTGGTTTCATGGAAGACATTTTTTCCATAGACAGGGAGGTGGCAGGACAGTGTTAGATTCACAGAAGGAGCACGTAACCTGGATCCCTTACATGTGCAGTTTACAGTAGGGCGTGTGCTCCTATGAGAATCTCGTGCCACCTGATGTGACAGGAGGTGGAGCTCAGGCAGCCGTGTGAGCAGCCGGGAGCAGCTGTAAATACAGATGACGCTTTGTTCCTCTCCTGCTGGGCAGCCTCCTTCCTAACAGACCAGGGGCCGGTTCTGATCCACAGCCCAGAGGTTGAGGACCACAGTCTTAAAAGACAGATTACAGTGATCAAAGAGATTTTGGTGATGGGGAAGGGGAGCTTGTTGTGCCTGAGAAAATGTACTTAAAAACAGAAAAAGGGTCAGCAGAGAGTCCTAGAAGCTAGGCATGAGAGAAATTTCAAGAGCAAAGAAGTGATAGACTATCAAACACTCCAGAGAGTTTGAGGAGAATGAAGATTTGAAAGTATCCACTGAATTTAGCAACAGTGAAGTTATTTGTTCTTCCGTAAGGACCATTTTTTTTTTTTTTTTTTGTAGAGACAGAGTCTCACTTTATGGCCCTCGGTAGAGTGCCCTGGCCTCACACAGCTCACAGCAACCTCCAACTCCTGGGCTTAAGCGATTCTCTTGCCTCAGCCTCCCGAGCAGCTGGGACTACAGGCGCCCGCCACAACGCCCGGCTATTTTTTTATTTTATTTTATTTTTTTTGGTTGTGGTTTGGCCGGGGCCGGTTGGAACCCGCCACCCTGGGTATATGGGGCCGGCGCCTTACTGACTGAGCCACAGGCGCAGCCCTCGTAAGGACCATTTTTATCAAGTGGTGAGGAGGCAGCCCGGTGGTGTGCTCTTGGGGTGGGGGTCGGGAGGAGGAAGATGACCTGACTTACAGCACTTACCTATTTCCCTGGTGTAAATGCTCCCAACATGACTGATTTAAAGCCACCAACTTGAGGTCCCCGAGTCCAGATTAGGTAGGGATACTTGCAATCCTACCTCTGAGACAGTTCTGCTGGCCCGGAGCATGGATGAAGAAGCTTGCCCACACAGCCAGCATACCTTTTCAAACAGGGGCCACAGCTGGACCTTGCTGCTGACATCTGGCTCTCTGTCTCTCTGGGCCACAGCCCGATTCTTTGGTGCTCTTTCCCCTTTCTTCTGTCATCTGCCTCTCAGAAGAAGTTACCATCTTACTGTGAAAAGCTTAGGCCCGCCTTGTTTAATACTAAATACAGTAGAACCCTCTGTAGCTGACCACTTCCTTAGGTTGACCTGGTTTTCACAGAGCAGACATGCACTACATGTACTTATCAGTACAGTAGGCCGGGTTCCTTATGTATTGACCAGTCTGTTGCAGTCCCTTGCGGGGGAGGGGTTAACTTACAGAGGTTCTACTGTATCTAAAGGGACATCAAGGGGCGGCACCTGTGGCTCAAAGGAATAGGGCGCCGGCCCCATATACCGGAGGTGGTGGGTTCAAACCCGGCCCCAGACTAAATAAATAAATAAATAAATGGACATCAAGAAAGGAGGGGTTTGAACAGAAAGAGCTGGCAAGTCTGTCTCTACCACATTTCAAGGCACAGGGTGTCCTGACCATGTTAGGGACCATGTTAGCACTGGAAGGTGACCTTTCATTTCTCGACTACCCAGATGGATGATCTGACTTCTTAATCTGGTCTCTCACGTAGACCTCTCTTACTTGAGTGAAAATATGTATATTATCCAACCATCCTGAATTTTCCCATCTTCTTTCTGGTTATATATCTCAGTTTGAAATTCTGCTTTAACTTTCTGTCTAATGTATCAGTTTTCCATGAATTTGGTTAATGGGATTCAAGACCTGATTCAAGACCTTAACCTCCCATTAAGGCAGGGGTGTCCAACCTGTAGCCCCCGGGCCTCATGCTGGTTTTGTGAAGGTGTTGTTGTGCTTATCTGTGATGTTAGGTATCATAAAAAGTAGGCACAGACTTTTTTTTCCCAAATGGATTTCGTGTTTACGTACTTAATGTGTGGTCCCCAGACAATTCTTATTATTCTTCCACTGTGCAGCAGAAAGGAAAAAGGGGGTCACCTCTGATTTAGGGGAGATGAAAACAGAAAACACTAGCACAGCACTCAGTGTACACAGGGCACTTAGAAGGACTTTCCATGTTAAAATAAACTCAAGAGGGCTCCATTTTATTGATGAAGAAACTGACACTTAGAGATATTTAGTGATTTGTCCCCGATTACACAGCGAGTGAGTGTCAGCAGCAGGATTTGAATGTAGGCCTTTGGCCCTGCAGTCTGTTTTTCTAACCACTGCCTTATGCTAGCTCCTAGCTGGTGATTTCCCGAGTTGAGACCCTGGATCCTTGGACTCCATCTAGTGCCCCCACCCCCAGCCTTAAAGAGCCTCCTCCCACTTTCAAATTCTAGCATCCCTACCCCTTCAGCTCCTCTGTCCTCACCTACTTTCTTTGGTTTCTGGGGATGAATCTGTGCACACGCTTGCACCGATGTGCCTTGGTGTGAGGAGGCTCAGCCCGGGCCTGTGAACATCTCCGACTAGGAGGGGCTGTGGTACCTACCAGCCCAGAATGAAGCCCATCCCTTCTGCACCCCCAGTACCTTGCATGGCTCAGAATGTCATTTGAGTTTTCTTTCGCCCCAGGTTATCCTGATAATACTTTATTTCTCCACTTCATGGAGCACTTCATTTCTGAGGCCAGGCCATAAGAGGCTAATAAAAAGGAACTGGCTGGATGCCGTAGTAAAAATAAAAAGCACTCGCTCTTCAGAGTCTCCGTGGTTCTTCAGCGCTCTGCAAGAAAACAAAGGAGGCTTTCCGTGTTCCCTTTTCCTTGGGACCTCCAGGGAGCGCTGCTGTGAGCTGTTCTCTTGGGAACGTCCACTTGGAAAACTCTGGCTGGAGAAAAAGGTACTCCCAGGGTTGTGGAGAAGCCTCATGGAGGAGGAAAAGTAAACTCTGAGGCAGAGGGAAGGTTTGATACCTTCCAGCAAGTTCACACGTCTCTCATCCTAGGTTTGGTTTTAATGCTGTGGGGTCATTGGTGCCCTGGCTGTACCAGGAAATTAGAGGTCAAAGACAGCTAGGTTTCCCCTGCTTTTCCTAGTCGAGGAAGAATACTTTCAGAGAGAAAGGTGTTCCTTCTGCTAAGGGCACAGAAACAGCAGTAGATACGTCTGCTGGACCCCCTGGGCAGGTCCATCTACTTCTGTGGGCACTAGTGTCCTCACCACATAATGAAAGGTTGGAACTACACAGTACCCCATAGACCTAAACTCTTTTCATGATTTTCTTGCCAGTGTAAAATTCTGATAGAGACTTTCTGTGTTGTTAATAGTATTGTATTTTTTTACCCCCAAACCTCTAATTTGGCACATGGGTCCTATAAAGCCTGTACATCACAAGGACCCATTTTTGGAGATTCTATCTTTAGGGAGCATGATTGCTAAATAGGATGAATGTCCTGGTCTCTGTGACTAGAGCTAACTAGGTGGCGTATGGGGACAGGTGTCCCTGTCCCTTGATCATTGGCAGGAATAAAAGTAGGTAAAGCACAAGACTGAACATTCACTTTTCTCTACAGTTTAGGGATAATTGATCCCACCCCTGTCCAAGTACTCAATTTATAGCATCCTTACATCATCTCTAGCAGCTTCAAGATTTCAGGAAACTTTATAAAAAGCCCGCTTGTTCCATAAACAAGGTTAGGAATCTTTATCCAGAATTTATGTCTTCCAAAATTGGCATCCAGGTGTGATAGATGGCTCCTTAAAAACGCAGCTGTCACCTACCACAGCAGCCCAGCAGTGGTAATATCACCATCATTGCCGTTCCGTGAAACTACGAAAAGCCATTAAACAAAAATGGGGCCATGTTATTGAAAAGCCTGATTACATTTTCATCATAATAAAATATGTGGTATGGCCTTGTACACTGCAAACCTTTTCTATTTTGAAACTTTAGAATCCATTTCAGCACTTTGACCGTACAGCAGTTGAGGGTCAGAAGGAATTATTTCTTGTTGCTATCCACCACGTAGCTGTATTAACTCTTATTCTTCCAGAAGGAAAAGCTATGTCTTGGTTATTCCAAAAACAAAAGAATTAAAAAGTAAATAAATTAAGGAGCCATTAACGGCACAGCATGGTAAGGCTTAAGGGTGCCGTGCCTGAATTCAAATGAAGCCGAGGGCATGAATTTTACTTATTCTATTCCTCTGTTATTTCTTTCTTAATTCCTGTGAATACTGGTCCCTATTTCCAATGCCATAGAATCACTGGCTCATGAGAACATCAGATGGAAGGCTCCTAGATGGTCTGGGGGACATCTTCCAACGTAGGAAGATAATTTGTTAAGTCCTAGACGGAACTGTCAGGAATGGAGAGTTCACTACCTTCCAAGGCAGCACCCTCTTTTGGGGGGACAATGTAACTATTAGGAAATTCATTCTTACATTTGAATCTCTTGCTTTATAAACTTTCCCCATGGCTATTAGAACATATAATGATTATAACAGTAGGTAATTTTATTGAGTGCTTACTATGGTCTAAGCACAGTGGTTAGGACTTAGATACCTCCTTGTTTAATCTTTGAAAAAGTTTTTCTAGAAAGCAAAGGACAAACTTGAGAGGCAGAGAGCAGGATGTGACTTGCCTAGTAAGTCTGTCACAGGGACTGTGTTCTTGGGCCTCCTCCTGTTTTCCCCTGGCCCACTTTCTACACTCACTTCCTTAGTCCCCCCACCCCAGGGGTATCATTTTCATACCCCCTACTTGTCTCTTTGTAATGTTTCCTGTTATATAACAGAAGTCATTACTAGAGCTAACTCTGGATACTTTAGATGTAAACTGACCTTTCCAACAAATGTATAATGGGAACTTTTCCTGGCCAAATTCTGGACAAAAATGTTCAAATGGTTAAAGGATCACATTTCCTTTTTTTGTGGCAGATATATCATGTTATTATTGTTATTTTTTGCTATAGTTGAGGTTTTTTTAAAACTAAAATCCACAGGATTCTACACACACACACACAAACTCACTCGTTATTAAACAAAGACAGGCGGTGCAGGGCATGGTTAAGAGGAGCCAGACTAGCTCAGGTTGTCACACCCGCTTCTCCACTTTGTAACCATGTTACTTTGAGCAATTCACTTGACCTCTCTGTGCCTCGGTTTCCTCATCTGTAAAATGGGAAGCCAGTAGTACTTCCTTCCTTTGGTTGTAGGAAGCGAATTAATCCTTGTTAGCACTTAGAACACAAACTGCCGTGCAGCAAGTGTTCAGGAAATGTTGTCATTCTTGTGCTCTGGCTTTGTCGTTGGTGTGTAATGAATCCAGATCACTGACAAAACTATTAAACTGTGGATTGACGTTATATACACATTTAACCAAATTCAACTACACGCATCTCTTCTGTGTAATTAAACATACTGTAAAGTTATATTTTTATGTGCTCTGTATTTTGTTATAGCCATAGTTATGTATATATTACAAAGTTCTAAATATGTATGGGGTTGGATCATAAAAACAGGCACACTGTATTTTTTTTTTTTTTTATTGTTGGGGATTCATTGAGGGTACAATAAGCCAGGTTACACTGATTGCAATTGTTAGGTAAAGTCCCTCTTGCAATCATGTCTTGCCCCCATGAAGTGTGACACACACCAAGGCCCCACCCCCCTCCCTCCGTCCCTCTTTCTGTTTCCCCCCCCATAACCATAATTGTCATTAATTGTCCTCATATCAAAATTGAGTACATAGGATTCATGCTTCTCCATTCTTGTGATGCTTTACTAAGAATAATGTCTTCCACGTCCATCCAGGTTAATACAAAGGATGTAAAGTCTCCATTTTTTTTAATGGCTGAATAGTATTCCATGGTATACATATACCACAGCTTGTTAATCCATTCCTGGGTTGGTGGGCATTTAGGCTGTTTCCACATTTTGGCGATTGTAAATTGAGCTGCAATAAACAGTCTAGTACAAGGGTCCTTATGATAAAAGGATTTCTTTCCTTCTGGGTAGATGCCCAGTAATGGAATTGCAGGATCAAATGGGAGGTCTAGCTCGAGTGCTTTGAGGTTTCTCCATACTTCCTTCCAGAAAGGTTGTACTAGTTTGCAGTCCCACCAGCAGTGTAAAAGTGTTCCCTTCTCTCCACATCCACGCCAGCATCTGCAGTTTTGAGATTTTGTGATGTGGGCCATTCTCACTGGGGTTAGATGATATCTCAGGGTTGTTTTGATTTGCATTTCTCTAATATATAGAGATGATGAACATTTTTTCATGTGTTTGTTAGCCATTCGTCTGTCGTCTTTAGAGAAAGTTCTATTCATGTCTCTTGCCCATTGATATATGGGATTGTTGGCTTTTTTCATGTGGATTAATTTGAGTTCTCTATAGATCCTAGTTATCAAGCTTTTGTCTGATTGAAAATATGCAAATATCCTTTCTCATTGTGTAGGTTGTCTCTTTGCTTTGGTTATTGTCTCCTTAGCTGTACAGAAGCTTTTCAGTTTAATGAAGTCCCATTTGTTTATTTTTGTTGTTGTTGCAATTGCCGTGGCAGTCTTCTTCATGACGTCTTTCCCCAGGCCAATATCTTCCAGTGTTTTTCCTATGCTTTCTTGGAGGATTTTTATTGTTTCATGCCTTAAATGTAAGTCCTTTATCCATCTCGAATCAATTTTTGTGAGTGGGGAAAGGTGTGGGTCCAGTTTCAGTCTTTTACATGTAGACATCCAGTTCTCCCAACACCATTTATTGAATAGGGAGTCTTTCCCCCAAGGTATGGTCTTGTTTGGTTTATCGAAGATTAGGTGATTGTAAGATGTTAGTTTCATTTCTTGGTTTTCAATTCGATTCCAAGTGTCTATGTCTCTGTTTTTGTGCCAGTACCATGCTGTCTTGAGCACTAGGCACACTGTATTTTTATGGACAATTTAAAGAATTTTCAAGGGAAATTCTGACTACCATATACATAATTTTTGCCTTTCTTGCTGACCTTATAGACTAGCATCTTTTTACATCTTGACAGAGTCTTTAGTCTGTGTTAAGAAGTCTGTGATAAACCACTGGAAATTCACCATCCCATCTCCCCAGGTGACTACCCATTTCTATGGCCCCTTAATAGCTTATTAACAATGATGAAACCAGTATGGAAGGGCTCTAGGGCTATTAGCTATTGTCATACAGAGAAACACATGTGTCTCATGTCCTCTGATTCTTTGAGTTACTAGCCAAACCAGCTACTGGTATTAAAAACCACTGACATGGAAGAGTCAGCCCAAAGTCTCCACCCTTAAAAATAAAGGTGTGTGTTCAAATAATTACAGCACATTACCAGCAGTCATCACCTCAGCAGGCGTCCAGACCTGAGGGTTTTCCGAGAAGGTAACCTTTGAGATGCCTTTTTTTTTTTTTTGAAACAGAGTCTCACTCTGTTGCCCAGGTTAGAGTGCTGTGGCATCAGCCTAGCTCACAGCAACCTCAAACTCCTGGGTTCAAGCAGTCCTCTTGGCCTCAGCCTCCCAGGTAGCTGGGAATACCGTGCACACCATGACGCCAGCTAATTTTTCTGTGTTTAGTAGATATGGGGTCTTGCTCTTGTTCAGGGTAGTCTAAACTACTGAGCTTAAGCAGTCCTTCCACCTCGGCCTCCCAGAGTGAGGATTACAGGCAAGAGCCACCATACCTGCCCTTGGTGATGGGTTTTAAAGGTTTAGAAGAGAGCCAGGTGCGGAGGCTCCTTTTTTTTGGTCCAGCTGCTCAGGAGGCTGAGGTAGCAGGATCGCTTGAGCCCAGGAGCTCAAGGCTGCAGTGAGCTATGATTTTGCCACTGTATTCAAGCCTGTGTGACAGAGTGAGACCCGTCTCTTTAAAAAAAAAAAAAAAAAGATTTGGAAGGAAGGCTGAAGGGCTGAGCTGGAAGACCCCGAACCCATTGTGAGCAGAAGTGGCGTATAGGAAGCCTGGGAGCCCAAGAGGGTATTTGGAGCAAGGAACAAGGAATCTGTGTGGTGGGAGGATGGGAGCGGGGAGGCATGAAGAGTGAAGCAGGGCAGTGCAGGAGACCCCAGCCCCTCAGGAGGTTGGGAGTCATTGATCTCTGTAAGCAGAAGGAACTTTTTTTCTTTTTTTTGAGACAGGATCATGCTTTGTTGCCCTTGGTAGAGTGTCATGGCATCACAGCCCATAGCAACCTCAGACTCTTGAGCTCAAGCAAGTCTCTTGCCTCAGCCCCCCAGGTAGCTGGGACTATAGGTGTCCACCACAACACCCAGCTATTTTTAGAGATGAGATGTTGTGCTGGCTCAGGCTGATCTTGAACCTGTGAGCTCAGGCAATCCACCCACCTCGGCCTCCCAGAGTGCTAGGATTACAGGTGTGAGCCACCGGGCCCCAGCCAGAACTCACTGCTTCTAACTCTTGACTGAGGTTCTCTACTTTTTATATTCCATTTCAGTATGAAAATATATTTGAGTAATTAATTCTGCCAAATAGAATTTCTAAAAGAAAGTTGTTTAAGTTCTTTGCCCCTCTTTGGAAGTGGAACGAAGGACTCTGAGTGTGTGTGTATGTAGGTACATGTAGAGGTGTGTGAGTGTGTGTATGGATGTAGTTGTATATGAGTGTGCATGTATGTGTGTGTTCAAAATATAGTTAAAAGTTAGTAAAAAAATGAAGAAATGAAATTAATTTTCCTGTTAGGGAAATATGAGCAACCTTAAATAATATATTTCTTATATGATGTTTCAAAATTGAATGAATAACAAACCTCAAATTACCTTGGTCAGTAATTAGAGTAGTTAACCTTTATCCATGAATTAGCTTATTTAATCCTCAAATTAGCCTCTCAGCTAGCTACTATTTTTACCCACCCTTCCTAGGAAAATCGAAAGGACAGAGAGTTCAGATACCTTCTGGCCAATTAGGGAGTGGAGGAGCCCTGGATTATATGACACCCACTTCAGTGGTATTTGTTAAGCAAATAGCATGTGTGTTTGGGGTGGGGAAGGGGGAAGATAGTGGAGGAGGTTTGGCCTCTGGATTGCTCTTCAGTGTTTATCCCTGTCTGGTCACAAGTGATCAAGGTGTGTTGTAGCCAACGAAGCATTTGACCATGACCTTCTCATAAGCCAGGTGAGTGGTAGGTTTTTTTTTTTTTTTCCTCAAGGATGCAAGCAGCTGACAGGATTTGGAGAAGTTATTAGGTGAAATGCCTTTAGGCTTGGCTGTCAACTTCCTAGCATTGACAGCAAAGGAAACATGATTTTGATTAGTAAGCCCTCTAACTGATTAACTGGTTGTATTATTTTCATGTAATAAAATACAATTGTGTCTTTTCACAATGACCAAAGCAATGTGTGTTTATAGAAGACAAATTAGAAAAAGATACATAAGCAAAGAAGAGGAAAAACATTCATAACCTCACTCTCCAGAAACTTCCATTATTAACTGTGGTATCTTTTATGGTAAATATCATCATTTATTAACCTCCCCAATGCCAGAATATATTAGCATCAGCCTTTCATTGGAGCGTGAGAATGAGGAGCCAGATACATGTGGAATGGCGGCCTCTGAGCATGACAGCTGTACTTTTTTGCTTTCAGGAGGGCTGTATACTCCCATACGTGACACCGGGGCCAAATGTCTAGCTCCATAGTGGTGAGCACGCCCCTACCTCGGCTTTCCAGTTGCTAACATACCTGCTGGGTTATTTTCTTCTCCTCCAAAAAAAAAGAAAAAGAGCGTCTCTGATTGATCCACAATAAAAATTTTGAACCATCATAAAAGGCGAAGTGAGAGGGAGAAAAGACGGCGTCTCTCACATGCTGGTGTTTCTGCTGGTGAAATCCTTGAGATCCATTAGTGCCTTTTCAAAGTGAAACATGAAGTAATACGCTCTTCAAACCATTAATTTTATGATCCTCAACAATTGGATAAGAGCAGTTTATTTGTACTGATTTTGGAATGTCAATTCAAAATTATCTCTCTAACTTCTCAACAAGGTCTAGGATAGAATGGTGTCACTGTTTACGTAACTGTTTACTTATTTTATATTAGTTTGTTTTGGACCTGGATATCAAGAGATGACTTCGTTAGACCCACCAGTCATGGCTGTGGTGAGGGACAGATTGGGGCTCCTCTTCTTCTTTTTTTTTTTTTAACTGCCCATCAACCTTCCCTTCTCAATCCTTTCTCTATGGATCACCATAATCGACTTTATAAATCTCTGGAATTCTCCTAAATATTTTCCTTTGGTGGTGTGTGTGCTTGTACATTTGTGTTTTTAATTTACATGAATGTTATTCTTCTATAGATTCCATTCTGTTACTTAGCATTCTCACTGTTTCTAACATGTGGCCATGCTTCTGTATTTAACCTTGTTCATTGTTTACAGCTGCTTCCACTCCATTTTCTCTTCATCTTCCTCATGATGGATGTCTGGGTTTCCTCACACCCCTATCTCCATGACAAATACCATAGATATGTGGTCCTCAGGCCCTGGGCCATGGGCTAGTACTTATGCCTGGGCTGCTCCTGCTCCGAGGCCTGTTAGGAACCCGGCTGCACAGCAGGAGGTGAATGAGTGAAGCTTCGTCTCTGTTTACAGCCACTCCCCTCCTGTCACAGCAGTGGCAGCATTAGATTCTTGTAGGAGTGCAAAACTTACTGTAAACTGCACATGTGAGGGATCTAGGTTATATGCTCCATGTGAGAACCTAAACCACCCCACCCCAGTTCATGCAAAAACTATGTTCCATGAAACTGGTCCCTGGTGCCAGAAAGATTGGGGACCACTCCCATAGCTGAACACCATTATGCATGCCCCTGCATGGACTTGTGGGGGAATTTCTTGGGAGCCTCACGTTCAGGAGAAGGCACACATATACTTAGTTTTATTAAGTAATGCTGGATTATTTTTTAGGTGGTATTTATGCTTGGAGTTTAGAGGGATTCATGAGAAAAACTACAAGGGACTCTACTCAAGAAGTTTAAAATTAGTGTGGGAAGAATGTGACAATAAAGAGAAATATTTGGGAATAGTAATAGTAGTTACCATCTATTCTTTGCCATGTGCCAGCCATTTACATGTGTCATCTCCATCCTCATAACCCTACGAGAGAGGGTTATTCTGTTTTACTGTTAAAGCAAAGACAGTTCACAGTGTGAACTGTGATGAGTAAATTGCTCAGTGACGCACAGCAAGAATGCTTCAGCCCTGCGGTTTAACCTGGGCTTCTCTTACTCGAAAATCTCTGTTTTCAGTGCTGTGCAGTCTTACCTCCCAAGGTGAGATCTCCGGTTTTATTTTTATTTTTGTTATATTTTTATTTTTGGGGACAGAGTTTTATTCAGTTACCTTGGGTAGAGTGCTATGACATAATAGCTCATAGCAACCTCAAACTCTTGAGACTGAGCAGTCCTCTTGTGTTACACTCCTGAGTAGCTGGGACTACAAGTTCCTTCCACGACCCCAGGCTAGTTTTTCTATTTCTAGTAGAGACAGGGTCTCGCTCTCACTCAGGCTGATCTTGAACTCCTACCTGGAAATTTGAGGGATCCCCCTGCCTCAGTCTCCCAGAGTGCTAGGATTATAGGTGTGAGCCACCTCGCTAGGCCATGAGATCTGTTTTTGTTTTTTTTTTAATGAAGCCTTGGCCTATAGCAGGTACCCTACAAATACTTTTAAATTATTAATTGAAATAACAATGGCTAATATTTTTGAGTAATGTCTGAAAAACTGTTTAAATAGTTGATGTCTAGTAAACTGTTTCGGTCTCACTATAATCCTCTGAAGTTTCTATTATTACTATTATCTCTCTTTTGCTCTGGAGGAAACTAAAAGTGTGAACAATTTGACCAAATCCACACAGAGCTAGATTTTTAATCAAACGTTTTATTCTGAGATAATTTTTGATTCACATGTAATTGTAAGAAACGATACAGAGAGATTGCAGAAACCCTTTCCGAAGATTTCCCCCAATGGTTAGCGTCTTGCAAAACTGTAGTACAGGGGTGTAACCAGGATATTGACATGGACACAGTCACTGTATGGAAACTTCCAGGATTTTTCAGAGTGCCCTTTTGTAGCAAATCCACTTCCCTCCTGTTGTCACCCCCTGCTTCAACATCTGACAGTTTGTAATGTGCTCAGCGTTTCTATGGTTTTGTCATTGCAAGGATGTTGTACAAACGGAATCTTACAACACGTACCCTTTTGAGATTTTCCTTTTCACTCAAAATTCTCTGGAGATTCACCCAGGTTGTTGCATGTGAAGTCCATTCCATTTTATTGCTGAGTATTCCATGGTATGGGTGTAGCATACGACACATTGTTTCCAGTTTGGGGCTATTAAAAACAAAGTTGCTGTAAACATCCACATACAGGTACTTGAATGAACATAAATATTTTATTTCTCTGGGATAAATGTCCAGGAGGTCAGTTGCTGAGTTGTGTGGTGGTTGCTTGTTTAATCTTTAAAGAAAATGCCCAGCTGTTTGGCTCTGAATGTCTGTATCATTTTACATTCCCACCATCAGTGCATGAATGATCCTTTCTCTGCATCTTCACCAGCATTTGATGTTGCCAGCATTTTGTTGTTTTAGCCGTGCTGCCAGGTGTGATGATCTCTTACTGTAGTTTTAATTTCCATTTCCCTAATGACCAGTAATGTTGGCCATCCTTTCATGTGCCCATTTGCTGTTTATCTTCTTTGGTGAAGTGTTTCTTCTTGTCTTGCGTTGATATTCTAATTGTGTTGTTTGCTTTTTTACTGTTGAGTTTTGAAAGTTCTTTACCCAGTCATTTGTGGGATGTGTGGTTTGCAACTATCTTATCCTCTTGATAGCTTATCTTATCATCTTCTTAATAAGATAATTTACAGAGCAAAAGTTTTTTATTTTAATGAAGTCCAGTTTATCGTTTTAAACATTTTTTTTAGAGCAGCATGCTTTCACTGTTGAGTCTTAAGAACTCTTTGCCTAGCCTTAGATCCTGAAGATGTTCTCCTTATTTTTCCTTCCCTGTCAAGTTTATTTTTATATAAGGTGTGAGATTTAGGTTGAAGTTTACTTTTGTTGCCCATTACTCCAGTGATCTTGCCTATGACTCTAATTGTTCCAGCATATTCTATGCATATAAAAGGCTATCTTTCTCCACTGAATGGCTTTTGCATCTTTGTCAAAAATCAGGTGGGTGTAGGTATATGAGTTTATTTCTACATTCTCTGTTCTGTTCTGTCAGTCTGCGTGTCTGTTTTACGATACCCATCATCTTGATGACTGTAGCTAAATGATGGGTCTTAAAATCAAGTACTGTAGTTATCATTCCCCTCACTGGGTTCTTTTTCAAATTGTTTTAGCTGTATCCTTATTCCTTTTCTGTTTGTGTAAATTTTAGAATAATCTTGTTTATATCTATGACGATATTGGTGGACATTGTGTTAACCTGTCCTTTTGTGGAGACCTGGTATCTTTGCTTTGTTGAGTCTTTTAATCCATGAATACCATACTTGTCTTCGTTTGCTTACATCTTCTTTCATTTCTTTTATCCGTATTGCATGGTTTTCATTAGATAAGTCCTGTACGTGGTTGGTGAGATTTATACCCAAGAATTTCATTTATTGCGAGTGATTTTAATGCTATTGTATTTTAAATGCTGGTGTCCATGCATTCACTGCTAGCATACAGGATTTCAGTAGATTTTTTTGCTAATTTTCCTTGTATCCTGTGACCTTGCTGAACTTACTACCTAGTCCTAGGGTTTTTTTTTTTTTTTGGTGGATGTATGTAGATTACTGGACATTTTTGTATTACATCATGACACTCTTGAACTTGTATAAACCTTCTGTGTTAAATGGCTTTTGCTGACACTGCTCCAGGAGAAGGGGGTGGGTACTGCCTTCTTCCTGGCAGGTGGAGGGAAAGGTCATGTTTTCCACTAGGCTTCCCTGGACACCTGGGGTGGCTGTCCAGTGGGAGTGGAATTCGGGTCTCCTGATTGGTCTCCACTGACTCTGCAGGGGTGGAGAGAAGGCCTTGTTAACCAGCACTGGGGCTGAAAGTCTTAGCACCCTAATGGGCTGTCTTTGACACCACTGTGGGCAGTTGTTGAGGCCCCTTGGTACAGCCTTGGGAGATGGACATGGAGGCTCCCTACTTGGCCTTTGTCGGTGTGGGCGGTGGTGGCCATGTTCTGTTTCGGTGGAGGGAGTCAAGTGGTTGTCCTTTGAAAGTGTGCCTGGCCAGGCTGCCTGGTCCAGTGGCTAGGGAGAAAGTGAGCTTTTGTTGTCTGAGCCCACTGGCATTTCCGGATTACCACCCCTTTCAGCAACAAATATGAGGCAGGAAGGAACCCAGGGGAGCCACCACCAAGTGTTGTTCCTTAGATCCTGATGTCCCTGATTCCTTCTGTCCACCTTGAAGAATCTTGTGTTCGTTTTATATATAACTAAAACCCCTGTTTTAGGTTATATTTAGCAGGAAGAATAGGAAAAAGTACACGTGCTCCTGCTTTTTTGAAGTGGGAGTAGAGAGCTGACTTTGAACCACAACAGTTTAGCAGCTGGGCCTTTGTCCTTAACCCGTCTGCTCTGGGCTCCCCGAAATGAGAGAGAAGCCCGGCCGGATGGTTTGGGAGGCTTTTGTGAAATAAGTCAAACAAGTTAGTCAGCAGATTTTAACAGGTTTTTGAAAAGCTAAGGAAGAAGGGAATTTTCCTTCCTCAAATAGCCCAAGTAGAAGGAGGGTGTAGGGTGTGTTTGAAAAAAGAGGAAAGGGCCCAGCACACAACAGCTAGCAGATGAGGCAGTGAAGTCTCTTGGTTCAGAGATGAAGAGCCTGAGGTAGGAGTAACCACAGTAGACTCTTTCTGCCCCCATAGCCCCCCATTTTCCAAATTCATTAGACCACAAAAACTTTTGCTAAGAGAAATAAATAGCATTCTGGAGAATAAACTGTGGAAAACCACATCATAAAACAAATAGTTGGAAATGGACTATGTCATTGAGAAGTTGGGCCTTTTCCAGTAGCGTGGGACAGTGACACATTTTACATGTCCCACTTTTTCCTCCTCTAAAAGTAGTAAGTGCTCATCAAAATCCCTTTCAGATTGCAAATAGGGAAAGTACTGAAAGTCACCATAATGTAACCTCTTAGAAAAAAATCATTCTTAGCATTTTGATCTTTGTCATTTGAGAGCACCTGCTCATGTATGCAGAGTGACACACCTGCTCTGAGTGTACATTTTCATATTCTATTCTCTTTTATTAAGAACACTTGAGGTCTTCCCTATTAGGAAATTTTCAGGTGTCAGTACATTGTTGTGTCTTTAGCTGGGGTTTTGAAGGATTAGTGAAGATTAAATTTGGACATGTTGAGAGTGTCACATTACAGTCAACCATGCAAGTCGGGATTTGCAAGGCCAGCGTTGTGCACGTGCATAAAGCTAGACGTATAGAACCGCAGAGGTCATCCAGGTTGGTTCCTTCTATTCAATTACTGTTGTTTTGTTGACTTTTTAATAGGAAAATTAATATGTACTCATCATAATAAGTCAAATGATACAGAAATAGATGGAAAAAATTAATAATCTGTTGCACTACCTCTGTAATCTTTAATTTCTCCCTTGAGGTAGCTAATATTAAAATTTTGGTTTTCATCAATCTTCACTTTTTTTTTTTTTTTTTGTATGGCCCTCGGTAGAGTGCCGTGGCCTCACACAGCTCACAGCAACCTCCAGCTCCTGGGCTTAAGCGATTCTCTAGGCTCAGCCTCCCTAGTAGCTGGGACTACAGGTGCCCGCCACAACGCCCGGCTATTTTTTGGTTGCAGTTCAGTCAGGGCCGGGTTTGAACCTGCCACCCTCGGTATATGGGGCAGGCGCCTTACCCACTGAGCCACAGGCGCCGCCCCAATCTTCACTTTTCTTTTTACTCAAAATTCATATGCATATGTGGTAAGTTTCTTTTTTTTCTTTTTGAGACAGAGTCTCAGTCTGTCACCTTGGGTAGAGTGCCATCATGTCCTAGCTCACAACAACCTTGCACTCTTGGGCTCAAGGGATCTTCTTGCCCCCAACCTCCCTGAGTAGCTGGGACTGCAGGCCTGTGCCATCACACCGGGCTTCTATTTCATTTTCAATTAAAACTATGTCATACTCACATTACACCAGGGCCAGCTTTTTGCACTTACTAGTAGGTATATCATGAACATTTTGGAGAGTCTTTGCATTAATTTAAAATTGAATTCTTTTTATCATATTAATAGATGTGTCCATAATTTTACACAAATTAAGTAGTACATAAGACTTCCCCCATTTTTTGATTCTGTCTCCCCACACAGATACACACTTTGAACTCTTTCATTTCTGGTATTTACCATCAAATTTCTTTCTTTCATTTTTTTTTTTTGAGACTATGTCATCCTCCGTAGAGTGCTATGGTGTCATAGCTCACAGCAACCACAAACTTTTGGGCTTTAGTGATTCTCTTGCCTCAGCCTCCTGAATATCTGGGACTACAGGCACCCACCACAATGCCCAACTATTTTTTTGTTGTAGTTGTCATTGTTGTTTGGCAGGCCCGGGCTGTGTTTGAACATGCCAGCCCCAGTGTATGTGGCCGGCACCTTAGCTGCACCGAGCCTACCATAACATTTCTAAACAACATGTTTCTGCTTCTGTTCCTTGATTCATCTGCTTTAGAACTAGAGCAGTGGTTCTCAGCCTTCCTAAGGCTGCAACCCTTTAGTATAGTTCCTGTGGGTCGCAATCCACAGGTTGAGAACCGCTCAACTAGAGGATTTAGCTCTTTTATCTAACTCCACAAATACACATGCAAACACACTCACATGAATCCATTAAGTCAAAGATCAGTACATGCATTATCATGACTATGAAAATTATATTTACAACAAAATCATAGGAAAATTATAATTATATTTTCTTTCCTATACTTTTTTAGTTTTCTTTGGTGCTAATAATTACATTAAAAATTTTTTTCATGACCTTCAACTCTACCCAGGTTAATACAAAAGATGTAAAGTCACCATCTTTTTTATGACTGAATAGTATTCCATGATATTCACATACTATAGTTTGTTAATCCATTCCTGGGTTGACTAACAAATGCAAATATTGTAATTTAGCTGTTTGTGCCCTCAAAATTAACCTGAAATTAAAAAAGAAACTCTAAAAATAATGAAAAATAGCATATTAATTAAAAACAATATAGTATAAGAATTTTTCAATGACCTTGATTGGGTATAATTTATATACAATAAAATGTATCCATTTAAAACATACAGTTCTGTAATTTTTGCACTAGTATATACATGCAAATAACCATCATTCTAATCTTCTCTAATCTTCTCAGCTGACTTCTCTCCATCCCAGGCAGCAGTCATCTGAATTTTTATCACTATGAATTTTTTCTGCCTGTTCTAGAACTTTATGTAAATATACAGCGTGCACTCTTTTTGTTTGGTAGCTTTCCCTCTGCATTATGTTTTCGAACTTCATCCATGCTGCTGCAGTTGTTTTTTTCACTGCATAAATGAAATTCCACTGCATCCAGGTACCATGAAGCGTTTATCCATTCACCTCTTGATGAACATGTGGGTTCTTTCCAGTTTCAGGTAATTACAGTAAAGCTGTTCCGAACATCTGAACCCTCGTCTTTGTTTCACCCAAGTTTTCCTTTCTGTGGGATAAATATCTCAGAGCGGAATTGCTGAGGAATTTGGAAGATGTGTGTTTACTTGTTTTACAGATCATCTGTACTATTTTAATTTCATCCAGCAATGTAAGAGATTTCTGGTTGCTCGCCAATGTTTGGTGTTGTTAGTCTTTTCATTTTTGGCCATTCTAGTACATTCTAATGTAGTCATGGCTCATCATGGGTCTTGTCTAATTAATATCTTTACTTTGTTTTTTTTTCTTTTAGTGCTTTTAGGTTTTCAGAAAAATTTAGTAGAAAATACAGGAAGTTCTCATATCCTCCAAAGCTCAGGCACCAATGTTGTGCATTAACGTAGTACAGGTGTTATCATCAATGAGCCAGTCTTGATGCATTATTGTTAATGTGGTCGGCTACGCTCTGCGTTGTGCAGTCTGAAGGTTGTGACAAATACATGATGACATCCACATTACAGTGTGAGAGTTTCCCTGCCTGAGAGCCCTCTGTTGTCCACCCACCCTTCCCTCTCTCCGACCTGCTGGCAACCATTTTACCATCTCCGTAGTTCTGCCGTTCCCAGAATGTCCCATAGTTGGAGCTCTGCAGTGGATAGTCTTTCTAGATTGGCTTTTTATCCCTTAGCCATATTCCATTAAGTTTCCTCCATGTCTTCTCATAACTCAATAGCTCTTGTCTTTTTGCAACAGAATAATATTTCCTTGTCCGGATGTACCCTGGTGTGTTCCTCTATTCACCTATTGAAGGACATCTCGGTTGCTTGCAGGTTTTAGCTGTGGTGAATAAAACTTCTCTAAACATCTGTGTGTATCTGTTTGGTGGGGACAGAGGCTGCCAGGATTCTGGGAGCTGAGCTTGGGGTGCGGACACTTGAGTTCCATCACGTGTATTCTCTAAAGTGCTTTAATCTCCCCTCAGCTGTACCCAGTAATTTCCCTAGAGGGTAATTTCTCCTGGATTTCAGGGTGAGAGGAGGATGTGGGATCTGACTAGTTCTTTAAAAGACAATCCAATCCTCCTATTCTTAGCCCACCCTGCAGGGGTCCTCAAACTACGGCCCACAGGCCACATGAGGCAGTATGATTGTATTTGTTCCCGTTTTGTTTCTTTTACTTCAAAATGAGATATGTGCAGTGTGCATAGGAATTTGTTCATAGTTGGTTTTTTTTTTTATTGTTGGGGATTCATTGAGGGTACAATAAGTCAGGTTACACTGATTGCATCTGTTAGGTAAACTCCCTCTTACAATCATGTCTTGCCCCCAAAAGGTGTGGCACACACCAAGGCCCCACCCCTCCCTCTTTCCCTTTCTGTGCTCCTCCTTTCCCCACCCCTCCCTCCTTCTCTCTCTTTGCCCTCCCCTTCCCCCACCCCCACCTTGACCTTAATTGTCATTAATTGTCCTCATATCAAAATTGAGTACATAGGATTTATGCTTCTCCATTGTTCTGATGCTTTACCAAGATAATGTCTTCCACTTCCATCCAGGTTAATATGATGGATGTAAAGTCTCCATTTTTTTTTAATGGCTGAATAGTTTTCCATGGTATACATATACCACAGTTTGTTAATCCATTCCTGGGTTGGTGGGCATTTAGGCTGTTTCCACATTTTGGCGATTGTAAATTGAGCTGCAATAAACAGTCTAGTACAAGTGTCCTTGTGATAAAAGAATTTTTTTCCTTCTGGGTAGATGCCCAGTAATGGGATTGCAGGATCAAATGGGAGGTCTAGCTTGAGTTCTTCGAGGTTTCTCTATACTTCCTTTCAAAAAGGTTGTACTAGTTGGCAGTCCCACCAGCAGTGTAAAAGCGTTCCCTTCTCTTCGCATCCACGCCAGCATCTGCAGTTTTGAGATTTTGTGATGTGGGCCATTCTCACTGGGGTTAGATGGTATCTCAGGGCGGTTTTGATTTGCATTTCTGTAATAGATAGGGATGATGAACATTTTTTCATATGTTTGTTAGCCATTCGTCTGTCATCTTTAGAGAAAGTTCTATTCATGTCCCTTGCCCATTGATATAAGGGATTGTTGGCTTTTTTCATGTGGATTAATTTGAGTTCTCTATAGATCCTAGTTATCAAGCTTTTGTCTCATTCAAAATATGCAAATATATTTGCCCATTGTGTAGGTTGTCTCTTTGCTTTTGTTGTTGTCTCCTTAGCTGTACAGAAGCTTTTCAGTTTAATGAAGTCCCATTTGTTTATTTTTGTTGTTGTTGCAATTGCCATGGCAGTCTTCTTCATGAAGTCTTTCCCCAGGCCAATATCTTCCAGTGTTTTTCCTATGCTTTCTTGGAGGATTTTTATTGTTTCATGCCTTAAATTTAAGTCCTTTATCCATCTTGAATCAATTTTTGTGAGAAAGGGGAAAGGTGTGGGTCCAGTTTCAGTCTTTTACATGTAGACATCCAGTTCTCCCAACACCATTTATTGAATAGGGAGTCTTTCCCTCAAGGTATGTTCTAGTTTGGTTTATCAAAGATTAGGTGGTTGTAAGATGTTAGTTTCATTTCTTGGTTTTCAATTCAACTCCAAGTGTCCATGTCTCTATTTTTGTGCAAGTACCATGATGTCTTGACCACTGTGGCTTTGTAGTACAGACTAAAATCTGGTATGCTGATACCCCCAGCTTTATTTTTATTACTAAGAACTGCCTTAGCTATACGGGGTTTTTTCCGGTTCCATACAAAACGCAGAATCTTTTTTTCCAAATCTTGAAAGTATGGTGTTGGTATTTTGATAGGAATGGCATTGAATAGGTAGATTGCTTTGGGAAGTATAGACATTTTAACAATGTTGATTCTGCCCATCCATGAGTATGGTGTGTTCCTCCATTTGTTAAAATCCTCTGCTATTTCCTTTCTGTGGTTTTCATAATTTTCTTTATATAGGTCCTTCACCTCCTTCGTTAGGTATATTCCTAGGTATTTCATTTTCTTTGAAACTTATGGTGAAGGGAGTTGTGTCCTTCATTAGCTTCTCATCTTGACTGTTATTGGCGTATACAAAGGCTACTGACTTGTGGACATTGATTTTATATCCTGAAACATTACTGTATTTTTTGATGACTTCTAGGAGTCTGGTGATTGAGTCTTTGGGATTCTCTAAGTATAAGATCATGTCGTCAGCAAAGAGGGAGAGTTTGACCTCCTCTGCTCCCATTTGGATTCCCTTTATTTCCTTGTCTTGCCTAATTGTATTGGCTAGAACTTCCAGCACTATGTTGAATAGTAAAGGTGACAGAGGACAACCTTGTCTGGTCCCAGTTTTAGGAGGAAAAGCTTCCAGTTTTACTCCATTCAGTAAAATATTAGCTGTGGGTTTGTCATAGATAGCTTCAATCAGTTTTAGAAATGTGCCACCTATGCCTATACTCTTCAGTGTTCTAATTAGAAAAGGATGCTGGATTTTATCGAATGCTTTTTCTGCATCTGTTGAGAGGATCATATGATCTTTATTTTTGCCTCTGTTAATATGGTGGATAACGTTTATGGACTTGCGTATGTTAAACCAGCCTTGCATCCCTGGGATGAAACCTACTTGATCATGATGTAAGACTTTTTTGATGATAAGCTGTAATCTATTGGCTAGGATTTTGTTGAGAATTTTTCCATCTATATTCATGAGTGAGATTGGTCTTAAATTCCTTTTGTTTGGGTCTTTTCCTGGTTTTGGTATCAGGGTGATGTTTGCTTCATAGAACGTGTTGGGGAAGATTCCTTCATCTTCAATTTTTTGGAATAATTTCTGCAGTACAGGAAGAAGCTCATCCTTGAAGGTTTGATAGAATTCTGGAGTGAAGCCATCTGGACCAGGGCATTTTTTGGTTGGAAGATTTTTTTATTGTTTCTTTAATCTCCGTACTTGAAATTGGTCTGTTCAGGAGCTCTATTTCTTCCTGGCTAAGTCTAGGGAGAGGGTGTGATTTCAAATATTGATCCATTTCCTTCACATTGTCAAATTTCTGGGCATAGAGTTTCTGGTAGTATTCAGAGATGATCTCTTGTATTTCTGTGGGATCAGTTGTTATTTCCCCTTTATCATTTCTGATTGAGGTTACTAGAGATTTTACTTTTCTATTTCTTGTTAGTCTGGTGAATGGTTTATCTATTTTATTAATTTTTTCAAAAAAAGACAACTCCTTGTTTCATTAATTTTCTGAATTATTCTTTTGTTTTCAATTTCATTGATCTCTGATTTGATTTTGGATATTTCTTTTCTTCTACTGACATTGGCTTAGATTGTTCTTCTTTTTCCAACTCTGTAAGATGGCTTGTGAGTTTGTTGATGCACTCTCTTTCTATTTTTCGAATGTAGGCATCTAAAGTGATAAATTTTCCTCTCAAAACTGCTTTTGCAGTATCCCACAGGTTTTGGTAGCGTGTGTCTTCATTGTTGTTATGCTCAAGGAAGTTAATAATTTCCTGTTTTATTTCTTCCTGCACTCATCTATTATTCAACAGAAGATTGTTTAATTTCCATGTCTTTGTGTGGGGTCGAACGTTTTTGTTAGAGTTGAGTTCCATCCTTAGGGCCTTATGGTCTGAGAAGATACAAGGTAAAATTTCAATTCTTTTGATTCTGTTGATATTTGTTTTGTGTTCCAGGATATGATCAATTTTGGAGAATGTTCCATGGGGTGATGAGAAGAATGTGTATTCTTTATCTTTGGGATGGAATGTTCTATATGCGTCTATCAAGCACAGTTGTTCTAGGGTCTCATTTAAATCTCTTCTATCTTTGTTTAATTTCTGTTTAGATGATCTGTCCAGCTCTGTAAAAGGAGTGTTAAATTCCCCTGTAATTATGGTATTATCGGATATCATATTGCTCAGATTGAGTAAGGTCTGTTTCAAGAATCTGGGAGCATTTAAATTGGGTGCATAAATATTTAGAATTGAAATGTCTTCTTGTTGTATTTTTCCCTTGACCAATATAAAGTGACCATCTTTGTCTTTTTTGACTTTAGTTGCTTTAAATCCACATGTATCTGAAAATAAGATTGCAACTCCTCTTTTCTTCTGAATGCCATTTGCCTGAAAAATTGTCTTCCAACCCTTGACTCGGAGCTTTAATTTGTCTCTTGAAGCCAAGTGTGTTTCTTGCAGACAGCAAATGGATGGCTTGTGTTTTTTAATCCAGTCAGCCAATCTATGTCTCTTCAGTGGGGAATTCAAGCCATTAACATTTATTGAGATAATTGATAAGTATGGTAGTGTTCTATTCATCTTGTTTTGTGAGAGTCCGTTGCTTAATTTTATCTTTTGTATCAGTGTTGAGGTTTGGTTCTGTCCTTTAATTTCTGAGTTCTTACTTTGCTGCTGATCCATTGTGGTAGTCAGTGTGCGGAACAGTTGAAGTATTTCCTGTAGAGCTGGTCTTGTTGTGGCAAATTTCCTCAATGTTTGTATATCCGTAAATGATTTGATTTCTCCGTCAATTTCGAAGCTTAGCTTAGCAGGGTACAGAATTCTGGGCTGGAAATTGTTCTGTTTAAGTAGATTAAAGGTAGATGACCATTGTCTTCTTGCTTGGAAAGTTTCATAGAGAAGTCTGCAGTCACTGATGGATTTGCCCCTGTAGGTCAACTGGTGCTTACTCCTGGCAGCTTGCAGAATCTTTTCTTTTGTCTTGACTTTGGACAGGTTCATCACAATGTGTCTTGGAGAAGCTCGGTTAGAGTTGAGGCGACCTGGGGTCCGATATCCCTCTGAAAGCAGTGTGTCAGAATCTTTGGTGATATTTGGGAAATTTTCTTTTATAATATTCTCTAGTGTGGCTTCCATTCCTCTGGGGCATTCTTCTTACCCTTCTCGGATTCCTATAACTTGTACGTTGGAACACTTCATAAGGTCCAATAATTCTGACAGTGAACATTCTGGTTTCTCTCTCTTCTTTTCTGCCTCTTTTACTGTCTGAGTTATCTCAAGAACTTTGTCTTTTATCTCTGAAATTCTTTCTTCAGCACGGTCTAACCTGTTGCTGATACTTTCCATTGCATCTTTAAGTTCCCTAATTGACTGTTTCAATTCCTTCAGGTCTGCTGTATCCTTTCTATATTCTTCGTATCGTTCATCTCTTATTTGATTCTGTTTTTGGATTTTCTTTTGGTTATTTTCTACTTTATTAGCAGTTTCCTTCATTGTTTCCATCTTTTCCTGCATTGTTTTCATCATGTGTATTCTAAATTCCATTTCTGTCATTCCTAACATTTCTTTAGGTGGAATGGTGGAATCCTCTGCAGTAGCTACCTCATGGTCCCTTGGCGGGGTTGTTCTGCACTGGTTCTTCATGTTGCCTGGAGTTTTCTGCTGATTCTTCCTCATGAGTGTTTTCTTTTGTAAGTTTCCTTGCCCTAATTTTCCTTTCACTTCCTCTTGCTCTTTAAGTTCCAATGCCTGTGGACTAAGGTTTCGATGAGTCCTTTTGGTATAGGACCAAAAGGATGAGAAGGTTGAAAAGCAAGAAGGGATGAAAGAAAGAAGGAAAGAACGAAAAGAAAATAGAGAAAGGAGAGGGGGTGGGTAAAAGAAATATTGACAAAAAGAAGAGAGGCACAGAAAGAGGGAGACAGGGCAATATAGCTGTATGGTAGGGTACTTTGACACAACCTTAAAAAACCTCAACCTCCGGGGGTGCCTGGTTGGGTGGTTCCCTTGAGGTCAGCAACTCTTTGCTAACCGATCAGACACAGTACCCCACCTCCACCAAGTAGAGAGGAAAGACAAAAATGCTATAAATCAAACCAAAACAAGCAAACAGAAAACTTTACAGGATAAAATTGGGTGAAAAACCAAATAATAGGGGTAGAAACACTAGCAAAAATGAATTTCTAGTTATTGGAAAAGGCAGCAATGGGAAATTGTATTTATACTAGAAAACTGAAGAAAGAAAAGAAAAAATCTGTACGGAAAAGGTCGAAATTAAAAAGGAAAACAACAACAACAACATCAAAATAAACAAAAAAACAAAACAAAAAAAAAAACCAAAGCAGTATATATATCTTGTTGAATATTGTCTGGGCAGCAGGTGGTCTTCTGGGGTATGAGATGTTAATTACAATGCTGATATGACTGGAGGCCTCCACTGATTTCTCCAACCCCACAGGGTAGATACCCTATGTCTCTCTTCAGCTCTCTTAAAAGGCACTTTAAACTTCTAAACTTGCTAAGCAGAAGCTTTCCCAGGAAAGTGCTTGTTGCTAGAATCACTGGTGAAGCGGCTGTCCATTTACGCAGTGTGCCAAAACCGGTCTCACTCTGTCCCTGAGGGTTAGGGCTGTAAGGTGGTTCAGACCCCGCCTTTAGGCGGCTCAGTCTACTAGGTTACTAGTTCCTGCCTGATCCTTGCTCTGCAACCCCTAAGGTGGACCTTGTTGGGGCAGTTCTCTCACAATGGTTCCATGTGGCCCACAGCCAGACACTATTAGCTCTGTCCGACCGGCTCAGTGGCTCAGTCTGGGGTCCCAGACAACACCCAAAGTTCTCCGCACTCCCACTCAAGCTCTCCCCAAGGCAGTTCAACTGAGTGCCGAGTCCAAAACACCAAAACAGTTCACAGGTAAGGCATTTCCGGTTTGTAGTCTCACTGCTGCTGTATTTACAGCTGCCGGTGGGATTAGACCCACCAAATACATGCAACCACTTGCCAGTTTTCCACTGTTTTTGTCCTCCTCTTTTGTCCAGAACTCTCTTGCTGACTCCCTGTATCCTCAAAGGCTTATTATAGGCAGATCCCACCAGCCAGAGATGCCTGGAGTCTTATCTCCCCAGACTCATGGTGCCCATTTGCAGGGAAGCTGTTACTCGGCCACCATCTTGCTCTTTTCCATAGGTTTTTTTTTTTTTTTTTTTAACTATAGTCCGGCCCTCCAACTATCTGAGGAACAGTGAGCTGGCCCCCTGTTTAAAATTTTGAGGACCCCTGGTTTAGAAGTACCTGATATTGTGATTTCTAAAACTATAACTTCAAGCAATCGACTTTGCACTTGATGTAGTGAAAACATCTTGTGCCCAGGTGTTGAAGGGCCCAGATGACAGTAAACACATTTACAGATGAATGTAAAGTATAATCTGTGGAGAAGCAAAGCTGAGGTTTGCTCTTTCTGCAGACTACCTCACATCAAGCAAAGTCAGGGGCCTCTGTGTGGCTGTCAGTGCAAAGTTGATTGTGGGAAGGGCCTGATTGCAGCTAGTGCAGACGAGGCCATGCTCTCCACTTCTGGCTTTGTTTCAGCCTCGACTATATCTTGGAGCAAAGTGCCAAGCTATCGAAGCTCTTTTTTTTTTTTTGCGGTTTTTGGACGGGACTGGGTTTGAACCCACTCCTCCAGTATATGGGGCTGGCGCCCTACCCCTTTGAGCCACAGGTGCCACCCTCTAAGCTATTGTTTTGACTTCCCGATTTAGTTATAACGTTGTATTTCTCTGGGCTCAAACCATTGTGCATTGGTGGCATTATCAAAAGCCGGGTGCTCTGGGTACAGCAAGAGGTGAACACCCACTGAGGCCTTCGAGTTGGTTCTGCATGTGTGATTCCCTTTGATCGTGTGCACTGATGTCTCCCTGGGCAGTGAGCGAACAGCAAGAGGGACAGTTATGAGTTTAGTGGCCCAGTGACATATAAAATAGACCCTGTGTGTAGGGCCATGTGGCAGGGCCACTTCCCTCTGACAGGTAGTCTTTCCCCAGGAGAGTGACATCTGAGTGGCCATGGGGCAGAGAAGGATCAGTTCACAAAGATGGGTTTGTATCTTGCTTTGGGGTATGGTTGGAGTAGCTGACCCCTATCTAGTTCTTTCTAATCCTAAGGATACAGGATACTAAAAATGAAGCCCAAACTTGTCACCTTGGTAATGAAGCCATTTATAACCTGCTTAGTTATTTAACTTTATTGCCCCTTCTTCTCATCAACATCTTCTCCTCCCTGGTGAGCTCATCTTTGCCCCTGAATCTTTCCCCTTGGATTCCCCTGCCCGGCCACCCTGCCTGCGTGCACGTAGACCAGGACTTCCTTTCCCATCGAGGTCCTGCCCAGTGGGATTTACTTTCCTTATCTTACCTATGAGGCTTTCCTGATGACCACACGTCCCTCTGGGTCCCTCTGGGTCCCCCTTCTCTGTGTTCCTGCCAGACCTGCTTCCTGCACTACACAATATAGTCATCAATGCTGTTTTCAGGAGGAGAGGCAGCAGACTCTTCGGCGGGGCAGGGGAACTAGGAAGATGCAACACACCCCACATAGTGAAAATTCCTCGAGAGAAGAAACCAACAGTCCTTGTAATCCCAGGGGTTTCTTCTCAGGACTTGATGATTCATCATTTTACAACATCAACAACCAAAAGCAAGAAAAGAGGAACCATCCTGGGGACACAGTCTTTATTTTGAAAGTACATAGTGATGTAAATGTTCTGAGATCAGCACACACCTTCGAATCTTTGCACAGCCATTCTCATAGTGGTTTTTGTATGTATAAAATATTTGTCACTAAACCGAGTAATGGATTTAAGAGTTGATACCTTAAGGAGGATGATGAATAAGGTAAAAAAGGTTCCAAACTATTGAGCGTGGCCTTGGAAAATCAAGACATTGCGTCCTTCTGTGCAGGGGTCATCGTTCAGAACAGGGAACAATTCAGATTGTGTAAGTACCTTGGGACAGGATGGAGTATATTTAGGAAATGCACTTGATGTTATCCGAAAGTTTGTCCAGCAAGATGCAGACGTCATCAGAGGAGACAGCATTCCTGCCTCTATCCTCAGCCCTAGCATAGGATGTACAGGACATGGCTGTTAAATAAATGAGCAAATGACCCAAACTCCAATGTCCCACGTGAAGGTTGGTTATTCCCAGTACAGTAAGCTGACCTCCGCCAGTGCCAGGCAGTGTCTCTGCTCTTCTGGCTGATGGACAGTGGCTCTGCTTAACGAAGGTCATGCTGAACTACATGTGGGCTTCTCCATGGTTTGCAGACTTTGTAGCTAAGATACACTCTCCCCACAGCGCCTGTTCCCAAATCCTTGCCCCTGTTTAACATGAGTATTTTAGATCCTTAGGAGGTGGGGCTGGGAAGGAAACCAGAGACTTATTTTTAACAAGAAACTGGAAATTCTCAAGGCCAGCCATGCAGGATCTGGGGAGTGAGACTCCCAGGCCAGGGAAGAGGAATGGACCAGGTTGGGAAGGGGAACAACTTGGGACCACTGGGGAGCAGTGAGAAGACCCATGCAGCTGGAGCAGAGGGAGTGAGTTGAGTGGTCATAGGGCTCACAGGGCCAGATGACGCTGGGCCTTGCTGGCCATCGTAAGGACACTGGACGGTGTTCTAATCCAGGGGGTTCCCAGTGGCCTCTGAGGGTGATTGCCTGATGTAAGTGTTTTCCCACATATTTGAACCTCACAACAGCCTGGGTTAAAATCTCAGATGTGTCTGTTCCCATTTTAGACAGGAAGAAAATGAAACACCAAGGGTTGGAGGGCTGGAACTCAGAAGTCCGACAGCACATTTGTGGAGTTGTTCCCTCCTTATGCTGCTTCCCATGTGGCTTAAAAGGTGGCGTGTCCCCAACTTGGGGTTTCTCCTTGAGAGGCCAGCCCCAGTGAGCCCGTCCTGGGAGAGGTACAAAGCAGATGAGTGTGGCCAGGAAACCAGCTGGTTTTGGTCTTCGTCCCATCCCTGGAGTATCATGTTTGGTTTCAGCCGCCACACTTTGGGAGAAGGTGGAGAAATTGGAGCAGTATCAGGGAGGGCAAAAAGGAAGGATGGATGGTGTTCCTGTGGGGAAAGTGGATGGCACTGAGGGTTTTGTATCCCCCCACATCCCGAAAAGCAGCAGCAGGTGCCAGGGCAGTGGTGTCCCTCAAAGAACTGAGGTTTCTCCATCTCCATGGAAGGAAGACTGAGCTGGAGGAAGCAAACTCCAAGTGCAGCGACAGAGCCACTGGGCGTAGTGAGCCTCTTTACGGTGAGCCCTGTTAGATCCCTAAGGAGAGCACTCAAGGTGGCTGTACAGAGCCAGTGGGTGTAGTGAGCCTCTTTACGGTGAGCCCTGTTAGATCCCTAAGGAGAGCACTCAGTGTGGCTGTACAGAGCCAATGGGTATAGTGAGCCTCTTTACGGCGAGCCCTGTTAGATCCCTAAGGAGAGCACTCAGGGTGGCTGTACAGAGCCAGTAGGTGTAGTGAGCCTCCTTAAGGCGAGCCCCTTTAGATCCCTGAGGAGAGCACTCGGGGTGGCTATACAGAGCCAGTGGGTGTAGTGAGCCTCCTTAAGGCGAGCCCCTTTAGATCCCTAAGGAGAGCACTTGGGGTGGCTATACAGAGCCAGTGGGTGTAGTGAGCCTCCTTAAGGCGAGCCCCGTTAGATCCCTAAGGAGAGCACTCGGGGTGGCTGTACAGAGCCAGTGGGTGTAGTGAGCCTCCTTATGGCGAGCCCCGTTAGATCCCTAAGGAGAGCACTCAGGGTGGCTATACAGAGCTATGGGTGTAGTGAGCCTCCTTAGGGCGAGCACCCTTAGATCCCTAAGGAGAGCACTCGGGGTGGCTGTACAGAGCCAGTGGGTGTAGTGAGCCTCCTTATGGCGAGCCCTGTTAGATCCCTAAGGAGAGCACTCAGGGTGGTTTTATGGGACTTAGTTCCTAGTGTGAAAATCAAGGAGTTATTCTTCTGGAAAGGCCAGGCACAGGCTTTCACAAGGACACCGTGACCTTTCGCAAGCTCTTGACTCTCTGACACGGTGATCTGGGGAGTTAGAAGCCTGCACGGAAAGAATATATCCTGGGTTTGGCACAACCTCCCCTCGTGTTCATTGGCAGGAATTTTGTGCTTGCTTCTTGAAGAATGACTTTCAGTCCCAGCTTGGCTGAAAACAGCTGTTTTCCATGCTGCTGAGCAGTTTCTTTCCAGGCCCCTGTGTCCCAGCCTCCCCTTCCTCATCTGCCCCTATTCTGCTGCAACCACACAGCATGTGCAGTGATACATTTGGGAGAGAAGAAAATAAAACCAAAAAACCCCGTTTGCTTTATCAGGCGACTCCTCCAGACAGACTGATGCCCTCACATGGCCCTTTAGCAGCTGTTTGCAACCCTGTGACTGCCCCCAAGGCACCATCCCCTACTCACACACTTGTCCTGTCATCAGTGGCTCAGCGGGGAGAGAGTGCAGGACGGGGCTGCTCAGTTCATCCAGTAGCTCAGTGGCAGGGGTTCCGAGGATCCCTTGTCCCTTGTCCAGCTGTTTATTCCTTTCCTGTCACCAGAACCCATCCACTCAGGAGACACTCAGACTGTCTGGCCTTCAGAGCTGCCTGACAACCTTCCTCTCCCAGGCTGAATGTCACCATGATTCTCAGCTTGCTCATCCTGCCAGTGTCTCACGCCCTTGAAGCGGGATCCGGCACAGCTGCTCTTCTTGCCAGCCCATTGGCTCTTACTCTCCCTGCTGCTGAGAGGTACCGTCTCAGCATCTGTACAGGGGAGACCTCACCATGAACGAGGCTGGCATTTCAAGGACATGACGGTGGCTGGGATTTGGGCCACAACCTGGATGGCAGATAAGCAGGAGATTAGCATTTGTTTGGTTCAGTTCTTTGTTCACTCTTTGTTCATTCAGCAGATGCCACGTGTTCCTAGCAAGGAGACAGGACGCAGCAGTGACCAGGACAGGGAAAGTCTCTTTTTTGATGGTGTTTGTGATGGAGAGGGGAGGGGCAGAAGAAAGTGGGTGATGAATGAGATCATTTCAGAGCTGATAGGAAAGGGGCGGGAGGCTGTGGAGGGCCTTCCCAGGGATTGTGTGCAGAGAGCTTACGCGTACCCCCTCCACGACTGCTCAAGTCTGACCCGCTGTCTGGTTGCAGTGGACAGCACTGTTGAGAACTGTCATCTCCTGAGACTTCCTACCCAGCTGATGTGTTCACTTTCCACTTTTCTCAGGAAACTCACTGCTGTCTCTGGAATAAATATTTTAATAAATGTAATAAGCAAAGCATCTGCATTACTGCAAAACAGTTGAGACGTCACCATTGGGAACAGATTAGATGCAAAGTTGTATTCATTCATCAGTTATTTGTCACAAGTCCTCTAAGCTCTTGCCTGTTACAGGAGATCCTGCCCTCCAGGGACCCCTGTCTGGGGGCAGGTGGAAGGAGAAATGTGCAGCTGGGAGAGGGGAGGACCGGGGGAGCTTCCTGTTGAAGGAGGAGGCCCGCCTGCCCTTCTCGTCTACAGGTTTATGGCTGCGCAGATGTCAGTAGTCAGCAAAAATGAAACCCTGATGTCTTAATGTGGCAAACCTGATTTTATTTATAAATGTTAAGCAAGCTGGGAATAGAAGCAGTGACCCGCAGAACTAAAGGAGGCTGTTATCTTATACTCATTAATTCTTTTATTCCTTCCTTTCTAAAAAACACAATTCGTCATAAAAACCACTGTTTTACTTTACATTTAAATGATACTCTATTGAACATTTTATTAGTAACAATTCACTATTTATAATGTTTATTTCAGTAATAAGAAACAGTTCACTAGGTTTGAAAGAAAGCCATTAAAGTAGAAAAAACTTCCTTCTAAGCACATTCCAAATAATTCTTGGTGTTATATAAATGTAATATTTGATATATATGTATAATTGTAATAAAATACATACAACATGGAATTTACCATCTTCATTCTTTTTAAATGTCCAATTTGGCGGCCTTAAGTGCATTTGTCATTGGTGTGTGATCATCCCCACTCTCCATCCACAGAACTCTTTATCTTGCAAAAATCCTTGGCATTTTTGCAGCTCCTCTTGCTAATGGGTATATTTTATTTAGCTAAGCCATCATACCAGGTACTGTACAGATTTTCTCTGACTGAATTCTCACCATAGTCTTGTAAGGGGAAGCATACGATATACACAGTTATTACTGTTAGGAAGACAGACTGATTTGGGTGAAGTAACTTGTTTCAAGTTGTCTAACCAACAACATGATGTTGGGATGGGCATTTGGACCCAGCTTCTTCTAAAGTTGAGGCTTTTTCTGTTGTTCCACAGTGATTTTCAGTTAGAAACTTTGATTCTGGCTTCTTGCCTTTTGTCAGTAACTGTTCTTGGCACAGATCAGAGTAGTGTTCACATTTTCTCAGAATCCTGGGCTTGTTTCCTTTGTACTTAAAGTTTCTTGCTCACTAAATATGAGAGGCCACGAAGCACCAACAGAACAAGTACCTGTAAAAGCAGTTAAGAATTATAAACCATACTTTCTTTTTGAAGCCTATGGCCCCTAACCAGCAGTACTGTATACAACATCCAACAGTTAAGTTAGTCAACTCATCCTAGTAAAAGTGCTGCAGCCTCATTGCTGAATATCACTACGGTCACCTTCAAGGTACTCCCCTGGGGAAGCTGTGCACTGACACCAGTGCCTAATCCCCCTTCAAAGAAATTTAAAGAATCTTTTTCTGGAATGACCTTCCAAGCTGTCTTCGTACAAGGTCTGACAGTTAAGTTTTTGAACTTGCCACCAGAAACGTACATTGGCAGCACTATGCAAACAACTCGGTAAGGTTTTGGAAGCTTGTTATATCAGCATCTCACAGCTGTGTTCCAGTTGACATGTAGAGGTGTCTTGCTGAGTCATTATCATTGTGTGTTTTGTGTACTGTGTGGACACTGGATGGTCATTCCAGAAGAAGAGTTCCAAAATTGCTTTGAAGGGTGGACTAGATACTGACATTGGTACATAGCTTCCCAAGGGGAGTACCTTGAGGTTGACCCTGTGATATTTAGTAAAGAGGTGTGCAGCACTTTTTCTAGGGTGATTTAGTCAATTGTCTTACCTCGTATATCTCTAAAATACCCTACCCCTCTAGAAAGTCACCCATTGGATCTCAGCTCTGGTGGGTGAATTAATCTTTTCACTGTTAAATTTTCTTCCCTGCCTACTGAAGATGGTACTGCACCTTTCCTTTATGCAAACACACAGACGGAAGCCACATGTTTGCTTCAGTCCCATCTGTGGCTGGGCTGGTGTGTGGAGGCAGATTGTGGAAATACCAATTCTGTAAAAGGCACAAGGAAGGGCTCCTGTTGCTGGCCACTGGACTTGCTGATGTAAAGGTGCCTTGATTTGGGGGTGGTGAGGGAAATGAGCATAAAATCAGGCAAATATTAGTAATCATTTTTATTCCTGAAAGTTAGAGTCAGTGAAAGAATGCCGGGAGAGGTCAGCAGGGATACTTCCTGTGCCTTTGCCCTTTGTGAGGCTGTGCTGTCTAATTAACCATGTTGCTCAGCTGGGGACACCAGCCATTCAGCAGGTGAGGGAAGGATGTGCGTTCTTTCTCTAGTTTGATGTGCAAATAAGAGGAAAAGCACTAGGCACCAGTTGACTCCTCATCTTAGAGAGTGGAGGACAGCCACCCCAATACCAACCCAGTGACCTCATCATAGCCCCCCACCTCCCATGACCAGAGGCCACGGGATCCAGATTCCCCTGCCTGGCCCTCCTTGGGTACTTTTGCTGGCTCTTTGTTGCTATCTAGATAACGTCTGGCCTCCAGGCCTGCCTGCTCTTCTCAGTCTAGCCCTTGACCCTGGCATTATGCCACCAGCTGTGTGTGCCCCATCATAGCTCTCTGCTTCCTCCAGCCCCTGGAGGACCCCATCTCCCTCCTTAACCCCCTTTACTTGAATAACCCCTGCCTGCTCTTCCTCTCTCTTGGAAAGCCTTCCTTTGGCCCCTGACCCTGGTCAGGCTCTCCTTCTGTGAGCTCCATCCTTACGTTGGCACAGACACAAAACAGCCTGGAGGCTGGAGCCTCCTCCAGCAGCCTGCGGGTTTTAGTCATTGTCATTGCCTCAGTCCTCCCTGCGTACCCCTCACTTCGTGTCATCACATCTATAAATGTGGAAGAAGAGTGGGAGGGAGGGGTGAGGCCCTGTCTTCTCTCCTGGAGCGAGTAAAGCGTTCATTTGCTGAAGTCCCTGTCCTTCTGATTCCACTCTTCTTTCCTACTTGGAATGTCACCTTTGCAAGGGCAGGGACCCTAGGCCTCTGGTTACCAAGTTTGGCTTTAATATATAGCTTCTTCCCAGATGTGGCAATGTTCAGTACCGGTTACAAAATACATGATGGATTCTTTCAGTGGGCAGTGGCACGCAGGACTTCCCATATCAGAAGAAGAAGGTCCTCTTTCTCTCTCTTTTTTGTGCCTTGGAAATATGGAGAAAAGCCTTCTTAAAGGATCTAATCAGAGCCAGAAAGGGCTTCAAGCTCCCCCCACCAAGGAAACCTCAGGAGAACTTTTGTCTGCCTATCTGTAGGACACATTTACGTAAAACCATGTTTTAAAGGAGAGCTAATGTTTATTTACTGTAGAACTAACATTTTCTTTGGTTTTTCAGTGTGTATTTGTTTATTTACATAGTTTTGCATACTGTTGCTTTAACTATCACCTGATTTAAGCCTTTAGGTATTTCTCATTATAATTTTCTAGAAAAGGATTATTATTTAGCAATCAACTATCTAGTGGATGTAGATTCCTTATTTGGAATCGACTGGCGTTCAGGTGGAGATGTCTCTGCACCTGACGTTCTATGTGGCAGCTCTCTGGTCTACTAGCACAGTGGACGATCGTAACTAGCATCTCCAGCTCTGGGACTCGGATGGGAAAGGAAAAACCTGAAATGTCATGTTCCACAGATCTCCCCTTGTGGGTGATAGAAACTGACAGATGTCCTTATTTTTATTCTGCAAAATAGCTCCTTCCTCTCCTACAGAAGAATCTGTGTTTATAATTCCAGTAATTTCTAGAAAACTCTTTTCATCTGCTTTGTGAGAATGTTTCTCCCAGTTTCTGATTTTGGTTGTTGTTAACCTTCCTTTACCCCTCCCAGTTAGGCAGGACTTGTCTGAGTTACTGTTTTGTCACCAGGGGTGGAGGAAAGCGGGAGGAGTTTAGACTATAAGAAATCTGGCTCTGTGGTTGTCGAGAAGTTTGGGAGCCACTGTGTTCCCAGGTGCCCTCACTGTAAGAGTAGGGATTGTAATATCTGCCTTACAGGAAGACCCTGGACACAATGTTTGCTCTGTGCCTGGAACTGGGCCTCATTTGGGGATCTTATCATTTGCTAACCTATCTAACAAATATTAACAGCTAGAGCATTTCAGAAGCAAGTGGTACTTTATTTTCTCTGTGGAAACCTTGAGGGAAATAAATGAATACAAAATTTCTTTCTCTTTGGTGAGCTATCATCAGACTATTTGCATCTCCCTGTCATTGGTAAAGGGACATTTTATGCATTTTACACATTCTTGGAGGATATCCTGACTGAAGCTGGTGGCTGTGCTGTGCCGTGTGTCAAGTTGTGACCAAGTTTGCTGCATGGAGCCTACCCCAGTCCTTACTCCGCCAGACTCCGCAGAAATGTTCGTTTTGTCCAGTGTGTGGTAACTGCATATTCCGGGTACATTTTTTCTTTTAAATTGATCATAAAGAATAATCTATCAATAGTCACAGATAGCCTTTGCCTTAAAATACAATTTTGATAAATGATTTTGAATTTCTAAAAAATAAGCAAATGTTCAAATAATAGAAACAGTTAAATCTATGACCATAACAAATATATTGATCCTGAACAGATACTAAAACATGTCCCTGAAGAGATGGGTGTTGAGTGCTTTATGAGAAGGAAGCAGGATCCCTTGGAGTCTTGTGGGTTCAGTGTGAATATATTATGCTAATTAGATTGTTAAATCTGGAAATATAGTAGTATGTAATTATATTAAATTTCCAGCAAGATGTTGACACAGATGAAATCTACTGACCCATGGATGGGTTAGACTGTGATTTCCTTGAGGCCAGAACCAAATATTTATGGCAGCACTTTCAGAGCCTGGCACATAAGTGGTGTTCAGTAAGTGATTGTTGAATGAATTAGTGGCTACCCTGGTAGATGAGATGGAAAAATAGGAACTAAATAAATAATAACACAACTGAATGGATAGGTAATTGTCGGAGTAGCCATACCCAAAATTTTGAGGGATTTTCCTTGGTGCTGGCTCAGAACATACTCTTTCCAATATTGGAAAAAAAAAAGCTTGGATAAAGACGTGGAAGGTCTGATTATTGAAGTTACATATGGCCAGAAGCTAGATCCAGAAATAATTCTACCAACAATAATACCAAAATTTAAATTTACTCTAGCACTGTTTTTTTCTTTTTTCTTTTTTAAATGCTTTTAATTTAAAAAATTCTTTTAATTTAACTTAGATTAAATTAAATTAACTTAGATTAAATTAAATTAACTTACCCTCTTTATTTAGGGCAGTGGTTCTCAACCTTCCTAAGGCCATGACCGTTTAATACAGTTCCTCATGTTGTGGTGATCCCCAACCATAAAATTATTTTCGTTGCTACTTCATAACTGTAATTTTGCTACTGTTATGAATCATAATGTAAATATCTGATATTAAGGATGGTCTTCGGTGACCCCTGTGAAAGGGTCATTCAACCCCCAAAGGGGTCACGACCCACAGGTTGAGACCGCTGATTTAGGGTTTCTAGTTCTGACTGGACTTTGACAATACAGAAGTATGTTCTAGAATTTTTTCCAGTGAGTGTACTGGAATATTCTGTGAAGAAAACTTATATGAGGTAAACTAGATGTAAAAATGATCAGTCAAAAGGAGTCTTAGGAGAATGAGTTATGTAACTTTTTGTTCTCTTAAATGACTGTTAAAAGTAATGATAAGTTCTTCAATCTCCTGACTACATGACGCATTCTGTTTGCATCGTCTGTGTGAGCTCGCTGTCTTGGGGCTGTGGGAGTCCCCCCTACGCTCCCTGTCCTGTTGTCCTCCTACTAGAGCTGCCTGAGTGAAAACAGGGCAGAGTTACTTCTCTGAATTTCCCAACTTATTCTCCCAACAAAAATAACTGTCCCTTTTTCCATGATCATGAATCAACAAACTAAATACAAGCCAAACCCAAGGATTTTATGCCAAATGACTAAGCCTTTGCCACCAAAAGTTAATTCCTTTCATTTTTGTGACAAATCAAATAACTCAGCATCTTAGTGTATCATCAAAATTAATATTTCCTTGCCCAAAGCATTTCATCCATACACTGGAGACCTGTGTGACTTTTCTCCTCAGAAGATTCTTAGTTGTTCTTCCCTGGTTGTTATACCCACCTCATTGCTTAGCTTGTTTTGCCTTTGCCTTGGGGTGGGGCTGGAGGGTGGGTCCTGCTGAGCTGCAGGGTTCTGGTTCTTAATCATCTTGGGTTTTAGAGCTTCCCCTAGAACTTAAGTCACTTCCAATATGGAGGCTTCCCTCTGTTTCTAAAGGGACTCTTGGCCTTTTGTACTAAATTATACATTTTCCTCATTGGTAGCGCGAGCTGTGATTCATATCTTGTGTAACTCTACAGAGAAAATGACTTGGACATTATTTTTTCATAAGCCATTACAAGTTAATATTAATATCATGTTAATATTCCTATAAGGCTGCCTTCAAAGGATCTCTTCTTTATCTCTGAAGAAAGTAGAAATATGTGTGAAATTGCTCATGAAGAAATTTCTTATGTGAAGAATAGATTAATAATGTGCAGAAATCCAAGTGGGATTGTGTGAAGGCTGGATAACCTTCACAAAAGTTTTAAATCCGTTGCTGTTTTTTCTTACAGCACATTTTCTTAGCATGTGTGATGTTTACCATTTGCCTTGGATGTCTCAGAATCACTCCAAAGTTTGTATCCTCCTCTGCCTTCTTTGTTCTTTTCACATTTTTTAAAGTGGCTGAATGTTTCCATGAAGCATCTGAGGTCCAATTTACATTTTCCCACACTTTCTGTCTGATAGGAGCAATCACTTATGCCCTATTATTTTTAATCAGGATTAATAATTACATTCATTATTGAGCTAGTGTTTAAAATTGTTTTTCTAAATCCAGATTAAAAATATACTAGTTTTTTTTTTTTTTTTTTTTTTTGTAGAGACAGAGTCTCACTTTATGGCCCTCGGTAGAGTGCCGTGGCCTCACACAGCTCACAGCAACCTCCAACTCCTGGGCTTAAGTGATTCTCTTGCCTCAGCCTCCCAAGCAGCTGGGACTACAGGGGCCCGCCACAACGCCCGGCTATTTTTTTGTTGCAGTTTGGCCGGGGCTGGGTCTGAACCCGCCACCCTCGGCATATGGGGCCGGCGCCCTACCGACTGAGCCACAGGCACCGCCCAAAAAATATACTAGTTTTGTTTACGCTTCCTTGACCAACTAAGAAGTCAAATGAACTTTCTCACTTGTTGGACCATCTGTGTCAGTTCAGACACATTTGATTGTAAGTAACAGAAGATGAAGGTCAAATCGACTTAAATAATAAAGTCTCATTGATGGGTCTGGTCACCCAGAGATAGGGCGGGCTTATATTTGGCTTGATTCAGTAAAGCAATCCTGAGATTGAGACCTTGGTCTATGCCCTTGTCTTCGTTCTGTTCTCCACAGCTTCACACCATGGTTAGTCCCTTCTTGGGGGTCACAAGATGGCTGCCAGTAACTTGTAGAACAACTGCTTCCTGGTTCAAGGCCTGGGTCAAACACTGCCAGAGGTGGGGTTAACTTCCTTCAAAGGCACGATGTGAATCACCAAGTGAAAATCAAGAATGTACCAAAGGAAGGGCTTACTTGACTGACCGGAAGCAACTTACTCTGTGTCCACCACACCATCAGAGGTTTTAAAGAATAATTTATGATCCATTCATCTCACAATGCTGCCCATGAAGGATGTTCCTTAGGAAAAGCTAAAGTTAGTTTGTCTGTTTTCACCATGAAGCTGTCTGACTTTATTTCAGTTATTTTTATACTAATTGGAGAATTTCTGTTAGAATTCTGTTTTTTTTTTTTGTTTTTGTTTTTGTTTTTTTGTAGAGACAGAGTCTCACTTTATGGCCCTCGGTAGAGTGCCGTGGCCTCACACAGCTCACAGCAACCTCCAACTCCTGGGCTTAAGCGATTCTCTTGCCTCAGCCTCCCGAGTAGCTGGGACTACAGGCGCCCGCCACAACGCCCAGCTATTTTTTGGTTGCAGTTTGGCCGGGGCCGGGTTTGAACCCGCCACCCTCGGCATATGGGGCCGGCGCCTTACCCACTGAGCCACAGGCGCCGCCCTTCTGTTAGAATTCTGAACATGCTTTGTTTTTCTTTTCTTTTAAGTAATCGAAATGTAAAGAGTAGCTTCTGTGTGGTATCTTCTACTGAACAGAAACTAAATATCCATGGGAAGAATTACTCACTTTAAAAAATTCTCTTAATCCTTTTTATATAGAAACTGGTTTAAAAACGCGAGTCTTAGTATGGGAGGTGATTTCTGAATAAAACCTTCTATAAGATTTTTCCTTCTGAAAATTACATTAGAATGGCAATTTCCTAAAATGTCAAGGAGTACTTTTAATATCCTTTCCTTTTAATAGTTCTTAACTTCTTTTAGTCTGATTTTGTATCTCCAAAAAGCCCTCTCTGACTACAATTATAAGCAGAAATTTGAAAAAAAAATCTTATTATGTAATTTATATTATTATACTATTACAGAAATAGTAAAACTTCTCTTTCTCTGGAGTAATTTACTTATCTTAAAGAAACAGGGGGAATAGATGTATACTTTCATTTCAGGGGTAGTTGATAAGAGTAGAAAGAAGTGAATTTAGAAATGAGATAGTCAAGTAGGTTTCAGCCCACCATGTGCCACAGAATTATCAGTACGACCTTGGGCAAATTATCTCATCTCCTTGAATCTCAGCTTCCGTCTGTGTAAAGTAGGGGTAATAGCCCTTCCCCTAAGGTTTTCAGTTGTGCAAATAAGATATTGAGATGAAATGTGATTAGCCATGTCTTACACATACTAAGTTCTGTATAAATGATAGTTACTACAAAAAAATACAAGAGTGAATAAAAAGAACTACCAAAACCCAACTGAATTATAAGATATTAGTGCATTACCTAAAAAATATCATTCAGTTGCCATGTTAGATTCTTTCATTGTAGAAATACAGAGCAAGTTTCCAGCAGATTTTCTGGGTATCCTATTAGTGCTTCGTAGAAAAGAGTTGCTGTAAAAATATGTATTCATATTTGCAAAGATGAAGATGTACGGAGAGGGAGAGTCTGGTGGTAGCTGGGCGGGAACCATATTGTTCTCTCAAAGAACGTTCCATTCTTAGACCTGGGTAAGAGGAGCCTCTGCTTTAGGGGATTGTGTCCTGGCTTCTTGCCAACCGGAGAGAGATGTCCTCAGGGCCTGGGACACAGACCCAGGAGACCTTCCCACCCAGTGCCCATTCCCCCCCCTTTGTCACCAGAAATTCCTCTCGTGCGACCCCATACGGACTTCCTCCTGGGCCCCTGCTGCACTGCTGGTGGGTTGTTGCCAGGCCTAAGGCACGTCTATGTGCCAGTGTGCAGATGGAGCGTGGACATGTGGGCTGAGCTTCTGGATGCCCAGAATTAGGACAGCGAGCACAGGGGAACATTCTCTCCCTGTGCCACTATCTTGTGAAGTACCCGAGAATTCAAAATCCAAACCAGGTAGGCGATAGAGCATATTTTATTTAGTCGTTTGTAATTTTCATTTATTACTTTATGTATAAAAAAGTTGTTTCTTCATAGACTATGAAGACATTGTATTCCGGGGTATGCTATCATTGTGACCAATTGAGAGTTTGTGGCACAGTCACCTAATTTTCCCATCTATAAAGGGAGGGCTGGCTAAAGTGTTGCTTCTCAAATTTTACCTTACCATTAGAATTTGCAGAGACGTTTAGAAAACGTATGCAATGTGAAATTTACTAGGTAACAATAACTAAGAAAATGCCATGAAGGCTATGTTAACCAGTTTGATGAAAATATTTCAAATTGTATGTAAAACCAGCACATTTTACCCCATGACTGCATTAATGTACACAGCTATGATTTAATTAAAAAAAAAAAAAAAGTATGCAATTCCCATATCCCACGGGCCTAGCACTGGTGTTGTAGTAAGGCAGGGGAAGTGGTGGAGTGTTCAGTATGCCCTGGGGACCTTGATGATCAGGTGGCTTTGGTGGCCCCACCACTAAACTTATTTTTGTGTTTTTCTGTTTACTTTATTTAATCTCCACTTCAAGGATTCTTTTCCAGTATATGTGGAGATCAGAGGCTGGTGTTTACCAGAAGACATTTTGTCTGTTGAATGTCAAAATTTTAAGACCTGTGTTTTACCAAGCCTTGGCTCTCATGAATACAGAGAGGAAGCCATGGGGTGCATTACCTTGACTTTGTGGCTGAGTTAATGTTAGGTTCCAAGTTTGGGGGCATGTTCAGAAGAAGACAGAGCCAGTGGGTGAGTATCTAAAAGGAAGGAGAGGCTGGCTGGTGAGTGACCAGGGCACTGTGCTGGAGGGGGGTTGTGGAAACTTGGGTTGGGTTGAGACTGGGTCCTCTGTGTTATCAGAAATCTCTCCAAGTTGCTACACTTTATACATTCAGTCCCCCACCCACCCTTTGGAGACAGAGTCTTACTGTGTCACCCTGGGTAGCATGCTATGACATCATCGTAGCTCACAGCAACCTCAAATTCTTGGGGTCAAATGATCCTCCTGCCTCAGCCTCCTAAGTAGCTGGGACTACAGGCACCCACTATAACTCCTGGCTAGTTTTTCTGTTTTTAGTACAGATGGGTCTCACTCTTACTCTGGCTGATCTTGAACTTCTCAGCTTAAGGAATTCTCCCACCTCATCCTCCCAGAGTGTAGGATTACAGGGGGGAGCCACTGTGCCCAGCCTCAGCGTATTTGTTGTTGATGAAGATGAGAAAATCTTTCCAAAATACATGTGCCGTGACAAGTGAAGACATGACAAGTGTTTAGCCAATGGTATTCTTTCTAATCTGGGACACGCAGGAACACGCTGAAGACAGAACTCCTAGATAATGCCGGATATGGTTTTCCTTCTCATAATCCCCCTTTCCATTAGAAGAAAAAATAATATTGGTAAAAAGGGTAATGAACTTGACATTTTGCGGGACTCTGTTTTCCCATCCTGAGTCAGCCTCATTCCCTAAGGAAATCCAGACATTTAACACTTTGGACAAATTGACTTTCTCTACTTGTTCATGGAGAGAGAAAAGTATATACAAACTGACCACTTGGGAAATTAAAAGTGGAGCGGAGGGAAATTCCATCTTTAGAGTTGCAGCCTTAGTGAGGGAGGGGAGGTCAGGACTGCAAGTGAGGCTTACAAGGAGCCACTTAGCACAGTTTCAGCAGCCGTGCAGAGGGAACTGTCAGAGCTGGGTTTTTAACACGTGATATTGTTTCTTAGTTCCTTGTACGTAAAACACACCCAGTTGACCTTGGCTGTGAAGCCTGTCATGCTCGTCCCCCATCTACTCTGGAACTGAGCTGCCATGCACCTATTTTCCTCTCCAGTCTGACACCTTTGTGCGTCTGTGTCCTTGCAGGGGTGGGTGTTCTCTGTGTCACAACCTCATTCCCTTGCCTTCCTGGGCAGGACACACTTGCCAATACCCAAGTGCAGGTCACCCCGGGAGTGCAGCCCTGCCAGAGTACCCGGAGCAGAGTAAGAGCCCAGACGGAGCAGGCTGTGCTTGCATAGCCCCGTGCCTGGCTCTCTGGTAGGACACCAGACACCCTGTATCTCCATGTGTATGTGGACATCTGCCCTCCCTCTCTGGCCTGGGAATCACACACCTGGTTTCAGGGTCTGTGTTTATTTATCTTTATTCCTGCACTGCTTAGCACTTGTAGGTCCTCTCTTGTTTTTTAGGGAGTCCCAAGTCGGTGGATTTTATGTCAGCTCTCTATAAATAAAGTGTGGGACGATGCTGCCCTGAGGGCTGTTGTGGATGGTAGACTTTGAGTGAGAAGTTGTGCTTGCCCTGCCCCGCAACTGCTCCAGTCTGCGGTGCCCTCGGGCCCTCCCTGTGTGGCGTTCCCTCATCACGTCTGAGCACCCATCGAGTCAAGGACAGCTCCTGTGTGATGGTTTGTTACCAGTAAACACTAGGTCTCCAGATGCTGAGATTGCCTACAGCATCACCCCTCACCCTCAAGAATAAAAAGAGCGGGGGGAAAAAGAAAGATAAATGGGGGAAGCCCCCAGCAGGTGGTTCATCTGCTCCCCACCCCTCTGCAGGATCCCACTCTTGCCACCCTCCCACCCCCATCAGGCCTCACAGGTGCTGTGGGAGCTGCCACCGCCTCCTGAAGCTGCGTGAAGGTTGTGGGAAGGAATCTTGACTCAGGGTTTTCAGGAGGTGCCACACCTTGCTTCTTCTCCACCTTATTCTTTCTGCTTCTCTACCTCTAAAATGTTCTTGGCATCCTTTCACCGAGCTAACTCCTTCTGCCGGGCTCTCTGCCTGCACAGTGGATCAAGCAGAGCTGGCTCCCCTCCGCCCCCATCTTCCCAGCCTCTCGTGAAACAGCCACGCCAACGCAGCAGATCCAGCAACCAACTGTGGGACTCTAGGCTGGGCCTGAGGAGAAGTGGCCAAAAATGATCATGTCTGTGCATATAGACACCTGCCGGGCACGTGTCCCCACCCCACCTGTCTCCGTTGTTGTGTCCTGGGCTTCTTCCTGGTATTAACATGACTTTGTGTTTTTTTAAAGAAACCGTAAAGAGGCCAAAGATTTAGAAAAAGGAAGCACATTACCATCTTTGGAATTAACTTTTGGAGGGCAGCCCTTCCCTTTGTATTTGAAAATAAGTTAATAGTATTAGTCTTAACTACGTGGAAGAGGGAAGAACTCTTTTGATTTCACTTCTGAATTGTATATTGCACTGGTTTCCACCCTCCCTTTTCTACTTTTTCGTTTGTTTTCTAGTCTTCATTTTTTTACTAGCAGAATCCTTTCAAAAAGTAATTATGTAGAACTCGAGTACAGAAACAGGTAAGAATTGTAGTGTTTTATAAGCCTGAACTTATCATTTCAGTTGTATAGCATTTAGCTAATCTAGAGTCTGTCAGTGTGAACGCAAATGAACGCGTGGATGGGGCCTCCGCAGTGCTCACATTTGGTCCCATTGCACCTGGTACCTATTACAGTTGCCTGTCCACATTGTATTTCATTATATTTTCTGAAGTACTTATTAAGAACTTGGAGGATTTTAGAGGAACCAGACTGGTCAAAAGTGACCTTGCTGAGGTTGGGCATGGTGGCTGATGCCTGTAATCCTAGCACCCTGGACGCTAAGGCAGAAGGACCCCAAATTCAAGATTAGCCTGAGCAAGAACAAGACCCTGTCTCCACTAAAAAGAGAAAAATTAGCCAGGTGTTGTGGTGGGTGCCTGTAGTCCCAGCTTCTGGGGAGGCTTAGGCAGAAGGATTGCCTGAACCCAGGAGTTTGAGGTTGCTGTGAGTTAGGCTAATGCCATGGCACTGTAGCCTGGGACAACAGAGTGAGACTGTCTCAAAAAAAAAAAAAAAAAATAGTGACCTTGGGCTCGGTGCCTGTAGCTCAGTGGCTAGGGCGCCAGCCACATACACTGAGGCTGGAGGGTTCAAACCCAGCCTGGGCCTGCCAAACAACAATGACAACTACAACAAAAAAATAGCGGGGCATTGCGGTGGGTGCCTGCAGTCCCAGCTACTTGGGAGGCTGAGGTAAGAAAATTGCTTAAGCCCAAGAGTCTGAGGTTGCTGTGAGCTGTGATGCCATGGCACTCTACCCAGGGCAACATAGACTCTGTCTCAAAAAAAAAAAAAAAGTAGTGACCTTGATGGAATCTAGCTATGGGACTAAAATATTCTGAATGTGATGCTTGAAGGACGAGAATCTTCATGCCTGCCTCTGAAAGGTCAGAGTCACCTAAAATGTACCCAGAGGCCTATGTGTGACCTCACCCTGGCCCAGCCCTCTCTGCTCTTTGGCTTGCAGACTGGGGCCACCACCTGGACACATCAGCTGCTCTGCTGGACACAGGAGGGCCGTGACTGCCACACACCCCTCCCCAGCCACCCTGGGTAATGGTCAGGGATAGTCCAGTTGGTTGGATTTCTCCTGGCCCCTCCTCCTTCATGACATATATCCTTTCCTGACTTCCTTTAAACTCTGGAAAAGAAAACTAGTGAATAGCACCCAGTTGTGGCTACAAACTACTCAGAGTGTCATTCCCCAGAATTTGCAAGTGGCCCTTAGGCTCACCCTGGAAGGTTCTTAGGAGTTGACATCCTTTCAGTTGTCGTAATCTTTTGTTAGCAGGATGTAATAAAACTATAAACCAAGACTGCCTCAGTGTCATACCTGCCCTGGCATAAAGTGTGATTTAGGAGAAGTGATGTGTATAACACACCCTTTCTTTAAAATCATCCGCAAAGAAAACATGCTTTTCTTTCTAACCATGGTTCTCCTCTTAAATTACAAAGAAATTTGCTCAGAGTGTCTTAGTCCATTTTCTGTTGCTTCTGACAGAATACCTGAAACTGGGTAATTGATAAAGGAAAGGAATCTATTTTTCACAATTATGGAGGCTGGGAAGTCCAATGTGGAGGGACCATACCTGGTGACAGTCTTCTCTGTCTGTCTTCCTCTTTTGGTAAAGCCACTGGTCCCTCTCCCAGGATAACTCATTCGTCACTCAACCCATTAATCCATGCAGGGATTCATCCACACATAAGGGCAGACCCCATCACCTCTCAAAGGCTCCACTCTCAATACTGCCACATTAGGGATTAAATTTCAACATGAGTTTTGGAGGGAACAAATATTTAAACCAGAGCCTGTATTATACACACAGGTAGAGATTATCATAAAATAAAATATTATATTTAAAAACAACTAACTACATACAACTAACCACAAACACATGGATTCCCAACATGGAAGTGTTTAAAAGATGTTTTCTTCCATTTGAATGTGCCTGATTGTCTGGGTCTGACCTGGGCCGACTGTGTGACAGCATTAATTACTGAGGTGCAAAACTTAAAGAACACTGAATTCCACACCATCATCTCTGGATTTGGGCATTTTCTTAGAATATTGAGGAACATTTTATAATGTAAGCTCAATCCTCCTAAGTCTGAAAGTGAACTGATATTAGCAGTTCAAAACATACTTCCTTGTTTCTCTTTTTCTTCTTCCTATTTTTATCCCTCTTTTTTCTCTTACGAGTAAATGTTGCCACATCCCAGCAGTTTTAATGGGATGCCCAGGGTCATAGTCACCTGTGTCCCAGATGCTTCATTACCAACTTGGAGAGAAGGTGGCAACCGTGGGTCCTCCTCTGTCCTGGCTAGTTGGCCTGGGGTCTCTGTGTCGATGTGAAACCAGATTAGCACAGTCACGCTTTGAAGTAGTGAAATACAGAACCCTAGATATGGGTATCAGCGCAAAGAAAGCACAGGAAATTAGTGGTAGGAAAGAAAAAAGAAGCGATGCCTTTTCCTGAGATCCTAGTGCACTGTTTGGTTCCCTTTCACTTATGCTCACGTAAATGCAAGTGTTCAGAGCCGGAAGGCTCAGCGATGCTCCTGTCTTCCTTCTGGGACAGAAAGTATGTAAAGCAGCTGGAGGATGTGGCTCAGGCGGTCTCAGCACCTGCTACTATGCCATCAGCAGTCTTCGTACAGGAATGGCTTCTAAACCTGCTCAGGTAACATCCACAGTGAACCTGAAACAAGCTTCCTGAGATTTCCCCTTCAACAGTGCCTTTGGGTATGTGTGTGTCACATCCGTGAAGCTGGTAAATCCAAATTACAGAAGTTCATCTCTATTCCAAGGCAGGTAGTGTTCTCCAAGACTCCAGGAGTCTATTTTCACGTTAAAATGGCCAGAAAAATATACGTTAACCCTTCAACAAAGAGTTACCAAAAAATCCAGAGAAAGAAATGACAATATTCCCTTAAATGTGCTTCAAAGCCGTACTAAGAAATATTAGAAGAAATATTACTAATACTACTAAGCAATATTAGAATCAGTCAAAATGTGTTCGCTTTTCTTATTTTCCTGAGAGGAGTAATGTGTTGGACATTTAACCTTGAACCTTTATCCTTAGGACACCTTGAATCTTACCTTTAAAATCAGACCTGTTAACAAGTGAATGTATTCAGCTAAGATAAATTTTAAATGGACACTAAAAGCAGTGGAGTTACCAGCTCCCAAGTATGTACAGTTGAATTCTTTCTTATCCTCTAAGGTTCTTAGTAATTTAGTAACTTACTAGTGGTTCTCAAACTACTGCACATTTGAATCCCTTGGGAAGCTTTTAAAAAGGGCCTTTATCCATAGGTCATATACCAGGCCAATTAAATCACAGTCTCCAGGAATGGACCAGCTGTTGGTGTATTTTAAGACTCCTTAGGTAATTCCAGCATGCTGCCAATATTGAGACACTCTCACTGGTAGCTTGTTATGATAGGAACAGAGGAAGGATAGAAGTATACAGTCAAATGTTCTGATCTTTTTTCATTTAAGTATAAAGCTTTTGAATGAAAATATAGAACCCTCTATGTGGGTATAGCACAGAGGAAGCTTAGGACTTTAGTAGTAGGAAAGAAAAAAAGAAATGATACCTCTTTCCCAAATTCCAGTGCATTATTTTGATTCCCTTTCACTTATGTTCACCTAAATGCTTACATTTGGAAGGCCAAAATTTATTGTTTATTCCCTCATTCATTTTTTTCACTCTTCCACAAATATTCTTGGTGTGTTTGCTGTATGCCAAACTCTGGATTTTTTCACATCGAATTGAACTTATTTCTCCTTTGGATTGAAAACTATCCTTCCTCAGCTGGACCTTCTGGAGCCTTCCCAGACATGAGCAGATCACTCAGGCAATTCTCTGTTTGTCCAGGGGATTGCAGAAGCTGATTAGGGGAGAAGGAAAAGTGGGTCTTTTCTGTGTAAATGACTTCATAGCTCAAGAAATTCTGTTCCATGTCTAACTGGCAAGCTTAGCTTCTGTCTAGCAAGGTCTATTCTAGGGAACACTGGAGATGGGCTTGGAATTGAGCTTTGTAGGACTCATGTAGACCTAAATGCACTTTGCCTCATTGAGGGTTGGATTCATTGATTGTTAGAGTTGAAAAAGACCTTGGGAAGAGGGCAGTTTCCAGTCTGGCTGGTTGGTTTCTAGAGAAGGAAACTGAGATCCTAGAAGGTGATGTGACAAAAATATGGTCACATAATGGGAGACAGAACCACACGTTGATACTCCTCCTGTGGTGCCATGACAAGCTCTAGCACCACCCCCCTGCATGTAAGCGTGGCTGTGGCCTCCCCCTGTGTTGAACTAAGGACACTCGCAGTACTCAATATGGTCAGCTGTGCACAGGGGTTTTGATTGTTGGTTGGTTTTTACAGAATCAAAACTCATTTCACAATGAGACAACATCAACATGTTGTACTCAATCCTTAAATCAAAAACGAGAAGAAAGCTAGCTTGCAGTTCTGGGCTACTTGACTTAGGTCTCTTTGTTCCTTAATTATGCATTGATTATAGCTCTATCCACTGGCAGAAGAGAAAGGTAATTTGAAGCCTTGGATTCCGAATTCTGGTCATTCTTGAATTGACCTAAATTCTTAATGGACAACATCTCTGTCTGTACAGTGATGTGATATGTATGTATGTGTACATATATTTGACATAAATTCGTGTACATATGTGTGAATAGATAATGAAACCACATATTTTGATGTTCATTTAACAGATGAGGAAATCAAGTCAGAGAACATTCAATGACTTGCCCACATCCTTGCGGTTAGAAGTGTTAGAGCTTAGACCCAACCTAATCTCAATCGTTGGTGCAGTTTGACTGATAATAGGCGTTTCTTTAGGTATAACATTGCGGATATATTTGGGTGAACCAGGTGTTTCTGATCTCGGTCAGAAATTTCTCTAAATAGTAGCTCTCTGTAAAACTTGGGCAAGACAATGGTGTAGCAATCTTTTTCTCCTTGGGTTCAGCCAGAGGGAGCAAAATCCCCGATTCCCAACACACTCATTGTATATGCTGAGTTAACTTCTCTCCTACACAACTAGGATGGTATTTCTCCTGGGGAGAAGTGAGAAAATAGTCACTTGAACATTTTCTGTGTTCTGTGGTTCAGATGAAGAACCCCAGTGGAGGAAAAACTAGAAAGTGAGTATCTGCTGCTCTAGCACTCTCCGAGGCACCTGCTTAATGGTTTGATTTGCATCCCTGTAGACTTCTCTCTCTGCATATAAAATCATGTAAATGTATACATACAGGTGCATACAAACACATACTTGGGAATCAGTGCAGTATGTACAGCAAGGTGATAGACAAACTTGGGTGGCCCCGAGGAAAGGGGATCAGTACTGAAGGCTGGAAGAAATAGCAAAGGGTTCTCAGCAGAGGTGATGTACCAGTGTCTTAGGTTAGTGAGAAGATCCAAGAAGGATGGGCACAGCCCCGTGGCTAAAGACGAGAGCGGGTGTGTGAAAGCTGCTGCGTTCAGTCACGTTCTCATGTGTGGCACGGGTGGAAGATGCGATTGACACGTGAAGACCAAGGAACAAGCAACTCATAAGTCACACCAGTCTCCTGAACTTTATTCTGTACTGCAGGGAGTCAGCGATGGAGTTGAAGCTAAGGAGTTTGACACATTTTGTATTGTGGAGTGATGGCTCAGGAGACAGTCTGGAGAAGGGTTAGGGGGAGAGAGAGAGAGAGACCAGAGGGAGCTAGGGAAAATAATTAACTGGTTATAAACTAGGAGTGATCAGCTGCGAGATAGGAATAATACTGCCTGCTTTATAGGGTTGTTGTGAGAACAAAATGAGGTAACATCTGTAAATGTGGCTGTTACGTTATAAAAATGAAAGGTATTGTTTTCAGTACCATCTGGCTAGTGTTTCAGTGCTATTGCAAATCCCAGTATTCTCAGCATTGGTCCCCATGCTGCTCATAACATGAGGGAAAAAATTAAAAATCTGACCCAAAAAGGAAGAAATAATTTTTTTTTAATTTAAAATAAGCATTAAGCATTTACTTAGATAGACAAGAGTGTTAGTGAAGACATCAGAATATTCTTCAAATATCTTAGAGGCAATTACCTTGGCCAGGAAACCACAGCCTCGTTGTGTGTGTGTGTGTATAAAATTTAAAATTCCTAATCTATTTAGAAAAAGAGTAGTGAGTGGTAAAAGACTTAGGTCTGTATGGTCTTTGCCTGCAGGGTGGAACGGGGACTTCCTTGACCCTAAAGAGAAGCTGGTCCTTGTCTAGTGAGAGGGGGACCGGGTGCTGGTCACAGTTCTCGGATGTGACTTCCGCCTCACAGCCTGAGGGGAGACATGGTCCTTTGCTATTCCTGTCTTGCCTTCCCAGATAATCAGTCTCTTAGCTGCCCTTGAGGTTTATTTCCTCCCATTTCTTGTCCGCCTGTGGTTTCTATCACCTGCGTAGCTAAGTGTTCCTGGCCAGAGAATGCCCGCACCAAGGAGAGGGATTGTGCTGGCTCCTTTCTCTGAGTACTTCATAATTGCTACCGCAGCTCCCCACCCCCATCAACGAACCGTGATGGAATAAGAAAAATTAAGAAATATGCAAGTTTCTTCCCTCTCGCCTTCACTTTTTTGTTTTTCGTTTTAACTTTCCTCATGTGACTTGGAGTTAGAAATCTATGAATCTTTGAACTGTGAGAAAGTGGGCTGGGCAGGGAGATGGTGTTGCTGTCAATTCCCAGAAGGGTATGTATCAATGCCATGCCTGTCCCTGGGGTCCTAATGTCCCTCTAGCTTCAGGGGTTTGGAATGGCGTCTGCCTGTGATTTGGTACCAATCTTTTATTTTTTTTTTGCATGAATTTTAAAATGTTTTCCTGGCTTTTTCTGGGGGTTTTCTTGCTTGGCTGTCTGTTACCATCTAGGCTGGAGTTTGCATCACTGCCCATGTGCTCTTTTCTCATTCAATTTTTGTCTCTCTGCCTGGTCCACTTTCCTCAGTTTGCTTCGGTCAATTATTAGGAATTATGGCAGCTTTGGTGTAGGTTGCTATGTCAGCCATTTGCCTTCTGTATGAGCTAATGTTTACTTTGGGTCTGGTAGATGATAAGTGATGCAAATTCAGTTGAGGTTCTTCTTATCACTTAAGGTTCTTCCAGTGACGTTATCGTTACTTTGAATTCGGCACATTTTGGAAGGGCTTTTTGTTTGGGGGTGAACATTTCTTATGTATGGAGATTATCTTGGCCATGCGTTGGAAAGACTGTCAACTTACAGAGGTTTGGCTATCCAAGTTGAGGGAAGCCAGTCCTCGTTTGCCTGTAACTGACATCTCTGCCTCTTTTCTCTATTCCCCTTTTTTCTTTCTTTTGGTGATAAAAGCAGATACAGGCTGATCTTATTAGAGGCCCTTTCTGATTACATTTCTAGACTCCTAACTTTCCCTTCTGCTTCTGAACATCTCTTTTTCTCATTCAGTTTAACCCACTGGGATTTCATCTGTTAGGGTGTTTATAACCAAATACCTTGAGAGCATCCCCTAGATTCATGATAGTTCAACAAAGCTCTGTACCACTAGAAGTACATATTATGTTTTTTACTGATGAAATTAATACCATGACTTTAGGTGTTATAATTTTATACAAATAACTCTGAATTTATATAAACACTTGGATATTATCGTTATAACTTAGTTAAAATGAAGTTATCATGTAGTTGCTTTAACATAAGCTTGGGAGTCAGAATAGACTCATATTGATCTTAGTCATAGCAGTTCTGAGTTAGATGACCGTGGAATACTTGAACTCTCGGGACCCTAGTCTCCTCACCTTTTTCCTCCCTCTTTGGAAAATGGAGAAAATAATACTTTGGAGGGACTTTATCTAACAAATGCCATCAGTGTGATCTAATTCTTTGTACCCTCAAAGAATCCCAAACAATAAAAAAAAAAAAAAATAGAAAACAATACTTTGTAGGGTTGTTGTTAATATTAGATGAAATAATTAAAAATACTTAGTACAGTCTTGACACATAGTTAACACTCAATAAATGGCATATTGTATGTAATTGTTTTTACAAAAGTAAAAACATATTGCATCTATGTAAGTAATGTTCAAGAGAAGTTACAAAATGAGCGCACCACTAGGTTTAGATTTGTTACATCCCAAGGGAATGAGGAAATTGCATTTATCACAAAAGAGTCACAGTTGAAATGTTTAAGAAAACAATGTATAGGATGTTGTCCAATTTTGCAAACATAAAAAAGGTAGACTATGAGATCTGTAGCCTAGAAAGCTTGACTTTGCTGCACAGAGAAATTCTGGAACAGAAAATTAAGCAGATGGTTTGTGATCATTTAGTAAAGACTGTAGTGGTTGCTAGGAGCTAACATGGTTTTACTAAGAACAAATCTTCCCAACATCCCATTTCCCTTTTAAATAGTATTATGTGATGTGGAGAGGTGAGGAATTCCATTTCAGCACAGTATCTAATTGTCTCCTTATAGATGGTGGTAAAATATGGGCTAGATAATAGTACTGCTGGGTTTGCAACTAGACAGCCATTACAGCCTGCCAATTAATGTTATCCTGATGGGGGTCTCTGGTGGAATACCATGGAGCTCTGACATATGACCTCCCTATCTTAAATTCTAGTTAGGAATTTGGATGAAGACATGTAGGATGGATGTGTACCAAATATGCAGATGGCCCAAAGTTCGGAGGGATAATAAATATAATAGATGAGCAAATTGAGATTCAGAATATTACTGATCCTCTGAAGCACTATGTGGAATCCAAAAAGATTGAATTTAACAAAATGAAAGGTTAAGTTCAAAAGATCAAGCCATCGTAAGAAAGGAGATTGTGTTTGGTAGAGCTATCTAGTTTTTATTTGAATCTAAACTTGTTATTCGTTACATAAATATGTATCAAATGTACTACCTGCCATGCGCTTTGCTTGGCATTAGGGAGATAGTGAACAAAACAATCAAAAGTCCCAACCTACATGCAGCTTACACTTTTTTTTTTTTTGGTTTTTGTTTTTGTAGAGACAGAGTCTCACTGTACTGCCCTCGGGTAGAGTGCCGTGGCGTCACACGGCTCACAGCAACCTCTAACTCTTGGGCTTACGCGATTCTCCTGCCTCAGCCTCCCGAGTAGCTGGGACTACAGGCGCCCGCCACAACGCCCGGCTATTTTTTTTTGTTGTTGCAGTTTGGCCAGGGCTGGGTTTGAACCCGCCACCCTCGGCATATGGGGCCGGCGCCCTACTCACTGAACCACAGGCGCCGCCCAGTCTTTATATGCCAGTGTTTTTGCAGCTATTAAAAAGAAACAAAGAGGAAAAAAAAAAAGAAACAAAGAGAACCCAATGTTAGGCTTCCTTTGTAGAAGTATAATATCCGGCTCAGCGTGGTTAGTAGTTCTTATTATTTAATACTCTTTTTTTTTTTTTTTCTGAGACAGAGTCTCACCATGTCTCCCTGGGTAGAGTGCTGTGGCATCATAGCTCACAGCAACCTAAAACTCTTGGGCTCAGGCGATTCTCTTGCCTCAGCCTCCCAAGTAGCTGGGACTACAGGTGCCCGCCCCAACGCCCAGCTATTTTTTGGTTGCGGTTGTCATTGTCTAGCAGGTGTGGGGCAGGCTTGAACCCGCCACACTTGGTGTATGTGGCCGGTGCCCTACTCCCTGAGCTATGAGCACCACCTAATACTCTTTTTTTTCTTTTAAGACAACGTCTGACTTCATCTCCCAGGCTGGAGTGCAGTGCTGCAGTCATAGTTCACTGCAGCCTCAAATTCGTGGGCTCAAGCAATCCTCCTGTTTCAGCCTCCACAGTAGCTGGGACTATAGATGTGCACCCCCACACCTGGCCGATTTTTCTTATTTGTTTGGTAGAGTCATGGTCTCACTGTGTTGCCCAGGTTGGCCTCTAACTCCAAGGCTCAAGTAATCCTCCCTCTTTGGCCTCTCAAAATGATAGGATTACAGCCACTGTGCTCAGCAACACCCTATTCTTGATTCTGTATTTTACACTGGAGTCATTTCGAATCCTGCATCCCATGGTCTGGACCAGGTGTCCTCAAACTTCGGCCCGCGGGCCACATGAAGTGGCGTGAATTGTATTTGTTCCTGTTTTGTTTTTTACTTCAAAATAAGATATGTGCAGTGTGCATAGGAATTTGTTCATAGTTTTTTAGTTTTTTGTTTTTAACTATCATCCAGCCCTCCGACCATCTGAGGGACAATGAATTGGCCCCCTGTTTAAAAAGTTTGAGGACGCCTGGTTGGACAAACAAGAGTCACAATAGAGTGATAAGAAAAATGTAAACCATATTGTAGGGAGATTGGTCCACAAGAAGAGAAGACTAAGCAGTGGCATTATATTCCTCAAATATCTGCAGGACGGGTAAGAAGGGCGTATATGCTAGTTCTCTGTTGCTCTCAGGAGTCGCTGCTGATTTCTAGGAGTTTGATTTTCTGGTAGATGTAAGACAGACTGCCTGAGAAGTGTTCTAGCTATAGCCTGTAAGACCTCTGGGAAGCCTGAGAGTCCCTCCATGTCTTGTCCTTCCCTGAATTCATGGTACCAATAACTATGCCTGGAACATAACATACCCAGAAAATATTTGTTAAATGAGTAATGAAAATAGGGGATCCAGCATGTGGGAAGCATTTGTATGGAATGAATAGATTCTCAGCTAGTGATTGTATCCTAGCCCTACATGTGTGGATATTTACATGATAACATTTTATGAAAATAACCTATGTAATAAAATAATGTTAAAACTTCCGAGTTCAGTTTATGCATATGATAAGGAGTCTAGGGATGGATTAAAATACCTGAGAACAAATGTGGGAGGCCAGAATATTTTCTTTTGCCTTGTTCGAACAACTGTAAGTTAATTAAACCACTTTTCTTAAGAGGCATTAAGAGGCTGTTTTAGAATTTATTTAAAATTTCTCAAGTATGCTTATTCAAACATTACCCATTTCAGGCCAACCCTCATCATTTGAGGCCTTCCCCATAGTTCTGACCCATTCGTTCTTGAGGCCCTGCTTTCTCTGACCTTAAAGGAAAATCTACAGAATTTACCATATAATTTTTCTCTAATTTCTCTGTCTAGATGATAAGCTTTTTGAGGGCAAAACTTTGTATTTTTTTCCTATCTTCTGCCAGACACACATCAGAAACTCAGTAAATGACAATGGCTTCATTTGCTGATATGTTAAGAGGGATAGTTAGTGAAAGTATCTCTCCGGCCACTTTCCCCCTGCTGTTTGGATAGTTCCCGCCATCTGCAGTACCTCTCTGGAATTCTCCCATGGATTAAACTAAATTTCTAGTTACCATTCACATAAGACATGGCAGGTTAAGTAGACTTTAACTTCTCAATCCCACACATCCAAGGAGAGCCTTGCAGTCTTAAGTTATTAGAGCGTGACATTTTTGGCTAGGCAACAGTTGATTTTTTGTGTATCATTGAATCTGTATAAAAACGACTAAACTTTAGGGCTCAGACAGCCTTCTTAGGTCAAGCTCCAGGGGGAGATAGAACTGTAGGTGCCAAAGCCTAGGCCCAGTGTAAAGGCTGATTGAGTGATTCATGTAACCAAGGTGATCAGATTTAGCACGTGAAATTACAGGGTGCTCAGTTACATTTGAGTTTCAGGTAAGCAGCCGTGCAGTATTGGGGTCTACATACACCACACAGCATCCATTGTTGATCTACAATTCAAACGTAAGTGTGTGTTCTGCATTTTATCTGCCATAATCCTATTCCTCTCACTTCCCCATAAATCTAGGCTCTTAACTAATTCCCAAATTAACTTAACTAAAAGAAAATATTGGTATTCACCGATTCCAATGACAATTAATTTTTTAATTTCTAAAATGTGAAAATTTACATGATATATGCTTTTGGTGGTCAAGTTCTTTCAGACATATCCAATAATGCCACAAAGGTCTAAGACAGTGTTTTCCAGTTTTTTGTTTTTTTGGTTTTTTTTTAATCTTAACGACACACTGAACCTATAGTTAAGCTTCGTGGCATAATTTAAGATCAACTTAAATTATGTTGATCCATAAAAAAGAGTTAAAAAAGAAAAAGAATATACTTACTGTGCTTTGAACTTCTTTTGAATACAATTGAATTAATGATCTTTAAACATTTTCTGAGCACACCTAAGATCCTCTTAGCCACGGTATACCGGGTGAAAATCACTGCTCTGGGCTCTTGAAAGTCCCAAATTAAGCTCTCTGCCTTTTCTTGGTGGTATAATGTATTTGGCCCATATAATAATACATTGCTTATATTATTTTGCTCAAATTGTGCAGTAACCACTGCTGCCAAGTAAATGGTTAGGCCCGATGCATTTGAATTAGGTAAAATGTGAATTTACTATAATTGGTTGTTTAAGCCACACTACTAATAAGAGCTTTTGGGAACCAAAGAAAAGAGCTGCCACTTAGTCCATTACCCTGTCCTCTTCTTTCGACAAAAAGGGAAGTTTTTATTATTGTTTGCTCTACCTTATAACCTTCATTTGTGGGGAAGACATCACACTCTTAGGAAAATTGCCTCCCTTTTCCCTAACTAAATAATGTTTCTGCTGTTTAGTAGCAACAATCTTAAAGAATCATTCATTCACTTGGAAAATATTTGCCAAGCAGATCTATGCAAGGCACGGGGTGCAGAGGTTTGGGCAGGGAGCAAAATGAATAATGTAATCCCTCCTTTCAAGGTGTTCAAGAATATGGACGTTGTTTGCTTGTTTTTATTTTATTTATTTTTTTGAGATGGAGTCTCACTCTGTTGTCCTGGGTAGACTGCTGTGGCGTCATCATAGCTCACGGCAACCTCAAACTGTTGGGCTTGAGCAATCCTCTTGCCTCAGCCTCCCAAGTAGCTGGGATATAGGCTCTAACATTCAGCTAGTTTTTCTGTTTTTAATGGAGATAGGGTGTTGCTCAAACTCCTGTGCTCGAGTAATCCACGCACTTTGGCCTCTCAGAGAGCTAGGATTATAGGTAGGCCTGAGCTAGCCTATTTGCTTGTTTTTAAATGGTAAGAGGTAATTAACTCATTGAATAATGAAATGATTCTTCTTTTTAAATGCTTTAAACCATAGCAAGCCTTCCATTCTGAGCAGAAACTGCTCCTAATGGATAATTCTGGGGTCTAGAATTTGGCTGTTCTCTTCTTCCTTGGTTCTTTACTTAGGACCTTGCTACTCAAGGTGTGGTCCTTGGACCAGCAGCATCAGCATCTGGGGAGGGGGAGCTGGTTGGAACGCAGACTCAGACCCCACCCCAGAACTGAATTGGACCCTGCCGTGTAACCAGATCCCCAGGTGATTGGTTTGCATGAAGTTTGAGAAGCACTGGTCTAAAACAGTATTTCTCAAGTTGTACTTCATGCCTGCAGATCATCTGAGAATCTTGTTAAAATCCAGATGCCTGTGCTACATCCTTGGAGCTTGTGATACTGTGTGACAGAGGCGGCGCCTGAGAATTTGCATTTCTACCACTCTTCCTGGTGGTGCTGGTGCTGCCTGGTTGAGAATCGTATTTTGAGTAGCACTGATCTGGTTTGCTGGGGAAACTCATTTGACGTTTGGTGGTGGTAGGGACATGAACCCCGGTGAGGGGGTCATAAGCATAACCGTGCAGCTGTTCCCTGGAACATACATTCTGTTACGGGAGATGGATGTGTACACCCTTAGTTGTTCAGGCCAATTGGTGATGGCCATCGAGACAACATAAGAGGGGGGACATTTAAATCCCACCCAGGGGCTCAACCATTTGAGCTGAGCTTTGCAAGATAATGGGATGTTGACAAGAGAGAATATGGAAATGGGTCTGGAAAAAGTTTAGGGACAAGATTATGAAGAGTCTTAAATGTTTTGCTAAGAAACTTGGATTCTGTCTTGTTACTTTTTGCTATAGAGACTTCTGTTTTTAAAGGTTTGTATGTCTAATTATCCTTACGATGGTGTTTGCTTTTTCTTTTTCTTTTAGGATTAAGCATGAAAATATTGTTGCCCTGGAAGACATCTACGAAAGCCCAAATCACTTGTACTTGGTCATGCAGCTGTAAGTACCCCACTTACCTGATAAATGTGGATCAGGGTGCAAATCTCAGTGCCTAAAGGGACCAGGCAGGAAAGTAAATGAGTGGGGGGGGGGGCGGAGTGTTCAGAGCTGCGGCGCACTGGAGAAGCCTGAATCTATCTCAGCACTGTGGCTGCACTCAGGCACCTACAGGCCTTGTTAATCAGCGACCTTTGGGCTCGGTTGAAAACTAGAGCCCTGGCAGTGCATCTGGCACTCCTGTTACAAGGCGACTGTGTTGCTTTCTGACATGCCAGGTCCAAATGTTGCTGCCTGAAGAGGCTTCAGTGGGCCCGCTGTGCAGTACACTTTGTCCTGCCTCTAGGAGAAACTCCCACCCTTGTCTGCCTTTCTAGGGATGCCGGGGGAGGAAGCAGATGGTGGCTGGGAGCTCCAGCTCCTCCCTGATATCTTCCTCTGGCAGGTACCTGTACATGTGATCAAAATGGGGAATTCATGGCAGACATAAGAAAAGCACAATTAGAGTCACACCATGACACTATCACCCCTCATTAAGTTGTTTCTGAATTCTGTTAACCCTGGAGATAACCAAAAGAGGGAAGAAATAAGAAAGCCAGATACTCCGGCAGAGGCTGTACTTGAACATGAATATATTTTTTAAATTTAAAATGAAATTTGCTTCTCTACTCACATAAATGCTTTGCTCCAAGTGGTATAATTCCTAGGAGTATGCTGGGACTACATTTATTAGAATTAGCTAATAGAAACTGTACCAGTGTTCTGCTTTGCCCATTTCCTAGATAAATAAGTTCTGGAACGCCCTGTTATGAAGCTAATAGGCTGAAGAGCATTTTTGTTGAAGATAAAGATGTATAACTTAATTTCATGATTTATTAATGATTTTCAGGCTTTGAATTGCCAAGGGGATATAGAAGAATCAAGGGTTCAGCTAACTGTTTTCCAGGTCGTCTTCTCTTCTTTATGAATGTCTAAACAGCACATTAACCTCGGCTCATGTCAGAATGCAAACAAACAAATGTTCATCAACACACGCATTTAATTTTCTATTATCTTTAAAATATTTTAGTAACATATTAGATTTTTGTATCATTATTTCAACAGTGTCCTCACTGAAAGCATCTGTATGATTTTTCTCTGTTAAATGGCAGTTCCAGGTGGTGACAAGCAGTTTAGAGATTTCTGTGCTGCAATCAGCCATGAGACTAACTCGGAGTTGAGGGAGTATTTTCACTGCTGGGTTCTATACGTTAACTCTCCAGTTACCTAAGTACTGTCTTTTTTATTATTATTATTTTTTAAATTAAATCATAACTTTGTACATTGAAGTACTGTCTTTTTTAGTTCCTTACTCTGCTATTTGTTTTACAATTTGCCACATTTCTGATGTTTCTTAGAGAACGCCAAATTTCAGGACATTCCCTGGAAGCTCACGTGACTTTGTTTTATAAAATGTCTACTCTTTAAAAATGCAGGTGAATAATTTCTCATCAAATATTGTTGCTTAACAAAAAGAATATGATATTGTGGTAACAAGCAAAATCCCCACAAAATGTTAGCCACCTATTTAAATGTGTGCTTTCTCATTAGTAATGCAGGAAGTACTAATGCTTTGAATACTTTTTAAATATTTGGGGTACTTTCACGAATACTCAGTTATACTGAGAGTACATTTCTACTTGCTTAAGGTTTGAGTTTATGGCACTATAACTGAGTATCCGTGAAAGTACCCCAAATATTTAAAACTCTTCTATGCCTCTTCTAGCTGGGTGAATTTGGGCAAATTGCTGAGCCTCTTGGGTATTAGTTTCCATTGTGGAAAAAAATAGGGGATGATACTAATGTTTACATTAGAGGACTGTGGTGGGTAGTGAATAAGACGAGTGTTTGGGAAACAGGCTGTCACAAACAGTAAGTGTTCGGTGCCTGCTGCCTTCTACAGATGGTCTTCAGTTTTAGGAGATAAAGTTCAAGTAGATGTAAAATTTGCCTTTCTAAGCAACTCAATTGTATCCTTACCAGAAAAGGTTTGTGTAAAAATGAGTCGGCATGAGAGCATGAAAGTGTCTGGAACAGAACCAGCCTTAGAACAAAGCTTGGAAGTCATATGGTTGGCATAGCTGTCCCCACCCCACCCTGAGCTTTTCCATCAAGGACTTCCTCCGTCTTTTCAGTGAGAGAAAACTTCATTAATATGGACCACATTCTTTGAGATTTGTATTAATTTAGAGAGGAATTGAGTGGAGTTAACCTTTAGGGGCATGATATGAGGTTTGTTAAACAAATGAATCACAAAATCCAGTTGAGAGGCAATGAATGTTCAAGGTAGCTAAGGAAAAACCTGTGTATGTGTAGTATTAAGCAGTTTAGAAGCTCTATTTATACAAAAATTAGATATAGTTACTTAAATAAAAATGTTAAATTGTATTCTTGGTTCATTGGTTCTCATTACATTTTTATTTTATTTTATTATTTTTTTTTTTTTTCGAGACAGAGCCTCAAGCTGTCACCCTAGGTAGAGTGCATCACAGCTCACAGCAACCTCCAACTTCTGGGCTCAAGCGATTCTCTTGTCTCCCCCTCCCAAGTAGCTGGGACTACAGGCGCCCGCCACAACGCCCAGCTTTTTGTGGTTGCAGCGTCATTGTTGTTTGGCAGGCCTGGGCTGGATTCCAACCTGCCAGCTCAGGTGTATGTGGCTGGCGCCTTAGCTGCTTGAGCCAGAGGCTCCAAGCCTACCCTTTTTGTTTGTTTGTTTGTTTTTTTGCACAGTTTTTGGCTGGGGCTGGGTTTGAACCCACCACCTCTGGCATATGGGACCTGCGCTCTACCCCTCTGAGCCACAGGCACCACCCTTTTTTTTTTGAAGACAACTTTGTTGAGGTATAATTGATGCATGATGTACTGTATCCATTTAAACTGGATAATTCAGTGATGAATGTGAAGGAATCATACCCAGAAATCAGGATACAAGAGGTTTCCGTGACCCCAAGGAGTCCTTGTGCCCCTTTGAAGAGCTCTCTCCTTCACTCATGATCCCAGTCAGCCACCTGTCTACCTTCACTTACTGGAGATTGTTTTACATTTTCTAAAATATCATCTAAACAGACTCAGACAGTATGTTCATTCTTGTGCATTAAACTATGTCCTTGCTAAGTCCCCTCATTAGCTCCAGCAGTTGTTTTGTGGATTTCCTAGCATTTTCTATATAAAACAGTCATATCATCTGCAATTTAGATTAATTCTAGTTGGTCCCTAACGGAATTCTATTTGGTAAAATCTTTTATATTATGTGCATTTTAATGTCATAATTCTATGTCTTTAAAATATTTTGTCAGATATGTTGAAATATTCAAATGAGCCTCTTACTCTTCCTTGCTTCTATTTGTCATCTAAATTAGTGATGTTTTTAAAAAGCAATGGCAAAAAAAGAACGAAAGGAAAGAAAAAAAGCAGTGACAGAAAACCTTTGATGTATCAGAATATAACAATACTAGGAAAGTTTTCGGTTCGTTTTGAGGATTTTGTGGGCCACGCTGTATTTTGCTGTTGTATTTTTCTGTTTGTTTGTTTGACAAGGCTCGGTGGTATTTCTTCCTGAGACCCTGTGCCTGTTCTGTCTGGGTCAGTAAGAAAGTGGGAAGTGGATTTGTGTTTCTGTTTGGAGAGTTTAAAAAGTCCTTGTTCTCTAAAACACGACGTTTTAGAGGACTGTATTTTATACTATTTGTGCTGGGGAGAGAAACATTACCTTGGGCACTTGGATATAACAGGGGATGCTCAGCTCCTTGGTTTTGTTACTTTTTAAATCGCTGTCTGTCCTGAGCTCTATAGTGGGTTTGTTCATGTGCTTCTGACACAGGAGAGACCTGGTTGTTTACAGAGGCCTGTATTTAAATTGTATCTGAGTTTTGGACAAATCAATTTTTTCAGAATGCTCTTTCTTGGGACCTTCTTCTTCAGACAGTAGAAGGTCAGTATGACATGGAGGTAAGCTACAGGTGAAAAGTTGCTTTGTTTAGCGTTCATTTCTCATCTGACTTTGCCTGTGGAGTGATAAAGGACAGTCCTTCAGCTCCTCTCTTTCACATCTGTAAAAGCGTAGCAAGTAAAATAAACTTGAAGCTGATACAATTCAAAGGATACATCTTTGAAGAAGAAATAGATGTTATCCCTATTGAAATATGTCGTATCTTCAATAAGACTAAAATTACCATGCGTGGGGAACGCTGCAATCTGTGTCCACAGCCCGGACAGCTCTCCAGGACTCCCGGCTTGTACATCTACCTGCCTGCTCTGCGGTTGGGCTTGGCTGTGTGATGAGCATCGTTCACTGGTTAGATCCCAAAACTCTGGAATTTCCCACGAAATCCGCTTCTCCTGCTGTCTGTCTCATCTCAGCAAATGGTAATCCATTCTTCCAGTGCTCAGGCCAAAGCCCTGGAGTCATCCTTGCCTCACTGTCCTCTTCTCTCACAGCCAGCAAGCTCACCCACCCTGTGGTCCCCACTTCAAAGTGTGTATCACATCCGATCACTTCTCATCATCTGTGCAGCCACCACCTGGTCCAAACAACACCGTGTATAGAACTTACCTCTCTTCCCCATCCATGCCCACCTGCACTGATTTCCTTGGTGTGTCAGCCAGACCTTGCATACTTTTGTTTAAAAACTCATATTGGATTTCCATCTTGGGATCAATGACAAAGTCCTTATAGTGGCTTCCAGAGCTCTGTGTGTCCTGGCCCCCTGACCCCTCTGACGTCCTGCCCTGTCTCTGTCTCTCACTGGGCCAGCTCCAGCTACAGCCAGGCCAGCTCCCTCGCTGTTTCCTGTCCAGCCTGCACCATGCTAGGGCCTTTGTTCCTGCTGTCCTCTCTGGCTGGTATGCTTTATCTTCATGCTATCATGGAATAAAGGAAAGACTAGAATTTCTTCCAGTTGTCAACTTTTCATTGAGATAATCCCCCCAGTTCCCTTGTATAAAATAGCAAGTCTCTCACCACCCCCACTCAAATTCATTCCCTGTCCTTTTACCCCAACTTCATTTCTCTCCACAGCACTTGTCACCGTCAGATAAGTTCTCTATGCCCTGTCATCTGCTAGAACAGTGCTGGTACCTTATGTGGGCATTTACTAGATATGTATTTAATTAGTATGATCACCTGAAAAAGGAAAAAGAATGATGGTTAACACATACTTATTAACTCATGTGATCTTTACAACAAAGTCAGGAGCTATTATTATCCAAATTTTACATGAAGAAACTGGGCAGAAGTGGGATCAAGTCAGCTAGCAACCCAGTGTATGGTCCTGACATTGATAACATTTTCTAGAAAAAAGAATCTTGTGGATACCAGTCATGTGAGTATTTCGGTTTACCTAGAAAAGTCAGTTAGTTATGATTCAGTATTTTAAAGGCAGAGCTAACTAGAAAATACCCTGTTTTTGTAGTGGTTGATGAGGAGTAAAAATTTGCTCAGTAGTATCAGAGCAATGCACTAAAACAGTCTCATTCCTTTCACAGCAATTACCATGTCTCATACATAATTTTTAAATTAATGAGTGAATGGATGAGTGCGTTTGATCAGTGTTTATTATTTGTTGCATTGTGCTTATTCCATACGAGATACAAATATTACTATTTTTTTTTCATTCCGTGGTAGCATTAAGATATTTACAACTAGTTCTCTCTTGAGCTTGAAAAACTAAGAATTAAACACATATTCTTTAAAGAATATTAATTTGGTTCCTGAGCAGCCTGAGACACGAAAATATATGCAGCTTCCAAGAGAAAATATGGTTTATCTTCTCTGTTGGCTTGTGCACAAAGCTGTCTGAACAGTTCTCTGTGCGGGTTAGCCGTCATGTGGATATTGTATTCATAAATCATACACTGTGTTCCCAGAAACAATTTTAATTAGAACATAAATTATTAGTCCTGAAAGAAAACCTTCTGTAAGTATTCAAGCTTAATAATGAAGGAAAAAGTGGTTTCTGAAAGTGACACCTTAATATATTTACAAATACCAATTACCACAATCTTACTTTGTTCATAGCAGATACTAAGTGAAAGGCTAGTGGGCCTTTTCTTCCATGTTTGGGGGGTGGGAGAGAAGCTGATGTTGATGCTCTTCAGTACCTCTCTTTGTAGAGGTGAGATTATAATCCACAGCAATTGCTTTCTCTAAGGACAGTGCAGAGGAGATACCTTTACATGGGGGAGGTTGAAGCTTTGGCCAGATGGATGTACTTCCTTGAGCCCAGGCAGAAGGGCTGGTCCAAAGAGAAGCATGAAGGAGCCAGGGTGGGAGGAAGAGTCCAGTCTGCGAGGGGCTTGGTCTATGAGGGCCTAGTCTATGAAGAGTTACGTCTGGAGGATTTAATCTTTAAGGGGTTTTGTCCTGCGGGGTTTCAGTCTGGCTGGACTGGAAACTTACACTGACCTGGGGACAATTGAGGCTATAGGTGCAAACTGGGAGGTTGTGTGACATCTTGGTAGGAGACGTGGCTGGAGACGCCAGCAGAGGCAAACTCAATACTTCTGGCTGCTGCTCTTGCTTCTTTGTCACTCTCCAGGCTCATTATTCAATATACTTTATTCTTTATTTCTTCTTTCTGCCACTGGAAAACCTATTGAGGTATAAAAGGTTTAGATAGTTAAGAGGGAAAGAAAAAAAAGAAAACTCAAGATCTAATTTAATCACGAACTTAATCTTACTAGGGTCAGCTGTATGAAACTGCTAATATGTATTTGTGACGTCCTCTGTTTCAATGTAAGTGTCTGTAGCTATGACGTCCCTATTAGCACTGTTGTCATTGCATCCCAAAGATTTTGGTGTGTTGTGTTTTAATTTTCATCTGTCTTGGGATACATACAGTTTCCTATTTCCCTGGTGATTTCTTCTTTGACCCGGTGGTTGTTTAATAAGAGTTTAGTGTTGTTTAACTTCCATGTATTTGTGGGTTTGTTTTTTTTTTTTTTTTTGGTATAGAAGGTGGCAAATGATTGATGGTATATACTTTATCTGTCTAAAACCTTTTTTTTTTTTTTGTTAAATCATAGCTGTGTACATTTGTGCAATCAAGGGGTACAATGTGCTGGTTTCATATACAGCCTTCCCTCCACCCTAACCTCCCCCCTCCCTTCCCCTCCATTGGCCCTTTCCCCATATTCTTGTGCTATAGTTGGGATACAGCCTTCATATGAAAGGTATAAATTAGCTTCATAGTAGGGCTGAGTACATTGGATACTTTTTCTTCCATTCTTGAGATACTTTGCTAAGAAGAGTATGTTCGAGCTCCATCCATGTAAACATGAAAGAGGTAAGGTCTCCATCTTTCTTGAAGGCTGCATAATATTCCATGGTATACATGTACCACAGTTTGCTAGTCCATTCGTGGGTTGATGGGCACTTGGGCTTCTTCCATGACTTAGCAATTATGAATTGGGCTGCAATAAACATTCTGGTACAGATGTCTTTGTTATATTGTGATTTTTGTTGTTCTGGGTATATACGTAGTAAAGGAATTATAGGATCGAATGGCAGGTCTATTTTTAGGTCTCTAAGTATTCTCCAAACCTCCTTCCAGAAGGAACGTATTAGTGTGCATTCCCACCAGCAGTGTAGAAGTGTGCCCTTTTCTCCACATCCACGCCAACATCTCTGGTTTTGGGATTTTGTTATGTGGGCTACTCTTACTGGGGTTAGGTGATATCTCAAAGTAGTTTTGATTTGCATTTCTCTGATGATTAAGGATGATGAGCTTTTTTTCATGTGTTTATGATCATGCGTCTATCTTCTTTAGAGAAGTTTCTCTTCAAGTCCCTTGCCCACCCTGAGATGGGATCACGTGTTCTTTTCTTGCTAATACGTTTGAGTTCTCTGTGGATTCTAGTTATTAGACCTTTATCGGAGATATAACCTGCAAATATTTTCTCCCATTCTGAGGGCTGTCTGCTTGTTTTACTTACTATGTTCTTGGCTGTGCAGAAGCTTTTTAGTTTGATCAGGGCCCAGTAATGTATTTTTGATACTGCTTCAATTGCCTGGGGAGTCCTCCTCATAAAATATTCACCCAGGCCGATTCTTTCAAGAGTTTTCCCTGCACTTTCTTGAAGTATTTTTATAGTTTCATATCTTAAGTTTAAATCTTTTATCCAGTGAGAGTCTATCTTAGTTAATGGTGAGAGGTGTGGGTCCAGTTTTAGTCTTTTACAGATCACCAGCCAGTTCACCCAGCACCATTTGTTAAATAGGGAATCTTTTCCCCACTGAATGTTTTTAATTGGCTTTTCAAAGATCAAATAATAGTAAGTAGCTGGATTCATCTCTTGGTTCTCTGTTCTGTTCCAGACATCTACGTCTCTGTTTTTGTGCCAATACCATGCTGTTTTCATCACTATCGATTTATAGTACAGTCTCAGGTCTGGTAGCGTGGTTCCTCCTGCTGTGTTTTTTATTTCTGAGTAATGTTTTGGCTATTCGAGGTTTTTTCTGATCCCAGTATTATTTTTGCAAGATCTTTAAAATATGACAATGGAGCTTTGATAGGAATTACATTAACGTTATATATCGCTTTGGGTAGTACAGACATTTTAACGATGTTGATTCTTCCCAGCCATGAGCATGGTATGTTTTTCCATTTATTAACATCTTCAGCTATTTCTTTTCTTAAAGTTTCATAATTCTCTTTATAGAGATCTTTCACGTCCTTTGTTAGGTAAACTCCCAAATATTTCATCTTCTTTGGCACTACTGTGAAAGGAATAGAGTCCTTGACTATTTTTTTGGCTTGGCTGTTGTTTATATATATAAAGGCTACAGATTTATGGGTGTTGATTTTGTAGCCTGAGACATTGCTGTATTCCTTGATCACTTCTAAAAGTTTTATAGTAGAATCCCTAGTGTTTTCCAGATATATGATCATGTCATCTGCGAAGAGTGAAAGTTTGATCTCTTCTGACCCTATGTGGATACCCTTGATCGCCTTTTCTTCCCTAATTACAATGGCTAAAACTTCCATTACAATGTTAAAGAGCAATGGAGATAATGGGCAACCTTGCCTGGTTCCTGATCTAAGTGGAAATGATTTCAATTCAACTCCATTCAATACGATATTGGCTTGTGGGTTTGCTGTAGATGGTCTCTATTAGTTTAAGAAATGTCCCTTCAATACCAATTTTTTTTTTCTATATCAATTTTCTTAAGTGTTCTGATCATGAAGTGATGCTGGATATTATCAAAAGCTTTTTCTGCATCAATTGAGAGAATTATATGGTCTTTATTTTTTAGTTTGTTTATGTGCTGAATTACATTTATAGATTTATGTATATTGAACCAGCCTTGAGAGCCTGGGATAAATCCCACTTGGTCATGGTGTATAATTTTTTTGATGTGTTCTTGGATTCTGTTTGTTAGGATCGTATTGAGTATTTTAGCATCAATATTCATTAGTGATAATGGTCTACAATTTTCTTTTCTTGTTGGGTCTTTCCCTGGTTTAGGGATCAAGGTGATGTTTGCTTCGTAGAATGTGTTGGGTAGTATTCCTTCTTTTTCTGTATTTTGGAAGGGGTTTAGGAATATAGGTACTAGTTCTTCTTTAAAGGTTTGGTAGAATTCCGACGTAAAGCCATCTGATCCTGGGCTTTTCTTTTTAGGGAGATTTTGTATAGTTGATGCTATTTCAGAACTTGATATAGGCCTGTTCAACATTTCCACTTCATTCTGGCTAAGTCTTGGTAGGTGGCGTACTTCCAGGTATTGGTCGATTTCTTTCAGATTTTCATATTTCTGAGAGTAGAGTTTCTTGTAATATTCGTTAAGAATTTATTGAATTTCTGAGGGGTCTGTTGTTATTTCATCTTTACCATTTCTGATTGATGAAATTAGAGATTTTACTCTTTTTTTCCTGGTTAGGTTGGCCAAAGGTTTATCTATTTTATTGACCTTTTCAAAAAACCAACTTTTGGATTTATTGATCTGTTGTGTAATTCTTTTGTTTTCAATTTTACTTAATTCTGCTCTGATTTTGGTTATTTCTTTTCTTCTGCTGGGTTTGGGGTTGGAATGTTCTTCCTTCTCCAGTTGCGTGAGATGTCCCATCAAGTTATTAACTTCCTCTCTTTCCATTTTCTTGAGGAAGGCTTGCAGTGCTATAAATTTCCCTCTTAGGACTGCCATTGCAGTATCCCAGAGGTCTGATAATTCATGTCTTCATTGTTGTTTTGTTCCAAAAATTTGGTGATTTCCTTCTTAATCTCGTCTGTAACCGGTCTATCCTTCAGCATAAGGTTGTTTAGCTTTTATGTTTTTGTATGGGTATGCAGGTTCCTGTTGTTATTGAGTTTAACTTTTATTCCATGATGGTCTGAGAAGATGCAAGGAATAATTTCTATTTTTTTAAATTTGCTGAGGTTAGATTTGTGGCCTAGGATGTGGTCGATTTTGGAGTATGTTCTGTGGGCTGATGAGAAGAATGTGTATTCAGTTTTGTTGGGATGACATGTTCTGTAGATATGTGTTAAGTCCAGATGTACAATGGTTAAATTTAAATCTAAAATTTCTTTGCTTACCTTCTTTTCGGAGGATCTATCCAGCACTGCTAAAGGGGTGTTAAAATCTCCAACTACTATGGAACTGGAGGAAATCAAGTTGCTCATGTCTGTTAGCGTTTCTCTTATAAAATGAGGTGCATTCTTGGTGCATAAATATTAATAATTGAAATCTCATCATATTGAGTATTACCTTTAACAAATATGAAGTGTCCGTCCTTATCCTTCCTTATTTCGGTTGGTTTAAAGCCTATTGCATCTGCGAATAGGATTGCAATGGCTGCTTTTTTGTTTTCCATTTGTCTGGAGTATAGGTGACCATCCCTTCACCTTGAGTCTATATTTGTCTTTTAATATAAGATGAGATTCTTGTGTGCAGCAAGTATCTCGCTTGAGTTTTTGTATCCAGTCAGTCAACCTGCACCTCTTTAGAGGACAATTTAAACCATTCACGTTAATTGAGAATATTGATAAGCCTTTCGAGATTCTGGTGGACAGTTTTAATCCTTTTGCAACTGTGGAAGTTGGAATTTGATCCTTTTTTTTTTTTTTTAGAGGCAGAGTCTCACTTTATGGCCCTTGGTAGAGTGCCATGGCATTACACAGCTCACAGCAACCTCCAGCTCCTGGGCTTAAGCAATTCTCCTGCCTCAGCCTCTGAGTAGCTGGGACTACAGATGCCCGCCATAGCACCCGGGTATTTTTTTGTTGCAGTTTGGCAGGGGCTGGGTTTGAACCCGCCACCCTCAGCATATGGGGCCCGTGCCCTACTCACTGAGCCACAGGCGCCGCCCTGGTCCTATTTTTAATTGGATAATTTTATTTCTGTATAGTAATGGAAAGAGACTGGAGAGGTTCATTATTTTGCCATATCCAAATTTGGGAAAACATTAAAAAATCACTAATAGAGACAATTTATTTGGTGAGGTTTATCTTATGAGAGTATTTATCAAGGAAAGAAAGGCCAAGTATCTGCCTTCTCGAGAAGTATAACTTGCTTAGCTGATAGTAAATCAACCAGGCCCTATATAAAGAGCCTGCGTTGTTCATCATATTACCAGGAATAGTTCTGTAGCCACTGAATTATGCATATTTTTATTCAGAAAAGTCACCCCAGGCCTTCTGGACCATGATTCACTGTCTCCTGGTACTCCATCACCCCGGGCTTGATAGAGAAAGAAAGAGAGTGGGCAGCATTTTTGAGTGGGGACCCAGTCGTGGAAGATTGAGGACTGGAGAGGGCCCAGAGGCAGACTCTCACTTTCAGGACAGATGAGTGGACAGTAACGGGAACTTTAGACTCTTCAGGAAAGGTTTTGCAGGAGATGCTGAGTATTAGGTGGGATTCACTCTGCCTCGCCAGCTTCGTTAAGTGTGTCTTATTTTGTTCTAGTGTCTGCAGACTCCAGCTGCCTCCTGCTGTGGCCTTGAGAGCGTGTTTTCTGTGCAGATAAAGAGACACAGTTTAGGGTTAACGACGTCCACAGTGAGAGTCCTGAAGTGTGTGATTGCTGATCAGAGCAGTGTTAGTTCCACAGGCTCAGCTTGTTTCTAAGTTTTTTTATGCTCAGTGCAGTCTCTTTGGAAACTGACATTGTTTACACATTGACAGTTGCATCATTTATGCCAGATGGGTATTTGGAAATACTGTCCTGATTGAGGTTACCATGTATGTACTGATAAGGAGTGGTTGCAAAGGTGCGATGTTTTTTTTTTGTTTGTTTTGTTTTTTTTTATTAAAACACACCTGTGTACATTAGTATGATCATGGGGCACCATACACTTGGTTCATAGACCGTTTGACCCATTTTCATCACACTAGTTAACATAGCTTAACAAGAAAAGAAAATTATAGACCAATATCACTAATGAATATAGATGCAAAAATACTCCACAAGATTCTAACAAACAGAATCCAGCAACATATCAAACAAATCATACAGCATGACCAAGTCGGTTTTATCCCAGGTTCTCAAGGCTGGTTCGATATACGTAAATCTATAAATGTAATTCAGCACATAAACAAATTAAAAAACAAAGACCATATGATTCTCTCAATTGATGCAGAAAAAGCTTTTGATAACATCCAGCATCCCTTCATGATCAGAGCACTTAACAAGGGTGCGACGTTAACGACTGAGCACCCTGCATGACACTGTCGTGTGCACTGTATACAGATGTACATGTTTGTATATGCAGAAGCGTCTGGAAGGATTTATAGAAAACTGCTACATGTCGATTCCTGGAGGAAAGAGTGGGTGTTAGGAGTGAGGAGAAAGCATTTTTTACTGTATACTCTTTCGCACTGTTTGAATGCCTTTTGCCATATTTTTTAAAATTGCAGAGGTCCTATTTGGCCCATGGCTTTAAGGCTTAATTACAAAAATTACTTCCCAAATCCATAAAAACTCTTGGTTCCCTCCAGCAGACAAATCTTTTACTACTAACCTCGAATGGTAATTATTTTGCTCCCACCAATAATTCTCACAGCGGTGGGAATCAATTATCAATGTGACAAAAATTCATTTTGCTGGCAGTGTCAGAGCCTAAGGGATCCTCTGTAAAGATGTGATCGAGAGAGGGAGGCAGTGGCAGAGCTGCGTAATATACCTGAAATAGGAAGACACCTAACGCAGTGTATTCTCAGCCCAGATTCACTTTTAGTACCAGCCTGTATGCCGAGCACTTAATGACTTGGGTCTTCCGTTATCTCACTGAACAATTTATGTTGATTCAAGATTAGCCATTGGCTTTGATTTATTGAGTCTACATTAGGCCAAAAAAAAAAAAAAATTACACAGTATATTTTGACAAAGTATCTTTTAATACAATGCCTCTTGCCTTGTGTCCCAAAAGTTATGTGCCAGAAGTGCTCACGTGTGTTCTGCCCCTCCTGGGTTTATGTTCGAGTAGCAGAAAGATGCTCTTTAATTCCCATTTCTACTTTACCATATGATCGTGGAATCTTTGTAAGTTTGTGAGCTCCTAATTTTGTTGTAATGTGAAATGGTCATGGGGGGCCATAGATGGTGCCTAAATTCTAACTAAATTATATTCTCTCCTGATCGGTCACTAAACCAAAGCAAAAGCCTGCGGGTGTGTACAGCTTAGGAAAGGCCAAGCCAAAGGGCAGAGGCGTGGTGCTCGGATAGGAAGCAGCATTTGACACAGAGCAACGCCATGGCAAACAAACAAGAGAGAGCCACTGGCTAAAATCAAAGCCTACTGCTAGAAATTCTGGGGACAGATGAGAAAGAGGGCACATGGATGTTAATGGCTTTTAGGGGCTGCAGTCTCTGGAATTCCCTACCCCACTGATGAGCTACGTGGCTGTGACAGATTGTGTCTCCCTGCCACTGTGTCTCCTGTTCTTCCCTCGTGACATCCTGGGAACATCTTGGCTCATGAATCCAGGAACAATGTATTTCAGTTTCAGTGATCGACAGACTTTGAGATTGGCCATAAATACACATGATTAACAACCTATGTGTGTAGGTCTCTAATCTGAGCCTTAAAATTAGTTCAGTACAAATAATCCCTGCTCACCAGAAATGGACGTGACAAAGAACAACAGCCAGGAATCTAAGTGAATAAAGTATCAGTTTAATTCAGGCTCAGCTCGCAAAGCATTTCATGTTCTAATCGTTGCAAGTTTAGGTAGTATCCTTGTGACAGGGGTCATCGCATTTCCCAGATGAACCTTGAAGGGGCTGTTAGTTCCTTCTGGGCCGGAAGTCTCTCTGGTCCCAGGTGAGACCACAGCCCAGCTTGCGGTTATGTCCGTGCTGGTCCCCTGGCACAGTGAATGAGAGAACCTCAAGTCTCTCCACCTACCCACCCGTCTCCCTTCACACAAAGGTTGACCTCCAGCATCCCGCCGCACAGTTCTGCTCACATCCTAGAAAAACTAAATTAATTATTGAAATACAAATAAACAACAAACCAATCACTAGTTACTAACCTCAATTCAGTTTCTGAAAGAAGGTGCATAAAAAAAGAAAAAGATGTAAAGAATTACTACCAGCTCAATGGACTTGGAGGCCTTAATTTTATCAGTTTTTTCTTGCCATATTAGAGGAGAAGACTCCTCCTGAATCCTTAAGATCCACAAAGGAGGAGGTTGTGCAGATTCTTCAAAGGCCTAGAATTCCTTTAATTTCCAAACCCCTTACAGCGTTAGCTTATCCTCAGATGTCTCTGCAGTGAGTTATATTCTAGGCTTTCCCTGTGTCTGAGAAAGGAGGTAATAAGTCCCCTTCTCAGCAGTCCTTGTAATGCTTGGAGGGGAGGCTGGTTTCTACCCCATTGTGTCCCTGCATCCTCCAACTTGGACTAAACTGAAAGAAGAGAGATCATGCCCACCCTGTGTGGTGACTGTATTTGTTGTCCTAGGAGGTTTCCCTGGCAGCCAGCTCTTAGTCCTCAATTCTCTCCTCCCACTCACCCTTCTTCTTAGATACAAAGGTTAATCTCTATTAATTGGCTAAGTATAGTCATTAACAAAGTGTACTCTTTAGCAACCTAGTTGTTCTTTCAAGTAATTTGACATCCTGCTTCATAAAGGTTGTGCTTCTCTCTCTCTCTATATATACAAAATTTAAAATGCCTTTGAACAGAAAACTCCATTACAAGCATATGTTAAGTGGTTTTCTCACCAAAGAGCAGATGTTAAGAATTGGTTTGAATTAAGGCTGTTATTCACAATGTAAAACATTTTTATATTCAGTTTATTATTGAGTAGAGAACAAAATGAGGTTTACATTTGATGAGTTCGCTTTCATTGGTTTATTATAATTTGGGATTCATCATTTGATCAAAAGGTTTATATTAATACAAAGTAAACGGACGTTAACATACAGAGAACTTCCTGATGTAGAGAGGTCATGAGTGCTGAAAAATATTTATATTATTTTTTGATTTGGCATTGATAGTAGTACCATCCTATAACTTAAGTCTTGGCCTTGTGCACTGTGGATAGTCAGTTCCCTTTGTCTTTAGGTGGACCTGTTACGATCACCCTCGCTTTGTGCTGACTGCATATCTCAGGTGACTATAGAGTTGATGACAGGGAGACCTGTCAAAAATGTCAAGTAGCTACCATGTATTGAGTATGCCAGCCACTGGTCCATGGACTTACTGTTGTATATTGACCCACTTAATATTTCAGGGTCTATTATTGTCATCAGCTCAAGTTCTGCTGACAGTAGGTCCAGGCCACTATTTCATGATGCAAACAATCAAATGTGTGGCTGAACCACTAGTCCCTGTAACAACAAAGAGGATATCTGGAAACTTTCCCTCCCTTTTCTAAGTTATTAAAAGTGACTTTAAAGGGATGCTTGAAACAGAGGAAGGGCCAAATTCCAGAAATTGGGCTGACGCATGAAACAGTAGGATGTTAGAAGCAAATAACAAAGATAGTCTGTAAGGACAATATGAACTGGCACTTGTGTTTGGGGATGGATAGACTGGGGACAAGAGTTTGGATATCTGCGCTAGCACTCACGTTTTCTATATTTTAATATACAATATACATATTGTTTCTGGCTTGAACAGCCAATCCAACTTTTACGTGTACTTTACATGTCAGTGTTGGGGTTGCCATCGACAGCAGAGGTAGGTGAGGTAGGTAGGTGAGATAGGTGAGCTGATTCTTCTGCAGCTGTGGGGCCACCTCTCGCCTTCCTGTCAAGTTTACTTTGGCTCTTACAACTGACATAATTTAATGGTGTCATCTTTGATTCCAAAGAGAGAGATGATATAGAGGTGGTAGTTTCTATTTTGCTCACATTTTTTTTTAAAGACAAAATTTAAACCAAACCATTGAACTGTTTTTCTCTGTCACAAAGGGCTCCATTAACAAAGCACGTGTTTGATTTCACACATCACCGTTCGGTCCTTTCATGGCTGATTTTAGCTGCAAAATCAGCCCATTGAATAATCTGGTAATGGACTGTCACCTGTTTGTTCTGATGTGATATTGATGCAAGACACATAAGGGGGCAAAGGAGAAAATTCAGAGACAGACCCCCCAACCCCCCAATTACGGACAGATGTGTATAAGACTATCCACATGCACACAGTCTGGTCTATGTCAATGTAAATATTTCAGGCCAATGGGGAGGGTAGATTATTTAATACATAGGGAAAGTAATATGTGAAAACAGATCTCTACCTCACTTTTTCATACACAATAAATTCTGGAGGTACCTAAGATATAATTGTAAAATAATAAAATAATAAATACAATAACACTTAAGGAAACCTTCCTAAGCATGACGTAAGCTCAGAAACGATAAAGAATCATACTGATAACTTTGACTTCATGAAAGTAAAAGAAAAAACATGTTTGCCCACCCCACCCCCAAGATTTTAAAAAGCAAAGGGAAGCAGTAACGATGTTAGCAAAACATTTAACTGACAAAGTTCTGATTATTGTATTCATCAAAGTGCTCTTACCAATCAGTAAGGAAAGTACACACTATTTAAATATGAAAATGGGCAAAGCCACAAGTGAGCAATTACCAGGCAAAGAGATTCATTGATTCTCTCAGTGCCCCTGGACTGAGCATCCCTTGATATGAGACGCCTTACCATCTTCTGCCGTAGGATTCAGTGTGAGAAGACGGGAGGATCCTGCTCTGAGGAGCTGTGTTGGTGAATTTGGTGTGTCACCTAAGCTAGACCCGTGGTACCCAGCTGATTAGTCAAATACCAGTCTGGTATTGCTGTGATTCGGGTTGAAATCAGTGGACTTTGAGTAAAGCAGATCACCCTCCATAATGTGGGTGGGCTTCATCCAATCAGTTAAAGGTTTTAAGAGCAAAGACTGAGGTTTTCTTAAAGAAAGAATTTGGCCTCAAGGTTATAAGGTAGAAACTCTACCTGGCCTGCTCGATTGCAAACTCGAGACTCTAACATCAACTTTTGCCTGAATTTCCACCCTGCTAGCTTGCCCTTTGGGTCTTATCCCTGCCCCCCTAACAGCCAAGCCAATTCCTTAAAATGAATCTTTCTCAGTACAGATAACTAGATAGATCCTATTGGTTCTGTTTTCTGGAGTCTGGAGAATCACTAGATAGGTAGGGGCTTACATTATATCAGGGGCTGTAGCCAGTGAACCAGTACCTGAAGATGTTAACAAGAAGATACTGTGTTGCTAAAGCGTCTGGGATGTGATGGACAGAGAAGGACTTGGGGTCACTGTAGGCTTGTTGATCAGGGAGGGCTTCTCAGAAGAGGTGACTTTCGAGTAGAAGGGGCGTATAAATCCCACTTTTCAAATAAGGGCTGCACGTTGTGACTTCCCAAAGAATATAATATGAAAAGTGAGAATCAAAGAGTCTTTTTTGTAGTCCATAATCCTTCCTCCAGTCGCCTGCTAAGGTTCAGTTTCCAACTAGGCGAGTTCCTGGTGTACAGACTCGACCCTGTAGAAACTGACAGCATCCTGGACCTAATCCCTCACTGTCTCACCTCCTCAGACACTTGGCCTTCAGTACTTTGCTGTAATAAATTACTGTAAAATCAATGGCTTAAAACAGCATGGATTTGTTATCTTCCATTTCTGAGAGGAGAACCTCAAAATGGGATGGATGTCAGCCAGGCTGGGCTCTTCCTGGAGGCTCGGGGAGTGAGGGGTCCTTGCCTCTTCCAGCTCCCAGAGTCCACCTGCTCGACTTGGCTCCTGCACTCTTCCTCCACCTTCAGAGCCTACAGCGTAGCCTTTTCAGCTCCCTCACCCCCACCCCACCCAACCCCCTTCTATCATCACTTCACCTTGTCTGGCTGGTTTGAGAAGGATCCTGTGGTGTCATTGGCCCATTGGGTAATGCAGGCTGATCGCTCTCCGTTTCCTGATCTTTCCTTTAACCATACCTGCAAAGTCCCTTTTGCTGTATAAATTAACATACAGGCAGGTTTTAGAGATTAGGATTTGGACATCTTTGGGGACCCATTGTCTTCCTTCCTCAGCCCCATCCTCAGGCCCTGCCCTCCACTGGCTGGTTCCTTCAGCTTCAGCCCTGCCCATCCCAGCAATCTTCTCCTCTCCATGGCCCTGCAGCCACCAGATAATGACAGATAAGGTCTGATACGTAGAAGGTGATACTTCACATCGGTAAGAAGGCACAGCGCTTTAGTGGCCGTGAGTGTGCTGGCATGCAGATGTGGCTGCAGGCCATCTGAGGGGTCCTTATGACTGGCCTTTCTGCTGACTAACGACTATGTTGTCCTCACTGGTGATTGAGGTGTTGAAGTCCTGCCTCGCTTTAACATCAAGGGTTTCTTTGCTGTGATCCATGCGGCAGTGTAACAAGTGTAAAAATAAGGGAATATTTTATCTCTTTGAAAATCTTGCCATGCTTTTGACTTGTAAGTAGACACATGAGCTTGAGGGTTTCCCAGATTTTTAGATAATTGTCCTGAGGTGGAAAAGCTTTAAAAATGGCTGCTTCAAAATTATCCCAGGAGTCCGAATGCTTTAAGAAATATCCATCTCCTTAAGTTGTATATTCTTATTCATGTTCAACGATAATTGTCTTAATAGGTGAAAATGTCATTCTCTAAAAGCTGTCATTCACTGACTGAATGCCACTTAGAATTCTAGACGTTCTTCTTCATTGTATTCGGAAACCCAAGAATCTTCTACTCAGTAGAACAAGTAGCTCTAGTAATCAATTTCTAATTCTTGCTTTCATAGGAAAATGGGACCTTTGAAGAACATAGCGAATGACGATGTCTCAGCTTCCTATAAATACACACGGGTTAGAGTTAGAAACTCCTGTCTTGTCAGTCTCCCAGATTTTTCCAAGTTATGTCAGTTTCACAGCTAAGCAGTTTGTTTGCTATTATACTTGTATGACTTTTTATTGAATTTAGGAAGAAGAAAAAAGATAGAAAATATCAATTTTATGTACATTTTTAAAAAACCCAGCTTGCCTTAAAGACAACACAAGGTATAGGCTAAAGCATGGTTTATTTCTAATACACAGATTCACAAAGAATTTAGAGGAAGTTACGGAGTCAAATTGGGATTAAATAGTCCTAAAAATCTCTTAAAATAAGCCTATCGTTCATACTAGAAACGGGCTTGAATTTGTGTAAGGATTCTCTAAGGACTGGAAAATGTTCCTGTAATTTTTAACATCTTAACATTCCTCTTGACTTGTTCCTTTGTTACTAAATATAAAACAACAAAGAAATTAATAATAGGAAACGAGATTGAACTTCAGCAGTGCTGCTGAGCGTTTGGAGAATGCAAAGTTTTTTTTTTTTTTTTTTAATCAAGAGTAAGTGGAAGACCCTTGACACTGGTGGCCTTCCTGCATTTCTGCAGAAGTTCCTGAGTCTGGCTCGGCCTCTGGTCTGGAGTCTGGCCAGGCTTTCTCAGGGTCTGAACTAGAGGCTGTGGGCTGTGTCCATTCTGTAGCCATGTGGTGTGAAAGGTCAATAGGCTTTGCGGTATTGGAAGGCAGCCTTCATGGGAAATGGGTCTTAACAGTTCCCAGCAGTTGGCTACTAAATCCCACAAAGCCCATTCACTTTACTTGGCAAGAATCATTTGTTTGACAGGAAAACTCGTGTGGCCTTGGAAGGGCTGCCATTCACTTAACTAGTGGTACTAGTTGGGCCAAGTTTTCTATAAGTAGTGATTTTATGAATACTGCTCTATTGTCAGGCTTAGGGTAGTTTTTAAGTATCCCTGAGTTGAATAAACATAATTCTTATGCAGAGGTTTAGCCTGATATTTGATGCATAATAGTTGCTGATGAAATTTAAAAGTAGCCTTTTCCACGAGAATCCTTAGATCTGTTGTTGCTGTGCGTGCTTGATTAGCAAGCACTGAACTCGTGTTCCCAGTGGAAATAAAGGGTTAGGTTCACTCTGGTCACTCGTTTTCATAACCTTGATATGTATGTCTTTGTTTAAAGATACCTCATGTAATATATTTCGACATTGAACTCACCACCAGTAGCATTATAACTCACACCTGAGCAAAGTTTATGTAACACGCACATTTTCTCCAGACTTGAGCTTAGGAACACACGGTAACACTTCAGCACTGTGCTTGGGACAAAATCACCCAGAAAAAGCACAAAAATGTGGAAAATATGGCACTAAATAGTCCTTGCAAAGAGGACATTTGTTTATAGTGTGAATATCGAAACAGGAAGGCAGAGTGTTGCCTTGTGTGACCTCAGCCAAGAACATGTGTGTGGGGCAACTCAAAACTTTCTGCCTTCTGCTTATGTCCAGAAGTGACCACAAAATGGCCATGAGTGTTGATTTTGGAGTTAGAAATTTTAGCAAACAGGTGAGTTCTTAAATAGGGAATTCAGAAATAATGAGGATTAATTACTTACGTTTTAATTTTTCTTTTTTTATTTATATTTTTTTCGTTTTAATTTTTCTTTACTAAATATTTTTATCTACACATGTGTAAGACACAAAATATTCCCCTTCCTGGTCTTAAGGTCAGGGTGAGATAGTGAGGAGCTGGATCCAGGCTGTCAGTGGATTTGATTGAAAATTGCCACTGTTGAAAAGCTGGCATTTCCAGTTTTTAGTTGCCTACAGGTTATTCTTTAGTGTCCAAAGGGTTTTGACTGCCAGTGACTTATTCAGTGAAATTACCGACTAAAGTGATTTCTAGACAAAAAAAAAAGTGATTTCTTCACCAAAACAAAAAACCTGCACAGAGATTTTAATTAATGAATTACTTACAAGACCTTGGACATGTGGTACAAACCAGGCAAGGGACTGAGGGGACCCAGGACTCCCCGAGCACTCTCTGGCCCCAGGCGGCCTTCTCTCTTTCAGTGCAATTTTCTTTTCTTTTTTTTTTTTTTTGTAGAGACAAGAGTCTCACTGTACCGCCCTCGGGTAGAGTGCCGTGGCGTCACACGGCTCACAGCAACCTCTAACTCTTGGGCTTACGCGATTCTCTTGCCTCAGCCTCCCGAGCAGCTGGGACTACAGGCGCCTGCCACAACACCCGGCTATTTTTTGGTTGCAGTTCAGCCGGGGCTGGGTTTGAACCCGCCACCCTCGGCATATGGGGCCAGCGCCCTACTCACTGAGCCACAGGCGCCGCCCTCAGTGCAATTTTCTATAAGGCAGTGTGGCTTCCTGAGTGACATGTCTGTGATCACCACCCTGTGCCTTCCACTTCAAAATGTCTCTTCAGGATCTGTCTTCCAGGGACCTCATCATTTCCCAGTATTGACTTAGGAACCAGCTATGAATTAAGGCGGTTTTTTTCTTTCTCCACACATACTCATGGACTCCTAGAAAGGAAATCTTGAGTGGTTCTTCCTCCTAGAGTGGATAAATCCCAAATCTCGGGGGAGGAACACGAGGGAAGCGTATTTGTCATCCATGTGCTGTTCAGCTGGCACTTGGCTGGGGACCAGGGCTGTTCTGCAGCGTTCACACAGAGACTCAGGGAGGCAGAGACCATGCTGTAATCTACACATAGGTGTAGGCATCCAGCCAGCAGAAGGGACCGGGCAACGAGTAGAGCATGAAGGCCCCAGAAGCAGCATACGTCACTTCTTCCTGCATTGTTCGGCCAGAGTTCATTGTCCGGTTCCTGTGGGATGCCAGAGCAGTGGGTGGTTGGGGCAGGAGTGCCCAGGTGAAGTATGGATCGTTCCTGGACAGCTGGCTGTCCCTGGCACACAGCAGAAGATGGCAGGGATGCCACTCTTGGTCATTGGCCATATTTCTGTCAAACCATCCTCATGTTCAAGTTAAATCCTTATAAATGTGCCTCACCTCGAGGGTTTAGAAGCCTTTTAGGTTTTAGGCAAACACAAGGCGTGGGATCTGTTTCTTTTCTTTTCTTTTTTTGAGACAGAGTCTCAAGCTATTGCCCTGGGTAGAGTGCCGTGGCCTCATAGCTCACAGCAACCTCCAACTCCTGGGCTTAAGCGATTCTCTTGCCTCAGCCTCCTGGGACTACAGGCAGCTGCCACAACGCCCGGCTATTTTTTGGTTGTAGTTGTCATTGTCTGGCAGGCCCAGGCTGGATTAGAACCTGCCAGCTCTGGTGTATGTGGCTGGTGCCTTAGCCATGAGCTACAGGCGCCACCCAGGGATCTGTGTCTGACACTCCCAGGAGCTATTTGAAGTGGGCTCCATCTGCGTTACTTGCGGTGAAGACACTCAATACATTCAAGTTGAACACACAGTAACACAAACATGTGAAAGTCCTAACAGGAACAACAGCTCAGCTTTCCCAGGATGGTGCTGTGGGCCACACCTGTGCCTAGCACTTGCCAACGTGTAGTCTCACTCAATCTCTAAATCCTCCTTATAAGGTAGGTTCTCAGCTTTGCAGGAGAGCCACCTGCACAAAGGTGCGTACACTCGTCCACCGTCTCATGGTTTGTGGGCAGCAGAGCTGCCCCTCAGGTCTAGGTCATCTGGAGTTGGGGAGAGAGGGCTGACGGACACAGGTAGCGCTGGGATCAGAGTGACATAATGTTCCCTTTGGGGACTTCCTGAGTGTGCGTCAAAGTGGCAAAGGTGACCAGGCCTGTGCCTTATCTTAGACCCTTCCCAAAGGGCATTGTTCCTTTCAGGAACTAGGCCTGGTGGGGATTTTATGGTCATTTAATCTTCATTTTACAGACGAAGAAACTGAGGATCTATAGGTAAGTGGCATGCCTGAGGTTCCATAGTAGGTCAGAGTTGTTTCCAAAAAACAAATACATCTGGTATTTTGGGTACCATCCAAAATAAGCTGGTCATCATTAAGAAGATAACAACTTGTAAAATACACATGAGATTTTTCTAAAGTTTAGCTGTTTTCTAAATCTGTTTTTTTGTCAAATAACTGGATGATAAGCAATTGCAGCCAATACCAGTACTTCAGTCTCTGTGGAATTTAACCCATGTGGAGCCATCTCTGTTGGACCTATGTGCTCAGCCACAAAATTAAATCAGGTGAAAGATTCAGTGACTGCATTTGCTGTTTCCCAGGAAGCAGAGGCTGTGCATGGCCCGGCTTGGAACAGCCTTCTAGGGCCACTAGACCCACAGCCGGCCGAGGCCAGCCCTGCATTGTCTTGACTCCTGGCGAGTTAAGTTAGCTGCTAACACCCTAAGGAAAGGCACTTCCTGGAGGGGGCACATATGCATGGCTTTGGCAAACAGCAGTCTTTGATATGTCATATGTCAGCAGATACTTTTCAAGATTAAACTTGAGTTCACTAGAGGAGAAGTAAGAAGCTGTCATATTTAACAGTAAGCTCTCATATTTATTCAAAGGTATAAATCCCATCGATGAATCATCCAAGGTTTAATTCTTGATTCTTCTTTGTGGTGAGCCCAAAATAAACCAGTATTGTTGTTTGAGTTATTTCCCAGCTTTTTGGAAACGTGTGTGAGAGGGGTCAGTTACTTCACTGACCTCTGTTGAGCGATATTAATGAACTTTTACTGCAGGTATGGCCAAAGCTGTGCTATACCCACTATTTTTTTTTTCAGTCTTTTAGATATAATTTTAAGAAGCAGCCTCATTAGGGCAAGTTAGAAAATAGAACATTATTTATGTAAAAACCCCTTGCCGTTACCAGCATTTGATATAAATGTAGCGAATTGCACCCAGCAGCCCCCACCCTTGGAATATGAATATGACTTCATTGTAATCATTAGAATTATTCTGCAGTTTTGTACGCGACATTGAGTGAAAATGGCTGGGGACAGATGACAGTGTGGGCATGTTGAGACCTTTATCTGCTCTCCCTGGTCTTCCCAGAAGATGTCACATCTTCAGGAGTCTCATATTTTCCGTGTCTATGGTGATAATGCTTCAAAAGAAGAGATTTACCCCCAAATGATCCAAGTGTTAAAACCCAAGTGAAGTACCAATGCGGGGTGATTGCAATTCATGAGATGACAACTGGGAATAAAATGGGTTTGGTAGAACCTTGTGAGTGGGGCTGGGGGTGCGGGGCTGGGGGTGCGGGGTCATTCCGTCATTCCTTACACGCTTCAGAACTGTCATTTTATGCGTCTCCCACGGAGAGTCTGTTTCCTACTGTGTGACTAGAATGTGAGTTAAGTACCATTTCTTTTTCTCTTTGTTCTACTAAATTATTCCCCTGCTTTGATGGAGTAGCGAGTACTATGGATTCTAGGAACATGAAATAAAACCTGGTAAAAGATGTTGGGCAGAATCAAAATATACAGGCAGTGGGAATCCTGTCTCAGGATGGCGCTGCTTAATGACTGCGTTTTAAGACTACAGGTTAGGTTCCTTCACACCCAGTCTTCACCCACTGTGGGATACTGAAATCAGTTTGGTGAGTTGTAACCCACTTCAAAAGAAAGCAACATGATAGCAAATAACATGGTACCACATGTAGTAGGGGTAACCGCTCATGTGAACGTGTGTGTGTACCTACTGTGTGCTGGTGTAGGGAGACCAGCCGAGTTTTTGATGTGGGAGTCTGGTTGTCCCTTCCCATGAGAACAGCACTTCTGTTCAAGGTAAATGAAACTAGGAACGAGGTACCTTGCCCGTAGCAACTATTTAGGCCAGAATTCAGCTTTCTTGCTGAGGTTTTAGACATACTCCGTGTCACTCTCATTGGAGTGTGATAGATGGTCTGTGCTATTTTAGGCATAGCAATAGCTCCCTGAGCTGGAGTGCCTTGGGGACGGGGATGCTTTTCTTAATTGAACAGTCAGATTAACTAAAAGTAATGCTAACCAGAAACTCCTGATTTCATGATTTCAGCAGTAAACATCTTTATGAGAAGCAATATAGTAAGTTATCCTTATTAGCATTTACTTGTACTTATAGTAGCATCCTTATTAGCATTTACTTGTACTTATAGTAGCATCGTTATTTAGCATTTACTTGTACTAAAGTCATTTAATCTTTATCGAACATTATAGTACAGTAGCCCCCTTATCCTTGGGATATATGTTCCAAGATTTCCAGTGGATGCTTGAAACCTTGGACAGTGTGTGTGTATGTGTGGGTGTCTGTATATACTATGTATACGATGTATACACACACTATGCTTTCTTGATCAGATAGCCGAAACAGCTGCTAAGTGACTGACGGACAGCCTACGCCTGGCATCCTCAAACTTTTTAAACAGGGGGCCAATTCACTGTCCCTCAGACCGTTGGAGGGCTGGACTATAGTTTAAAAAAAAAAAAACTGAACAAATTCCTATGCACACTGCACATATCTTATTTTGAAGTAAAAAACGGGAACAAATACAATTCACACCACTTCATGTGGCCCACGGGCCGCAGTTTGAGGACGCCTGGCCTACGCAATGTAGATACACACCAGTGATTTGCAGCTGGTGTGTTGTGAGATCTTAGGAGTGCCACAAAAAATTTTAAAGATCATTAATTAAATTATTTTCAAAAGAAGTTCAAAGCACAGTATTCTTTTTTGTTTTTAATCAACATAATTTAAGTGTGCTGTGCAAGTTTAAGTATAGGTTCAAGTGTGCCGTGAGATTAAAAAGGTTGAAAAATGCTGCTCTAGACGAAGGAATGCTTCACGTCCTGGATGGATGGGGCAGGTGGTTTGAGATTCATAACAGTGCATAGAATGGTACACAATTTAAAACTTACGAACTATTTATTTCTGGAATTTTCTGTTTAGTATTTTCAGACCACAGCTTGACTAGAGGTAACTGAAACCAAGGATCAGGGGGGATTACTGTATCATCATTCTGAAATTAAGCCCCCAGGCACAGCAGTGTTGATGTAGTACGGAATGTCAGAAAGATCTATTTTCCATTCATTCTTCCATATATTCCTTAATACAAGCAGGTTTTGAGAACCTCTTCTGTGCTGTATTCTTGGAAAACCAAGAGGATACTTTGTCCCTTGGTCCAGAGGCAGAAACATGTGCAGACAGTGGCAGTGTAGGGTAGGGAGGGCTAAACTAGAGAGAGTGAGAAAGAGGTATGACGTTATCTGGGATTTTAAAGGAAGAGGAAGTGTGCAGTTTGGGAAGACATTATCCATTATAAAGGTATTTGAAATAAAACCTAACAGGCAAATAAGACTTTTCCAGTTTAAGAAAGGTGAGGGTTAGAGAAAGGGAGGGTGGGGAATCCCAACTCCAGAACATAGCCTGGAATTTGCTTTGTTTAGTCAATAGTCGATAAATTTTAAATGTCAATTGCTTTTTTTCTGTTAAAAATAGAATTCAGGGAAAAAAATAATTCTAGTTATTCAGGGTACCAATTAGTGGAGGCCTGGCTGATTAAGATTTCACTGTGAGTTTAGTGTATCAGAAAGCAGGATTATAATAATGTGGTTTTGTTTTAATTATGTTAAGAGAGGTGGTTGTTGATTTGTTTTGGCTGGGGTAAAATTTGATCTGTGTAATTTTGGTTTTGAATTCTTACTTACTAATCCAATTTGGCATCTCATATCCTTTCCCCAGTAAGAATTGAAGGTGTTTATTAAAAAGGAGAGTGGAAAGAGAGGGTCAGATACAACGTCGGCAGCAGGGCGGCGCAGGAAGGGACAGGGAATGTGTGTGTGGGCCGGTTCCGTAGCAGACGCAGAGTGAGGCCAGGGAGAAAATGGATGGAGAAGGGCAATGAATTGAACCGTCAGATTGACTGACTGGCATCTGGGAATTCTAGAACAGAGAGGGCAAAGGCCAGTATGATGTTATGACACAGGACAGCTTCCTGTCCCTCACCTATCTGGATTCACTGTTCTTTGAGTTTGATGAAGACAGGGAAAGATTTTGAGAAAGCAACAGTGCAGCAAAAGGCCAGGGCCCTGGCAGACCTGACTTCCAAGTCCTCGTCTAGCTTACTGGCTGCTTTACATTGGGCGAGACCTTCTCTGAGCCAGCTTCCCTAGCTGTGGAGTTGGTCAGCATACCCCCCAGGCCTTCTGTGAGGATACCTAAGTGCTTAGCCCTGGGAGGTACCTAGTAACTGGGTCTCTCCCCTAATCCCCTCGTCTCTAACCGCACACATAATCCTGTGCTACTCTCCAACCAGGAGTTGTCAGACCATCGTCATTGCACTGGCTGGGGCCCACATTGTGTGTAGTTTAAACTTCTCTCTCTGAAGATCAGAATATATTTCTACAACACAGCAAACTTGGGTGTTGTACAAATGATGCACTCATTTCAGGAAAGACCTTAATGGTCCCCCCACCCCCACAGCAGTTCTGTGTATGTGTGACTTGGATTCTGCCACCTATGCTATGGGCTCATATCCCACACTGACTGTACCTTCAGCTTATGCCTGCAGGGTCTTAAAGTTCCAGGGGTCATTGCTGTGTTCACTGGCTTTGTTTTTGAAAGATACAGACTTGGGTGTACTTTGTTGGTGGGAGGGAGGTAAGAAGGAGGTCAGCACTTAACTCCATGACCATCAGAAAAGCATGAGGCGGTGACAGTGTGCTCTGGGTATCTCCTTCCCAGTCCCCGATCCCAGTTGCACTTCAACATGGAATAATGAAACTGTGATCAAGACAGCATAAATGCAATTTGGTTTATTGTTAAACGGTATAATCTACTTTTGCCACTTGTTCCTATAAATCTTTAGATGACCTCAGCAAGAGACTTGATTTTTTTCTTCTTTGCCTGTAATATAAAATAATTTTTATGTCCCAAGGCTCTTTAATAGCATGAGTCTCCTTGAGTCATTTTTCAGGTATTTAACCACCAAGACAGTGTAAGGATCACAGCTTTGAGGACAGGTGTGCTGTTGGCTTCTTTTCATTGTGAGTTGTTGTATTGCCTGCAGGGTCACTATCTGATTCTCCTAATCTAGGCATAGATGACTGTTTTGATGTAGTGGAGTGCAGTTTTATTTTGTTTGTTTGTTTTTGTTTTTAATTTTTTTTTTTATTAAATCATAGCTGTGTACATTAATGCGATCATGGGGCACCATACACTGGTTTTATGGACCGTTTGACACATTTTCATCACACTGGTTAACATAGCCTTCCTGGCATTTTCTTAGTTATTGTGTTAAGACATTTATATTCTACATTTACTAAGTTTCACATGTACCCTTGTAACATGCACCGCAGGTGTCATCCCACCAATCACCCTCCCTTTGCTCCCCTCTCTCCTCCCTTTCTCCCTTCCTCCTATTCTTGAGTTATAATTGGGTTAGAGCTTTCATGTGAAAGCCATAAATTAGTTTCATAGTAAGGCTGAGTACATTGGATACTTTTTCTTCCATTCTTGAGATACTTTACTAAGAAGAATATGTTCCAGCTCCATCCATGTCAACATGAAAGAGGTAAAGTCTCCATCTTTCTTTAAGGCTGCATAATATTCCATGCTATACATGTACCACAATTTATTAATCCATTCGTGGATCGATGGGCACTTGGGCTTTTTCCATGACTTAGCAATTACGAATTGGGCTTCAATAAACATTCTGGTACAAATATCTTTGTTATGATGTGATTTTTGGTCTTCTGGGTATATGCCTAGTAGAGGAATTATAGGATTGAATGGCAGATCTATTTTTAGATCTCTAAGTGTTCTCCAAACATCTTTCCAAAAGGAATGTATTAGTTTGCATTCCCTCCAGCAGTGTACAAGTGTTCCCTTTTCTCCACATCCACACCAACATCTCTGGTCTTGGGATTTTGTGATATGTGCTAATCTTACTGGAGTTAGATGATGTGGAGTGCGTTTTAAAGCCATAAGTAAAGGTCCTGGACTTCTAAGGGTGCACAGTAAGAGGCTGAGCTGGAATCTACACTTCACCTTGCAGAGTTTATTTTCTTTCCTCTCCTTTCATTCCTGTGGGGCTTTCTTACGCAGGATGAATCCCCCCCCCCCAGATATTTTATTTTTTGGAAATATATGACGTTCCACACACCTATGTTCTACATACAGGCACACATTGTTCCAACACTCTGTGTTATAAAATCAAAGTGAGTTTAGCCTTGATGTCCAGTTGGGATGCTGACTAGGGAAGAGTTATTCGGTTGCAAGCGGAGAAGTCATGGTTCGTGGCTGTAGGATTCTATGAACGTCTTAAGAGTGAGTTCCTCTCTCATCTGAAGTCCTAAAGCCAACTGAACACCCAGGCAGAGGGTAACAAACAGTTTATGTCATATAATCAGTTCAAAATATTATAGACAAAAAGTCTTGGCCAAGTTGGCCAGGTCAACGGCTTCATAAACCAAAGCATTAGGCCATGGAGTGACTTGTGGACTAATGTGGGGCATTTCCTTTGTGCCCTTTATGAATATGATGATATATTTAGAAAACTTATGCCATGATTAATTTTTAAATGTATTTGCAATTTCTTTTTCTTTCTTTCTTTCTTTTTTTTTTTTTTTGAGACAGAGTCTCACTCTGTTGCCTGGACTAAAGTGTCGTGGCATCAGCCTACCTCACAACAACCTCAAACTCCTGGGCTCAAGCCATCCTCCTGCCTTAGCCTCCTGAGTAGCTGGAATTACAGGTGTCTGCCACCACACTCTGCTAATTTTTCTGTTTTTAGTAGAGATGGGGGTCTCATTCTTGCTCGGGCTGGTCTCAAACTCCTAACATGAAGCAATCCTCCTTCCTCAGCATCCCAGAGTACTAGGATTATAGGCATGTATTTATAATTGTCAGAGACCCTAGATGATATAGAAATAATATAGAACTTCAGGAGTAAAAAAAGTCTTTACTAGCTGTGGCCTCTCAAACCACTTCTCCCTCTGGAAGACAGATTAGTACTTTCCTTGCCTTGCTCGTGTGTTGTAAGAATCAAAAGAAGTAATGGAGTGAACGTGCTTCACAGTGTAGGAAGGAATACTTGGGCCATCGGGTTATCAGACTCCGACAGTCTCCCATATATGAGGCCTAGTAAAGCAGCTGTCTAAGCTTGGGTAGAAATGGAGGCTCCCAAGGGCATGGTGCTTTGGCAACTGAGATGAATGTTGTCACCAGCAGTGCCTAACTCAGTGTGTTGTGTGGGGGTCGGTGCTGTGTGTGGTCACCCTGGAGATTGGAATTCAAACCAGGACTCAAATCCAGATACGGAGATCTGTATGTCATCAAGAGATCTGAAAGTCAGAAGGCGCCTTGGAGGGCTGCCACTGGGAGGGGCTGAAGAGAGATTGCTCAGAAGGTTGCTGGAAGCTTGCCTAACTTGGGTGGGAAACTGGGTACAGGGAGGGAAGGTGGGGACGGGGTGGCACCTCCTAGCAGCACCCCAGTTAGAGCCGTGGCCGAGGGAGCAGGTGCCTTTGCTCAGGCCTGCACTGTGGAGGGGCAGGGGGAGGGCTCAGGTCTGTGGGGTGAGGGTGGCCGGCCAGGCCTCAGGCAGCTAGCTTCCCTGTCGTTAGCCTGCCCTCCTGGGTGAGTCACCCTGTGTGGGGTGGGCGAGACCACATCTTGGGGGCTGCTCTGGGAAAAGCCCACGTGGAGCCTGCAGCCTCCAGGATTACATAAATGGAAAGTTGGAAAAAAACAAGCCGAGGACTTGAGGGCTTGTAAAGATGTAATACATTGTAGCTGAGAAAATTCTTGGATGGGAAAATGCGAGGAGTGCTAAAGCAATGGTTGGAGGATTTTTTTTTTTTTTCCATCAATAAAGACAGGGAGATGGTGGCTGGAAGGGACTGGCTGTCCCCACCCCTTTGCCATTGTTGAAACAAACATAGAAATAGGAAAGACTTTGCAATGCAGTAGAGTCTGGGGAGGGAAAATGAAAATATGAGGACTGTAAAGAATTTGAATGCATTCTTAAACCTTGGGGGAATAAAAATATCTAGACATGAGGCTCACAGCCCAAAACTCCAAGTCTGCTAACTCAGAATCAGCAAGAAGCATTTCACAAGCAAAGGAAACCCAGTGCCTGAGTTATGCCAAGAAGAGTAGAGGAGGGTATGTGTTTTAATCTGTCCCCAGATGTCATCCATAGCTGTGGGATTATTGGGTGGCTCTGTTTCTTCTCTGTAGCACCATCCATGAAAATATCTGTTTACCTAGTGCCTCAAGAGACATTCGAATTTATGATTTAATCAGTTTTGAAAAATTTCTGCCAAGTTTGTCACCTTGTTTGGTTTATTTATTATTATTTTTTTATTGTGTGGTAGCTGGTGGACTGTAGACATATTTAGCAGTCAAGGGAATTTCTAAGGACGGATTACTTCTGATAGGCAGACAGTAGAAAAGGAATTGAAGAAAGTGCACTGGATGCCCAGGATTTCTTGTGTTAAGTTCTCCATCTGTTTAGTCAGACCGTGTAGCTTTGCAGCCTGACTCTGCAACTTACTGTGTGACTTTACACAAACCCCTTAACTTCTCTGTGCCTCAGTTTCCTCTTTAAAATGTGAGAATAATATTTACCTCCCAGATTGTTGTGAGAATTAAATGAGATGCTATACAAGTATACAGAACAAAATGCATCCCATAATTTTTCAAAAGAAAATTAACTACTATCATTTGTAACTAACCGATTCAAAGACACTCAAGTTCCTTTTTAGTTTTCCCACTTAGAATCCAGATTTCTACAGATAGGTACAATAGCTGGGTCCAGATGGGATAACATTAATTTATGCTGTGTTACACCATCTCCATCAGAATATTTTGGACAATCTGTGGACACCTGTCTGTAGTGGACTGTATCCTGGCATTTATCCCACACATGTTTATTGAGCATCTATTATATGCTAGGAACAACATGCTATGGACGATACGAAGGTGAAAAGTAAGAGTCCCAGAGATGAGAAGGAGAGACAGAGAAGCAAAGGCATATTTGGGATACAATGTGACAGCTCTTGATTTTGTATATCAGAGTTGTTAGATCTGTCTCTGGAGAGAGATTGAAGAGACAAGGCACACAGACTTCCGTAAGGCTCAGGTCCTGCAAATTGTGGGGTGGGGCCCAGAATAATGTGCAGCCAGCAATGCTTGAGCTAAGCCGCCTGCTGCTGCCCAGAGCGTGGCACCACCTTACCCAGGGAAAATGCAGTATTTTCAGGTCAGGACCCAGGCAGGAGAGCTGGTAATGAACAACATTATATTTTAGAAGGAGCAAATAGCTGACCACACAGCAATACCTCTAGCGTACAAACAGAGGCGCCCGTGAAAGACAAAACCCCACCAGTGGCATGTACTCTCAAGTACATACATCCATGAGCACACCCAGCATACAAAAAGCTTATGGATCTGTTGTGTTTGCCATTTGGTCGAAATTGGAGTTTTCATCAAATCATTCAGACTGTCACATGGGTTATTTGTTTGGTAAACTGTGCTTTTGAGCAGCGGTTCTCAACCTTTTTAGCTGTGCTTTTGGGCAGTGGTTCTCAACCTTTTTGGCACCAGGGCCAGTTTCATGGAAGACAGAATTTTCCAGGGACTGGGGTTGTTCGTAGGGAGGGGGGTGGTTTGGGGATGAGTCGAGCACATTACAGTTGTCGAGCTCTTTGTTTCTATTATTATTACACTGTAATATATAAGGAAATGGTTACACAGCTCATCATGGTGCAGAATCAGGGAGAGACGGGCGCAGCTGGTGCCCATCCATGGCCAGGGGTCTGGAACCACAGCTTTGGAGGATGTTGGCCGTCTATTTCATCAGGAAGTCAAAGTCCCTTTCCCACAGAAACCTGTTGGGTAGAGCTCCCAATCCCGAAAACCTGTCCTCTTCCCCCCCCCTTCTTTGAATTAATTTCAGCTTCATAGAGTCTTCTGGCCTTGTGATTCTAGAACAGTTGGTTCCTGGCTAAAAGAAAACAGAAGACTGCCTGTTTTAGCCACAGAAAGTGATGTGGCAAGCGCTGGCTCCTGAGCAATAGGAGAGGCAGCTGTTTACCGGAGGGGTCCCGTGGACTGGGGCAGAGGCGCCACCTGCAGGGCAGAGGGAGAAGAGCATGCAGAGGGACGCCAGCTTTGCAGGACAGTCCCTTAGGGCAGAGGAAACTCAGTCCCTTGTGAGGGAAAACTGAGAACTCTGCAGGATCTCCTGCAGATAAACATGCACAGGAACTCACTCTGACACATTCTCTTCCTTTTTGCCTTTCAGAGTTTCAAAATGTTTTAAACATTGCTTGTTCATTTTTTTTCCATGAAGACCCTAACATCACCTCCCAGGGTCCTTTCTGCCTCTGTCTGATCCATCTGTCTGATCCATCTTCTATCTGATCCCTCCCTCCCTCTCTTCTTTTTAAATTTGAGGTAGAATCTCATTCTGTGCCCTGGGTAGAGTACCATGGCATCATAGCTCACAGCAACCTCAAACTCCTAGGTTCCAGCAATCCTCTTGCCTCAGCCTCTCAAGTACTGGGACTACAGATACCCACCTCCACACCAGGCTATTTTTCTATTTTAGTAGAGACAAGGTCTCGCTCTTGCTCAGGCTGACCTCATACTCCTGACCTCAGGCGATCCACCCGCCTCAGCCTCCCAGAGTGTTAGGATTACAGGCGTGAGCCACAGTGCCCGGCCTGTTGGCTGACCTTTTTCATAGAAAGCAATGGTATGAGTGCACTCTGCACTCCTGCACGATGGAGTGACTCCTGTCACTGCATTCCCTGTTCATGTGAGGCAGGAGCCGGAGTCCTCACACCGCTGTGTTCTCTGTCCTTTGTAGCACTGTAAATATCCACCTCTTGTGCACAGAGGACAGTGCTTGTCTAGAGTTCAGGGAACACTGGCTGCAAGCATCACTGAACGTTAATTTTTCAATATGTCACGAAACATAACTTGATCCAAAAGAAAATTGTAGCAATATTTTTCTGTAGAAATGTATGCTTCCCATAAAGGTAAAATGTTTTTCTCAGACACACTGAATTTCAAATATTTTGTGTGCCTGACCAACAGCTCAGGTTTCTCCTAAGATTTTGTGGGGAGAGTATGTGTAGCAGACATGTCGGGTGTCCCTCTGTTAGCTTTGTTTATTGCTGCTCTCAGGGGCAGAGTAGGTTCACTTGCCGATTTACACTTCTTGTCAGTACCTGTCTGCTCCTGTGCCAGGTACAAAGGCCACAGCAGATGCAAAAGACACTTACAGGAATTTCACCAGGACACTCAAGAGCCACCCTAGGGAAAGCCACTCTTCTTCAACTGAAGCTCCCCCAAAATTGAACAGGAACCAGTGTTTCTAAAAGCTTCACACTGTGGGGGTCATTGTGGCAAATTTGGGGATGCTAAGATGCAGCCCTTTGTGTCTAGAGTACACACCACCACGTGTAAGGCAGGCTCTGGGACAGGCACACAGTCGTAAACCTGGTACACAGCCAGCCTCAGCAAGTGACATGGAGAGGTATGCAGGCTAGGGAAGGTGTCTTAGTGCTGGCTGATACTGCAGAAAACCACAGCGTGGGCAGCTTAAACAATAGACGCTTATTTCTTGGAGTCTGGAAGCTGCAAGTCCAAGATCAAAGTGCTGCCATTCAGTTCTTGGCGAGGCTCTCTTTCTGGTTTGCAGATGGTCACCTTCTCACCATTTCCTCACATGGTGGGCAGAAAAAGGGCTCCAGTGTCTCTTGTAAGGACATGAATTCCATCCTGAAGGCCCCACCCTCATGGCGTCATCTCTGATCACCTCCCAAAGGACCCCCTTCAGGATTGGGTCAGACGTGGGGAAGGGCAGGTGGCCATGTAGGCAAGCTCCAAGGAGTGGTGTTTACCTGTATGGGTCCCCTGACATCCAACATCTAGACCTCAGCTGCGTTGTCTGCCCACTCATGGATCTTTTTGTCAGAACAGAATCCCATTAATCAACAGGGACAGAATGCCAGTTGTATTAGTGTATGATGAAATATGTAATTATCGAGTGGGTTTGTGTTTGCTAAGCAGCATAGTCTTCCCCTTTAGACAAAAAAACCCCAAAACTTAAAAAGGCAAGTTATTATACATGGAATCTGCATAGCTGACAACCTCCATCCACTAACCACCTCCTCAAGTTGACCTAATTTTTATAGAGTGGACATGTATGACATGTCCCTGTCAGTACCATAGGCCTAGTTCCTTATGTTGACCATCCTTGGATGTTGACTAGTCTGTCACAGTTCCTGGGGTGCTCAGCTTACAGAGGTTCTACTATATATTAAAATCAGAAGATTGCTTGGATGGGTGGAGCCAGAGCAGGAGGAGGGAATGGGGCTTTGTTAATGGCCCGTGTTAGTGAGCCATGATAGTCTAAAATCTTCACGTCCACTGCTGGCAGGTCACTGCCACAGCCCACGGTCGTCATCAGTGGCAGGGACATTGACCTCCCCAGTGGTGCTGTAGTGGTATGGCTGACCATGCAAACAGTAGGCTCCCCTCGCCTGCCAACCCCTACCCACCTGCACCCCCACCCCGGGCATGCTCTTGGGTTTAGAATATGAATCCAGGTAACCCTCTGCTTTTCATATGTAGAATAGTCCCTAAGCTAAGTGTTGTTATCCCAGGGAGATTTAAAATATATTCATACTCATATAAATAGGTTTATAAATATATGTATGTGATTTCTAATCATCCCTAGTCTTATGGTCCCAGTATTTTTATCAATACCTAATATTCGTACCTTATGGGGTATTCGGGGTGTCCCACCACCAGTGTCTGCCATTTCTATGTGTTGGGAACATTTCAAGTCCTTTCTTCTAGTTATTTTGAAATATATAATGCAGTGTTGTTAACTGTCGTCACCTTACTCTGCTATGGAACATTTTCCTTCTAACTAATTATGTTTGTACCCGTTAACCAACCTCCCTTCCTCCCCTCCCCACCCACACACCCTTCCCAGCCTCTGGTTTCTCTCATTCTACTCTGCACTTCCACAAAATCCTTCTTCTTTTTTTTCTTTAGCTCCCACGTACGAGCAGTCACAGTTTTTGATGATGTATTCCCCACATTCTGTATAGTTCTTTGCTTTTTTGTCCTTTCTCAGCTAAATTCAGACACTGGCCTAGCTGGCGTCCACAGGTGTCCAGTTGGCCACGCTCACTCTACTTACCGGGATCCGTCTTTGTCCCGCTCAACTGCACGGCTGTTGTGACGGCTTCATTTCTTGTCACTAGTTGATTCATTTGCATTTTATCATTTTCCACTTTTGAAATAAATAATAATAGAATAATGCCCCAAATATTCAAACAGTTGAACAAATACTGCTTTGTGAACAGATAAAATGATTCTACTCAAGTGTCTTAACTTTTGGCTGTAAATTATTGCCTCAAATACACAAGGCTCAAATTATTTGTGTAGAAATCTAGGTTTGTATATGAAAGACCATGTCACTGTGTGATAAACTACAGTATGCTGTGTTTTGAAAAGTTAAATGTGCCGAAGTTCAGGGAGTTCATACCTTTGAACGGATTATACTTGGGTCTTGAGGTGGGAGTGAGATGGTACTTTGCATATTTTAATAAATTTAACAAATAATTACTGAATGGCTACTATGTGTCAGGCATTGTGCGAGTCATCTGTGTTCAAGTTCTAGGTAGAGGGAGGGGAACACCCTCCCACATGTACACTTATGTACTCTGCCTAACCTTGTGTCCCCTTTTGTACACTTACTGAAGTAGTTCAGATCTCTTTGGACCAGGGATTCTCACCTTTGGCACTGTTGACATTTGGGGCTGGCTAGTTCTTCCTTGTGGAGCGTGTGTTGTGGGGTGTTAAACGGCTACCTTAGCTTCTACCTGTTAGACGCCAGTAGCACCCCCAGTCTCCAAACAACCATACAACCCCTGGGGGGCACAACCACCCCCCTCCCAGTTGAGAACCATCACATGTAGACCCTCCTATTTCCTTGACATTGCCAGAAAAATTTGCATTGGGCCTACCTACTATTTCATATACGTGTTTGACTTTCTGAACCAGTTTGTTCCAGAGGCCTCAGAGTTGCATGTGGGAGCCAGAAGGGTTCTGGGAGGTAAATTTCACTTAGTTCATAATGGTCATAATGCTGCTTACTGGGGACACTCAGCACCCTGCATCTCCTCTCCTTTCCCATCTCACGAGACGAAGGCTGTGCCTGTGTTATGTAAACTTGAACGATTCCACACCACTAACAGTATGGTTTTCTGCAGACAGTAGGTCTGGAAAATCAGCTGAATATTTTGTTAACTAAACTTCTGGAGTTGGACGAGTATCTCGGCCCAGTGCACACCTACCATAATGTCACTGCAGTTCAGGCCTGGGGTAGAGGCCAGGCTGCTGGCATCAAGGACAGCCCAGCCTAGGGGCCTCTCTTACTAGAGCAGGAAGGGAGCGGAGGACATAGGAAAGAGGGGGGTGGCAATGACCTTCACCCCCTTCCAGACACCAGATCCCATGCACAGTGCTTCTGGCTATACAGGCCACAATGTAATATTCACTGGGGACACACCATCATATTTTATCATTTTAAAACCAATACCATTAATTTAGAAACAGTCCAGTGACAGTGTACATTTCATAGCTTTTAATATCATATTTACTTTAAATCATAGCTTAGAAGACTTAATATCTTTTTAAAAGTAGTCTTTGTAAGTAATTTGAAAAATTACATTTCAATTTTCAACATTTACACCAATTTTTCAGAATATTTTTACAGCCACATTACACTTTAATGATGAGCTACAAAGGAAGTAATGGGGAGCTCTTAACTGCCTGCTCTTCAGGGTTGCCGATGAAATCAGCGATAATTAAACCATTATGAAAGGAACTGGATTTTTCTTACAAAAAAAGAAATAATTATTCCCAGTAAGATACTCAGTGGTAATGGAGACGATAGAAGGAACATGTGTGGAGTTATTGTTAACAGAACCAACTCTGATTCAAGGCAATTCTCTAAAGTTCTAGAGTGATCCTCATTCTTGTGAAAGTAATATGTGTGCATTTTTCTCCAAAAAAAGAAAAAGATTTATTGCAAAGAAAGAGATGTCAACATTCAAAGAAATAGACACTGTCCGGAAACCATTAATGGTTGCAGTGTGATATTATAGGCCTGAAAGGAAGGGTGTATTCCATGCTAAATTATTTTTATTACCAATATCAGGAGTTTAAATTTTCTTTTTCTGAATAGGAGCTTATCTTCCAAACCCCTCTGCTGACTTACAAAGAAGGTGCAGGATCAGACTTAATCAGACCCATATTGTCATCTCAGCAAGCATTGATTCATGTTTACTGGTTTGACTTAAAATTTTATAATTATTGAATCAGTTGTCTCCTATTGTATATGAAATGCACGGTCTTGAACTAGAGTTCCAAGCACAGCATTTTATTCTTCATAGATATTTGGTTTTGTTTCAGAGCAGATAGAGAAAATAATATGAAAAGTACCACTCTTGAGTATGCTCACCTCAATTTTGGTTTGGTTGTGTCTAAATTGCAATATTTGATTTTTATCCAGCATAAGAATGCTTTTTGTCAACTCAGGTTTGTCTCATGCCATTTGCTCCAATGATGGGCGATGCTCACAGGAGGGAATCCTGTGCCCCAAAGCAGGATTTTAATTAGTAGGCACTTAAGCCACCAGATGGCTCCCTTAGGTTTTTAAATCTCTGCTTGGGGGAAATAAACTGACTGTCCCTGAAAGTACTTGAGTACTATTTTGTTTAATGCCCTCAGTTTGTAATGTGAGCAGGTCTTCAGAGTTTCCAGCTGAATTTATAGGTTTAGAGTCATCACTGGGAGGCTTTTGTTTCTTTGTTCAGCGACTTGGACACAGAGATTAGGACATAAGATCCTCAAGGTTTATACATCTACATATACATCTTGACTTACCATCTTTGTTGGCTTTTTTCATTTGTTTTTTCATTCCGAATTGAACGCTTCATCTCTTGTTTTTCTTCTCCCTCTTGACCTCTCTCTACTTGATACACTGTAGAAGTCTCATAACTGAGCCCAGCTCTCCCAAAGATGGCCATGGGGTGCACGCCCAGGGCGGAATTTGGAAGTCACGTGTTGCTGCTCTGACTTAAGAGTCCCTGCTAGCCTCGTCTGCTTCTTTCACATACTCTGCACTCTTGGGCACTTTTACATCCTCTGAGTAGACCAAAACCCAGCAGGATAGGTCATGTCCTCAAAAAAAAGAAAGAAAAAATGGAGCAGGGTGTGACAATTGTGGGATTTTGCCAGAGTTTCTCCCTAAAGGTTCAGCTTTAAGGCTGCTTAAGATCTTCCCTCCTTTCACAAATGCCCCAAGACCTTCCTCTAGGTTGTCCACAGGTTGAAAGAAATCTGTGAGGAGAAATCTCTCTGCCCACCAGCAGGAGGCAGGAAGGAGTGATTCCACAGGGTGCCGTGGCCTTCAGTAATCCTTTTTTTGTTTATAGAGTTGGAATCACTTTATAATGACCTTTCCACTAATAAAACCACTCCCCAGAAAACTCTAGTAACTTAAAAAAAGAAATGCCAGTGCTGAACCTCTGCCTCCCTGCCAGTTTTACTTCTTCAGGGAATAATGTGTCTCGGAGTTACCCCAGAACAAAACCTATTGATAACCCTCTTCTAGCAGTTGTAGGGCCAGGAAACAATTGCCTTTAGATGCCAGTCCTCATGGAAGTGTGATTGGGAAGTCAACCCTGGGGGTATTGCGCTAAAGCAAAGACTTCTGGCCCCACCTTCAGAGATGATGATTGGATAGATCAGGGAGGGAAAAGACACACAAATCTGCATTTCTGTAAAGCTCCCAGGTGGCCAGCCCAAGGGCCACTTTTAGAGTAGTGAGACCTCCTTGAACAGGCTTCTCTTTATCAGCCGTTGTCACCTCTAAGTAGGAATGCCTTTGCAGGCAAATAGCAGCTCGAGGCCACATCAAGCCATTTACCATCTGAACCACACATGATTTTCTATCTCTCGAGACTCATGACTTTAACTAGGGTATAAAGGAACCCAACCTGGTCCATTCCAGAATTTCTCGCAAGCTGTAACTCTTGGGGTTGCAATGAGAAGAGAGATGGGATTTGGGAGCATGGCAGAGAGAACATGACTCCTGGCTCTATGTCTTCCTTTACATCTAGAGGGAAATGATTGTAGACGAGTCCCATGAATGACACAGAGGACTAAGAATTGGTGTTGACCTTGGGAGATGGCTGAGTGATGATGAACCCAGCAAGTCTATGCCTGATCTCTTCCAATAAGTCACTTCAAGACATTCTTACTAATCTTTCAACCCAACCATTCCTTAGGGGCAATAAGACCCAGAGGTGACATCGTAAGATAAGATGACTGTTGACAGATTCTCTAATCTGAATTACAGCAAACACAGACCCATTGTCCCAAGCCAGTGGCTGGCACAAAGCCCTGATTGTCTTAAGGTAAGTATGACATGGAAATAGGAGCCTTTCGACCCTATTTTGAGCAAGAAACTACAACAATAAGATTTGTTTTCCCTGAGTGGCTCTGCAGAATCTGAGCCACTGAGTGGGCCTTTTACTTTCCATGGAAAGGTGGTGATTGTTGGCATGTTAGAGAAGCCTGCGGTGTGTGCTGTCAGCCTGAGTAGTAATTACAGGCCCAGGATATACACAAACCATGTGAATAGTTTTTAAAAGCCAACAACAGGGCCCTCATCTTCCCAAATTGATGGGTCTGTTCAGCAGAGACCTTTGTGGAGACTCTGAGTGAGATGATATCATAAAGGCCTGATTCCTGGGGCTTGGTGTGTTGGGGTGAGGTACAGATGGATTGACACAGATAATTAGTCTGGTTAACGGGAGTAGCAGACAGTGAGCAGACCTGGTATGTTTGGGAAACGTCAGTGACAGAGGGGCGGGTGCAGCAGGAAAGGAGCAGGTGAGCACAGCGTTGAGGAAGAAGGATGAGTTTGCCAGGTTTACCCGGGATCTGCGAGGCCGAGGCACTAATGTCTGGAACAGCCTGAACATGTAGCCTCCTGACTGGCTGTTCGTTGGGGACAGGGACCACACTACAGCTTGTGGGGTCTCACTCCCTGCTGTGGCCCCCTGCGCGTTTCAGGTGCTCAGTGAGTAATTTGACCAATGACAACCTATTTCGTCACAGAGTGGACATCCTTAACGGGAACTAGCAGGTCTCTGCTTTTCACTCACTCTTTTCACATCCTACTTATGGAAACACCTTCTGGAATTCCATACAGGGAAGAATGGAATTTAATCAGAGGAGATGTATTAGTTTCACTCAGTTTCACGTTGTTTCCAAAAAAAATCTGGGATCATGATGTTAGATGGCTCCGAGCTTCAAGATTCAGTGTTGCTTTCCCAGGCCTCATTCATTCCTCCATTCATCTAGCAGGTATCTACTGAGCATCTGCTGGGTGTCAGTGCTGCAAGCCTCAGGAACACGGCAGTGAACCAGCTGATAGGACCCTGCACACACAGAGCTCAGTACCCTGTCCAGGGAAACCTGTAAGGTCAGATAAACATCTGCACAAATGGGGTGCTTTCAGGTAATGATCTAAGGACTGCATGGCTTGAGGGGTGGTGGTGGCCAGTGGGGGACAAGGGTTGAGTGGGCCAGATGCCTCCCGACTAGGGACACACATAGCCCCAGACTACAGGTGTCAGAATTACCAGCTTAGACCTAACATCTGTATCAGAAGTTTCTGCAGGAGTTGCCAAAACCCCTGGTTGCTATCTTAAGGGCACCAGCTGTGTAACCAGAGGGAGCTCCAGTTCCCTGCCCTCTGGGGTGTCCTGGGGACTGTGAGTGGGAAGGAGTTGTAGGGCAGAGTGAACCCCTGACAGAGGGGTGAGGAATGAGAGAAGCAGGCGGAGAACCCTGGAGCCAGGCAGGCTGAGAGTGGGAGGGGCTGGGGTGACCCTCAGGAGCTGGAGGGACACGGCTACATTGTAGAGATTTGCTTGTCCTTTGTCCTCTGTGCAGAGTGTGTGTGGAGGTGGGGTGGGGGTGGGTGACGAGCTCAGCTGAGTCTATAGGGCTCATTAATGCTTTCCTGTGACTGGGTGCTTCTTGGTGAATTCAAAGAAGGGCTGAGTTCAGTGTCCAGGCTGGCATAGGGCACCACAAAGCCTGAGCCCGGGATACTGGAACTGGAAACAGGGTAGGAGCAGCTGACATCTGGGCTGTACTGTCTTAGTCTGTTCAGGCTGCTCCAACAGAATACCATGGGGGTTGGGGGCGGTGCAGAGGTTATAAACAGCGGAAGTGTGTTGCTCACAGTTCTGGAGACTGGAAGTTCAAGATCAAAGTGCCTGCAGGTCTGGTGTCTGGTGAGGGCCCACTTCCTGCTTCCTAATCTTCTCCCTGTGGCAGAGGGAGCTCTTTGAGGTATGTTTTGTAAGGACACTCTAATCCATTCATGAGGACCCTCATGACCCAATTGCCTCCAAAAGGCCACACCAGCCCATTGGGGGTTGGAGTTTCAACATATGAATTTGGGGGGACACAAGCATTCAGTCTATTGTAGACTTTAACATAACCCTCCAGAGAGATTTGAAATAAGCACAAATTATAAAGTCATCCCCTAGAAGTAATAGAAATCGCCCTTCCATATGCTTGTCTTAAGTGGACAGGTGTGATGAGGAGTTCTTAGCCAAGTGCCTGACCCTGGACAGCCTAGTGGCAGGTGTTGGTTTCTTCTCCCATGGCCTACAAAGGGCTTTGGGCCACGACACTTCAAGGGTACTTACCTTTCAATTCATGTATGTATGTACGGATGTATGTATGTATTTTCAGTGATAAAATTTTTAGAGGGTCTCACTCTGTCAGCCAAGCTGCAGGACAGTGGCATCATCACAGCTCACTGTAGCCTCAAACTCCTGGACTCAAGTGATCATCTTGCCTCACCCTCCCCAAGTTCTGGGATTATAGGCAAGAGCCCTGGCTCCCGGCCATCCATACTTCTTAAACTTGAAGCTATAAAATAAAAATCCCTATCCTTACTGAATTTCTAGTATTACAGTAGAAACAAAAGAAATGTAAAGCCGGGCATTTATCATTGAGAAGGATGCAATCTATTGGAGACAAGGAACAACAGTGAAAAATTAGAGCAGAGGAAGTGGTCGCTAGATGTTATTTATTACGTAAGTGATGGATATTGATAGGGCTGATTCATAGGTCTCTAATGCTAGTCAGAGCAATGGCGCTGTCGAAGCAGGTGGGCTAGAACTTCAGTAGACTGTCGAGGGGGAGAAGGTAGAAGGGAGGATGCTCCATAGTCCTTTCTGGGGTGAAGAATGACAGGGCACAGCATGGAGATGAGAGGTGTGCACACGAGGAGATGAGAGGTGTGCACAGGTGGAGATGAGAGGTGTGCACAGGTGGAGATGAGAGGTGTGCACATGAGGAGATGAGAGGTGTGCACACGAGATGAGAGCTGTGCACACGTGGAGATGAAAGCTGTGCACACGAGGAGATGAGAGGTGTGCACAGGTGGAGATGAGAGGTGTGCACATGAGGAGATGAGAGGTGTGCACAGGTGGAGATGAGAGGTGTGCACAGGTGGAGATGAGAGGTGTGCACATGAGGAGATGAGAGGTGTGCACAGGTGGAGATGAGAGGTGTGCACATGAGGAGATGAGAGGTGTGCACAGGTGGAGATGAGAGGTGTGCACATGAGATGAGAGGTGTGCACAGGTGGAGATGAGAGGTGTGCACATGAGGAGATGAGAGGTGTGCACACGAGATGAGAGCTGTGCACACGTGGAGATGAAAGCTGTGCACACGTGGAGATGAGAGGTGTGCACGCATGGAGATGAGAGGCGTGCACAGGTGGAGATGAGAGGTGTGCACACATGGAGATGAAGGCCCTGGGCACCTGTGCCGCTGGTGTGTGCATGTGTGGGCCCACACGTCGTTTTAAGGCAATCTTATTGAGCCGCACTTAATTTAGAATTTATGAGTATTTAGGAGGAGATAGCCTACAGTTTGGGAGAATAGAGATTTATTAGGGGTTTTCGCAATCTAAACAGAATGGTAGAATTTTTGCTCTAAAAGAAAAAGGTGTCCTACTTCTCTTATATGACACAGTGAGATGCCTGCAGCTCAGAGAGCTAGTGGGATCCCCACCCTCACATAGCTGGTGTGCCATAGACCCCAAACTAGTTAAAGCCTGTGTTCCCTTACGTCATTTTCAGGGTGTCTCATCCTATCTCAGAAAGGAGGGAAAGGTTATCTACTTCAGGAATCAAACTGTTAAAATACTGCAGAAGTATCCATTCCGTGAAGGCATGCAGGTATTCATTGCAAAGTGACAGGGATGAAACACACATTGTTGGCTACAGTGTGCCATGGCATCATCGTAACTCACACCAACCTCAATCTCTGCAGCTCAAGTGATCCTCTTGCCTCAGCCTCCCAAGTAGCTCGGACTACAGGTGTCCACAACGACTCCCAGCTAGTTTTTCTATTTTCAGTAGAGAGGGATTGCACTATTGCTCAGGCTGGTCTTGAACTCCTCCAGCGAGTCACCTGCCTCAGCCTGCCAAGAGTGCTAGGATTACAGACATGAGCCACTGTGGATGGCCCTTTATGTCCCTTTCTATACAAAAGGGACATAAAGGTCATTTGAAAGGAGAGCAGAATGGAACTTCTATACAAAAGGGACATAAAGGTCATTTGAAAGGAGAGCAGAATGGAACTTTAACTCAGATATTAATAATCCAATATGATTTTTAAAGTTTTTTGAAAAAGACTAGTTAGCCAGAACAGTTAAGGGTCAAACTTTTAACAGTTTCTTTAAAAAGTCCTAAGTACCCACTAGCAATGTCGATTCATACTTCATGTTCTCCACATTCATCTGGGAATTCTGCCGAAAGACTGCTGTCATAGGGCATGTCTGCACCTGCCGCTGAGGGACTCAGAATTGATTCTGCTTTCTTAGTGACTACACACTGGCAAATAATGCAGTTTTCAATTATATAGACTATTTCTCTTTTTAAGGCAGTGTTCCTAATTCACACATGTTCACAGTCAAAAAATTTAATACACTTCTGACTATTAGAGATGTGCTCGAAATATCGTTGATTATGCGGGGTTTCCAGTTTCGTTCCATGTTCTTGGCCTCCCCAAAATGAAGTTTTAGTTTCCAGTTGCACATATTTTAAATGGATGCCCCACCCCACAAAGAATGGTTTTCATTTGTTTTTCTCTAAATCTTCTTGTTTATGTAATGGATTTACAGGCAGCACCTAAAATTTTCAAAATGAAATAAATACACACATTATAAACACATTGAAAAGGCATTCTCGTGACAGAGCCTTTCAATATTTCATCCTTATGCACAAGCCAGATGCTTTCTTTTAGCTAATAAATAGTTCATCGAGATTTTTACTCGGCCTATAAAATAAAATGGGTGACACTTTAATGTTACAAAGGGAATACTGTAGTCAAACAGAAAGCAGACTTACAGACTGCCAGCTTTAATTATATCCAGTTTGGCAACAAGAATTAAGAGAGACATCTCCAAAAATAATTCTACAGAAGCTACCAAAGTGGTGTTATTAGTAATTATTTTTATGACTCCTTTCTAGCACAAGGCTATGCTAAATACTTTATATAATTCATTAAATTCTCGCACTAGGTTGGAGCAGCTGAGATTGAAGACATAAGCAACTTATCTGAGTGATGGAGCCTACTATGACTGGGGTTTTCAAACATGGGGCTGAGTTTTGAGTTCCACTTTTGTCTCCACCAAAATAGGGCATTTAAAAAATATTTGGACTTGCTTATGCATCCACAGCATTTATTTGGACTCAGTTCTCTCTGCACTATATTCTCAGTTGCCCAGGGCCACGATGGGGGAACAGTTGTATTGGATCCGGGCCTTGGCAAGCCATGCCTGTCACCATGTCCAGACCCACCTTCTGCACCACCCTCAGGTTGCTCTACCCCAGCGCTTTGCAGCACACGTGGGGTTCATCCCTTTAGAAAGAACCCCTTGGGCCAGACACAGTGGCTCACACCTGTTACCGTAGCACTCTGGGAGGCCGAGACAGGTGGATCACCTGAGCTCAGGAGTGTAAGACCAGCTTGAGAAAGAGTGAGACCCCCGTCTCTTCTAAAAATGGAAAAACTAGCCTTGTGCCTGCGGACTATAGAAACCAAGTAGACAACAGGTGGGGGTTTGCTGGTTTGTAAAAACTATCACCTGAGCCAGGGAAGGAGAAAGAAGGCTCGTTTTGATTATTCAGGGCTACAACTACAAAGCCTTTTGAAGACTTTTTAAAGTAACCCCTTTCAAGTCCAGAAATGTTTGGGAGGTTATGACTGAAAACCTCAGAATGGATTCGTGATCTGAGGTTCAGTGATTGTTGAGGACAAAGCAGGCATCACTGGTCTGTGCTACATGATAGTACTTCTTACTATCTTGCTTCAAGCAGCATTCTGACCACCAGAGCCTGTGACAGCCTAAGCAGTTTGGGTTTTGACATTTGGGTTGTGAGTAACATGTACCCTGCTCCATTATGACTCAGACAGCAATCATAGGCTTTGGGGTGATAAGAAAAACATTCAGGCTCGGCACCTGTAGCTCAAGCGGCTCAGGCGCCAGCCACATACACAGAGCTCGCGGGTTTGAGTCCAGCCCAGGCCTGCCAAACAACAATGACAACTACAACCAAAAAATAGCTGGGCATTGTGCCGGGCACCTGTAGTCCCAGCTACATAGGAGGCTGAGGCAAGAGATCGCTTAAGCCCAGAAGTTGGAGGTTGCTGTGAGCTGTGATGCCACGGGCACTCTACCCAGGGCAACAGCTTGAGGCTCTGTCTCAAAAAAAAAAAAAACATGCAAGGGCACATTGTCCACAACTGAGATGAGAGCACACCACCTTCTACATTCTGGTAGTTCTCCGAAACATATCACAGCCTTGAGCACAGCTACCGACATCAAGGCAGTGAGATTTGGTTTTTTATTTATGTACAAAAACAGATTCTGGTGTGTTACTGTATATCATAGGGTGCACCTAAGAGCCAGAGAATTTTTCGAATGCCTCCAATTTCTAAATAGATAACAGATAATGTATCATGAAAGTGTGTCCCGTGCCTCCCTGTGAGTGAGGCAGAGACACTGCCCCTGTAGCCCTGAGTTGCAATTCCAAATTCATCCCGCACACCCTAAAGCCTCCATGTCCTCCCCACTTTACCTTAATCAATGTGGCAGATCTGCTTTGTTATTTAATGAAATTAAAGATTTTAGAAAATACAGCTTATCTTTCTGGCTACCCATTTGGTGTAACATCTTGCAGGGTGTGTGGTGAGCCCACTTGACTGCACACACACATCGCTAGGCCATGAGTTGTGCAAGCCTCCGAATTCATGATTTTAGTCCATCAGCAGAGCCCTATCTGAGCGTAACTGGCCGGTGCAGGACTGAGATAGTATGTATCAGGGAATGGTGTTTTAAGTGGCCTGCCAGCATCACGTCGAGGAACCATAGGCCGAGCTACTGCGTAAGGGAGGAGAGGTCCAGTCTGATTATTGGTGTGATAATGAGACGGAGTCTGAGACTTGGCTTCTTCGGTCATTATAGAGAGATGGTGGGTGTGTGCCGTGGACGACTGCCTGAGCAGGGCAGGTCAACCTTCTCTGACCGACCTTGAAGCTGCAGTCACTCCTGCTTCCCCACCTTTTTCACAGGACATTGCTGCGTGCTGTCACCACCAAAGTCAGGGACCCTGTTGAGGTGCTGCTGGTGTTTGGCATTTGGGGTGTACGTAGAGTGTGTTTCTACCTTTGCTCACCCTTAGGTCAGGTGCCTGTCTTTGGAAAGTCCAACAGAGATTCTAGTGCTGAAGGCAATCCTTCGCAGTAGTGCTTTAAAGAGACTCCAACACACGAAAAAACTGAAAAGTCATTGGCATTATCCTTGAAGTTGCCGACATTCGGCCTGATGCCGTCCTTCGTGCCTTTGTGTCTCTGTGCCCGGGAATCATAGACTCCCTGGAGTGAAGGGAGCTTTGAAGCCCAGGACAGGGTGTTCCTGTATATTGTTTGTTTCTGTGTATGTTTTTTATTCATTGGGTCTTATACGCGTATGTGCTGAGTGCAGGGGATATTCTAGGTTACACAGCACAGTAAGACCTCAGCTCTATGGGGAAGGGGGAGACGGACAGTACCAATAAACGTAGTAAGTAAATTCAGTAGTACGCTAGCAGGTGCTGAGTATTGCAGAGAAGAATTAAGTGGTGTAGAGAGGTCAGGGATTCCAGGAGGGGGTGGCTGGGTTAACCTCTGTGGCACGTAACTGCTGAGTGACTTAAAGGGGCCAAGGGAATCTAGGTAGCGGCTGTTAGGGGAAGAGCACTGTGGGCAAGGGGAACAGAGCATGGGAGGACCCGAGATAGGAAGGTGCCTAGTGTGGCCAAGGCCCAGGGAGGAGGCCGGTGCAGCCAGGGCTAGGGGAGTGAGGGGAGAAAAGACGGAGATTGGGCCAAGATGCAACAGGAGGCCTAATCCCATGGCAGTTTGTGGGCCCTACATGGACTACTGGACTTGGGGTTGACTGAGGGGAACATGAAGGGGTGAATTGTGGTCTGACTTAGGTTTGGGAAGAACCACTCTGACTGCTTTGCCACATTAAGAATGGGCTCTGGGGACAAAGCTGGAAGCAGGAAGGGATTAGGAGGCTACTGCAGTGACTCTTACCCAGCAAGGGTGCTCTTTAGACCAGGATGGTTGTCAGGGAGATAAGGAGATGCAGCTGGATTCTGGGCGTGTTTTGGGGGACAGTAACATTCCCTGGAAGGTCGGATGTGCACCAGCAAGGGAAAGAGAGGGGTCAAGGGTGGTGCTGAGATTTTTGTCAAGAACTAGAGGGTGGAGTTGTCCCCAGCCAAGAGATGGCTAGGGCTAGCACAGATTTGGGGGAAGATTGGGATTTTTCATGCTTGGAGGTGCTGAGTGGGAAATGTTTGAGTCGCATCCATGTGGGGAGTTTGAACAGGCAGTTAGAGGTGCTTAGGATGGAAATCTGGGCCGTCACTGGTACATGATTTGAGTTTTCATCCGTGAGCTGGGATGAGATCATGAAGGGCGGAGTGTAGATAGAAGGACCAAAGGCTGAGGGAAGAGCAGAGCAGCTGGTGAGCTCAGCAGAAAAGCAAGAACGTGCGAGGTCAAGTCAGGAAGGTGGTTCAGGGTGGGAGGCGCCGTCACCCGAGCTCAGCACCCCTGGGAGACCACCTAAGATGAGGACTAAGAATTGAGTGCTGAAGTTTAGCGATGCTGATGTAGAATCCCTGCATTGGTGATTTTGATGAAAACATTGTCAGGGAAGGGCTAAGGTCAGAAGCCTGACTGGAGGGAAGGTTCTAGAAAAGAATTGTGGGAAGAAGATTTAAATGTGGGGATCAAGAGTGTGTCTGAGACACATTGCTGCTCAGGAGAAGCGAGAAACAGGGCAGTAGTTAGCAGGAATGAGAACAAGGGAGGTTTGGTTTGTTTTAACACGAGAAGATACAGTATATTTGTGTTTTGATGAAAGTGATCTGGCAGCGGGGCCGGAGGTGCTATAGAAAAAGGTGGACAGGAGTCCGAGACCAGCCTGAGCAAGAGCGAGACCTCATCTCTACTAAAAATAGAAAAACTAGCCAGGCTTAGTGATAGGCACCTATAATCCCAGCTACTTGGGAGGCTGAAGCAGGAGTTTGAAGTTGCTGTGAGCTATGACATCACCATAGAGATGCTATCTCAAAAAAAAAAAAAGGAAGAAGTGGAGATAATTGCTCAAACGAGTCCCTGAGCAGCAGAGCAGGGTGGGATCTAGTGCACACAGAGGAGGGTTGGCCACAGAAGGGTCGGGCATTACTCTGTGAGGGGAGGAAACTGGCAGAGTAACTTGGCTCAGATGCTCCAGATGGTGGAGTCTGTGGAATTTTCGTTCTCATTGTTTTAGTTTTCTCGGTTAAGGTCAAGCCAGGTCATCTGCTGAGAATCTTGGAAAATAGAGATGGGAAAGGAAGAAAAGTTATAAAATGGTTGGCAAAAAAAGTCAGGAAGTGGATGGCCTTGGGAAACACACAGAGCATGAGTGCCGGGGTGAGGAGGATCCGAGCTCCACGGGGCCGGTCGGCAGGCCTCTGTGTCTCCACCTCACGTCCAGCTGCACAGGACAGGTGAAGGTGGATTTAACCAGGGCACAGCTTTGCCAAGAAAAATAAGACAGGGAGATGGGAGGTCGGCTGCCTGGAAAGCAGCAGTGACAGCGACTGGCTCAGAATTGAAGCCAGTTCAGGGAACAAGAGGCAGCATTAGGCTGGCAGAGGACAGGGAAGAGGTCATATTTGGAAAAGATGAAATGGAGATCCCCAGGGGGTTGAAGGATTCTGGGATCTGGGTCCCAGAAGGAGTGGTTGGCAAGATGGCAGGTGGAGATCAGACAGGAGGATGCCTGCTGGCGAGATGACGGAGGGGTTGCAGGTGCTGGGGTGTGACCAGGAGCCTGAGTGGGTGTCAAGTGGAAATGGAGGGTAAACCATTCAAAGACTCAAGAGTCAGACGAGAGCAACATAATCTCCGTGCACACGGAGTGTCCGAGGGTAAGAGAGCAATGTGTTGGCGAGTGTGGCAGCGAATGAGGAGCTAAACTCATTGCCAGATAAGGGTGTGAGCTGGAGTGGACAGTTGACAGTAAGGAGTGGTGGTGCTGGCATCAGCATGGTCATCTAGATTCGACCCCTTCGTTCCTAGGTTCCTCCCTGTTGAGTGGAGGTGATAATAGTGCCATTATCGTCAGTACCTCAGAGACAGGCAGTTCTGAGGGTCAGCTAAGATGATGTGTTAATACAACAGTTGTATGTAGCATATAGCAATTACTTAAAGTGTTACTGCAGTGTCACTCACCTGCTCTGAACGTCCCTGTGGGACCCTGAGCCTCCAGAGGCACACCGTGGCAGTTTATCTTCCTGCTCTTATGGGGCAGCGGCTGTTTCTAGAGTCAGGTTCATGGGCCTCATTTCTGAGCCTCTGTACCACAGCAGTGAGGAGGGAAGTCTGGGCAGGACCAGGCAGAGTGCAGGTGGAAAGCCATCCAGACAGCTGAGGGAGATGACAAAGCCACCTTGACAGTGGTGGAGAGGAAGATGAAGGGAGAAATTAGAAATGTGTTCAGAGTAAAAACTGGCAGAATTTAAAACCCAAATTAATGCTGGGTGGGGAATCGTAGGTGATCTCCCAGGCTGCTGGCTTTGAAACTGGGTGGCTGGGACTAGAAGCCCAGTAGGAAGTGCTCAGCCCTTCATGGCAAAGAGCAGCTGCCTTAATTGGTTTGCCTTTCATCAGACTTGGCAAGAATCAGAAAGTGGGCCCATTTCATCCATCCTCAGTGACATTCAGGGTGAGCCATTCTGCGGTGCATACAGCCAGAGAATTATAACATCAGGTTATGTTCTAGAAACATCAAAATTAAAATGCCACCCAGTGGCTGTTCCCTCAGCAGATTTTATTTATCTTATGCCATACACCCGGATCCGGTTTGTCTGTTTCAACGATTGTGTGCGTCAGTATTTCTTTGAGCTTTTTGGCTCAATAGATTCCATGGTTCCTGAACCAAACTCTCTTCCTTGGCCAACATTCATTTTGTCATAATTTCCAAAGCCATTCATATGGTTATGTATACAGTCATCGTATGTATTCTTCTTCTTAAAAAATTATTTAATAGTTTTTGAAAGGCCTGAGATTTAAAGATAGGGCGACTGATTGGGTCTTAAGTGTCTATGAAATGGAGATAGGGTTCCAAGAATTAGCCTACCTTGAAGTGACTGAGAATAGTATCATAGCAACAGCAACAATGAGGGCCAGCGTTTGTCCAGTGCCTGCCCTGTTCCTCATAGATCTTGTTTGGCCTCCTCCTGATCCTGTGAGATTAGTGCAATTGTGCCCATTTCACAGATGGGCATTCTGGAGAGGAAGGTATCTTATTCCAGAGCAGGGAGTGAGAAGTGTAAGAACAAGGCATTAGCCTCCAGCACCTCTCAGCCAAGGGACTGTCCACAGATGCCTGTCTCCCTGAAAGGAGCTGGCCACTCTCAACCTTGGGTGACTCCAGCCCTCTCTCTGTACCCTGTGATCCTGGTTGCCAAACTCCGTGTCGAATGCCCTGCTGTGACTTTGTAGCTGGAAGCAGCAGGCTGAGAGGTGGGGCTGGCAGCCTGGCGGGTTCTAATCCCCTAAGAATTACGGAGCAGTGCAGTCAGCATCTTTCTTTTAAATTGTTTTTAAAGAAAGAAGAAATTAAAAAGCTGCACCCTCCCCAACCTCCAGATACCCCATTGCTGCAGGGTGGAGAGATAGCTGGCACCACGCTCAGATTGCAAGGGGGAGAAAAAGGATAAGCTGGTTTTGATTGAAATTCCACTGAGGGCACAGTGAGGGATTTGAAAGCCGCGCCGAGCCAATGAATGCCATGGGTTTCTCTTGTTGAGACTTGGCACTAGCTGGAATTCCCTGCTGCCAGAGGGGGCAGCCAGATCTGCAGCAAGCCCCCAAATGTGTTCTTATTTGATCCAGAGATTTCCGTCACGGCGCCAAATGCCAGGACTTCTGTGGAGCCTTGTGTTGGTCGCTGTAAGCAGCCCACAAGTGTCTCCCCTGTGGTCTCATCGTTCACCTCTCCACCCCCCTCACCTTCTCTTCCTCTCTGTTAGAGCCCAGCCCTGCCTCCCTGCCCTCTCTCCTGCCATCACCTTTCCCTGCGTGTCCCCAAGGAGCAGTACAAAAAGAGCGCATGCCACCCGTGACCTCAACCCCAGAGGCTCAGGTCTCTCGACGGTTCAGTAGATAAACATCATCATTGTGTTAAGCTGAATAATTCTCTTTATTCCTTTAGCTTCCAAGTTCTGGTAAAGGTAATACCGACAACTTACTTGATTTTTAAGCAACTCATTTTTAGAAGCACAAAGCAGTTTATGTCATTAAAGCTTGTCTTGGGACTTCTACCTAAGGATTTGTATTTTACGATTTTGAAAAATATTTCAATTCAAAACCAAACAAAGAATACATAAAAAAATGATTATGAAAATCAATTTCGTATGCTGGTATTTAAGCACCTTCTGTATGCACTGACTTGGATATGTCCACACGGTCTGCTCGCACGTTTTGTCCTCTCCTTCCCCCAAGCATCTCTCCTGTTCTTTTGCCGTTCTCGATCTATAGCCCCAGCTCCCCTGGGGCCGTGCCACAGATGCAGATGTTTTCATTTAGTCAAGATCCCTTTGAACACATGTGAGAGACACCCACCAGGAACTGGCCTGAGCAGAACTCAGCGTCAGCCTCAGGGGCAAGTGGATCAGCAGTGTGGTCCCGGTTCCTCCTCGCTCACGATCGATGGCTCTCGGGGTCTCTTCTTTTATTGTCTCCATGTCTTTCATTTTCTGCTCCCATGGAGACACTGGGCCCTGGGTTGCTGCAAGGTTGATGCATTCTAGCTTTGTGGCCCAGGAGAACAGCCAGTATCCCTCAACTGACAAACTCCTTTCAGTGCAGCTGTGGGGAGGACCTGGGTCTGCACAGCCTGAGTCACCGGAGCAGGAGGGCAGGATGCACAAACGTGACCCTCTGAGCTGTCCGGTCACCCCCTGAGTTCTGACAACTCTCCTTCCTAGGGTGTTCCCTTTCCCCCACTGTTGCTCCTTGCCTGATTGGACTTGACTCATCTTTCTGCTGCCCTTTGGCTGTAGCCTCTTGGCTGTTTCCACGCCTCCATTATTTTGCCGCTAGTCTACCAGGCCAGACAATTAAGTTCACGAACTCATACTAGAAAATGTGCTACATACCTCATTGCTGAATGTCACTATGGTCACCCCGGAGGTACTCCCCTTGGAAGTTATGCACCAACGCCAGCGCCTAGTCCACCTTTCAAAGCCCTTTAGGATGAGTTCATGAACTTAATTATTATACTTTATAATAAAACAGCTCTGCTGGCCATTCCAGAAAAACAGTTCCAAAATGACTTTGTAGGGTGGACTAGGTGCTGATGTTAGTGCACAGCTTCCCAAGGGAAGTATTTTGAAGGTGACCATAGTGTTATGCAGCAGTGAAGTATGTAGCACTTTTTCTAGGATGAGTTCACAGAGGTAGTTGTCAGGCCTACTATGCACACATATATAATTTGATCTCAGTGTGATTTAGGAAAATGATGGAGAGGATAAAGGCATAATATTAATTGTGAGTGCCCTTGGTTGGTGGCGTTTTGAGTGATATCTTAAAATTTTACATTTCATACTGTCTGTACTGAGCTTGTGCTATTTGTAATCAGAAAATTGAAAACACCTCTGATTGCATGGTGCTCCCTCAGTTCCCCTGTTTCACTCAGCTACTCACCAACCAAATCTTTATCCTTCTTGTAACCTGGTTGCCTTATCCTTAAACTGAGGCCAGGAGCAGCTTACCTGCGAGACACAAATCAAATTCATATGGTTGCACAAATGTTTTGGAAAAGTCAAAGATTTACAAAAGTCATGAGTTGAAAGGTGGTATTATTTATGCTAGATGTGTTCCCTAACTTGTGAAACTAGGCAGTAAGAGAGTAGTCCCGCGTGCTAGTTTATCCTATTACACCAGAGCCTGGGCAGTAACAGAGTAGGCCCGCGTGATAGTTTATCCTATTACACCAGACCCTGGGTAGTAACAGAGTAGGCCTGCGTGCTAGTTTATCCTATTACACCAGACCCTGGGTAGTAACAGAGTAGGCCTGCGTGCTAGTTTATCCTATTACACCAGACCCTGGGTAGTAACAGAGTAGGCCTGCGTGCTAGTTTATCCTGTTACACCAGAGCCTGGATAGTAACAGAGTAGGCCCGTGTGCTAGTTTATCCTATTACACCAGAGCCTGGGTAGTAACAGAGCAGTCCCGCGTGCTAGTTTATCCTATTACACCAGACCCTAGGCAGTAACAGAGCAGGCCCGCGTGCTAGTTTATCCTATTACACCAGACCCTAGGCAGTAACAGAGTAGGCCCGCATGCTAGTTTATCCTATTACACCAGACCCTAGGTAGTAACAGAGCAGGCCCACGTGCTAGTTTATCCTATTACACCAGAGCCTGGGTAGTAACAGAGTAGGCCCGCGTGCTAGTTTATCCTATTACACCAGACCCTAGGTAGTAACAGAGTAGGCCCGCGTGCTAGTGTGCTAGTTTATCCTATTACACCAGACCCTAGGTAGTAACAGAGTAGGCCTGTGTGCTAGCGTGCTAGTTTATCCTATTACACCAGACCCTAGGTAGTAACAGAGTAGGCCTGCATGCTAGTTTATCCTCTTATCTGGGGTCTAATCTTGCCACCTTTCCTCTGTGCACCTTACTGCCTGTGTCCAACACCTCCCCACAGCCCGTCCTCAGCCCCCTTTTGGGAGCTCTCCCTGGCGCTTTGGTCTGGGTTGTGGAAGGGCCGGCAGGTGAGGACCTCACTTTGGGAGTCCATGATCATTTCATGGAGCTGCCACCCCAGGGACTAGAGATGAGATCAGAAACCAGGAGATGGAGCCAGAGGATAGGGAGGATAGACTGATGGACCTGGCTAGGCAGGTCCTAAAGAAGCTGAAGACCGAACTAGGCACAAACAGGTAAGCCAAGGAAGTTCTGGAACAAATTCCAAGAATTTGGAGGGCTTTGCCTCTTTTGGAGACATCTGTTTTGTACATAGTACATCACACACCATAGAACTGGGTAGTGAGTTGGAGCTGCCATAACAAAATCAATAATTCACCTCTCTGAAGCATTCATCTAATGGGCCGATGGGAGTTAATAATCATAAGATAACCAGAGATTTCTAATCAGAATTAGGCTTTTTTTTTTTTTTTAAAGCAAGGTAATTTGAGGTGATTGTTGGATCCTGGAGTCTAAAGGAAGGGAATTTTCCAGATAATCCTTTGGATGGAACAGACTGGAATGCACTCTCAAGTGCTGCCGTCATCAGTGACTTTAGATAATTTAATCACCTTGTGAAGGCACAAAGTGGAAACCAAATAAACACGTATATGTATACAGAAAATAATGAATAAATAAATAATTTAATCACCCAAATCTTACTCTCTTCCTGCCTTCAGGCTTTCTAGCAGAGGGTGCAAGCATGTTAAGTGTAGGAAACAAATGCATTTTAAAGTCAAGTGTGGGTACAGACTCTTCTGGCATCTCAATGCCTTTCTGAGAGTCTCGGTACCCTCAGATTTCCTTGTATTCCTTCGTGCGTAGCAGGGACCACACGTTCTTGGAACGATGGCAGGCAGCCAGGTTGAGGAGAGACCTAAGTTCAACAGATGCTCCTGCACAAATGGGTAAAGACACTCCCGTCCTAGCCTGAGAGACCTAAGCTCAACAGATGCACCTGCACAGATGGGTAAAGACACTCCCCGTCCTAACCTGAGAGACCTAAGTTCAACAGATGCTCCTGCACAGATGGGTAAAGACACTCCCCGTCCTAACCTGAGAGACCTAAGTTCAACAGATGCACCTGCACAGATGGGTAAAGACGCTCCCCGTCCTAACCTGAGAGACCTAAGTTCAACAGATGCACCTGCACAGATGGGTAAAGACACTCCCCGTCCTAACCTGAGAGACCTAAGCTCAACAGATGCACCTGCACAGATGGGTAAAGACACTCCCCGTCCTAACCTTAGAGACCTAAGTTCAACAGATGCTCCTGCACAGATGGGTAAAGACACTCCCCGTCCTAACCTGAGAGACCTAAGTTCAACAGATGCTCCTGCACAGATGGGTAAAGACACTCCCCGTCCTAACCTGAGAGACCTAAGTTCAACAGATGCACCTGCACAGATGGGTAAAGACACTCCCCATCCTAACCTTAGAGACCTAAGCTCAACAGATGCACCTGCACAGATGGGTAAAGACACTCCCCGTCCTAACCTGAGAGACCTAAGTTTAACAGATGCACCTGCACAGATGGGTAAAGACGCTCCCCGTCCTAACCTGAGAGACCTAAGCTCAACAGATGCTCCTGCACAGATGGGTAAAGACGCTCCCCGTTCTAACCTGAGAGACCTAAGTTCAACAGATGCACCTGCACAGATGGGTAATGACACTCCCCGTCCTAACGTGAGAGACCTCAGTTCAACAGATGGGTAAAGACACTCCCCGTCCTAACCTGAGAGACCTAAGCTCAACAGATGCACCTGCACAGATGGGTAAAGACACTCCCCGTCCTAACCTGAGAGACCTAAGTTCAACAGATGCACCTGCACAGATGGGTAAAGACACTCCCGTCCTAGCCTGAGAGACCTAAGTTCAACAGATACTCCTGCACAGGTGGGTAAAGACACTCCCGGTCCTAACCTGAGAGACCTAAGTTCAACAGATGCACCTGCACAGATGGGTAAAGACACTCCCCGTCCTAACCTGAGAGACCTAAGTTCAACAGATGCACCTGCACAGATGGGTAAAGACACTCCCGTCCTAGCCTGAGAGACCTAAGTTCAACAGATACTCCTGCACAGGTGGGTAAAGACACTCCCCGTCCTAACCTGAGAGACCTAAGTTCAACAGATGCACCTGCACAGATGGGTAAAGACACTCCCCGTCCTAACCTTAGAGACCTAAGTTCAACAGATGCACCTGCACAGATGGGTAAAGACACTCCCGTCCTAGCCTGAGAGACCTAAGTTCAACAGATGCTCCTGCACAGGTGGGTAAAGACACTCCCCGTCCTAACCTGAGAGACCTAAGTTCAACAGATGCACCTGCACAGATGGGTAAAGACACTCCCCGTCCTAACCTGAGAGACCTAAGTTCAACAGATGCACCTGCACAGATGGGTAAAGACACTCCCCATCCTAACCTGAGAGACCTAAGTTCAACAGATGCTCCTGCACAGGTGGGTAAAGACACTCCCCGTCCTAACCTGAGAGACCTAAGTTCAACAGATGCACCTGCACAGATGGGTAAAGACACTCCCTGTCCTAACCTGAGAGACCTAAGTTCAACAGATGCACCTGCACAGATGGGTAAAGACACTCCCCGTCCTAACCTTAGAGACCTAAGTTCAACAGATGCACCTGCACAGATGGGTAAAGACACTCCCGTCCTAGCCTGAGAGACCTAAGTTCAACAGATGCTCCTGCACAGATGGGTAAAGACACTCCCCGTCCTAACCTGAGAGACCTAAGTTCAACAGATGCACCTGCACAGATGAGTAAAGACACTCCCCATCCTCACGAAGAGCCAGGAAAGCACTGACAGTGCCCAGCCAGCTTCCTGACTCTTAGATTCAAGGGCAGAGAGGGTCCCCTCTTGGCCCGCTTTGTTTTACCTCTTTCTATCATTAAACAACAAACTTGCCGTTGGTTACAGAGTCTGTAAAACATCAGTGACATTTTTCCTAGAGTTTGTGGTACTTCCATTTAGGAAACTTTCTGTTTTTCTTATTTTTTATGAAAAAATGTTCAACATTTACAAATGTAGAGGGGATTTGTAACAAGCCTTCCCCTTGGGTTAGGGTACAGATGGTTTTCTGCCTGGAGTCACCAGGGTCAGCATCTTTTGGGGAGTGAGGGAGGAATGACCCAGTAGAGGGAGGAGTTGGGCTGAAATGGCTCTTTAAGGATTTCTCCTACCTTGGGACAATGGGAGAGGGTGGACATTTATAGCCTCTCATTGTCTGGGTGTAGGCTGTCCCTAGGGAGAGAAGCGTGACCTTGGGCAAGTGGCTCTTTTGTGCTAAAAGGGATACCTTGAAAGGGGTTCAACTAAGAGCCATCCACAGCCAACATTTGCAGCACCTAGGGTGTCCCCAGGGAGACAGCAATACTCAACAGCATCCACTGCCCTGCGCTACCTGCTCCCGCCATGGTTAATGCATGGTCCGTCTTGCTTGCTCTGTGCTTCACCCCCCCACCTAGCCCATGCTTTATTTTTTGTTTTGTTTTCCTAACAACTTTATAGAGATATAATTTATATAACATAAAACTCCCTCATTTTGAGTGTACAGTTCAATGATTTTCATTAAATTTACCAGGTGACGCAGCCATCACCCTAATCCACCTGTAGAACATTTTCATCACCCTAATAGCACACTGTCTTTTAAAAATTATGTCTGGTATATTTAGAAGCAAATCACATTAATTGAGGTAATTAATGTAACTAAATAAAAGCTGTTTCCAAAGAGAATGACTCCAACTTCTTTTGTTAAGTGGGTCATTCCCCAAGGCCGTCCAAGAGTACCATATCTGACAAAGGGCTCCAGGTTTGATAGTTCTTCCACTTTATTTCTTAAGATAAGAACCCAAGTCAGAGAGAGGGCTGCTTAGGTCAGGAAGGATTAGTGCAGGACAGCAGGTGGTAGAGGAGGAGGGCTGCTGAAAAAGGAAAGAGGAGCTCCAATGTGTGTCCCCCCCAAAAAGGAAAACCAATACTGAGGAGATGGAATGAGGGACTGGGACAGGAAAGCATCATTTGTTAAATGGTCAAGGCCAAAACTGAGCTGTTTCTAAGACTGGGATAAGAACATGCCTTCATGCAGCACATTTCTCATCCTGTTGATGAAATAATTTGTCTAAAATGAGAGAAGAGGGTACTTCAAGAAAAAAATTAGGCAGCAACCTCTTTGGACCTCTTCCATTGTAGTGGAAGCTTTTCTACTCTCTAATAAACTATTACTCTGTCAGTTCTGAAAAAATAAAAAAAAATTTTTTTAATTAGGTATAATTCACATGACGTAAAAATTCACCCTTTAGGGTGTAAAGTAACTCAGGGTTTCTTAGTATGTTTGAAAGTTGTACAGTCATCACCACCATGTAATTCTGGAACATTTCTATCATCTCAGAAACCCTCTACGCTCATTAGCAGTCACTCCCCAGCTCTCCTTCCTTCCTTCCAGCCTCCAGCAACCACTACTCTACTTTCTTTCTCTAAAGACCTGCCTATTCTGGACTTTTCATATCAATGGTATCGGACAGTATGTGGCCTTTGGTGTCTGGTTTCTTCCCTTAGCATAATGTTTTCAGTATGTTTGTAAAGTGGCAGCATGTATTGGTACCTCATTCCTTTTTATGGCTAAATAAATTTGTTCTTCATGTGCAACGATCAGGTTTAGCAGCCACACTGCTGGGAGCCCACGTCCCTCACGGGACCATGAGAATGTCCATCTGGGGTTCCTCGTGGAATAGGCCCTGTTAGACCCAGGTTGACCAAAAGCTTATAGTTATTTTCAAATAAACTTACACATACACACACACATACATGAATGCTAGAGGCAGGGTATGCTAAAGAGCATGAGAAAAATAAGTAATTCTGGTAGCACTGAAGAGAATATGTCCCCACAAGGTCATTTATTGTGAGTTTTTAAAGTGTTGCTGAATATGGATTTTTGCTTTTGTTTTGTTTTTCCAAGTGCATGAAACTCTGAGAACTTCCTCCCAGAAAACCAGGAATCTAGAACAATAACTTTGTTGAAAATATGACCCAGGGCCCCTTGGATACTTAGACAACATCTTAGACTTATAATTGGCTTGGTGGTGGTGTCATCATCAAAGATACACTTATTATTTGGCCTGAAGCCTACTGTTACCTGTAAAACTTACAAACATAAGTTACTGAATCTCAAATCTGTCCACTTGAAGCTCACACATTTTAGAAAAGGTTGGCAGAAATTGAGGGGGAAGCTGGAGTGGTAGGTGAATCATTTATAAACGTGAATTTTCTGTACTGTACATTTTCCTTCCCTTTATAGGAAAATGTTTAAGGCGATCTTGGAATAGTCAGGTAGCTACTGAAAACACCGTTCTTGCTTCCCTCACCTGTCACCTCTCCTCCTCTTCATTCCTCTTCTCTTCCCACGTTGTTACTTCTACCCTCTATTTTCCTTTCTATAATCGTGACTGGAGTTACTGAGAAAAGGATCATTTTGCAGGAAACAGCTTGAGGCAGTGCCAAGGAGCTGTGCTGCTTGTGACCGTGGGCGAGCCACACCGCAGTCAGAGTGTCACTTTCCTCATCAGTGAAAGGGGGTGTTTAACTAAAAGCTCCCTATATTTTAGAGACCCGGCATTCACTCTTCTGATACCACAGTGGATGCTGTTAATCTTGTGGTTAATGGAACCCTAGAAGCTGAAAACCCCTATGCTAGGGTTCCCTAGGGAACGAGAACCAATAGGATGTATATGGATAAATAGACATGGAAAGAGGCTTATAATAATGAATTGGCTCCCGTGGTTATGGAACTGACAGGTTCCAAGACCTGCAGTTGCCAAGCTGGAGACCCAGGAGAGCTGATGGTGCAAGTCCCAGTGTGAAACCAAGCAGGCTCAAGGTCTAACAAGAGCCATTGTTTCACTTCCAATGGTAGGGAAAAGCACATGTCCCATCTCTAAAGCAGTCAAGCAGGAAAAATACCCTCTTATTCAGGGAGGGACAGTCTTTGTTCAGGCCTTCAAATGATAGGACAAAGCCAACTGCATTGGGGAGATCTGATCTGCCCTTTGCTGGCTCCCAATTTAAGTGTTAATCTCATCTGAAAAGAAAAAATAAACCCTCACAGACACACCCACTCAGAATAATGTTTGACCAAATATCTTGCCACTTTGACTCAGTCAAGTTGCATAAAATTAACCATCACAGCCCCAGTCAGAGAAGCTATTCTGGAATCTGGTCTGGCCCAGAATAGTGCAGTTTTATTCCTCTTTTCACCCTTTCAAGCTCGTGGTATTTAAATAATTCCTGTTCTTATTTGCTAAAAATAGTTTAAAAATTGTTTAAAAGTAAGCGTGCTTAGTGTCTTTTAGAATAATCGGTAAGAAATCTGGCAAAGGTCTCTTATAAAACTGTAGTGGCAAGGAGCCATTGTGTGCTGAGCCACTGAAAAGAAAGCGGGGGAGAACCCACAAAGGTCGATGTGGTTGCAAGTGTGAGCCAGGGACTCAGACTCTGAGGCAGATCTGGGTGGGGGAACTGGTATGTAACTCAGGCTTTTCCTTTAGGACAGACATTTTTAAAACTTGAAGAGGAAAAGAGAAGAGTTTTCTCTTTGGAACCTGAGAAAAACACATAGACACTCTAAGTTTCGCGTTTGGGGGTCCTTGGTTGAGAAATACAATAGCTGGTCCCATAACCCCCTGTACCTTGACTGGGATGCTTCTTCTGGCAGCGGATCCAGCCGTGAGAGGCTGGAAATGCTTCTTAATCAATCCCTGGTGATGGGTAATAAGCAAAGCATGGGCGGAAGAGGCTTCAAATGCTTTGTGACTTCTGTTTCTTCATTACATTCAATTCTCACTAAAGAGCTTTTCTGCAGTTCCTTGAATAAGTAATTTGTTACTTTGCCCTGCAAGCATTGTCTCTGTCTAAAAACAAATTACTTATTCAAGTACTGCAAAGTTCAGGTAAAGCATGAACTTTGGGTCCGACTGGTGTCCCACACCGTGACTGACAGTCTTTGCTGGAAGGCAGCTCCTGGACTTCATGTTCCACGCACGGGAGCTTTCAACTTCCAATTACAGCCCAAGTCTCAGGACAGCAGTGTGCACACAGTTGCTGTTCGTTCTATGGGAATAGTGGTATCCATCCTTAGTAGAACTTATAAACACTGAGAAAAGACACTTTTGTGGTTTTTTAGCATTTAGGCCGATGCATAACATAAACACGCTGTGGTTTCATAGGTTGTTAAAAATGTCGTCTTCGAGCATGTTGCAGTGTTCTCCGTGTCACATCACGTTTTATTTGCCTCTGCACTAACTGTGGAGGATGAGCGTGTGGGTGCAAGAAAGAAAAAAAATGGAATCCATCAGTAGGAACCTCTTTTGCCCAATATAAATGTGTTTTAAAAGCCGCCTACACCAGCCACGGGTAGAAGTTTTGGTGTATGCGTACGGTGGACGCTTACCTGTGACATTCCTGAATCATGATTCAGCAGAGTGCGGTGACTGACAGGGCCATTTCAGTGCATAATGTGTGTTTGTGCAATTACAAGGGAAGGTTCGGAAACGGTAATGTGTCAAAATATGACAAGTTGCTATGGCTTAACTGCTTTTGTTCTGCATGCTGATTTTGTCTGCTTTGATTGCCCCAGCCTCTCTGTGGCACGGATTGGTCTATGTCACTGCCAGGCAGACCCTTCCCTGGGGGTCACTGTGTCCCCCACACACTGCTCTTTATCACTCGCTCACCCTTTGGCATGTCATTCTAAATGGGTGTCGGCATGACTGTTAAAATTGATGATGAAAAAAATAAACTGGAAAGTTCTTGTTCAGATGCTTTTAGATGTGGCCTTCCATTCCAGTGGGGAGTTGTAAGGTCCTGACTGCTCGGAATCCCTGCAGAAGTCACATGCATTGTGAGAGCCGGGGACAGCCAGGTGGGACAGCCATTTTCTGGGTGGGCTAGGGGTTCTAGAATATTCTTCTGAGTGTGGGGTGTCTGCTCTAAGCTAAAAGGCTTAACTCAGAGCAGAAGAGGCAAAGGGGAGATATGATTGGTGACAGTCAGGTGTAACATGCAAACCAACAACAAGTGTTGGTGGCCGGCTGAGGCAAGAATGAATGACTGACTCGGGTGGGGTTAAGGGAGAATTGGTTCAGTGATAGCTCTGCTAAAGGAGGTAGGCTTCAGAGGGGTTCTGTTGTGAGCACCATGGCACAGGCCTGCAGAATTTGCATGTCCAGTTAAGGGTGCTGTGATCAGCTAGACAGATGCACGCCCCACACACTAGCGGTCCTGTGTATCATTTCTTTTTTGTGCAGCTCTGTCATGCAGGCTGGTGTGCAGTGGCACAATCTTAGTTCACTGAAGCCTCAAACTCCTGAGCTCCAACAATTTTCCCAGCTCAGCCTCCCAAGTAGCTAGGACTATAGATACGCACCACCATGCCCAGCTCATTTTTAAAAATTATTGTAGCAAGATTATGGGCATGAGGCTATCCTTTCTTCATTCAGCAGATATATAATTTTGTTTTTTCTCTGTGCCAGGTACCATGCTGGGCTCTGGGTAAATAGCAGCATGTGAGGCAGACGTATGCTTCATGGAGTCCACAATCTGGGACAGGGAGGGGCCAGGAGGCAGGTCAGGTCTTTCCCAGAAAACTCTTGTGCCAGTTAAGTGTAGCTGGTATATGTGGGGCAGAAATGCAGAGGGCAGAGAGCGGATGTAATGTGAGGTCTGCCCCTGACTGGGGTCAGGAATGGCTTCCCTGAAGTTGTGATAGATAAGCAGGGATCTAAACAGTGGGTGGGTCTGTGACCCAGCAGTCGGCTCAGAGCCAGGAAGCCACGGTGGCCACCAGTGACGGTGTGCCTTTGTGCCTTTGTCAATAATAATGAGGTAAGGCAGCCATTGTCTGTCTGGGTGCCGCTGAGATGTCGCCAGTAAAGACAGTGAGCATTTTTGCAACGCTGAGCAACAGACAGCAATTCTCGTTTTGTCTTCGTTCTTTCAAAGGTGCTGTTGGACCTTTCTGAGATTGCCTCAATGTATGTGCCCTCCCACACATTTGCTGGAAGACTTTCCGTAGGGATCGCCGTTGGCTGAGGAAATATGAATACATATAACAAACTCCCATGAAAACCAAACAAAGGAATTAAAATGCATCTTTCAGGCTTGTCAGAAAACTGGGGTCCTGTCAAGTTCTCTTTGGATTCCAAGTCTCTGAGCATATGTGAAATTGCATAATTGTTCTCTGTCAGTTTTGAGCAGAGTTATTTATCCAAGATAGACCAAGATGTGCTTGTAACCAACTGGCGATGCCCCACTTGGGAGCCATCCACCTTACGGACTAGAGGGTGTTCCAGCAGTTACATGCATTGTGTGAGAGAGAGTGTGTGTGTGGGGGGGGGGGGGGATTGTAGCTAAATGTTCTGTTATTTCCAAAATATGCATTACAAAATTTTATAAAGAGGTGGCCTAGAGAACATTTTGTAAGGCATAGTTTGGAAATGAAGGGATATTTAACTACAGAAGTGAGTTTTGGGATATCTAGCCTGTATTTGACCAAGTTGTCCTAGACCTATTCTCGAGACATCTCCCATCTCTTTCTGTTATTATCTACTCAAGAATGGAAAATTGCTTTAATATCAGAAAGAGATTAATTGAAAAATAATTGTGCTGCCAAGTAAAATCTCCCTAATTGGAACTAATTGTAGAAAGGCCAATGTATACTAGGCAAAGAGCTAATTACTGAATTTCTTCAAAAATTGTATTTCATGCATCCGAGAACATCTGTCAGCGCAAAGCTCACGCTGTCTGTGTACTGCTGGAAGATCACCATCTGGGGCCACGGCATGTCAATTAGTGCTTCATTAACCTGGAGTGTCGCAGGGATTGTGCCCTGCTAGATTGATAGCACTGTGACCCCCACCCTGCAAGTCATCATGATACTATCAGATTATAGAAAGGTATCTAATTAATGCAGAAGTCACAAGACTCATTTATGAGGGGTTTGTTTTATTTTTTGAGACAGTCTCACTCTGTCTCCTAGGCTAGAGTGCAGTGGCATCATCCTAGCTCACTGTGACCTCTCACTTCTGGGCTCAAGCACTTAATCCTCCTGCCACAGCTTTCCGAGTAGGTAGGACTATAGGTGTGTGTGACCAAGCTCAGCTAATTTCACTACTTTTTGTAGAGACAAGGTCTTAACTCTTGTTGAGGCCAATCTCAAGCAATCCTCCCGCCACAGCCTCCCCAAGTAGCCAGCCAGTTGTGAGCTTTTTTGGTCCTCACTTACCACCAGGCCTGTGTCCTCCCTCAGATCTTATGATGGGCTCACTCTTTGCTGGGATGTTCTCCTCTGGCCTCACATGGCTGGCTCTTTCCTGTCATTCAGAGGGGCCATCTCTGAGCCCACTCACAAGTGACTGTACCAAGTCCTCACACACAGGCTGTTTCTGCCTCTGCATGGCAGTTCTAACCCTCTGATGCTTTTCAGTTTATCTGTTTGTTCATTTATTTGCTTATTTTCTCCTCCTGTCACACTGGTATATAAAAGTCGGATTTGCTTGGAATTTAATATGAATAAGATTAAAATGATTTGTGATTATTTTTTTTGAACTATGAACAGTTGCTTTGAGTTAGAGATTAGCTAATTTGTCTTTAAATCCTGATCATGGTATTAAATTCATAACGCCTTTAACCCTTTCCTCATAAGTAATACAGAGTCTCATCAAGCAAGCAACTTTCCAGAATAAAATTAAAGTGTCTTGAGCACTTTCTTATCCATTCTTCAGGATATAACCACACTCCTCCTTGACAGCCATGAGGGGTAGCTGGTTGGAAATTGAAGGGCATGGTTAGAAAGCAGAAAGAGAAGAAGGTGATGCTTAACAGATCATTGAGGTCCCACCTAAAGCAGTGTAAGTTGCTGCCTGGGTGCCTGGAAAAATCAATACCCTCCACCAGGCTGGCGAACATGGATTTGGAGAAGTGAGTTTGCTCTTCTAACCCTAAGAAAACAGAACAGCACATGGACCTGGTAGATGACAGCTGCAGGAATCGGTTGGGAGACAGGGCACACACCATGGGAAGGACCCTTGTTCCAAGATGTTCCTGCCCCCGGCCCACATATACAGATTATAACCACTCTCACTAGCATCTCTTTGGGAAATGGGTATCTTCAGAGCACAGAGCGACTTAGCATCTGCTGTCTGACAAGGCACAGCCAGCCCTCACTGCTTGATTTTCAAAATCCCTTATGATTTGACTTCATCCTCAACAGCTACATTTTCTAGACACCTCTTTATACACCTGGTTCCTCTATGCCTGACTCTCATCCCTTCCTCTTAACTCCTGTGTCTCTAAGTCTCCCCTTCCTTCAAGAATCAGCTGAAAATTTTCTACAGTTTAACGTGCTGCACTAGGCTCCGGAGACACAGGTAGTTAAGACGTCTCCTCCAGGAAGCCTTTTATGGCCATCTTGCCTTTCCACTGCCCCCTCTCCTGCAGTGCATCCGACCAGGGCTGCAGCATGGTAAGTCATTGGGCACAGGTGGCCTTGACTGTGAATTTGAGCTGCTTTTGTAGCTTCCCAAACACAGGGCCCTACACTCTGGGTGGGGGCCCTGCACTAGGTGCCCACTTAATACTTCTTTCATTGACTGTATTTCCCTGAAGATACCAGCTCACCAAAATTTCCCTTCACCTGCTCCCCTTTTTCATAACAGTTTAACCCCTGCCCTCTGGGCTTGTCTCCCTTTGACTAAATGCTGCTCATTCTTCTAAGACCGCTAAGATAACCCTGGGTCCCTTACGAGCATAGTCTCCAAAGCACCTTCACCATGCCATCTCCTGTCCCATCAAAACCATTTACTGTGAGAAGCTGTGGTTGACCGTGCGTGTCCGACTGGCCTCTGTGCCACTTAGAAACAGGGACAACATACTGCCTGGCTCAGTGCAAGATTGTTCAGTCATTTGGTGAATTAACAAAGCATAATAAAGTACCAAAAATAGTGGGAAGTTTTCCCCCAATCAACTTTGAAAAAACATGGGAAGAGAATATACATTCCAAGAAATTCTGCATGAATACAGAATGCCCTTCATGTTACCTAGTGTATTCATTTGCTATGGCTGCTGCAGCAGAATACCACAGACTGGGTAGCTTAAGCAACAGACATTTATTTTCTCATAGTCTCAGAGTCTGGAAGTCCAAGGTCAAGGTGTCAGCAGGTTGGTTTCTTCTCAGTCTTCTCCGCTTGGCTTGCAGACGGCCACCTTCCTTCTCTGTCCTCACACGGTCTTCTGTGTGTGCAGTGTCCCCAGGCTCTTCCTCTCCTTACAAGGATACCAGTCTTCCTTGGATTAGGGCCCCCCTGTACAACCTCATTTTACCTTGATTATCTTATAAAAGGCCCTATCTCCAAATACAATCAAGAGGCTGAGGTACACGGGTGCGGGGTGGGGGTGGGGGGTTGTTAAGGACTTTAACATGTATTTCAGAGGTACACAATTCCATGCGTAACACCCAGCTACTAAGAAGGCAAAACAGCCAGAACCAGAGTATAACAGAACACGAGGAGTTAAATTTATCCATTCTCTTAGATGGAAAGGCATGTGTTCGTATTTTGGAAATTTCTGAACAGATTGAATCTGGAAGATACTGTGAAATGGAATTCTAAGAATAAAGATTTCTTTTAAATTATTAAAGCAGGATTTGTTGAAGGTGGAAAATATTCAGGGCAGAGTTTGGATGAAATGAACCCTTAATCTGCCCTGAGGTGGGTGAGGGTGTCCCCCTAGAACAGGGTGTGCAGGCTCCAAAGCCAGATGAAGTAGTGGGATTCCAGCACCAGCCTGGGCCAAGGGGCAGCTGCCTGTTTTGGAGGAGGGAAATCCCAGGCCCTGCCAAGCTGTGACTTGATTAAGGAAAAGACTGTGAAGATAGAACCTTTCTTTCTCCAGGCTGGCTTAAAAAATGTACTTACCTACCTCTGGGCCTTGGGGTTTCTCAGTTGAAAAATACTTTTTTTATAGCTTCTCTTAATCATATCCTAGTATTTCAAGAGTACTTTCCCCTTAAGACCAAATATAAAGAAGAAAGATGGTTCTGAGAAAACACATTTATAACCAGCCTTGCTCTTGGTAAGGCCACCTGTGTCTTTTCCACTGTTCCTGCCTCGTTACAGGACGGCCTCTGAATTTCAAGGCATGTTAGCTATGCTGCTGTTTCTTACTACCCAGCACCGTGGCTAGCATTTCCAGACTCCTCTCCCAGGACTGCCCTGGTTGGCCTTCTCATATTACCACATTATTTCTAGCTTCTATTGTCGAGAGTAACAGATTGTTGGATATACTGTCAAGCATTACCATAATTCATAAGGTTACCTTTTAGTGAATGCATAGTTGATATGGTTATAAGACATAAACTATTTTGAATTATAATTACCAGCAAATTTTAAGATAATGGGATATGTACCAAAGTCACATGGAGAAATTGAAGTACATGTGAGCAGCAGCACCAATGGCCCGGTACTCCTCAGGGTCACACTGCGCACTGACTGACTTACCTGGAGACTTAGCCTCCTCAGGGTCACACTGCACACTGACAGACTTACCTGGAGACTTAGCCTCCTCTGGGTCACACTGCACACTGACAGACTTACCTGCAGACTTAGCCTCCTCAGGGTCACACTGCACACTGACAGACTTACCTGCAGACTTAGCCTCCTCAGGGTCACACTGTGCACTGACAGGCTTACCTGCAGACTTACCTTCCTCAGGGTCACACTGCGCACTGACAGACTTACCTGGAGACTTAGCCTCCTCAGGGTCACACTGCGCACTGACAGACTTACCTGGAGACTTAGCCTCTTCAGGGTCACACTGCGCACTGACTGACTTACCTGCAGACTTAGCCTCCTCAGGGTCACACTGCACACTGGCAGACTTACCTGCAGACTTAGCCTCCTCAGGGTCACACTGCGCACTGACAGACTTACCTGCAGACTTACCTTCCTCAGGGTCACACTGTGCACTGACAGACTTACCTGGAGACTTATCCTCCTCAGGGTCACACTGCGCACTGACAGACTTACCTGGAGACTTACTCTCCTCAGGGTCACACTGCACACTGACAGACTTACCTGCAGACTTACCCTCCTCAGGGTCACACTGCGCACTGACAGACTTACCTGCAGACTTACCTTCCTCAGGGTCACACTGCGCACTGGCAGACTTACCTGGAGACTTATCCTCCTCAGGGTCACACTGCGCACTGACAGACTTACCTGGAGACTTACCCTCCTCAGGGTCACACTGCGCACTGACAGACTTACCTTCCTCAGGGTCACACTGCGCACTGACTGACTTACCTGCAGACTTAGCCTCCTCAGGTTCACACTGCACACTGACTGACTTACCTGCAGACTTACCCTCCTCAGGGTCACACTGCACACTGACAGACTTACCTGCAGAATTACCCTCCTCAGGGTCACACTGCACACTGACAGACTTACCTGCAGACTTACCCTCCTCAGGGTCACACTGCACACTGACAGACTTACCTGCAGACTTAGCCTCCTCTGGGTCACACTGCGCACTGACTGACTTACCTGCAGACTTAGCCTCCTCAGGGTCACACTGTGCACTGACTGACTTACCTGCAGACTTAGCCTCCTCTGGGTCACACTGCGCACTGACTGACTTACCTGGAGACTTAGCCTCCTCAGGGTCACACTGCACACTGGCAGACTTACCTGCAGACTTACCCTCCTCAGGGTCACACTGCGCACTGACTGACTTACCTGCAGACTTACCCTCCTCAGGGTCACACTGCGCACTGACTGACTTACCTGCAGACTTAGCCTCCTCAGGGTCACACTGCACACTGACAGACTTACCTGCAGACTTAGCCTCCTCAGGGTCACACTGCGCACTGACTGACTTACCTGCAGACTTAGCCTCCTCAGGGTCACACTGCACACTGACAGACTTACCTGCAGACTTAGCCTCCTCAGGGTCACACTGCGCACTGACAGACTTACTCTCCTCAGGGTCACACCGCGCACTGACAGACTTACTTGCAGACTTAGCCTCCTCAGGGTCACAGTGCGCACTGACAGACTTACCTGCAGACTTAGCCTCCTCAGGGTCACACTGCACACTGACAGAGTTACCTGCAGACTTACCCTCCTCAGGGTCACACTGCGCACTGACAGACTTACCTGCAGAGTTAGCCTCCTCAGGGTCACACTGCACACTGACAGACTTACTCTCCTCAGGGTCACACTGCGCACTGACTGACTTACCTGCAGAGTTAGCCTCCTCAGGGTCACACTGCGCACTGACTGACTTACCTGCAGAGTTAGCCTCCTCAGGGTCACACTGCGCACTGACTGACTTACCTGCAGAGTTAGCCTCCTCAGGGTCACACTGCACACTGACAGACTTACTCTCCTCAGGGTCACACTGCGCACTGACAGACTTACCTGCAGACTTAGCCTCCTCAGGGTCACACTGAGCACTGGCAGACTTACCTGCAGACTTAGCCTCCTCAGGGTCACACTGCGCACTGGCAGACTTACCTGCAGACTTAGCCTCCTCAGGGTCACACTGCACACTGACAGACTTACCTGCAGACTTAGCCTCCTCAGGGTCACACTGCGCACTGACTGACTTACTTGCAGAGTTAGCCTCCTCAGGGTTGCATTGCACACTGACAGACTTACCCTGCAGTTGTGGTGTGTGACTGTGTAATCAGAGCTTAGTGTTCACTCGATCCAGCAATTTTGAAAAATGTTGTATTTCTTGGCAATTCTTTTTTAATTTGAAGGAATTTTCATTAGCTAAAATTTTACAAATAGGTGGAATTTTACTGAGATTATGCCAAACGATTTCACATCTGTATGTTTAAAATTCACATGTGAGATGACAGCACACTGTGATGTGGTCAAGGAACATGAGAGACAGAGCAAACCGAAATTCAGGGCAAAGGCAGGTTTTTCTAGATAACCTCAATGTTGGAAGAATTGACCATTCTGCCTTCTGCTTCCTTAATCTTTGGCAGCCAGTTTATATTTCCTGGTCTGTATCCCCCAAAGTTGGGCCTCTCCCCTAATAGCTACTATTATTCATTTTATTTATTGATCTATTATTATGGTTCTGCTCCTTTTCCCTAATTCACCTGACCCCCTTCCCCTTGTAACTTTATTGATGCTTTTTGGCATGTTCTAATTGGGTAACTTCACTTCTGAGGTGGAGGTTTAACCATGCACATAGACGGCTTGTCATAGAAGGTCAGAGAGCAGCTTGTCACTGAGCTCTGTAGCCAAACACCCAGCCTAGGCATGGTCGGCCAGCCTTGAGAATGAGGCACTTTGCCACAATTGCAAACTTATTTACATAGCATAGATTCTAGGATAGAGCTAGCCCTGTCCTCCTAACAAGTCAGTGTCTTAACTCAGGTTGCTGTAACAAAATCCCATACACTAGTTTAAACAACAAGCAAATTTATGTTTTCAGAGTTCTGGAAGCCAAAAGTCTAAATCAGGATGCCAGCATGCTCAGATCATGGGGAGGGCTCCATTCCTGACTGTTAGACATCTGTCTTCTTGTGTGTCCACATATTAGAGACCAAGCTCTGTTCTCCCTCTTCTCAGAGGGGGCACTAATCCCATCACCAGGTCCCCACCCTCCTACCTCATCTGAACCTCACTACCTCCAAATACCATCACATTGGGGGTTAAGTCTTCAGTGTGTGAATTTCAGGGGGCATAGAAATTCAGTCCATAGCAGTAGGTTTCTTGAAATCCATGCTTAAGAAGATTCTTTTTGAAATATAAAGTGATTTTCAAATTTAAGATACTTTTATTAGTATTGTCAAAATTCTTTACTGGCAAATTTCTAAACTTTCCCCCATGTGCCTTGGTTACTAAGGAAACCAAATTATTTCTGAGCAGTGTTTAGAAAAATAGAGCCCTGGTGCAATGTGAAATTTCAGAAGCAAAATATTAAATGTACAGAGCATTGACATTCTGTGATACCACAGACTCTCCTTTGATACTGGTTTCAGACTTCACTGCACTGCTTCTTTCTGCAATGCAAGTATTTTCATTCAGTAGAATCCGTGCATACCTTATGTATCACTCAACAAAGAAAATGAGATAGACAAGTTTTGAGGAAGGCAGAGGATCAGGCAAGGTTTAGATCAGAGAACACCAAGGCCAGGAGGTGGTAGGAGCTGCGGAGGGGTGAGGTCCACTGGCCGCTGCAGAGGGGTGGAAGCAGGCAGACCAGTGGTGAGAAAGCATTGGAACACCAGGTGGGGGTCTCGTTGTTGGACAGTAGACCGTGGTAGATATGGAAGGATGCAATCAAAACAGACTTTCCCTCCTTCACAGCTAATGCCCCCGTGATTGCCACCCACCGTGCATGGTCTGGCCACTGGCACAGAATGGTGAGCACCCATGAAATGTTGAACGAGGGACTGAACAAATAAGTCAGTGAAAACCTCCCAGTACCCAGGTTCACACCCCCACCCCCCACCCCACCCCGCAGCAGCCTCTCTCCTGTCCTGCATCCTCCAACTCTGCAAAGTTTCAGACACTGAAACTCCTTGAGGGAAGGTTCCAGAAAAATGAGGAATGAAGAGAGCTTGGTAGCTGAAGGGCTGACTTGGGAGCTTGGCTTACCTAAGGATAGATCATTTAGAGAACACAGTCATCAAAATATAGTTCTTCTCAGCTGTTTCCATTTCTTTTGACTCTTGGAATTGCTTTTTATTTCTCCTGAGCGCCTTTTCTTTCTTATCTAGATTGTCATTTTGCTTTGGAAATGACACGTTATCTGCACACAATATTGCTTGTGCTGACTCTAGGTAACGGAAGAGACTAACACACAGCCACCGTGGGGTTTTTGTTTAAAAGTGGATCAGTTATTGCACATTAATTGCTATGACTTGCAGAAAACAAATCATATCTTTGTGTGTTTTGTGTAGGTGTGTGTGTTACCAGTAGGGTCTATCTTTTAGTCTATTAAAGCTCTAAACATTATTTTTAAAACTGCTTTATGATTTTAATAATTCACATACTTCTGTTCATGTTGTGTTTGGAAAATGCTTCTCTTTTTTTAATAGTGTTAATATATCTGGAAGTTAATTTTCAAGATGGCTTGATTATTTGAAAGAGCAGTGGTTGAGTTGTTTCTATTCTGTGTTGTATAGTTTGTCTATCATTAGACTCAACAGTGTAAAATACCTGAACAGAAAGGTGCTGGAGAGCTCGCCTACTAGGGCTTCTTTTTTTGAGACAGAGTCTTGCTCTGTCACCCTCAATAGAGTGCTGTGGCTTCATAGCTCACGGTAACCTCAAACTCTTGGGCTCAAGTGATCCTCAGACTCCCAAGTGGCTGGGACTCTTGCCCACCATAACGCCCAGCTAGTTTGGGGGGGGGGGGGGACGGTGTTTCTGTTTCTGTTTTTTCTGTTTTTAGTGTAGATGGGGTCTTTCTCTTGCTCAGGCTGGTCTCGAACTCCTGAGTAGTCCACCCGCATCAGCCTCCTGAAGTGGTAGGACCATAGGGTGAGCCACCAAGCCTGGCTCCAGCAGGGCTTCTTGTCTTTGCCAACCTACCTTCCATTTCAATGAATGCAAAAACTAAAATGTTCAATACAATCTGAAATTCAAAGCAAATTAAAATGAAATATAGTCACCAAAGCAAAGCATTGTGACAGTGTATCATTTTTTTCCTTCTGTGTTGCAAATCACAAGTGGCTTTGAGGTTCTGATATTTCCTACCCATTGTTGACATGGTTGACTAGATTAATCCCCTCGTTTTACAGATAAAAAGGTTGAAGTCCGAGGAGTTGAGGAGTGTGCAGCTTATTACATTAGGAGCAGAGCTGGGCCAGGAACCCAGACATCCTGGCTTCAGGCCAGTGCTTCTCCTACAACCCTCCCCCATCACTTCAGGATAGTCCTGTCTGTGCAAAGGAGACATCTCACCCGGTGTCACCTCCCTGTCTCTGATGATGCTGATATTCAGGAGAATATTGTAACTTTATATCATCACAGTAGAACAGAGGCTGAGGCCAGGGGAGACCTCTCAGGCATGGCTAGTCCATGGGCTCTGTTATTTTTATTTTATTTTATTTTATTTTTTGAGACAGAATCTCACTATGTTGCCCTCGGTAGAGTGCCGGGGCATCACAGCTCACAGCAACCTCAAATTCTTGGGCTTAAGCGATTCTCCTGCCTCAGCCTCCCAAGTAGCTGGGACTACAGGCGCCCGCCACAACGCCCGGCTATTTTTTGTTGCAGTTGTCATTGCTGTTTAGCTGCCCCAGGCTGGATTCAGACCCGTCAGCCTCAGAGTATGTGACTGGTGCCATAAACACTGTGCTACGGGCACCGAGGCTGGCTCTGGTTTGTTTTTAATCTCTTTATTTTGTGCTCACATTTGTGCTGCCCTGCCATGGAAACACATCCTGGGTATAGCTCCCGGGAATGGGTAGGGCAAAATCTACATCTTAAAATGAACTCTTTTGAAACAAAGCTTGAGTTTTCTATCACATGGAAAGCTCTTACTGATGGTTTTCCTGCACAATTCAACATACCCTCTCAAACTTCTAATTTCCTCTTCTTTTAAACAGTGTATCGGGTGGAGAGCTGTTTGATCGGATAGTGGAGAAAGGATTTTACACAGAAAAAGATGCCAGCACTCTGATCCGCCAGGTCTTGGATGCCGTGTACTATCTCCACAGAATGGGCATTGTCCACAGGGACCTCAAGGTGAGGCCAACACTTAGCAGCACCTTCCTGGCACTGTCCAGCCCACAGTGCACCTGCCCTATGAGCCTGTGTGGGGGAGGAGGGAGGCTGGTTTGATGTAGAGATGTGGGGGGGTGAATGAGTACTTTCAGTTTTCAGGGCCTGTGGGACTCGGAAGTCGAATGGAAGAAGACAAAGGTCACTGTGGCTGGCCATTGTTTAGGAGATTTTATAACCATGATGTAGCCAAAGGGCCCCACAGAGGTGAGTCATGTATTGTTTCAAGCCCATCTAAGAGTTAGTTTTATTCAAGACTTATGGACCATGGAAACCCTTCTCTCATTCCAGGCCCATTTCAGCACAACCCACCATAGAAAAGGAGAGCAGTAGTCATATGTTGTGAGAGGGGAGAGGAGAGGGACAGAAGGGCAATACGACACACAGGGTAGAGCTTCAACTGCAGACTTCTCTCTTCCTTTCTTGGTTTTTCTTTGTGAGGTTTTGGCATGTTGACCCTTCACCCAGCAGCACAGAAGGATCTCGGCCTTCCATGGGCACCTCAGCGTGACATGTCTGCCCTTTAGTCTGTGTGGCTATGAAGGGTGGATAGCAAACAGGTAGCAAAGGGCGGCTCTCACTCGTGGTATGGGAGGGTAGATCCTACTCACATAGTCCCGAAGGTAGATGTCACACGTATGAACTTGAGATGAAGTGAAGTAGCATGTCGACCAAGGCTGCAGGAGGCTTGGTGTACAGGATTGCAGGTCGAGCCCTAGAGCCAATGGCACCAGTAAAGGCAGAAATTCCACCCTGCACACCAAACTACCACTTGTAAAACTCAAGGACTGCATTGCACCAAAGCCATGTTTACACAACTGCAGGAAGTCTTAATCTAAAGCAGTGATTTTCAACCTTTTTTTGGTCTCACAGTACACTTGAACCTATAGTTAAACTTCCATGGCACACTTAAATTATGTTGATCAAAAAAAGGAGTGAAAAGAATATACTTACTGTGCTTTGAACTTCTTTCAAAAATAATTAATGATCTTAAAAAAATTTGTGGCACACCAGTTGGAATTCACTGATGTAAAGAACCCATCGTAAACATTTGTTAAAACAGAATTTCTGCACTTGCCCCTGATCTGCTGCTAGGTGTCAAGGGATAAACTGGTCTAGCATTTCCTTTCATGCAGACACTCCCTGTCAGGTTTTCTGTGTTACCATGTTATATCGATTAGGACAATGTTTCCCAAATGTCCACATGCATCAGAATTTTCTAGAGGGCTTGTGAAAAGAGAGGCTGCTGGCTTCACCCCAGGTCTCTGATTCTGTTGTCTCACCGTGGCCCAAGAACTCGTGTTTCTAACAAGTCCAAAGGCAGTGGGGCCGCTGGTCTGGGAACTGGTCTTGGAGAACCACAGGGCAGGTGTGTTTGAGAATGTCAGTGGGATCCTTGCAGCCTTCATCTCTTGCAGGCTTCTGTGAGCCTGATCAGCAATCTCTGGGGCCTGGAGGATCTTCAGAGAGCCAGGAAGGGCTAGCTCAGCCTACCTGCCTCTGTGCCAGGCAGCAGGGACTGCTCTGCTTTCTTGTGCCCCCACCAATGCCACCTGTGTGCTTCGAGCACACAGCAGGCAGCTCTCTCTAAATGAGTTAGTGTGCTAGCTGCAGAGCTATGGTGTGATAGGCTATCTGCCTGGACTTGGCAAAATAATTTCTAAGCCAATGAGCCGTACCCGGGAAAGGCAGTGTTGATTTCCCTTCTAGAGTGCCTGGTTTCACTCCCACATGGTGTCTGGAGTGTCTGGTCAGCTCCTGACCACTCTAAAGCACCAGGCTTGTACTGTGAAAAGAACCTTGCCAATTTAGGACCTGTCTGTGATCTCTTTTCAGAGACACAGAGGAGTTGCATCTATGGGGAGGAAGTTGAAATTCAACTATTAAATTTTTATAAACATCTGAGAAAGTTAAAACAGCCTCTACACTCTAGGACAGCTCAGGGAAAAGCATGAGCACATTAAGATCCATGCAGCCGTGGGGTCCTGCCCTGCCCCACCTGCAGGTACACCTGCTCCCCCAGAGAGCTTCTGGAGACAGTGCATTGTTCTTTCTTCACAGTGAAGGGGCTGGCACCGGGAGTGCCCCTGCCACCACCTGGGTTAGCATAGGGTTTCTCTGCCCCTACACCACTGTCATTTGGGTCTGGATAATTCTTTGCTGTGGGAGATGGTCCTGGGCACTGTAGGATGTGGGGCAGCACCCCTGGCTCCTGCCAACTCGGTGTCACCAACTCCTGGAGTCGTGACAAACAAAAATGTCTCTGGATCAGTGTTTTTCAAGTGTATCTCATGGCACACTTGAATATATAGTTGAACTTCCATGGCACACTTAAATTATGTTGATAAAAAAAAAAAAGGAGTGGAAAAAAAGGATATAGTTGCTGTGCTTGGAAATTCTTTTGAAATTAATTTAATTAATGATCTTAAAAATTTTTCATGGCACATAAAAGATCCTCTCACAGCACACCAGTGTGTTGTGGCATACCAGTTGAAGAGTCACTGCTGTAGACATTGCCACATGTCCCCTGGGGAGCAAGGTTGTTCCCAGCTGAGAACCACTGCACTAGGAATGTGATTGTTTATTACATTAACTGTACTGGAAGTGTGTGCAGTCGAATTTATTTATTTATTTATTTTTTTTTTTTTTTTTTTTTTTTGAGACAGAATTTCACTCTGTTGCCCTTGGTAGAGTGCCGTGGCATCGTACCTCACAGCAACCTCAAATTCTTGGGCTGAACGCAGGGTACCCCAGGATGCTGGTGAGGGAGGGGAACCACTGAGAGAAAGGAACAGAGGAGCACCTGCCACAGTAACCTCGTTTTCTGGACGTCCCCGTCCCTGACCCAGAACTGAATCCACATATTGGAGAGGCATCAGCTTTCTAGGTCACCTCACAATATGGTTAATTTTTTAAAGTAGACAAAACATGAATAAAGGGCAGGGACTCACATTTAATGAGAGCCTGTCTGTGCAGATACCCTGTAAGGCCCTCTGTGCCACTCCTATCCACCACTGTTCTCACTGATGCATCTCCTGTGTCTAAAGGACAAAGACATCCTGACTCTGTAATAGGTTCTGTGGTTGGGTAAATGCTCCAAAATTAAACCAGCTTTGAAAGAGTTGGTCAATTTTTTTTTTCTTATTTTTCTTTCTAGCCCGAAAATCTGTTATACTACAGTCAAGACGAAGAGTCCAAAATAATGATCAGTGACTTTGGATTGTCAAAAATGGAAGGCAAAGGAGATGTGATGTCCACAGCCTGTGGAACCCCCGGCTATGTTGGTAAGGAGTGCAGAGTGTGTGTGTGTCTGTGTGTGTCCCCGTGTGTCCGTTTCATCAGTCGTCTTAAGCGGTGGAGCCTGGTATGTGATCACAGCTGCCTTCATTTCCCTTGTGGGAAGAATAAAAAGATTGAGAGATGCGGAAATGAGTTATCAGAGAAGTGATTTCCCCTGAAAACTTCTGAACATTTGGGTTGAAATCCCACTTGATTTGGTTGTGGGCCTGACTAGAAGCTGGGAGTTAATTTAGATGAATCCCCAGATTCCAATACCAGAAATATTGCCCATCTCTGTTTTCAGGTGATGGACAATGAGATTCTGACATTATAATAAGGCACAGACACAATAAAACATTCAAAATACTGACATAGAAGCAGCCAGGAAGAAAATAGTGATAGGAGGAACTTGGGCTAAACCTTGACACAGTCGCTCTCATGAATCAGTCAACCCTGATTTGTATAAAATTTTTCCTAAAATCATAACCCAGATTCTTTGTACTAAACATACAGAATGCAGAGAAGTCTACTGATGGATGTGAACATGTGGGTATGGAGATTGATCGTCTCTTCTGGGGACCTGGAGAGAGGCCCTTGGCACTGTTGTGACTTGTTTGGAGATCTTCATTTTTGACAGTGTGTCATTCACTCAGCAAACCCACTTGCAGCTGTGAGGGAGACGGACCTGGTGCTGCCCTCACAGAGTTGAGGTTTTAGCTGAAGTGACAGACAGCAAAGAGAAATGAACAGGGTCATTTCAGATCTGAGAGCCACAAGGAAGATAAAACTGGGAGCGTGATGTTGAACAAGGAAGGCAAAGAAGGAGAAGGACTGGGCTGAGAGGACAGGGAGGAGACTTGGGCATTTGCCTCAGTGACGGAGAAGCCAGACTTGTGGGGGTTTGAGGACAGCCCTCCACGTGGAGGGGTCAGCTTGTGCGAAGGCCCGAAGGCAGGGGGAGGGCGCGAGCTAGGCGCGTGTGAGAGCAGAAAGAAAGACGAGGTTGGAAGAGAGATTTGGAAAACGGAGACCAGGGCTGAATTCTTACCGTGCAAACTGTGATATCCTTTTGTCGTAAGCACAGTAAATGAGCCACCCTGAAAGAAAGGAGGTCGTGTTGGTGACAGCACCGTTCCTGTGTGTCTTCAGAGCAACCACAGGACCTTCCCTGGCAGGCTAAGGAGAGCGGCCTCGAACTGAGAGGGTAGGAGTGGGAACCGAGCATGCGGGACAGTCTGGATGACCCAGGGAGTACTTCACAGCCCTTCCAGTACTGATGTCAAACTCTGTGTCACAACTGTTTGTTTTCAAAGGGACACAGAGCAGGCTGAGGAGGATAGAAGGCAAAATGAGGGGAGGAGATCTAGAAGGAGGAGATGTGGGGTGGGCATTGCTGTGGGTGGGGCTGGTGGCCCTGGGGCGTGTGTGCAGCAGGCAGAGAGAGAGGAGTCAGCGCAGGCCCAGACGCAGATGAATAGCATGGCCAGTGTCTAGGAAAGTAGATGGTGGTTGCAAGGGTAGCCTGGGGCAGGGTGGCGTGTGTAAGATTTCTATAGTCCAGTCCATGCCCTCAGGCAATCAGCAAATTAAAAAATAAGGCAGTTTTTTTTCAGGCCTCTTTAAAAGCTGGCTGAGGGCTAAGTGGAGCCGGATACAGCCTCTGTGAATCACAGATACTAGAAAATGAAAAGATCTGTTAGGTCACCCTGCCGCAGCTCCTCCTTCCCATGGCTTTGCTCTCTTCAGCAAAGTCTCCAGGCTGAGACGGTGCCCGTGCTGCGGCCTGCCCGGCTCTGCCCTCAGACGGCGGCTGTCAGCCTGACTTGAGTGCCCTGCCAAGGAATATCCGTGATGCTCTTCTCGCATGTGGCTCTGAGGTCGGAAAACGCCAGCACTTCCTGAGCTGCATCCTGCTCCTCTGCATTCTGGGCACAGAAGGGCAGTTCCTCGGGCACTGAGAGGCTGCCATGGGCTCCCTCTGCTTCTGTTAATTGCTGTATCTGTCACTGCTGAGCCCAGGACTGTGACCCTCGCTCTTGCTATGCTAAGTGGCAGCTAATGGTGCTATTGGGCAATTCTCTTGTCAGATACCCAGTTTTCTTTGAGGAGGTCAGGGAAGAGGAGGACCCTAGGGATAGCACTATTCTGTTGTAAACCAGAACTGTTTCCTGCGTGCTGTGACTCCTCCCAGAGTCTGAGCCTGGAGTAAGCTGGGGAGGGCAACACATGTCTACTCCACGAGGACATCCCTTGGGCAGTCCCCAGCTGAGCTTGGGCTGTTTTCTCCCTCACAGTCTGTGGCAGACTTCTATTCAGCCATCCAGAGCTCAGCTTAAATGTTCCCTTCTTTGGATTGCTTTGCCAATACCCATCCTCTTTCATGGCCCTGGTTCTGATCACATTGTGTTAGGGTTCCTGTTTACCTGTGTCTCTCCCCTGCTGCCCTTGGGTTTTTCTCGGGCGGGGACTGTGTCTTATTCATCCTTCTGCAGACACTTGCTGAATAGAAACACAAGTATTGAATTCCCATGGTGTGCAGCATATGGTTGTTGCTTGGGATCCGTGGGGGATTGGTTCCAGGACACCCCCACCCCTAAAGATACCAAAATCTGTAGGTGCCCAAGTCCCTGATACAAAATGGTATAGTATTTGCATATTCCCTAGGCACGTCATCCCATATACTTTAAATCATCTCTAGATAACTTACAATGCTTAATGCAGTGTAAATGCTCTGTAAATAGTTGTACTGGATTGTTTTTACGACCTCAGAATGTTCCACAGTATTTATTTCGTGCTGCCTTCTGTTCTAGGCACTGAGGGTACATCAGTAGAAAGAAAAAACACAGATAAAAATCCCACCCTCGTGGCTCTTCCATTTGAGTGGGAAGGAGACAGACTGTAAGCAAATAGTTGAGTAAATTCATGTGTGTGTTACATGGCCCGAGCATGAGGGAGAAAAATGAAGCAGGAAAGAGGAGAAGTTGTATGGGGACTGTGGAGGCTGCATCAGCACCCACAGAGGCCAATGACAATTTTAAATGCAGCAGCCAGCAACCCTCACTTCGTCAGACGCATCGCAGCCTCCTTGCTCTTAGGAACCCTAGACAGAACTTCAGTGCTATGCTTGGGGCCACTTTAAACAGGGAAATGCCCCGCCTAAAAGTGACGAAATGTGAAAAACATGGCACCAAAAGAAGACTTTTTTTTTTTTTTTTTTTTTTTTTTTTTTGGCCAGGGCTGGGTTTGAACCCGCCACCTCTGGCATATGGGACCGGCGCCCTACTCCTTGAGCCACAGGCGCCGCCCAAGAAGACATTTTAATATAAGCAGAAACGAGAAGGCAGTGGAGCCTCAGTTCCTACCAGCCTAAAATGTGTGCATCGAGCAACTCAAATTCTGTCCATGCTGCATGTGTCCACAGATGGCCACGGAAGCATACACGTATTGACTTGGGGCTTACAAATAAATTTTAGGCTGTAGGCAAATTTATAAATACAGAATCTTTAATAATGAGGATCAACTCTGTCAGATATTAACCTACCGGTATGTTTTTAAAGCCATGAATCTGGGTGAGATTGCCAAGATGGGGCAAGGAAGGGTCCAAGGCCAAGTCCTGAGTGTGCGGATGGGACCAGCAGAGAGACGGAGATGGGGAAGGGGCAGTGGGTGAAGTGGGAAGAGAGCCAGGGGAGTGCAGCGTGCTAGCCTCCGAGAGGAGAAAGTGCTTCAAGGAAAAGGTGTCACACACCGGTTGTCAAGGAAGGTGAGGACCCAGCATTGAGCCATGGTTTTCAGGACCCTGAAGCCTGAATTCATGCAACTATTAGTGAAGTCTGTAGGAGTCCTGCAGTCAGGGCAATGCTGGGGAGAAGGCAAGACAAGTCTTGGCAAGAGAACACTCAGCATGATGTCAGCCTAGGGGCTGGACACAGCCGCCCTCCCTTCCGTGGTGGCTTTTCTCTAAAAGGCTGGTGTGATACCATTTTGACTCCTGGGCTACAGCCTCATTCCTGTCTGGAGCTTTTGTTTTGAGGAGGGCAGAGCCCAGCCCAGTTGAACAGCCATGAGACAGAAGGGGGAGAGTGCTGTCCTCCTGCTCCCAACTCTGGAGGCCTCACTGTCTCCCGTACCTGTCGGTTCCACTGCCTTTGGATTTAGAGAGAAATGTGTTTGTCTGGAATGAGGAGAAGCTTCTGTGGCCCCAAGGTGATCTCCAGCTTTGAGCTTTAGTTCATACTCTGAATAGGCAGCAGTGTTAGCTTCAGTTGGGGAATCGTCTTGTTATTATTTAAATGATTATTGAGCTGCCAGTATCAAGTTATTACATCAATTTAAACGATTTCTCTGAAAATGAAGAAACAATGAACAGAAAGGCTACAAGCATGCAGTGTGCACGGCCCCGCAGGAGAAGGCAGCCGAAGTCTAAGGTCTTTGGACTGCAGCCTTGTAGCAGTGCCCAGATTTCAAACACCCTTTCTAAGGAGCCATGGCTCAGGGAGACAGAGTGTCACGTCACTGATAGCGTGAGCTGCTGGCCATCTCTCTGTCCTCTGAGTCACTAAGTTGTGAGTGGCTCATAGAGCTGCCTCTGTTAACACCAAGAGGTCCTCAGCTAGACTGTGGCAGATGACACTTTAGGGACACATGACACAATGAACTAGACTATGGCAGGTGACACTTCAGGGACACATGACACTGTTTAAACTCTGAAGTAAAGGCTGACAGGCCAGGTGTGGTGGCTCACGCCTGTAATCCTACCACTTTGGGAGACCAAGCAAGACAGGTGGATTGCCTGAGCTCAGAAGTTTTGAGACCAGCCTGAACAGGAGTGAGACTCTAAAAGTATCTGGGCGTTGTGAGTGCCTATAGTCTCAGCTACTGAGGAGGCCGAGACAAGAGGATCTCTTGAGCCCAAGAATTTGAGGTTGCTATGAGCTGTGATGACACCACGGCACTCTACCCCAGAGTGTAGGCAAAATGACACTCTGTCTCAAAAAAAACAAAAAACTGTACAGGCTGATGGGGAATCATCCGAGTTAGAATGACCAGGAGCAAACACATGGGGGAAGTGGGATATGGGGGAAGGCGGGAACTCAGGCAAAGACAGGAGAGTTCAGAAGCAGGGGAGAGAGCCCCAGCTGCCTCTTGTGAGGTCTGGGGGAAGGCGCAGGCTCATGCGCTTGGAGACAGGGCTGCTGTAAGTAAGTACTTGCAGTGATTTAGGAGGAATGCTGGGTCCATCTGGCGGAAATTAGTTCTGCAGGGTAACTTGGTAGCTGTCAATGTGGTATTGACTGGGCTTTGGGATTTATCTAATTGAATCAAGGATAACATTCCCCTTGATGTTGACAGTAAGACGGAAAAGTCAGAGCTAAGAAAGTTAGTAAAATTACTTATATATTGCCTGCTCAGCCACATTAATTAAAGTATCCTGGGTTCGTTGACTCACTGAACATCAGCTGTAAGTGACAGAAAGTGTCCACAGCGATCATGTAATTGACAAGCAACGACAAACTCCTGTCTGTGTGGTAGAGGACAGCCAGTGGCTTTATTTCTTAATGTTGCTATGTGCACAGTGATACGACTGCTCAGATTCTGTGGTTTTAGTTTTGGTTCCAGAAAAAAATCAAATTATTTTAAACGAACGTTCAACCTTTGTCTAGGTCAAGTGGCAAAGTATCTCCGAAGAAAAGGGCAAGCATGTTGCCCCCTTCCCAACAGGGTGATTTCGGGAATCCTAAACTTCATACAGAATGGGAGAGAAGGCATTAACCGTTGATGCTTTTGAGTAAAGTGAGCTTTTTTTTTTTCACTAAGCCTTGCTGAGTGATGATTCATCACTTTGCAATATTTCAGTTGGTGTGCACAGCATGATCACACTGTTCCATTATGGATGTCACTCAGAAACAGGAGGAGCACTTCCCTCTGGTCCACTGTTCTGTTTATAAAGCAGGAGCATGCCTTGGGTTTTAGATGGTGGCCGAAGACTATGTCACTAAGGCCATCGAGGGAGACGTCATCCCACTTTCCTTCCAGAGCTTAGTGGCAATGTTGCCCAAACCACCGTGACAGCCGTCTTTGGTCTAACTCTGCCTTAACTTGCCTAAAATGTGCTAAACATGTTTCATCTTGTTCTTCTCTAAATGGAGGTGGAGAACAGTTGGTCAACATTCTCGGCATATTTTTCACCCAGTTAGAGGAATGCTTTTAATTCAGGGATAGCTGAATTTTTAGAACTCAATATGGGACTTTAGATTAGGATGAACTCTTGGAAACCAGAGATTCCAGCCAGCACAGTGTTGGGGTGGAGACCTCCATCTTCATGGCTGGCCAGCCTCGAGTTGGTGACATTCACAGCAAAGGAACTTGAATGCAAGTAGCCTGTGTATCTCTGCCTTTGATTAGATTCCAGGGAGGCCTGAGGCTCAAGCTCCTGGGTTCTCAGTTTCTTGTATACAAAATAAACATGGTGGACTAAATGTCCCCTGACAGTTTTTTCCGGCTCTAATATTATGTGGTTCTACGGACTTGTGACTCAGTATCCTTTAAATATGATGCTGTCATTTTTCTCTGGGCATCAAGTTAATCCCAGGCTGTACAGCAGGAGGTGAGCTGTGGCCAAGCAAGCGGAGCTTCATCTGTGTTGACAGCCACTTGCATCGCCACTGGGCTCCACCCCTGTCATATAAGCAGGGCATTAGAGTCTCATATTAGCGTGACCCCTACTGCAGACTGTGCGTGCGAGGGATCGAGGTTGTATGCTCTTATGAGAGTCTAACATCTTATGATCTGGAGCTGTAATGTGCTGGAATCACTCCAAAACCATCTCCCCTACCCTCCTCCCAGTCCACAGAAAAAATTATCCTCCATGAAACCACTCCCTAGTGCCAGAAAGGTTGGGGACCACTGCCCTAAGTGATGGTAATTCTTTTTGTTTCTCCTCACAGCCCCTCTTCACTGTGGTAGCTTCCCTCTCCCGAGCTTGCTTTTCATTTGTTTCTCACTTAAATATCATATTTTGGTCCATGACTGTAAGCATTACATCATTGTTCTCATCCTCTCAGACTGTTGGTGTTGAAACAGGACTTTATATAACTGAGAAATTGTCATACAGGGACAGACGAGTAGGCGGAGGACCAGATAAGAATTCTCTCTCCCTTCTCGGGAGATACTCAGACACAGCCTGCAGCAAGCACCCCGTCACACTGTGAGCCACAGCCGGACCCCATCTGCTAGAGGACCAGACCCCTAAGTGGGAGATTTGTGGGGGTTGTACCCCTTTGGAATGTGGGTGAAGCAAACTCAGCCTGCTCTGGAGAAGCCCCCACCCCCAACATGTATGGTCCCACAAAAGCACCCTTAACACAGGGGTTTTAAAGCATTTTTATTCCCTCTGGAATGTCTTCGTAACTCTTCTCTAAATACTTGATGTGGGAAGAAGTTCACAGTTTCTGAACTGGGGCCATTTTGTTGTAGGGAGGAAGGCAGCATTTCATAACTTGCTTTTCTTTTCTTTATAGTGATTAAAAATCAATACATTGGGATGCCTTTAACAGTCTTCTTAATTTTGAAGTGTCAATTCTTGACAGATTTCAGAAGAAAGGATTGGCCTTCAGTACAAAGTAGCCATGACCTTGTAGTCACATCCCATGTAAGATGGGAGGCCGAGTCTCCACACAACCTGCAAGGACCACACAGTAGGGTTATTTGATTGCTCTGGAATGCCTTCCTCAGAACGTTTGACTTCTTTCAGCCCACTGAATTTCAAGTCTCTCCCACATTTCTAAACCCAAGTAACCCTCAAAGCTTCTAGCCCCTGCCGATTCCTTAGCCCTGTGGTCCCCAGATCCCAGGCCTTGGTCCATTACTGATCTGTGGTCTGATAGGAACCAGGCTGCCCAGCAGGAGGTGAGTGGCAGGTCAGTGAAGCCTCATCTGTATTTGCAGCCACCCCCCATCTCGCATCACCGCCTGAGCTCCACCTCCTGTCACATCAACAGCGGCATTAGATTCTCAGGGGAGCTCAAACCCCACTATCAACTGCACGTGAGGGATCTAGGTTGCATGCTCTTACAAGAATCTAATTGCCTAATGATCTGAGGTGGAGGTGTAAAGCTCTTCAATAATCCTAAAACCTCTTCCCCCAACTCTGGTCCGTGGAAAAATTGTCTTCTGTGAAATAGCTTCCTGGTGCCCAAAAGGTTGGGGACCACGGTAGTAGCCAACCCAGCTCAGATCAGAATGGACATTATGAGCCAGCATAGTACTCTCATGGGAACTTTCATGCCTAGGGTAAAATTTAAGGGTACTGGGAAAATCAGGGTGAGCCGCTCTTTGGCAATACACTTTTAGTAAATCACAGCGCTGGGTGAAGAATAAGAAAGAGGAAAGGAATCTACACCAACAGGAAGAGACCAGAGATCCTTCTACTCCTCTCCTGAGACTCTGGGTAGAAGAAAAACATAGGAAATGATTCTGTATTTCAGCCATATTTTTATTTACCAACTATCTAGATGACAATACCCCAAACTTGAGTGAAGCAACAGCTGTTTGAAACTGTGTGATAGGTGCTCATGGCAAAGCCCCTGTGATTTTTTTCTCTTTTTTTAATACCCCATTGCTCAGCAGGCCTGACTAAGCACATTCAGTGTCACCTCCTGTTGTGATGAGTTCTTACTGAGGCCTCATGCTCCCCTGAAATGTGGGCCTGAGGTTCTAGCAACACAAAAGTGAAATTTTATTTTCCTTGATCTTCAGAATTTTATTTAGCATCTCTGAACCAGGCCACTGCTGGGTAGAAACATCATCTTGGTCTCCCTGTTTACAGAAATCTCCCCTACACCTGTCTGACGCCCAGTATCGTGGGCTCTTTGAAAGTCTACTGCAGTTGATGTAGTAGACTTCCCACTCATCCACCAGCGGGGAGCAGTGTTTCTTTGGTGGGAAGTTCCTTGGAGGAACTGGCTGTGATCCAAGTGTCTGTCCCTGGACACGGTTATCTAATGGTGTTTCTTAAATGAGAGAAGGTAATGGGCAGCAACTCAGTTGAGCTCCAGTTCTTTCCCATGAAGGCATAACTCTGGGACATAGGGACAGGTGGCCTTCAAGACAGGAAACCCAGGCACAGAAAGGTAATAAAATCTCTGCAGAGCCCAGTCTGTAATTCCGTTGTCTGATTCAGGGCTGGATCTGAGATAACACTTTTACTTGGAGTAAGTTCAGTATTTTCAGTTGTATTCAGAGCAAGTTTAACTTCAAGATCAAAAATGCTTCTCTTGTTGTGGGATGATCTTGCCTGTCTCGGTCCTCTCCTGTTGGGCAGCCACAGCTGGTCCCTGGTCACTTCTGTGACTTATGTCTCCACTCAGTACCAGAGAACAGGAGCACCACGGGGTGGGGGAGAATATGTCCTTTTCACCCCATAAAACCAGTGACCCCCAGGGACCCAGCCCATGGGGGAAGCTCAGTAACTACTGATTAAGGGACCCAGGTCTCGTTGGCTCTGGACCATCCTGTCTTTCATCTTCTAGCACTGAGGGCTTCTCCCTCCCAATGTGACCCTGTCCTGCCCCACGGGAGGTGGCCACCTTTGAAGGACTGGAAACAAATCGCCTTGAACTTGAGCTTCTCAGTCTCCTCCACCCTCTCCACAGACGCTGCTCTTTGGCACATCCTTGAGTGCCCAGGGACAGAGAACGTTCTTTTGCTACTTTATCAGTGTGAGGACTGGTCACCGTATCCCTCTGCCCCTCAGGACGGCTGCCGTCTTGGTTCTCTGTTCCACTTGGTTAAGCCTTTTTCTTCTCTCTCCTTCAGTGAGGAAAATCAGCAATTTAATTGTTTTCAAAATAAAATGAAAGGTTTCTGAAAAAAATTTTTTTAAATCTCTGGAGTCCCTCCCTTCACCAGGAGTACTGTCTCTAAGTCAAATGTAAAATAGCTTGCTTTAGAGAAGACATTTCCCGCAAAGTGGAATTTTCCCCACAAAGTGGAATTTTCCGTAAGTGGGCGGGTAGTGAGTCTCACAGTAGTAAACCAAATTACTTTAAATTCTAAACCTAGTATTTTATAAAGAGCATGAGCTAAGCTGGAGCTCCAAGGAGGACCACATCAGTCCCTGTGCAGGCTTCTGGGATGCTCTGCTGAGGCTGCGTGTTTTGCGTGGAGATTAACCTTTATTTGTCACTGTGAACCAAATAAGACAATGAGATGCTGTTTCACTAGGAATAGCAAAGAAAGCTGAGTTCATAGCATCTAAGATTTGATCATGAAGAAGCTTCTGAGAGATCAGTTAAAAGAATATTTTTTTCTGCCTTTTACCCCTAAACCTGGTAATTTTAAAACCCCTTTGTGAAAGATTTTAAAGGAGCATAATATGAGTGACAAAAACGTTCACACAGAGAAAAATGCTCCTCTTTTCTCTCCCCAGTTCTTGGTAGAAATCATTTGTTTTCGACAAGGTATTCAGCAAGTGATCCTGCTCCTCCCTGATGCTGGCACTTTCCAGTTGACAGGCGCTGCGTTCCAGAATTCTTCTTTCGGCCCATCTCTTTAATTTTTCCTATACCTACTCATCAAAAATATTTGAGGCATGCAATTTATTTGTAGCTTGGTTATATGGAACTTGGAAAACATTTTCCTATAGAAAGGATGACTGATGAAGTTGGGTTCAGTTGAGTAGCCAAGTGGTGACCAAGCAGGACGTGCTTAACACTGGACACTTGCGGACTAGAACCATGTCCTGACCTCCAGTTGTGGGAGGTCTGGCATTGATGGTGTGGTCCACACCACAGTAAAGGGATGTGTGAGCTAGGGTGGGAGTCACAGGAGGCTCATGTGTTACAGGATTTGGGTGAATGGACCTGAAACCCAGCGGTCTTGTCCAATGCAGGTCACCCCGTGCCCCCCATTGTGCAGCTACCCCTGCCTAAGCCCTCTCCCCCCACATCTAAAAGGCTGACTTTGACCCAGCCAAAGTTGGAAGACTGCACCTGCCACCCATCTTGCCTATGTCCCTTTCATCACCTCCTGCCACCCATCTTGCCTATGTCCCTGGGGGGAGGGTCTCTGCAGCCACTGTCAGGCCCCAGAGACTCTGCCTTGTCACTTGAGTCCACCCCGTCCCCTCTGTCATGACTGTACCAGGACAGTAGTCATTTCTTGCTCTACCTTGGACAGGTGGCATCACAGACAAGCCACTGAGCCCAAGTAAGGTCTTTTCGATTCGAAGTCTTCCACTACTGGGGGTGGAGTGATTGCCAGCTCTTCCTTTCCCTCTGGCACCAAGGGCTGCTCCCTCCCAACGTGACCCTGTTCTCCCTCACAGGAGGCGGTCATCTTTGAAGGACTGGGAGGAGAGGCAGAGCAAACATCCAGAAAGGGGATAAGAATTCTTCCCCGTGTCATTAAAAGAAAACGTTCTTTCTCCCTGATGAAGAAGCTCTTTCTTCAGTATCTCCAGGCAGTAGTGGTGGGGAGTGGAACAGGAGCTGTGTGGCCCAGACCCTCATCACTTTCCGAGGATAGACTGTGCTCTGTGTCTCTGTGGCCTGCAAGCTCGGTTGTCTTCTGAAAACTTATAAATTGGATGCTGTGTTTTTTTAGAATTGCCACAGAGTTGTTGTCAAGTAGATGAGACTAATAACGTAACACCGGGCAGTTTCTTGGTTCTCAGCATGAAACTAACCTCTAACTGATCAGAATGAGAAGTGAACTCTCCTAGGGTTAGGAATCAGGAAAATGGGGTTATGCCGGAACCACTAGGTGAATTCAGCAGGTTGGGAAACAATGGGACCAGCTGCGGAGCACAGGAGGGAGGTAAGCGGGACAGAAGAGAGCCCTGCAGGTCTCTGGGGTTCATTGTGGTTTGGTCACCACATCACATTATCAAGAGGATTTTGAATTTTGCCTGCAGAATATTTTTTTCAAGAATTTCTGTGATATGAACAGTAGCTACTGAAGTGATCTAGTTTGGGCTCTGTCAAACAATACTCCAGAGGACCCTGGGTTCCAGCAATCTCATCACAAGTGCAGTTAGAATTTAAGCTATTGGTAATTTGTGTAATTTTTTAAATACGTGAAGTTGGTGGGAATATTATGTCCACGTCTTTTTTATCATTATGTTACACTTCTAGCTTCATTCTCTGTGTTTGTTTCCCAGTGCAAGGAAGGACGTCTCCAGAAAGCAGATGGTTTACCTGCCTCCAATTGGTTTGAAAAATATTTGTATTTTGTTAGTAAGACACAGCTCCAAAAAGAACAAAAAGTGTTTGGCATAAATATGTAAATTCCCACCTCCAATATTGTTACCCTGATATTTACTTATTAATAACATAGAACTTTTCCCTAACAGCCAGGCTGTTAATCCAGCAATCTTTTTTTATAACCATGTACTCAACAGTCCATAAACTTTACATCTAAAGCAGAATCTCACATTTTAAAAATTGTTTAAGTGTAGTTGGTCTGTGGCTTCGAGAATCTTAACTATCTCAAGGAACATCCATGCATGAAGCAGAAAAGTCAGCCACTTGCTTATGAAGTGTGTGCATGCCTGGCACAGTCCCCAGTGTGCTGGTGCATTCGCCAGATGGGAGGTGACGTGTGTGATGGGCCCTTGGCATATGGATTTCTAGAAGGAAACCATGTTCTTTATTCTTTCATTTTCTGAACAGCAGATCATGGCCAGTACATTCCTCTAACACAGTAGTTCTCAACCTTCCTAATGCCGCGGCCCTTTAATACAGTTCTGTGGGTCGTGACCCACTGGTTGAGAACCGCTGCTCTAATAGATGATGAAGAGGAGGAAGCTGTTCTTTTAAGGAATCCTCCCTCCCACCACGCCTGGTGCTCCAGGTCCATGATCATGGGGCAGACACAGGCAGAGCATTACCTCCTCCTAGCAGGGAAGCTGCGTGACCATGACCGTGGTCCCTTACTCCTGCTCTGTTGCTCATGGCTCAGGACTTCGGCCCCGTCTTTGCTTATCGGTTATAGAAGCAGCTGTCAAAGGTCCCCACAGCTTTCTTCTCTCTGTTCCTTTCTCGTGTATCTGGCACCCTTGGGCACCTGCCAGGACATGAGGTTGTGTTGTCCAGCTTGCCCCGAGCTCCCAGGACCTCTGCATGGTTTAACATCTGGTTCTAAGGAGTGGCCGAGCTGCGCTAACTGTCCGTCTCACTGAAGAGCCCTGGAGATCCCTGTGACCCAAAACACCCGGGCCTCAGCCCCAACCTGCCATCAGCTCGGGAGGAGGGGGAGCTGACCAGGCACCTCTGCTTCGCGAGCCATCTGTGCCCCTTGTAAACTGTCCGTCAGGCCATGAGGCTGACACGTGGGTCCCCTTGCACACATGTCACTTCTCACCATCCGTGCTCATTTGCCCACTCAGACCAGAGCTCCAGCTCCAGGACGGCACACCTCCTAAGGCAGAGACGTTTACTGCGATAAATGCTCTCTCTTGTCAGTTCCCATGATAGAAGAGTCTGGAAATAGGCTCTTAGCAAGTGTGGGGGAGGAGGCCTCACTGTAGCCAGCACCCACTACCCGACTACCCAAGGGTTGCTCTTCTGATTCCTGAATTCCTTCACTCGTTTTGTAGTTCTTTTTTTTTTGTTCTTTTTGCTGCTACACTGAGGATGAACATAGCAAAGAAAGTCTCTGCTAAAGGCAACTTCATCAGCTGCAAATTTGTTTGTTTTGTTCTTGTTTAAAAAAAAATTAAAATCTGATAGGGAGTTTGGAGGAATTGGGGGCTGAAATCCAAAATTAGATTTGGGGGATTATGTGTGGATTGTATTTCTGATGCCTCTATGTTTGAACATACCATTCTTGCTCAGAAAGATATTTGTGTCAACAGAATGAATGAATGAATGAACGAACTAATCTCCTATTCATTTTTCTGCAAAAGGACTTTTTTCTTCCAGACTAAAGAAGCTTTCACCTCAGTAAACTGTGTCTAGGGGGAAGAGCAGGGACAAGGGTTACAAATCCCAACTCTTCCCTGTCTGGCTGTGTGATGTGCAACGAGTTGCTTAACTTCTCAGAGGCTCATTTTTATTGTCTGTCAGGTGCAGATAGTGTTAATTGTCAGGGTTGTTCAGAGGATCACAGTAGAAAACATCCGTGAATGACTCACCCAAGTCCCGGGCGGTGCAGGCACTTACTACAGGTTAAGTCCCTTCTGAAAGGGAGTTGATGCAGAAGCCGCTGTCTAGCCGGATCACCTTGGCCACGTCACTTGAGCTCTCAGCATCTCTGTGGCCTCCCCGTAATTTGGGAGTAATGATGATGGTGGTAATAGCAGTTGCCCCCAAGGATCACTGGGGTGAGTTTTGATGCACCCAAAGCTCACAGGAAACATAATTCAGTGTGTACAAGAACCTCATCAGCGATAGCTATTTTTATTTTGAGGGGGAAGAAGGTTTTACTCATGAATAAGATGCGCTGCCTCTTCTGTGTTTAACTACTCTTTGTGCAAATACATATTCAGTGCCACTTGTGCCAGACACCGCTGGTCTGCAGACACCAGGCACATAGCTGCCCCTGGCTGCAGCCACGAGGCCAGGAACAGGGAGTGTGGGAATTACACAAAAGGAGCCCAGATTTCTGCAGTGGACGACCCTAATGCACGGTGCTGTAGGGCCGAGAAAGCAAGTCAGGTCACATTTTTTCCTGTTTCACAGATGAGATGAGAAAATGAAATGGGTGCTGACAGCCCACTCCAAGCCTCCAGAAAGGAGCCGGGGGCAGGCTCAGTGGGTTCCCAAAGACCAGATTTAGCCAGAAGCTCCGCTGCACCCCAAGCTCTGGGGAGTGAGGGCTGGGCTTCACCTAGCAAAGTCCATAAATGCTGCCTTCAGTTGATGTGAGGTGAGATAGCATGCTCCAGACCCCAAATTGGGTATTGTCTTTCTGTGTCAGCCTGCTCTGAGCAGTAGGGCTTAGAACTGCCATCAGAGAGCTGCCAGTTCTGTGTTTGTTGATTGAATTTGACTGATAATCTCCAGCCACACACACCCTTCATTTCTCCCCCTAGTAATTAAAAAAGCCAACAAATAAAATGGGTCATACCCCTCTGCTCAATGTTCAGACTTACAGCAAGTTCAGCCTTAAAGAATGGCGGAGAAAAAAGAAAGAAAAAAACATCTAAAACTGTCATTGGCATTGAAAGCACCAGACAGCCTCTCTTCTTTATCACCCCACAGCTCCTGAAGTCCTGGCCCAGAAACCTTACAGCAAAGCGGTCGACTGCTGGTCCATCGGGGTGATTGCCTATATCTTGTGAGTACTGCTTCCCACCTGGGCCTCTTGGCCACCCCCTCCACCTGTTTATTATTGTGGCAAAATATATATAACACTAAAGTTAGTGTCAGCCTCATTTGAGGGCAGAATTCACTGGCATTACGTGCATTTACAGCGTTGCACAGCCATCACCACCGTCCACTCCCAGAACTCTCTCGTCATTCCAAACTGAAGCTGTGCACACCATAAGCAGAAACTCCCTTTCCCTGCCTCCCCAGTAACCTGGACTCTACTTTCTAGGAATTCAACTACCTCATACATGTGGAATCCTATATAATATTCGTCTTTTCCGTGTTAGGCTTATCTCACGTAGTATAACGTTTTCAAATTTATCCACATCATAGCATGTGTCGAAATCTCCTTTTTTAAAGCTGTGTTTTCTGTTGTACAGATAGACCCCACTGCCTTTCCGGGCACTCATCCACTGGTAGCCATCCGGGTTGTTTTCACCTTCGGGAACTTTGCATAACGCTGCTATGAACTTGGGCGCACAAACATGTGTGTGAATCCCTTGGGGTAGGGTGTCTGTACATGCAGCTATAAGGAGTTGCATGTTGACAAGTGTTTCTTAGCATTCCTGGAATAAGCAGTTTAAAGCCATGATGTCAATATGGAGAATCCTCAAAGAATTCAAAATAGACCTTACATTTGGTCCCACAATCCTATTACTAGGCATCTACCCAGAACAAAAAAATTATTTTATCATAAGGACATTTGCACTAGAATATTTATCGCAGCTCGATTTACAATTGCCAAGATGTGGAAACAACCCAAGTGCCCATCAACCCATGAATGGGTTAATAAACTATGGTATATGTATACCATGAAATACTATTTAGCCATAAAAAAGATGGAGACTTTACATCTTTTGTATTAACCTGGACAGAGTTGGAGAACATTCTCTTTAGTAAAGTATCACAAGAATGGAAAAGCTTAGTATCGAGTATCCAGTGTACTCAATACTAACATGAAGCCAGTAGATGAATTAATACATGCCCACACAAGAGAAAAATTCAATTTAATTCAAGTTGGGGTGTGGGAGAAGAGGAAGGTGGGAGAAGAGAAAGGGGGGGGATTGGTGTGCTCTCGCCTACTGGGCACGATGTAAGGGTATATGTTACATCTCCCAGGTGAGGGGCACAGCTGCGACAGGGACCTTGCCTAACCAACACACACATTGCAACCTAATTGTTTCTGCCCTTATGTTAATCTGAAATGGCTCAGTCGGTAAGGCGCCGGCCCCATATACCGAGGGTGGTGGGTTCAAACCCAGACCCCGCCAAACTGCAACCAAAAAATAGCCGGGCATTGTGGCGGGCGCCTGTAGTCCCAGCTGCTCGGGAGGCTGAGACAAGAGAATCGCTTAAGCCCAGGAGTTGGAGGTTGCTGTGAGCTGTGTGAGGCCACGGCACTCTACAGAGGGCCATAAAGTGAGACTCTGTCTCTACAAAAAAAAAAAAAAAACAGTAAACAAATAAAGCGATGATGTATTAGTTCAGGCTACTGTAACAAATGCCACCGAGTGGATAATTTAACCAATTGACATTTATTTCTTACAGAGAGAAATGGCTAAAAGTCCAGCTAAATTCAGCTCCTGATGAGGGCTCTTTTCCTGGCTTTAGACAGCCAGCTTCTCTCTGTGTCTTCACGTGGTGGAGAAAAAGCGCAGCAGAGCAAGCTCCCTACTGTCTTTTCCAAACTAGTTCATGGTAAAGAAAGTGGAATCATCACGGTTGGTGAAGGGAAACGGAGGACAGTGTGGAGGAGAGAGAAGCCCTGAGTAAAAACACAGTTCTGCTAGTGAAGAAGGCAGGAAGTGGATTGGCAGTAGGCAACTAACCACATCTGCTGCGGCCCACAGCTAGGAAAATGTTGGAAAGAAGGCCAGTAGTTAGAGCTGGCACCAAGACAGGGTATCAGCATGTGACACTTAAGAAGTAGGCTAGTGCCAGAGCAGAGAGGCATGGTAGAAAGTTGGGATTTTAATCAAGGGTAGCGGGAAGCCAAGAAGGAGTTTGAACAGAGATGTGACCCAACCTGGTGTATGTGAGGGTATTGCTCTGGCTACTCTGTGAAGAAGGCAGTGGAGGGCAAGTGCAGAAGGGGGAGACTGGTTGGCACCTCTGGTCAGAGGAGCGGCGGCAGTTGCATCCCCTGGAGAGGCAGCGATGGGGGGAGACAGGTGGAGAGAGCTGAGATGTGTCTTGGATGCGGGTATGAAGGAGAGGGATGTTTCAAGGTTAAGTCCCAAGTTTTTGGCTTAAGCAACCATGTAGGTGATTAAGAAAAGAGAAAGGGGAGGAATAAGCATAGGGGGTGGGCAAGATCAAGAATTTAGTTTTGGGCTCATTAAGCTTGAGACCCCTTTGAGGCGTGTGCTGAACAGCGTACGCACACGTGGCGCTCAGCAGAGGTCTGAGATGGGGATGTGGGCACCTGGTCCAGGTGTGACTTGAATAGTGGCACATCCAAATCCTTCTAATTTCAGTGCACGGTTTGCCAGGGTTCAAGTGTAGTATTAAGCAAACACATACTGTATTTCTTGACTTCTGTTTCAAGTACAAGCTTGATGAACTCACATTTGATGGTTTCCTGGTCACAACCAGTTTTGCCCCAGAGACTGGTCTAAGTTCATGACTGTCAGACTTGAAGATGGCAGCCTGGGCTTCTGTTTTCCTTGGTGGTCTCTGGAGCTCTGAGAACCGCAAGCAGAGAGTGGCTGGACTGTTGCATGTCTCAGTGACACTCTGTAGGTTGTTCAGAACCCTGTGGTGATAGGCCAAATCCAGGATGTAATTTAGCACATAACATGGTCATGCTTTAGAGACCCAGCAACCTTGAATTTATTATCCTCAGTAGATAAATCTGTTCACAAATCTGTCTTATCTCTCCACGTAGATTGTCAGTGCTCCAGTGAGAGGCACCGAGTCTTTGTCCTCTTTGTGTCATTAGCACCCGGCACAGTGTCTGGAATGGAGCAGGTGCTCGAGAAGGGCTGGTTGTTGACACTGATCAGGGACTGGCAGCCTGACGTACAAGGAGGCTTAAGCACTGCTGCAGGAGTTCCTGGAGCGAGGCAGTAGGCGCACCCCCGCTCCAGGCATGTCTAGAAGGTTGGGTGAGGCTGACACCAGCAGAGACAAGAGCGTCAAGCAGGAGAGGCACCTGTGCACGGGGGCAGAGCGCTGTGGCCCGTGTGAGGCCTCATGAGGATGCCCTGTGGATATTTGGCCTGATTTGGTGCTAATGGTACAGGCTGGCACTGGATGGAGCCAGGGTTGGAAGGTCGAAGGCTCAGGTCTCAGACTCCTCCTCCCTCCCCCCTCCCCCTGCACCCCTGCGCCTGATCGCCCCTTCCTACCCGCACCTGCAGACTCACGAACAAGGCCACGACCAGCAGGCAGCTCCCCTGTGACAGGGGACCACATGGCACGCTCCTTGTCCTTTCTACCAAAAGGGTCAGCCCTGGGGGGGGGGGGGGGTTCAGAGTGCAGTGCGATTATTTTCACTTGCTACACCTGTCACACTGAGCGATCAGACGGTATACAGTGGCTGTGACAGGCCACCGCACCACGCTGGCTCCTTTCCACACGCCGTGTAAACATCCCTCAGTTTGCAGGTTTTTGATAGATGGGCTGTCCCTTTTGGTCTCCACACTTACTTCTCTGTTATCCATCATTTGGAAGGAGAGGTATTTTTTTCTATCAAGGGTACTCATTTTTTATAACACACAGATGGGTCCCTATCCTACCAGGAGTCTTCTTCTGGGGATTAGGACTCGCAACAAAGTCTTTGTGGACATCACTTATGTAGCGCGGAAGGGCTGCAGATGAGAGGGTGGGGCCCACAGTGAGCGTTGTCAGTGTCCAGGGTGACAGGCACAGCTCCCGAGGTGCAAAGTGACATTTCATGGGCCAACCTCGATTTTGTAATAGTAAAAAAAACATGCTGAGGGATGGCACGTGCTGTGGAGAAATGTGATGAATAGTGTAAAAGCTGCGGCCCGGTGTTCACATACCTGTAATCCCAGCACTTTGGGAAACCTGGAAAGGACGATCACTTGAGCCTGGGAGTTTGAGACTAGCACGGGCAACATAGTGAGACCCCTTATCTCTAAAAATAGATAAATTAGCTGGGCGTGGTGGTGCATGCCTGTAGTCCCAGCTACTCAGGAGGCTGAGGCAGGAAGATCACTTGAGTTTGAGGCTATTGCAAACTGTGATCACACCACTACACTCTAACCTGGAGTGAGACCCTGTCTCACAAATAAGAAACGGTAACAGCAAAAACCCCAAAAGCTGAAAAAGATCCTAAGGAAGCTCCCACTGCCACATTGAAGCAGGCAGGTCAGAGGCATTGAAAGAGGCCAGATGGACTCGAGCGGATGTGGCTGAGGATGATGAGACCTCTGAACTCTCAGCCCGGAAGAAACCGTTGGCAAAACACTGTGGCCACCCCTTTCTTCACTGGCTTCCTGCATTGTTTGTGTTTAAAACTCAGTCACATGAATGCTGATGTGCAGCTTAGTTAGCCTCTGTAAGAGGGGCACTAGGAATGCCTCATCTGAGTGCTGCGTTCATTTTTCAGAGAAGGCATGATCCCTGCCAAGGCAGTTCCCGTCCCTTTGCACAGTTGACAGCTGGCTCCTTATGGAATATGTGTCTTCCAGGAGAGAACAGGGGCCCAAGCACCAGTGCGAGAGAACGCAGTGTGGTCGCTGAGACCCAGCCCCAACCCCCTAAGAGGAGCGTTAGTGTCAATAAGAACAACCGGCTGGTACTGCCACCACACGACAGTCGCCTCCTTCAGGCCATCGTGGGCCCAGGGGGTAGCCCAGTGTTTTTCAGCGTTTTTTATCTTGCTGCTCACTGGAACCTATAGTTAAACAAACTTCCATGGCACATTTCAATTATGTTGATCAAAAAAAGAGTTTAAAAAAAAGACTATTCTTACTGTGCTTTGAACTTCTTTCAAAAACAATTTAAGTAATGATCTTTAAATTTTTTTGCAGCACACCTAAGATCCTCTCTCAGCACACTGGTTGAAAATCACTGCTTTAGCCCCTCAAAATACTCTAGGGTTTCAAAGAGTGGGTGCAGGGATGCACACGGTGGTGATGGGGGACATTGCACAAGTAGTGAGGCTGGGTGGGATGGCCAGTGTCGGTGGCATTGCCGTGCACAGGAGCAAAGGCCTGAGTTAGAGAGGGCGCCAGGAATGGGGAGGCTGGAAGGGAATGGTCCATAAGCATCACTTGTCATCTGAATGGCAGCTTCGGGCTGCTGGAGAAACATTTTACTTCCTCTGCTCTCATAGTCACTCAGCATCATCTCCTGGGAACTTGCATTTACACAGCAGCTAAATGTTTTGGGGTACTAGCCGGAGGGTGGAAGGCTGTCTTCACTAACAGTTACTGCGCCCAATAGGTGTCAGACACTAGGACAGGATGCAGAAATGGATTTATTTGGAGGTGACAGATGATAAACAGATAAATTACCATCCAGACTTGCTGTCATGAGATGGGAGGGAGGTGCTGGGATATCTCCCAGGCATCACAGGACAGGCGACAGGGATGAATCTGGCAGGAGAGATCCGGTGGCGGTTGAGGGAAGGGCTGTGCCTTTAACATCTGCAAGGCCGTCACGTCTTAGACAGATTGATGGTGTATCTCCCAAGACCCAGTTATCTAAAGATGTGATGTGCTGAGGTGTGTGAGGAAAAATGTCCCCTTCCATGGGAAACATAAAAATGCAGTTTGAAAGAGTTGATCCAGCTTTAATATCTAAAACTTGGGAATAGGGAAAATACAATTTCTGAATGATTGGAGTCTTAATTTTCTTAGCAATACAGAGCACAGGGAAGAATGAGATACTTCATGTTTTTTAAGTATTTATATGGGAAGTGCAGGGCGGTGTGGCAGGGTGGGTGGTGGGTGTACAGTAACAGGACCAGAGAGAGACCGGGTCCAGAAGGGAAGCGGCCAGCCCACCGGCAGGTGGTGTGCCAGCAGGCCTGGGTCAGGCCCCTTTGTGACTATGGAGTAGAGTGGGAGGCAGGAAAGGGAGACTCCACCTCACTACAGCAAGTCAGGGACACCTGCTGGCGGTGGGCAGGAGGACCCCCCGAAGGGTCCCTCTGAAGTCCACAACTCAACGCCACATAACGTGGTGCAGGGTGCTGCGTAATGCACACGATGCCGCTTCCCAGCTTCTGGTCTCCTTGCCATGTGCCAGGGGCTTGTTCTCTGTCCATCTCTGAAGTACATTGTGAGAGGAAGCGAAGAGGACATGTGGAAAGTGCCAGAAAAGGCTGCGGCCAATGGCGTGGAGGCATTCCCAGTTCGACTGTTCATCTGTACAGGGGCATCATTGCCATCAGAGCAAGGAAGGAGGGAGGGACCTAGAGAAAGGGAGAGAAGGAAGGAAGCCAGGGAGGGGGGAAGAGGCAGGATGTCTGGATGCAGCGTCCTCAGTGGGGGGTCCTCCACTGCTGCCTGGGAGTGCTTGGTGCTAATCCCCTCCAGGTGGGTGTCCGCACCGCGCCGTGGTGTGAAACCCACTCTGCGTGAGAACTCACTCATCTGCGCCATCTCTGTTTCGCTGCAGCATGAGCTGAGCCTAAAGTGGCTGCATCCCAACTTCTTACAGATGTGTTTCACCCTCAGAAGGAGGCTCAGTGCCGCCGTGCGGACGCCTCAGGCTCTCGAGGTGGTGTCACTTGGCTAATGCAAGAGTCAAAAGGTCGACTCCACATGGATCACGTCACTCACTTGTCACACTTTGGGAAGATTTTGTTCTTCCTTCCTCCTCCCAACCCCCCATCTTCAGTCCTGGTTGTACATAAACTGTCTAAGGAATGTGTTTCCTCTTTTCCCTCCAGTATTCTCTTTTCCTTTCTCCGCTGAGTCTTTCCCTATTCTGCTGAGAACTCATTCTCAGCTCTTAGGGCATTATCTAAACCTCAGGGAATGGTCCAGCCATTTACCTGATACATTTTCTTCAACAGCGCTTTGCTGGAGTCACCCCGCACATGGTTCTAATCTGTGAGGCATTCCTGGTTTCTCCAGCCTGCTCTCCTCTGAGTTTGCAAGGAGAAAGTTCTGGGAATCCACATAGTCAAATAGACTGTTCCCAAAGTAGTTGGATTACATTTTTGTAGTGATTCAGGTCTCACTGTTGCTGTAGTCTGTAAATCCAAATAATACTCTGAAACCTGTTTTGATTATTAAGTGTACTTTTTCAGATAAGTTCAAAAGATTGTCAGCTTTAAAAGCTTTGCTTTATTTTATGATTTTTAAAAGTCTGTCGTATCAGGGTAACCTGGCTTATTGTACCCTCAATGAATCCCCAACAATAAAAAAAAAACTCACAGGAGGTGGGAGAAAAAAAAAAGTTTGTCATATTATCCAGAGTAAGATGAGTGCAACTCAGATTCCTTTATATAGATCCCAGTCATTCATTCAGTAAGTGTTTGTCAAATACCTACTGAGTGTCAAAACAGGACAGATGGTGACTTCCCAGGGGTCACACACTCGTGTCCAGAGGAGGGACACCCACATTTGACTGATTTTTGTTCTTGTTTTTCAGAGACCCACTGATCCTGGGTTGGTTTTATGAAACTTAGGGACTGATACACGTGGATGTTCGTTGTTTTGATCATTTTATGGCACCCAGGCCTGATTGCATAAAAACATTCTTCCTTTACAAGCTCGCCTTTGAGAAAGCTTTCTCAGGAGGGCTTGCGCTATTTGTAGATTCAAGGGCTCCTTAGCTAAGTGCTCAGAAGCTTTGGCACACAAAGATCAAAGTTCAGGAGTAAGTCTGGTACGCTCTATCATAGTGTTAACAGCACAGTGCCCCAAACAATGACCAGGGGCAGGGTCCCCCCTTCCCTTCTATGGCAGTTTAGAAAAAGGAAGGAGGAGAAACGCAAGGGACAAATGTGAGCTCAGGGGATATTTAGGTCAAGATGTGTGGTCTTTAGAGGATGGTCCTAAAACTGCACAAAATGTAAACTATGTTGCTCCATTCTCAAGGTTAGAATGTGGGACGTTGGACTGGGTCCTCAGGGCTCATTCTCTGCTCCCTTCCCTCATGTCATCCTTCTGGGTGCCGAGCAGCCAGCCTCCCGCCTCAGGATTTGATGGAGTTGGTAGGGTGGGAAAGAGAAGTCGGGGATGGGGTGTGAGAACTAGCATTTAGTGATCACTCTGTGGCCAGAACTTTCTCTAGCCATATCCATCCATCCATCCGTCATCTGCCTTCTATTTCCATCAGCAGCAGCATCTATTGATATCGGTCTATCCTTCCTCTATCTGTCAATGTGTTTTATATGTCATACACCTTACTCGGTCCCCCAAAGGGACTGTAACAAGCTGGTCAATGGAAGTGGTCAACATAAGGAACTAAGCCTGCTGTATTGATAGGTATATGGGGTGCAAGTCCAGTCTATGAAAATTAGGTCAACCTAAGGAGGTGGTCAGCTAATGAGGTTCTACTGTATATTATTACATAGTAGACATGATCTATAGTACAGTATCTCTGTCAGGGGGACATTGTTATCCTCATTCAAAAAATAAACTGGACTCAGAGAGGATGAAGCATTTCCTCCAGTGCTACTCGGCCCGTTCTTGGTAGAGGCAGACTTTGAGGAAACTATTGTGCGCAGTGGGAGTTACCCTCAGAGAGCAGCACATACCTCCCTTGGAAAACTCACGTATGTATTCTCCTAAGAGCCCTTTTGCCTGAGTAGTCTAAAATGGAAAACTCTGGGTTCCTGTTGACTGACAATTGTCAGGGTGAACTGTTGCATTCACATGTTTTTATATCAAATATTTAAAATAAGTCTCAGCACTCACTCGTGAAAACTCACCCTTGTCTGACTTTATTTCCCTGCTTCTGGCAGCCCCCACCCCCACAGTTGAGGAGGGCATTCCTGAGCTCTGCATAGGAGCGTGGCTCTAAACAGAAGCTGTCTGACACGGCCCTGTTGGAATCTGGTTCAGTACAGACGCAGGGTCATCTGTCTACAGGCCCTCTCTCCACAGATAGGGCCGCAGTCGTCCTGGTCATTCATTCTCCCATCTGCAGGAAGGCAGACTGGGAAGAACATTGGGCATTGATTTTAGAACAAGGGCACTGAGCTGTTTTTTATTACTTTAGCAGGTCATATGGCCTTGTCTCTGGCTCTGTTTCCAAATGTGTAATAAATAATATAAAAATCATGACACTGACTTCAGAGGCAGGTTGAGAAAGAGAACGTGGATGGGTGGTGTTTCCCCACCTTTGCGGGGACACTGCCAGTATCCTTAAGATCACTGTGAGTTGGCTCTGGAGTTAGATGAATAGAGTTAAAATTCTGTGTTGCTCCTTAGGTGTGAGCAAGTTGCTTGATTTTTCATGCATTTATTCCCTGATCTGGAAATCCAAGGTTAGAGCATTTAGCTCAGAAGTATGCATTAAATGAGATAACACGTGTAAGTTTGCAAGTGCTTGATAGGTGATGACTATTGTTACTGACTTTTACAGGACAATCACCAAGTCTGTTTCTCTAATGTATATAAAAGCAGACATTCTCCTTGTCCTATTTAAATAAGGCTGGACCACAGAACTTTGAGGGACAAGACCCAGGCCTGTCTTATTTGCTGTGGTCTGACCAGTATTTCCCCTAGGATCAGCACTCTGTGAATACCTGTGGGATTGGATTGAAGTGGTTTTTGTTTTTCTAGGCCAGAGCCCAGGCAGATACCCAGGGCTATCGCTGGCTGTGGCCTTAAGACCATCTCTTCATTGCTCTGGAACTCCCAGTGTTCTAAATGAGAGCTCATTCCAGCGGATGACTTCTGGTCTGCAGAATGAAACCGCCAACTGTGTAGATCCCCCTACTTTGAAAAGTATTTCTTCACACATACTTTTTGGCTTCTAGTTTGAGGACTCGGGCTGGGAGCAGGAGGAACCACCTGTGAGTTGTGGCATTCCATGGGCAGGTGCTGCTGGGAGGGACCTGCATAGCAAGGAAAGCCACGCATGGGAGACGCTGTCTGCATAGGGGACAGATGTGAGCTCAGGGGACATGCGTTGAAGGTTCATTTATTGGGGATGCCCCTGACCATTAGGAAACTTCACTACAAACATAATGGAAAATTACTACACTAGGAAAAGTTGGGTTGAGTTTTTCTCTTATAGAATAAGCACCCATGGTGGGCACTCAACTCTACTTTTTTTTCTTTTCTTTCTTTCTTTTCTTTCCTTTTTTAATTGAGACAGAATCTCACTCTGTGGTCCTGGGTAGAGTTCTGTGGCACCCTTGCAGCTCACAGCAACCACTTCAAATTCTTGGGCTCAAGCGATCCTGCCTCAGCCTCCCAAGTGAGGGTGGTACTACAGGCACCCACCACCATGCCCAGATAGTTCTTCTATTTTTAGTAGAGACAGGGGTCTCGCTGTTGTTCAAGGTGGTCTTGAACCCCTGAGCTCAAGCAATCCTTCTGCCTCGGCCTCCCAGAGCGCTGGGATTACATGTGTGAACCACTGCACTCAGCCTCAACCCTCCTTCTTACATCAGTTTAAGTATGTGCTGTTGCACACATGCACACACATAGGCATAAATGTTTTGTGCAAAGCACTTCCTGTTCTTCAAAGAAGTATTCAAAGAACAAGTATTCATTAAAGGGCAATGAGTGCTAATGAAAGACAAGAAACACTAGTTATGATACTGTCCCTGCCCTTCAGGGACTGGCAATTAAGGTGGGAAGATAAACGTCATAATCATGATAATAACTCACAATCTTTTAGAATTTCTTGAGAAAGAGGTGGGCTGGGTTGTGAAGAAGGGGGAATGTTTGGATGGGGCCAGATGGAAGGGGAGAGTCTTTGAAACACTGAGGCATTTAAAGACTTGAGCATCCATCAGAACTTTGCTGAACACATGCTGTGTGCTGGACTGCGTACTAAGGTTAAAAAGGAGACACTGTTGCCACCCTCAGGGAGCTGAGTCTAACAGGAGATGATGAGATGTGGGCAGAAGCCAACCCACCGGCCATGACGGTAGTGCCTGGGTAGCTGGAAGAGCACAGATCAGTGTGCCTACCCCGGCCGGCTGGGGTCAGACAAGACATCACCATGCAAGGACCACACACATGGAGCTTTGGGGGTGAGCAGCTCACATCTGTGGACATGGAGAGAGGCGCTTTGAAGGCACAGAGAACAGTATTTGGAAAGGACTACCCTTGATGACGGATGAAAGGCTGTGGCTTCCCTGACCCGCTCCTAGTTACCCTTCCTGGTTAGCTTTTATATTTCCTGTTTATTCTGAAGTTTAGCATTGAGTGTCTGTCCCCCCAACTGCAATGTAAATGCCACGGAACTGGGAGTTCTGATGTCCGTTCCATACCTGGGACCTGGTCAGAGCTCATCCAGTCTTTATTCAAGTCACCAGCTTAGCAGAGGCAGGGCCAGGGAGGTAATGTGATGTGCAGCCAGCTGGCTGAGTTTTGTTCATCCGGGGCCTTGTTGGCACACTCAAACAAGTGTGGGGATCCTCACAAAATATAATCTAGCAATTCCAAAAGAATCAAAATCAGGATCTCAAGAGGTGTTTGCACTCCCACATTCATAGCGACAGCCAAGAGATGGAGACAACCTAAATGTCTGGTCAGACGACAATAAAGAAAATGTGGTAAGCATGTTGGAATATCTTCAGCCTTTAAAAAGCAGGAAATTCTGCCATATGTAATAGCCTGACCTTGAGGACTTTCTGCAAAGTGAAATAAGCCAGGGACAGAGAGCCTGCGCGATTCCACTTCTGGAAGTATCTAAAATAGTTAAACTCATAGAATGAAAGTGTGCAATGGTGGTCACCAGGGGCCGGAGGAGGGGAGCCAGTAACTGATGTGCATGAAGTTTCAGTCAAGCCAGATGAGCACACGCTCTGGAGTTTGCTGTACAGAATTGTTAGGCGTTCTTATCACTAAAATAAAGTCACTGCCTAGTGTCAAAAGTGGCTGGAGCTTTCTGTGCCCTGATTCTGCTGCCAGCTCCCTCCTGTTCTTTCTGTGTCCCTCTCTGGAGGAAGAAAAGCAGAACCTTAAACATGTGATTGAAGGGATCTGAGAGGTACCCATAGGAGATTGAGGTGAATTGTGGAGATAAAGATACGTAACATGGTAAAGAAGTAAAACTGATCGTTATTTGGAAATCCTTTCAGCAGACACCTGTTGTCATGGGAATGCAGATCATGACCAAGGGCCACAGCAGGCAGAACATAGGTTGAGGTGGATAATGGCCGTGGCACACTCACAGGGCCTCTTAATGGGGCTTTTATAAAGTTATGGCATCTCTGTGTCCAAGGAAAACTGCACCACTGAGTCAGCCATGATCGGCGAGTGCCGATGTTCACGTTCATTTACACTGAGAGCTGTCTCCTTCCTGGAGAACCTCCTTTATGGAATCCGCCCAGGACCAGGACCAGCACTGTAGGTAACCCTAACTACGTTGCATCCTCTCCACAAAGGCAGGCCATGGGCTCTCAATGTCAGGCCCGTGCCCTGGGCCTCTGGAATGTCTGTCAGTGATACTCGATGTGGCCTTTTCCACCTGCTCCCACAGGGGTGCTGTGTAGGAGGGCAGGGCAGGTGAGAGAGACATTGAGGACTCGCCGGTGGGCTCTCCTGCAGCCTAGGTCCTTCTCTGTTCCAGAGCCCAGCACAGGCCTTCTCTCTGTAAATGTGTTTGAGCATCTGGGTGCTGAGGGTCCAAAGATAAGAGTGAGACATGGCCAGGTCTGAGCTGTGGGCAGTTGCCCCATGGAACCATCAGCTATGGGGGGACACACCTCAGGGCACTGACCCACCTGGTGGGGGCGAGGGGGGACAGTCTTCCTCATGACACCCAGCTGGTCTTCACATCAGGTGACAAGGTGAAGGAAGGGCAGCCCAGGTGGGGTGCACACCTTTGCCTTGGTCCAGAAAGTAGAGTGACCTTGTGCAAGGATCTAGCCCCTAAGCACCTTTCTGCCGGGGCCCAGACTGTGGCAGGCAGGGTTGGAAAGGTGGATGACAAACCACAGGACCTACTCAGAGAATTCACTCAGTGCCCCTCAGGGAATAGCAGAATAGTTGGGAACATAAGCCTGGGACACGCGAGTCCTGATTCAGCTACATGTAGTTCTTAGCCTGTCAAAGGAACATTGTGTCAGGACTGTGTGTGGAGGACAGGCTGTAAGGACACCTCTACACCTGGGGGGGGAAGGGGAGGAGCGTGATGAGAGGGGCCAGGGCCTAGACCCCCGTGCTTGATTCTCCTCCTTCCCCATCTCGGCTGATCCCAGACAATGTCGGAGTTCACCCCTCTTTCATGGCCCTCGTATCTCAGCCTTCCTGGGCACAGAGTGGAGTGCAGAGTGTCTCCAAGGGGCCTGGAAGATTCCTGGACCCTCCCTCACAGGACAGCGAGGTTTAAGTGAGGTCATGCAGCAAAGCTCTTAGAGGAGTTCCTGACCCAAATGATGCTCAGTCGAGGCTGGGCTGAAAAACCAAACTAGACTGAGTAGGATGTTTGTGTGTATGTGCTGCAGGCAGATGAAGTGGCACCCAAATTAGGGACAGCCAAGACTGGAGGGTGTGAGAGCTCTGCCCGGCAGAGAGCCCTAAAGTAATGGAAGTGAGGAAGAGGCCCTGGAAGGGGAGTTGTCCTTGCTGGGAGGGACAGTCCCTGGGTTGGGAAATTCGTGTTTTAGTCTCAACCATAAACTTTGAAGCCTAGAAAAATTGGGAATGGCTTTATTGTCTTTGAGTCCCCATTGTGATACAACACATAGATTATTGCTAGATTTGATATGTAAAATCAGTCACAGTTCCGGCAGCCTGGTGGTCACAGAAGACCCACTTTCTGCCTGACATTGTTACTCCTCAGACCTCCTTCACGCAGACCGACACTCCTCAGGCCTCCTTCACGCAGACCGACACTCCTCAGGCCTCCTTCACGCAGACCGACTAAAGACAGGAGCTCTCTGAACCTGCCAGATCTGAGGAAGACTTTACAATTCTGTCTGCCCTTCTGTTTATTTTATAATCCTTATTTTTAAATCTTCTTTCTTAGTTTGAACTTACTTTAGACACCAAGCTAGATCCATTTCCTCATCTCCTGTCCTCAGCAGAGCTGCAGAAGCATGGCATTCTATACAAAAAAAAACAAGAAACAAAAAAATAAAGAGCTAGAACCAAAAGAGACTGGAGGATACATTAAGAAAACTGGCACAAGAAGAATCAGTCTTTCTCGGAATTTTCTTACAGAATTCTTTCCTTGAAAAGAAAGCCAACCTATAAAGTAAAACACATGCGGTTGTAAATAAACAAAACCTCATGGATCTCAAATGTAGTTTTGTTTTTTGTTTTTTTGTTTCCTAAGATGAACTAACATTTTGCTCTGTCTGCTTTTCCTAATATGCACATTTCATTTAGCTCAAGTCCTCATTATGGGAGAAATTTATGAACCCATCTCCATGCTCCGGGTCTCCTTGGGCAGCAAAGTACCTCTTGGTGTTTCAGAAGCACTGGCTCTTGTTCATTTTGCCAAAAGCAGCAAATCTTTAAAAATTAAATTTTCTGGACTCTTAACCCCTAAAACAACCTTGCAGGATAGATGATTTTGAATCTTACAGGCCCACAGAATGTCTCACAACCTTTAAAAATGTCATCAACCATCCCCCTGCATAGCGGTACCCAGCGATACATGTCCCATGGCAAGAGCAGCAGAGGGACAGAGGGACCAAGGCTGTCCTTCTCACCTTTATTGCATTTTGTGTTTCTCTGAGACAGTTTCACTCAGGCATTTTATCTGCCTTGGTGTCATAGTTCACAATAACCTCAATCTCTTGGGCTCAAGTGATTCTTAGCCTCAGCCTGCTGAGTAGCTGGGACTGCAGGTGTCTGTGACAACACCTGGCTGGTGTTTTCTATGTTAAGTAGCAATGGGGCCTCAGTCTTGCTCAGGCTTGTCTCGAACTCCTGAGCTCAAGAAATCCACCTACCTAGCTCCAAAGTGCTAAGATCACAGGCCTGAGACACCTCTCCTGGCCCCTTCATTGCATTTCTTATTTGCTGAGAATATCCCTTGCAGGCCCGTACTCTACTGATTCCTGCTAATTTGTTGTTTTTTGTTTTTTTTTATTGTTGGGGATTCATTGAGGGCTTCATTCAATAAGCCAGTTACACTGATTGCAATTGTTAGGTAAAGTCCCTCTTGCAATCATGTCTTGCCCCCATAAAGTGTGACACACACTAAGGCCCCACCCCCCTCCCTCCATCCCTCTTTCTGCTTTCCCCCCCCATAACCTTAATTGTCATTAATTGTCCTCATATCAAGATTGAGTACATAGGATTCATGCTTCTCCATTCTTGTGATGCTTTACTAAGAATAATGTCTTCCACTTCCATCCAGGTTAATACGAAGGATGTAAAGTCTCCATTTTTTTTAATGGCTGAATAGTATTCCATGGTATACATATACCACAGCTTGTTAATCCATTCCTGGGTTGGTGGGCATTTAGGCTGTTTCCACATTTTGGCAATTGTAAATTGAGCTGCAATAAACAGTCTAGTACAAGTGTCCTTATGATAAAAGGATTTCTTTCCTTCTGGGTAGATGCCCAGTAATGGGATTGCAGAATCAAATGGGAGGTCTAGCTTGAGTGCTTTGAGGTTTCTCCATATTTCCTTCCAGAAAGGTTGTACTAGTTTGCAGTCCCACCAGCAGTGTAAAAGTGTTCCCTTCTCTCCACATCCACGCCAGCATCTGCAGTTTTGAGATTTTGTGATGTGGGCCATTCCCACTGGGGTTAGATGATATCTCAGGGTTGTTTTGATTTGCATTTCTCTAATATATAGAGATGATGAACATTTTTTCATGTGTTTGTTAGCCATTCATCTGTCATCTTTAGAGAAAGTTCTATTCATGTCTCTTGCCCATTGATATATGGGATTGTTGGCTTTTTTCATGTGGATTAATTTGAGTTCTCTATAGATCCTAGTTATCAAGCTTTTGTCTGATTGAAAATATGCAAATATCCTTTCCCATTGTGTGGGTTGTCTCTTTGCTTTGGTTATTGTCTCCTTAGCTGTACAGAAGCTTTTCAGTTTAATGAAGACCCATTTGTTTATTTTTGTTGTTGTTGCAGTTGCCATGGCAGTCTTCTTCATGAAGTCTTCCCCAGGCCGATATCTTCCAGTGTTTTTCCTATGCTTTCTTTGAGGATTTTTATTGTTTCATGCCTTAAATTTAAGTCCTTTATCCATCTTGAATCAATTTTTGTGAGTGGGGAAAGGTGTGGGTCCAGTTTCAGTCTTTTACATGTAGACATCCAGTTCTCCCAACACCATTTATTGAATAGGGAGTCTTTCCCCCATGGTATGTTCTTGTTTGGTTTATCAAAGATTAGGTGGTTGTAAAATGTTAGTTTCATTTCTTGGTTTTCAATTCAATTCCAAGTGTCTATGTCTCTGTTTTTGTGCCAGTACCATGCTGTCTTGACCACTATGGCTTTGTAGTACAGACTAAAATCTGGTATGCTGATTTCCCAGCTTTATTTTTATTACTAAGAACTGCCTTAGCTATACGGGTGTTTTTTCCGGTTCCATACAAAACGCAGAATCATTTTTTCCAAATCTTGAAAGTACGATGTAGGTACTTTGATAGGAATGGCATTGAATAGGTAGATTGCTTTGGGAAGTATAGACATTTTAACAATGTTGATTCTTCCCATCCATGAGCATGGTATGTTCTTCCATTTGTTAATATCCTCTGCTATTTCCTTTCTGAGGAGTTCATAGTTTTCTTTATAGAGGTCCTTCACCTCCTTCGTTAGGTATATTCCTAGGTATTTCATTTTCTTTGAAACTATGGTGAAGGGAGTTGTGTCCTTAATTAGCTTCTCATCTTGACTGTTATTGGTGTACACAAAGGCTACTGACTTGTGGACATTGATTTTATATCCTGAAACATTACTGTATTTTTTGATGACTTCTAGGAGTCTTGTGGTTGAGTCTTTGGGGTTCTCTAAGTATAAGATCATGTCGTCAGCAAAGAGGGAGAGTTTGACCTCCTCTGCTCCCATTTGGATTCCCTTTATTTCCTTGTCTTGCCTAATTGTATTGGCTAGAACTTCCAGCACTATGTTGAATAGTAAAGGTGACAGAGGACAACCTTGTCTGGTTCCAGTTCTAAGAGGAAAAGCTTTCAGTTTTACTCCATTCAGTAAAATATTGGCTGTGGGTTTGTCATAGATAGCTTCAATCAGTTTTAGAAATGTGCCACCTATGCCTATACTCTTCAGTGTTTTCTAATTAGAAAAGGATGCTGGATTTTATCAAATGCTTTTTCTGCATCTATTGAGAGGATCATGTGATCTTTATTTTTGCCTCTGTTAATGTGGTGGATAACGTTTGTGGACTTGGGTATGTTAAACCAGCCTTGCATCCCTGGGATGAAGCCTACTTGATCATGATGAATGACTTTTTTGATGATAAGCTGTAATCTATTGGCTAGGATTTTGTTGAGAATTTTTCCATCTATATTCATGAGTGAGATTGGTCTGAAATTCTCCTTTTTGTTTGGGTCTTTTCCTGGTTTTGGTATCAGGGTGATGTTTGCTTCATAGAATGTGTTGGGGAAGATTCCTTCTTCCTCAATTTTTTGGAATAATTTCTGCAGTACAGGAATAAGCTCTTCCTTGAAGGTTTGATAGAATTCTGGAGTGAAGCCATCTGGACCAGGGCATTTTTTGGTTGGAAGATTTTTTATCTCAGTGCTTGAAATTGGTCTGTTCAGGAGGTCTATTTCTTCCTGGCTGAGTCTAGGGAGAGGGTGTGATTCCAAATATTGATCCATTTCCTTCACATTGTCAAATTTCTGGGCATAGAGTTTCTGGTAGTATTCAGAGATGATCTCTTGTATCTCTGTGGGATCAGTTGTTATTTCCCCTTTATCGTTTCTGATTGAGGTTACTAGAGATTTTACTTTTCTATTCCTTGTTAGTCTGGCCAATGGTTTATCTATTTTATTTATTTTTTCAAAAAACCAACTCCTTGTTTCATTAATTTTCTGAATGATTCTTTTGTTTTCAATTTCATTGATCTCTGATTTGATTTTGGATATTTCTTTTCTTCTACTGAGTTTAGGCTTAGATTGTTCTTCTTTTTCCAATTCCATAAGATCTCTTGTGAGATTGTTGATGTGCTCTCTTTCTGTTTTTCGAATGTAGGCATCTAAAGTGATGAATTTTCCTCTCAAAACTGCTTTTGCAGTATCCCACAGGTTTTGGTAGCTTGTGTCTTCATTGTTGTTATGCTCAAGGAAGTTAATGATTTCCTGTTTTATTTCTTCCTGCACCCATCTGTTATTCAACAGAAGATTGTTTAATTTCCATGCCTTTGGGTGGGGTTGAGCATTTTTGTTAGAGTTGAGTTCCACCTTTAGTGCCTTATGGTCTGAGAAGATACAAGGTAAAACTTCAGTTCTTTTGATTCTGTTGATATTTGTTTTGTGTCCCAGGATATGATCAATTTTGGAGAATGTTCCATGGGGTGATGAGAAGAATGTATATTCTTTATCTTTGGGGTGGAGTGTTCTATATGTGCCTATCAAGCATAGTTGTTCTAGGGTCTCATTTAAATCTCTTATATCTTTGTTTAATTTCTGTTTGGAGGAGCTGTCCAGCTCTGTAAGAGGAGTGTTAAAGTCCCCTGTTATGATGGTATTCTCAGATATCATATTGTTCAGACTGAGTAAGGTCTGCTTCAAGAATCTGGGAGCATTTAAATTAGGTGCATAAATATTTAGAATTGAAACGTCTTCTTGTTGTAGTTTTCCCTTGACCAATATAAAGTGACCATCTTTGTCTTTTTTGACCTTAGTTGCTTTAAATCCACATGTATCTGAAAATAAGATTGCAACTCCTCTTTTCTTCTGAATGCCATTTGCCTGAAAAATTGTCTTTCAACCCTTGACTCGGAGCTTTAATTTGTCTTTTGTAGCCAGGTGTGTTTCTTGCAGACAGCAAATGGATGGCTTGTGTTTTTTAATCCAGTCAGCCAATCTATGTCTCTTCAGTGGGGAATTCAAGCCATTAACATTTATTGAGATAATTGATAAGTGTGGTAGTATTCTATTCGTCTTATTTGGTGAGAGTCCATTGCTTAGTTTTATCTTTTGCATCAGTGTGGAGGTTAGGTTCTGTCCTTTGATTTCTGAGTTCTTACTTTGCTGCTGATCCATTGTGGTGGTCAGTGTGCAGAACAGGTTGAAGTATTTCCTGTAGAGCTGGTCTTGTTGTGGCGAATTTCCTCAATGTTTGTGTATCCGTAAATGATTTGATTTCTCCATCAATTTTGAAGCTTAGCTTAGCAGGGTACAGAATTCTGGGCTGGAAATTGTTCTGTTTAAGTAGATTAAAGGTAGATGACCATTGTCTTCTTGCTTGGAAAGTTTCATTAGAGAAGTGTGCGGTCACTCTGATGGATTTGCCCCTGTAGGTCAACTGGCGCTTACTCCTGGCAGCTTGCAGAATCTTTTCTTTTGTCTTGAGTTTGGACAGGTTCATCACAATGTGTCTTGGAGAAGCTCGGTTAGAGTTGAGGCGACCTGGGGTCCGATATCCCTCTGAAAGCAGTGTGTCAGAATCTTTGGTGATGTTTGGGAAATTTTCTTTTACAATATTCTCTAGTATGGCTTCCATTCCTCTGGGCATTCTTCTTCCCCTTCTGGAATTCCTATAACTCGTATGTTGGAACGCTTTATAAAGTCCCATATAAAGTCCCATAATTCTGACAGTGAACGTTCTGCTTTCTCTCTCTTCTTTTCTGCCTCTTTTACTGTCTGAGTTATCTCAAGAACTTTGTCTTCTACCTCTGAAATTCTTTCTTCTGCATGGTCTAACCTGTTGCTGATACTTTCCATTGCATCTTTAAGTTCCCTAATTGACTGTTTCATTTCCTTCAGCTCTGCTATATCCTTTTTATATTCTTCATATCGTTCATCTCTTATTTGATTCTGTTTTTGGATTTCCTTTTGGTTATTTTCCACTTTATTAGCAATTTCCTTCATTGTTTCCGTCATTTCTTTCATTGTTTTCAACATGTGTATTCTAAATTCCCTTTCTGTCATTCCTAACATTTCTTTACAGGTGGAATCATCTGCAGTAGCTACCTCATGGTCCCTTGGTGGGGTTGTTCTAGACTGGTTCTTCATGTTGCCTGGAGTTTTCTGCTGATTCTTCCTCATGAGTGATTTCTTTTATCTGTTTCCTTGCCCTAATTTTCCTTTCACTTCCTCTTGCTCTTTAGGTTCTTGTGCCTGTGGACGGTTTTCCACTGTTTTAGTCCTCCTCTTGGGGTCCAGAAGTCTCTCGCTGACTCCCCATATCCTCATAGGAGTGATGATAGGCAGATTCCACCCAGCCAGAGATGCCTAGAGTCCTATCTCCCCAGACTCACGGTGCCCAGATGCAAGGAAGCTGTTACTCAGCCGCCATCTTGCTCTGCCTGCCCGATTCCTGCTAATTTGTTCTCATTAAACTGGTCACTTGGGGCGGCGCCTGTGGCTCAGTGAGTAAGGCGCCGGCCCCATATGCCGAGGGTGGCGGGTTCCAACCCAACCCAGCCCCGGCCAAACGGCAACAAAAAAATAGCCGGGCGTTGTGGCGGGCGCCTGTTGTCCCAGCTACTCGGGAGGCTGAGGCAGGAGAATCGCCTAAGCCCAGGAGTTGGAGGTTGCTGTGAGCCGTGTGACGCCACGGCACTCTACCGAGGGCAAAAGTGAAACTCTGTCTCTACAAAAAAAAAAAAAAAAAAAAACTGGTCACTAACTGGTCACTGGGTTTTGAGTAACACTGGGCTGTACAAGATGATTCAAGGTCAGGTCAGGTTTGTCACAGCCCCCAGAAGCAGGTTCTGCACCATCCAGCCAAGTGCTGCCGTCCCCCGTTTTGGCTAGCTTTGTCCCCAGTCCCACCTCTCTGTAGCTGTCCATCCCAGCCAGGGCCTGCCCCTCCAAAACTCAGGCCCCAGGCCTATGCCAGGTCCCTCCTTAAGTGTTTTATCCAGCAAAACTGAGTCATAGAGCTACACCATCTTAGAGCCAAAAAGAATATTAGGAGTATTCTAGTCTGATCCCTCCACATTTTCACATAAAGAAATTTTAGTCCCCCCAAAAATGTACCCATGGCCTACTAGTGGTAAAGGCGGCATCCAAACTGATAGCAGAACTAGAAAGAGAATCCACAGTTTTATAGGACAAAATTGTAGATGGTGTATGTAATCAAAATTTCTACTCCTATGGGCGGCACCTGTGGCTCAGTCGGGAAGGCGCCGACCCCATATACCGAGGGTGGCAGGCTCAAACCCGGCCCTGGCTGAACTGCAACAACAAAAAAATAGCTGGGCGTTGTGGCAGGTGCCTGTAGTTCCAGCTACTTGGGAAGTGGAGGCAGGAGAATTGCTTGAGTCCAAGAGTTAGAGGTTGCTGTGAGCTGTGATACCACAGCACTCTACCCAGGGCAATAGCTTGAGGCTCTGTCTCAAAAAAAAAAAAAGAAAAAATGAATCTAGAAGGGCCCTGAAATGTATATTAAATGTACATATATAGTCTTTTTCTACCAACCCATCATCTCTTAGGGCCAGCATTACAGATAATAAGGTCAATAGCATTTATGCACAGGACACTCTGTTGGAGGTTTTAAGAGTGTATGAGACTCTGTCAATGATGTACAAAGAGTCAGTTAAGGTGGATTTAATTGTAGGTATTTGCCTGTGGTCATCACTTGGGTTTTCCCTTTCTGCGAGTGTATTTATGAAATCACAGTTTGACGTCTGTGCCCCCTGTGTCCATGGAACATGTGATTCCTTTGCCGGGATTCTGTCTGGGGCACAGATGGTGCAGGTTTCCTTAACCTGAGTGACAGTGTCTCTTCCTTTCAGGCAAAATGTAAAACCACCACGCTGGATTTTCAGGTGTCTTAGATCTTATGCCATCTTGTCTTCCAGGCTCTGTGGCTACCCTCCTTTTTATGATGAAAATGACTCCAAGCTCTTTGAACAGATCCTCAAGGCAGAATACGAGTTTGACTCCCCCTACTGGGACGACATCTCTGACTCTGGTAGGTCTCCCACACATGGCTCCCAGCAGGTGCAATGCCTCCACCCAGACTACCTGACCCTGCCAGACCCACGGGGCTCCAGGGGGCTCAGAGTGGTCCTGAGGCCCCTGCTGTAGTCCTTTTTGAGTTCTGTGTAACAAATATCATGAACAAGGCAGCTTTAGCTACAAACATTTATTTCTCACAGTTCTGGAGGCTGGAAAGTCCAAGCCAAAGGCTCTCCACATTTGGTACCTGGTGACAACCCACTGCCCGGTTCACTGATAGCATCTTCCCACTGTGTCCTCACAGGGCAAAAGGGGCAAGAGAGAGCCGTGAGGTCTTTTTTATGAAGGCACTAATCTCATCTGTGAGGGTTCCACCTTCACAACATAATCACCTCCCAAAGATGACTCCTCCAAATGCCCTCACATGAGGCATTAGGATTTCAACATAGGAACCTTGGGGGGCCATGCGCCTGGGCCAGCACACTCAGAGCACACGTAACTCTGCCCTAGGAAGCTTCCTGAGCTGCATATGTGGGTTTAACTCGCAAAGCAGAGGACAGGCTGGAGACATCTGGCTCACTAACCCAGGCTATGGCATAGAGACTCACTCCTCTGCCTGTCCTAGCTGTGTGCTGAACTGGGTGTCCCAGGAGTCCTCTGTAATAGCCTGCATGGGCTGCACACAGTGCAGGACTCAGTATCTGTGGTGCCTAGCCCAGGACCTGGCGGCTTAGCAGAAGTTCGGGGGGTTTGGTCATTTCAGCCATGTCTAACACAAAGAAAACATCCCCAAAACACTGCTCTAAAGTGGTGGTGGACTAATTAGATGTGCATGATTATCAAGATACTTTCTTCTCTGAACCAAAGGGATCACTAGCAGCTAGAAACAAGGGCCTTGGCACCTGGGATTCAGGGACCCTGACCCGGCCCTGCTGTTCTTCATTCAGTGTGTCACCGTAGGATCCCCCAGCGCTGGCTTTCTTCTTTCCCAAGTGCTGGCGCCTCTCGTATCCATGGTACAGGAGGGCCCTTGGAGGGCAGGTCACGTGTTTTTCACATTACAGAAAGTATGCCTGACCATTTGATGGTATATCTCATTGTCTCATCTCAAGCCACAAAGTGACTCCTTCCGGTGTGCCTTCTTTTTGAACAGCAAAAGACTTCATTCGGAATCTGATGGAGAAAGACCCAAATAAAAGATACACGTGTGAGCAGGCAGCTCGGCACCCATGGTAAGAAAAATCACCCAGCACGAGGACCTTGTCGTCTGAATGCCTCCCAGAGTAGGCTTTCTGTTGGCCATTCTCATTTAGGAAATCCACTTGGGTATTAATTTCACCTCATTCTGCCTGGTGACCGTACGCCTCTCCTCCAAGCCAGTGTTGGAACTCGTGTGTGTGCCTTCAGGGCGCAGTCTTCTGAATGCCCTCAGGAGAAGTTAGTGTGCAGAAGATAGCTCTTGCTCCGTCACTTTGCAGAAAGTTTTTAAGGATCATTTTTATTGAAAACAATCACCCAATGAGGCATTAAGATTGGTGTTTTATTCCTTGTGTTTATTACTCAGGAAATGAATTTGAAGTTGCCTATTTACTTTTCCTTTTTTTTTATTTTTATTTTTTTTGGTAGAGACAGAGTCTCACTGTACCGCCCTCGGATAGAGTGCCGTGGCGTCACACGGCTCACAGCAACCTCTAACTCTTGGGCTTACGCGATTCTCCTGCCTCAGCCTCCCGAGCAGCTGTGACTACAGGCGCGCGCCACAACGCCCCGCTATTTTTTTTTTGTTGTTGTTGCAGTTTGGCCGGGGCTGGGTTTGAAACTGCCACCCTCGGCATATGGGGCCTTCGCCCTACTCACTGAGCCACAGGCGCCGCCCTACTTTTCCTTTTAAGATGCTTTTTGAATTTGTGTTTCTTCAGTTCTCAGGGGAATAATTAATAGTGTATGGCATTTTTTCACATCTCAAGCAGAGTGTTGCCTTGTTTTATGCTTAAATTAGAGCCCTGCTTTATTATCAACTTGTTGTGAAGCTGGGTTTGTATTTTTACAGAGTTGACATGAGAAATAGTGGAGATGACACAGATAAAGAGCTTAGCACAAGTCTGGAGTATCGTAAATGCTTAGTTAATTGCAGCTCTTAGTATTAAAGCATCATGAGCTTTTAAAATTTAAAACAAATGCCAAGAGTAGTAAAACACTCACTACCATGAAAATAAATGCACAAAACCTTGAGGTCAAGGGAAAATTCTTCTAAGAAGCATCCTACAAGACCAGCCCCTGTTCAGTCAACTGTGTGTTCCTTAGCGTTTTCTCCAGGGTGTCACAGCAGGTCAGCCTTCCAGAAGGGACCTGCTCACGGGGAGTGCCATGGCCCAGTTTCGCAGTATGTTGGTGCTTAACACCTGTCATTTCTTGCGTCTCTATTATGTTTGAGGCACTGAACTGATTGCTTTCACGCGTTGTCTCCTTTATTCTTTATATTAATGATGACCCTAGGAGGTAGGATCTAGCTTCATTTCAGAGCTAAGGAAGTAGAAAATAAGGTAGCTTAGCCAAGACTGCACAACCAGCTAATGCCAAAGCCAGGGTTGCAGCTAAACCTGTCTGGTCCCAAATGCATGCCCTTCCCCAGCACGCTGAAAGAGAAGAAAAGAGGAAGTAGGGGAAGGGTTAGGGCAGAAGGAAAGAATGTTCTGGAGAAGTGGATGGTTAGGATTGTGCATCCATTGTCCTGGTAGTTTTAATAAGTCACTTTGGACAATAAGCCTAAGTATGTGATGATAAAGATAGTAAAGGGGCAGCGCCTGTGGCTCAAAGGAGTAGGGCGCTGGCCCCATATGCCAGAGGTGGCATGTTCAAACCCAGCCCCTGCCAAAAACCACACACACACACACACACAAAAAAAAAAAAAAAAAAAAGATAGTAAAGGTTTTCTTACATTATCAGCAATAGGCCTTTAAACTATAAGACTTCAGAAATTATCTTATAGAGAAGTAAAATGACCTGAAAAAGAAGGGGAAGTGGCCAGGCACGGTGGCTCACAACTGTAATCCTAGCACTCGGGGAGGCCGAGGCAGGTGGATCTCTTGAGCTCGGGAGTTCAAGACCAGTCTGAGTAAGAGTGAGACCGCATCTATACTAAAAATAGAAAAACTAGCTGGGCGTTGTGGCGGGTGCCTGTAGTCCCAGCTACTACTCAGGAGGCTGAGGCAGGAGGATCATTTGAGCCCAAGAATTTGAGGTTGCTGTGAGCTGTGGAGCCACAGCACTCTACCCAGAGTGACAGAGCAAGACTATTTCCAAAAAAAAAAGAAAGAAAAAAAGAAGAGAAGTGATTTGCCTCCTAGCACTCGTTCCCTAATCCAGCCTAGCTCTGTAGAAGGCGGGAAGAAGACCACTTAAAACCTGGTCTCTGCCTTACCATTTTGGAAAAACCAGAGAAGGGAGAGGTCAGTCTCCTTATGGGTGGGCTCAGCAGAGCCTGACGTCCATGTGTCTTGAACCGTGAGAAGCTTCCCCGAGGCTGGCAGAGAAGGGAAGGTGCTCCAGACAGGGAAGGTGGCAGGGGACATGTGAGAGAGGTGAATTTATTTTTAAGGAATTAAGGCATCAATTCATGTGATTGTGGGGGCTGATAAACCCAAAAATCTGCAGGGCCAGCTGGAGACCCATCTGATGTTACAGCTTTTGAGTCTGAAGACTCTGTGAAGACCATGTTCCCTCCTCTGCTCTTCTTAAGACCTTCAGCTGATTTAAGTGGGGCTCACCCATGTTATGGACACTAATCAGCTTTGCTCGAAGCCTACTGATTAAAATGTTACTCTCAGAGGGCACAGTGGCTACTGTAATCTCAGCACCGTGGAAGGCCAAGGCAGGTGGACTGCTTAAGCTTGGGAGTTCAAGATCAGCCTGAGCAAGAGCAAGACCCTGTCTCCTAAAAAATAGCCAGGCATTGTAGCAGAAGCCTATAACCCCAGCTACTAGGGAGGCTGAGGCAAGAGGATCACTTGAGCCCAAGAGTTTGAGGTTGCTGTGAGCTATGATTCTGCGGCATGCTACCGAGGGTGACGAGGTGACACTCAGTCTCCAAAAATGTAAATAAAAATACTAATCTCATCTAAAAAAAAATGTTTTCACAGCAACATCTAGTCTAGCATTTGGCCAAAAATCTGTGAGTACCATGGCCTAGCCATGTTTACCATAAAGTTAACCATCATACTCGTGAATGTTCACTGAGATACTCCCCACTTTCTGGGCTGCAGCCACCTGGGCTCCCATTGGCTGTAGGAATCGGGAACAGCCCAGGAGTCTGGCAAGTCTCTCTGGGACACACACCAAGCATCACCAGGCCTGTCTTAAGCAAGTAACTAGAAAAACGCAGACTCGGCGGTGGAGGTAGTGTACACCACATGCAGAACAAAAACCCCAGAGGAAAGGGGAGAAGGGTTTGATGACCTGTGAGCAGACGAGGGTAGCAAGGCAGGCCCCGGAGGCGCGGCTTTGTAAATACTGTCTTTATTGTTCGCATAGATATTAAAACCAGAGAGGAAGAGAGACGTGAATAAAGTGTGAGCACCCGTAGCTTTACATGTGCACGTGTGGGTGTGTGTACAGATGTATAAAGAAATTCTGCATCAGAAGCATTGGTTAATGCCTAGGACAGTCTCGGTGACCACTGAGATCCTGTCCAATTTTAAGATGCCCTGCCTCTTTTTTTTTTTTTTTTTTTTGTAGAGACAGAGTCTCACTCGATGGCCCTCGGTAGAGTGCCGTGGCCTCACACAGCTCACAGCAACCTCCAACTCCTGGGCTTAAGCGATTCCGTTGCCTCAGCCTCCCGAGTAGCTGGGACTACAAGCACCCGCCACAACGCCCGGCTATTTTTTGGTTGCAGTTTGGCCGGGGCCGGGCTTGAACCTGCCACCCTCGGTATATGGGGCCGGCGCCTTACCGACTGAGCCACAGGCACCGCCCATGCCTCTTAAAATTGGTATCCTGCATTGTTATGTGAACTCCTGGCTTGTGGTGAGCAAGAGCAGCTGTGGTCCCAGTGCCCATTTAAGGACCCATGTTATGCAGCTGTGGCCCAAGGTGGCTGCACCATCCTCCACAGGAAGGCTGCCTAGTGGGGAGCCTCTGGGCTGCCTTCTGCCCGAGGGACACTCACCCGGAGGTAGCATAGCCTAGGACTGTGGGAAGCGAGGGCGAAACATTTCTAAAATACCTGAACACTTACATTTTCCTTACATCTGGGTCCATTTGGACCCACAGAGGTGGCAGGGGCAGCAGAGTCCAGGCTCTGAGTGTCTGCGACCACGCTGCTGACAAGCGCTGGAGGCCAAGGCCAGCGTTCCCCTGCTTCCCCCGCAACCTGTTTGCTTTGGAGCCCGGCCCCGCCTGCAGCCATTCTCAGCCCAAGGAATTCCATACTTCCCACCACTTCAGCCCTATCCTTTCCAAGAAACAGCTGGCCACTGACACGCTGGATGTAGTTTTTCATCATGGTCCAAGAGGAAACACCCCATGGCTCTCAGGGAAAAAAACCTTCATCAAGGAGTCTGCAGTTCCCAAACCTCCTCACACTCATTCAGATGCATTTGCCCATCCAGACATCCCGCTTCTGTTCTGTGATGTGTGTCTGGGAATAGGGGACCGTGTCCATTTGCTGGACGTGGAAACCTGGCTCTTGTGGGTGACTTGCTGAGCATCCTCTTGGCCACATTGCCAGTCCTGCTGGGAGGAAGGAAGAGAGTGTTTAGGTGGGAGGATCAGATCGTGCCAGCCGGGCACAGGCTTAACGTCTGGTGTGTCAACTGGAAGGAGAGTCTCGGTGGGGCGCTTTCTTGTCCAAATAAGCCCCGAGCGTGTTCCTTTTATTCTCCCAGGCAGCTGGGAGTGGTGGTCTGTGGTGTCCGGGCTCTTTTATCTCCAGGGCAGTCTGTGTCTGGAACAGGAGAGGTTTCCTCTCTGGCCAGTAACCTCCCAAGCAGGAGGATGGTCCCTGGCCTTGGCATCAATAGATGCCCATCTGATCTTAGGCATCATATACTAACCTAGAATTTAATAGTTTGCTGCTGGAGGAAGCAAGGGATTGAAGCCCAGAAAATGCTGATAGCAGAACACAGTGGTTGAGGGGCAGGGGAGGCCAAGGGGCTGTGAGCAGGGGCAGGAGGCAGCTGATGTCTAGCAGGGGTGCATGCGAGGACAAAGAGTTGTGAGTGACCTGCAAATCATTCCAAGCCTGGGGATTGTGAGATGAGAGGGAGACAGCAGAGGGAGCAAAGTGTAGGTCCAGGGGACCCTATGCACAGGCCTGTGAGCACCCCTGAGTTCGGCCCTACTCAGTGGAGAAGGCTTGGGAATAAGCAAGAACTAAGGAAAAGATTGCCCAGGGCAATCGAGGACCCAGGTAGATATAGAGTGAAAGTTCTGAGAACTTGCTAGAAAATGCAGGGTAGAGGCTGCAGGAGCCTGGAGGGAGCTGAGAGTCCGGGAATGAGAAGGGATGATCTCCTTGCTGTGGAGGTTCTGGGAGGGCAGCCAGGAGGGGCCTCAGGTCTGAGGCAGGTGGGAAGCAAGGCTGAGGGGAGCATCTGGTGGGCACAGCAGTCAGGCACAAGGGGAGCCCTCAAAGGACAAGTGTGCAGGTCAGTGCCGGTGGGAGGAGAGAGGGCACGAGAAGTGTTATGGATTCCCATGGGGCAGGGATTTGTTTGAAAAGGGGAAGAAGAGCCAGATAGAGAGGGTATGGGTGAGTGGTGGTGGTGGGCTGTGTGGGTTTGGGGGCAGGGCAGGAGCCAGCCACCCTCTGCCCCGCCCAGCCTCAAGCCTCAGTTTCCCAAGGAGAAGACAAGGCTCCCCTGGGGAGGTGGCTTGGGACCCGGTGTCAGAGCCTCGGAGATACCCTTTCGAAACATCTTGGCCTCTGTTTCAGGATCGCTGGGGACACAGCCCTCAACAAGAACATCCATGAGTCTGTCAGCGCCCAGATCCGGAAGAACTTCGCAAAAAGCAAATGGAGAGTAAGTGTCACATGTAAAATGCCCCACAAGTCTCACCACTCCCGTGAAACTCGACTCCTTCTGCGGTTTGAGTGTTCCTTATTTCTGAAGGTTACTGTCAGCCAAGTTTGAACAAATTTCCCCAGAACCTCCCCTGAATGATTTTGACCATTTTAACCAATAATAATGAGGACTTAGAGAGTCACATAAGAGGGATACACATTTCCCCTCTGTGATGCAAAAACAGCCATTAATTTGCTATGTCTTAAGAAACATAATTCCTTTTCTCTTTCTTCACTTTGCTAGAACTTGGAATAGTTGACTTTTATGTAAGTAATATGAAAGGAGGAAATCTCCAGGAAATCTGAGTTGAACTCATCAATATTTTCTAGGGAAAAAATTGGCAGGTTTAAACCATAGAAGTTTCATGACCATCTATGGATTATCCAAACTCTCATGTTCTAATCAGCCTAGGTAATTAGGAGCCTGCTGTTTTGTCCTGAGATCTAACAATGAAAGAGACTGTAAGAAACAAAATTAATTCCACAGGCCTGCTTTATTCAAAGAAAACAATGCTATTTAGTACAAAAGTACCCAGGAATAGGAAAATAAAAACTACTTTAAAATATCATATTTTAGGCTGGGCATGGTGGCTCACGCCTATAATCCTAGCACTCTGGGAGGCTAAGACAGAAAGATGGCTTGAGGTTAGGAGTTTAAGATAACCCTGAGCAAGAGTGAAACCCCTGTCCCTACTAAAAATAGAAAAACTAGCATTGTGGTGGGCACCTGTCATCCCAGCTACTCAGGAGTCTGAGGCAGGAGAATTGAGGCCAGGAGTTTGAGGTTGCTTTGAGCTAGGCTGAGGCCATGGCCACTAGCCTAGGCAACAGAGTGAGACTCTATCTCAAAAAAAGAAGTGTATTTTAAGGTATTATATCTTTTATTCTAAAAATCACATCTCTTAAATTATAAAGAATTGTTTTATCTTTATCTGTTTATCTTATCAGAAGAAAACTATTTTAGATCTCCAAAATATATTGTGATAGGGAGGAGCTTTTTTTTTTTTTTTTCAGTTTTTGGGAGGAGCTTTTATACATCTGTGCACTTTTAGAAGAAGGGACAACATAAGTTTTCTTTCTAGAGTCTCATGAGAGTGACTTCAGGAGTTTGAAATGCTTAGCATAACAGGATAAACGATAGGATACCATGGGAGTCTCTTCTAATTAGCTGGAGTATTTTGTCTGTTTTTTTTTTTCCCCCTTTCTTAAATTTCAGCAAGCGTTTAACGCCACAGCTGTCGTGAGACATATGAGAAAACTCCATCTTGGCAGCAGCCTGGACAGTTCAAATACCAGTGTTTCGAGCAGCCTCAGTTTGGCCAGCCAAAAAGATTGTGCGTATGTAACAAACCCAGAACTCTTAGCCGGCATTTAAGACACTTCCGGGGTGGAGAGGGGGACGAATTGTCATTTACTGAGCACATACTTTTTGCCTGGCACTTTGAACACTTTATCCCATTAACACAACGGCCCTAGGACATTTTAGAAAATACAGGAGAACCTCTTGGACTTGACCCCCCAAGGGACTGTAACAAACTGGTCAACATACAGAGGTGGTCGACATAAGGAGCTAGGTCTGCTGTACCAATGAAGCACACGTAGTGCGTGTCCAGTCTGTGAAACTCAGGTCAGCATAAGGAGGTGGTCAACTGTGGAGGTTCTTACTGTATAATCACCATATACTCACACGACCCTAGGTATCGTTATTTCCACTCACAGATGAGAAATTCATGGTTCGAGGCCACATAGCCTTGTTTGTCCGGATAAAGGCCAGGCTGCTTTCAGACCTGTCTCCTTCATTCTGATCAATCTTTCCTTGTGCAATCACGCTGGGCCTTGCGGGAGGGATGATTTCTAATAGGTGTTTTTTCAATGAGGACAATGATCATGTGAGCTCATTTATACGAAGTGCATTGGCTTTGCAAAAATAGTGATAGATTGTATTGCATCAACCTTCGTCTTCACATGGGCTGTTCCATCACTGAGGGCACACTTACGCCCTCCTCTTTCTCTCTCCCACTTTCCCGTCTCTCTGCATTTATCTTAATCTCCTGCAAGGCCACTGCATGGCTCTGCTCCACTTCCAAGCAGTTGCCTGGACCATCCCCTCGGCCCTCATCTTCCCGGCGATGAGCAGCCTTTCAGCCTCTACCCTGGGCATCACACCCCTTCCTGTTTGCTCAGGAAAGGGTTCCCTTCCTGTCTAAAAAATCATCCCATTTCCTTCGGGACTGCTCCGTCCTTAAATTTACACAAGAACTCTGTTTGCAGTTCCCCTGGCCCGTCATATGTTGTAGATCCGTATTCATCCTACCTAAATTCTTTCCACCATCTGCTCAAAGGGAACCCTAGGGTTAATTATTTCTTTCCAGATTCATACGATGACATTGACAGTGAAGCCCATCCTAGGAACTTATATTATGGCCCTCCCTGTGTACTCATGCTTGGGGACCGTCACTGGAGCGCTAATCCCAGCCAGTGCGGTCATGTCAAGGGTGTCCAGTACCCATACATCCACTGGGGAACTTTCCCAGGCCAGGGGACTGCTGAGTTCACACAGAATAGGTGAACATCCTTATTTCAAAGAGCTCTGTGTCACAAAATACTTCTGAACCAAGAGTACAGACAACATACGGACCGGAGGTCAGAAGGGGCTGTCTGGATCTTTCCTCATTCTTAAAACAGCTCGTCATGGAGCTGTCATAAGACAAGAGCAACTCTTACAATGACCATGTGCGTTCAACAGCCCACCTGGCACTTAGATCATAATAAGTGCTCAGCGCATGGAACTCAGCACATCATGGTAGCAAAGCCTTGTAGTTTTTAAATAAAAATTAGTTATAACGAAGAAAGGAGAAGAGAGTTGGGTCTAAACATAAAGCTTTTGGACACACTGCAGAGGTCTTCCTCCAGGTGGGTACGAGTGTGGAGTCATGTGGGTGAAAGTCTGGGCCCCCCACAAACCCAGCCCATCCATGCCCTTGCGAGGGCAGGAGGCTGAGAATTTACTTCTGAAACTCTGAACCGCACCATGTCTGCCGTCTCTGCAGGCCTGGCACCTTCCACGCTCTGTAGCTTCATTTCCTCTTCGTCGGGGGTCTCAGGAGTCGGAGCTGAGCGGAGACCCAGGCCCACCACTGTGACCACAGTGCACACTGGAAGCAAGTGACTGGCTCTGGAGGTGGAGCCCGGGGGCAGGGCCAGGGAAGGGGAGCCCCTGCAGCGAGACCCCATCTTGCATGGTGCACCTCCTCGCACAGGACTGGAAGACAGAAGTTTTTTTATGGCCATATTTTATACTGCAGTTCTGAAGCGTTCATTTCTCACAAACTGTACTGACTCAAGGGGAGCTGACCCACCAGGATCTGGTGCTGTACGTACGATCGGGCAGAGCGCTGACTGAACAGACCTTCTCATTCCTCTTCCCCGGCGCCGTCATTTCCACTCTCCCCAGCTTAGGTAACCATCTATGGTGTATTTTTTCATTAATGACAAAAAAAAAATTGGTTTCAACTGGATTATTTAAATATTGGTAAATATTGTGCATTAGGGGTTTTTTTCCTTTTAAGAAGTATATCCTTTTGACTGTATCTCTCAGTTACCTGACCTGTATCTGTTGCTCTTTAATAGTGATTTTATGTTAACCTGTAAGAGATTTTTTTTTTCCTCCAAGGGGAATTTAAAGGTGTTTTGTAAAATTCTACCAAGAGGACCGAAAGCCTGTCTCCAAGGCTGAGGGCACTTTACCTCTATCCCTTCTATTCTCCCCCCTTCCTTGGGAAGGGGTTCCCTGAGAAGGCAATATGGCAAGTCTGCAGGGCTGTGCTCTCCCCAGGGTGGGGATCTGGGGGAATCTACAGAAACCACCCCCCCAGCAGCCCCTCCAACAGACCCCAGCTACCTGGAGCCCAGAGGGGCCTCTGGCCATCTGCAGTCAGAAATAAAGAAGCCTGCTCCCCCAAGACCCAAGGCTAAACGTCACAGGCCGAGCTTGCTGTGAAATCTCCACAACGCAGAGATGCAGGAGCCTCCCTGACAAAGAACAAGCTGTGCTTTTGTTGAAAGTGAACCCCACTCACAAGCCTCGTTTCCAGGGGAGGTAGCAGATGAAAGCTCTGACCTCAGCTATGCAGTTTTAAAATTAATCTCTCTCTTTCTCTGTTTTTTAAAAAATACATTTCTAATCTTACACTTACAAAGGCCTCTGACACACGCAGGTGGTTTTTGCACATTTTTATCCGATTCCTGTATGATTGTTTTCTGAAGGAAGGGAGGGAGGTGGCCTTGGAAAGGCACCCATCTTTGTGGTAAGGATAAGTGGCCCACCAGGCCCGCAGGGCACAGAGATGTCCTCAGCCAGGCCCAGCTGGTGCTTGGAGCCACTCCTCTGATCAGGGGAGTCTAAAATCAAAGACCTATGGCAGCAGGGTCGCCCGCTGCCCCAGTGAGCATGAGATTGAAGGATTTCCCAAACGTGGGACTTTCTGTTCTTAAACTAGGATTGTCTTGGGTGCACCAGGTCATGCCGCTCATCCTCATGGGACAGGTGTGCAGGAGAGAACAACGGCCACATGTGACCCAGGCAAACTACTTTCTGAGGAGGTGCCAAGTACCAGCTCTGCAGAAGCCCTCACTCTGCCCTTCAAGTCCATCCACCACCCTGAGCCCCCACAGGCATCCCAGCAGGTCTTCCTGATGGCCCGGTGACCTCCTGACAGTGGTTGTCTTGCCCTCCTACTAGAGTCAGCCGGTCAGGGGGGATCCTTTTGGCCAAACCTGCATTGTCACTGCCACACCTTTGCCTGTGTTCAGGCTGAGTGTTCAGTGACACTCCTACCCTCTCTGACACACCACATACAAACACACACATTAGGCTCGGCCACACAGGTGTGCGTAGGAGCATCTGGGAATGCAGGCAGCCGGTGTCCCTGTCCCCCCATGCTCAGCTGCTTGGTGTCTGCCACTCAGGCACATGGGGTAAGAAAATCAAGCTGTCACTTTTCAAAATCTGTAAAAAGCCTAGAAAAGTCTACAAAGGGACAACAGACCCAGTTAAGCAGGCGTCACCAGTGTTGAGTAGGCATCAGTCCCTCCACAAGGACAGTGACACGAACATTAAAAACAGTATTTGGGCAAGCTGAGGAGCCTCCAGAGCTTTGCTAGGACACCGCTCAATCACAGCATCATGGAAGCACTCAGGGTCCAACAGCATAAGAAAGGGAGTGAATAGGTCGCAGCAGGTGATAATTTGCCTGAATTTGGCACCTACCACGTGCCCATGAATAGTTACAAAGACCTCTTGGTGCTGTGTGCCCTACAGAGCGGTTTCCATTTAGAAAGCAACATTTGAAGCCACATCCCATTATTGGTGACTGGAGCAGCGTCTGCAGCTGAAAGTTGGTGCGTGTTACTGCAGTAGGTGGCGAGCAGGGCACAGCGGCTGAGAGGTGAGCTCTGTGCAAGGTCCCCCTTGCCATGTGTGGTCTGTGGCACATAAGGTCTCAGTGACATTGTGTGAGGAGATGGTGGCTGGTTTCAGCCCAGGAGTAAACTGTGGAAGGTGACATCAGGAAGGAGGTGAGCTCCGTGCAAGGTCCCCCTTGCCATGTGTGGTCTGTGGCACATAAGGTCTCAGTGACATTGTATGAGGAGATGGTGGCTGGTTTCAGCCCAGGAGTAGACTGTGGAAGGTGACATCAGGAAGGCCATACTGTCGCGATACCGCTAGGCTTAGGTCCTTCCTATTAGAAAGCCAAGAGCCTTGGCGCTTTAGAGAGAGCCTCGCAGTAAAATCAGAGGTTCTCTTTCAGCCACGCTGGGTACGAATTGTTTTATCACAAAATGGGAAGAGAAGCAGAAGGCGCCCTGTGTGAAGATAAGTGGCCCACCAGGCACGCAGGGCACAGAGATGGCCTCAGCCAGGCCCAGCTGGGGGGCAAAGCCCCAGACCCCGCCCGGGCACCTCAGAGGGCACCTACGTGACACACCCTCCCTGTCACAAACTGCTTCCCTGACCCCACGTCCCCCATCTTGTCACTTGTTAGAGCACGTGGACTTTCCTTTTCTACGTCACTGTTAAGTCTGGAAATCGTGGCTGAGAACGGCCTTCCCTTAGCTGCCCGTCTGTCCCTCCCTCGCTTCCCTGATCTGTGTCTCCTACTCGAGGTGAGAGAAGCTGACGTTCATGGAGATGAACCGAGTGGCACTGCACCCAGGCACCAATGGGCAGAGCTCAGCCCAGGTGGCTCCGGGCCCGGGGTCTGGGGTGCTAGCTGCTCCAACCCCCCATTCCTGGAGGGTACACAGGGGGAGGGGCAGGGCATGGCCAGGGAGGGGGCATGGAGACGATGCTGCCACACCCTGGAGGTGGACAGGACAGCACCTCCAGGCCGCTCGGGCCTCCTGTAATGCCTCCCACCACCCCTGCCCCCATAGGACGAGAGAAAAATCATCTCCTTTCTATTAAGGAATTATGCAAAACTCAAAAAAGAGAGAAAAGAAGAAAGCAAGCAAGCAGCGTGGCTTAGCATTCTGGATCATGGCCATGATTCCGGTCACTTCTAAAATCCCACCTCAAGGACAGGGAGCAGCCACCCCTACCCCGGCATAGGAGCCTGTGACCTTTGACAGGGCCCTACTCTGCAGCCAGCTCTTAGAGTGACGTTTAGGAACCTGGTAGTCAGGCTAGAGCCAAGGAAGATGCCCGTGAGCACATGGACCAAGGTGTGGCTCCCAGAAAGCATCAGCAGTCTCAGTAGAGGGATTTGGTACAGAAAGCCCCAGCCTCAGTTTACCTGCTCAGCACTGGTCTCATCATGTCCATTTGTCTGCCTTGGTGCCCAGCACGGCTTGGATGGATTGCGAGTGGAAGGGGGAACTCCCTTTAGAACAGAGACTGAGGCCACCAGGCACTAGGGGAGGGAGCCCAGGTCACTGCTCTTGAAAGTGGATTGGTCTTTTCTATGGAATGGCAGGTTGACCTGCCTGACCCACACTCCGCAATTTTAAACAGAAAGATAAGACAACATCAGAGGAAAAGTGGACTTAGTGTTTTAAGGCTTTGGGCACCGTGGCCCCTGGGCCCACCCACAGCTTGGCCAGAATCCATTCTCCCCACCGGGGAAGCCAGGTGCCAATCTTGGCTCCAGGCTGAAGCCAGGACTGGGGGTGCTGCCCCTGCTTCAGCCAGAAGCTCCCTCCCTGGTGGTACCTCCATTGGTGAACTGCTGGGGCCCCTGTAGGTGTGCAGAAGGGATGTACTGGCTGGCACGTGGCAGCTCCTCATTTTTCACAGAGTATGACATACTATTTCCCAGATCTGCACAGTCACACGCAAATGACACAGAGGTCCTCTGATGGAACAGTGCACGAACCCTTTGCATGTGCTCCCGAAACAGTGCCCCTCCCCCTCTGTCTACTCAACACTCTGCAAAGTTTGCCTTTTCCTTAAACATTCCAGACCAAACACTGTTCAGTTTGCTTTTTAAAAGAAACTGTGTATACCTGTATGTAATCACCACTCCCGGGGGCGGGGTCACCAGTCCTAGGTCGGGGCTGCAGGTGCGTCTGACATTTGCAAAAGGTGGTCCAATCTCTTCAATTGTTGGAATTAAAAATGTGGAGATAGCAAAGCTGAATTGAGAAAACAGTTTCCTAAAAAGGGAGGCTTATTTCCTGAAGATTCCAAGGAAATGAGTGTGGAGATGAGTTACCTTGACATCCTCAGCTGTGTGTAGCAGGCAGTGCCCCACCACCCGACACCTTGGTGGCCCCAGTGCATGGCAGACCGCAACCCGGGTGTGTGCAGGAGCCCGGCCCCGCTGTGAAGTCTGCCCTGCACACTGGCCAAGGCCCAGCCACCTCTCGATGCCTCCACAGTCAGCAGGAAGGAATCAGCCCTTCCCGGACTCCCCTGCCACCTCCCGCAGGAGCAGCTCAGCTCGTGGCTCTGGGGGGCTCTGCTTTTGCAAACCCAAAACGGCTGTGCATTTGGAAGCCAAACGCTCAGCATGTGGCTGCCGTCTGGTTTTGTGGACAAAGTAAACCGTGGAATGGCTTCTCGGTGTCTGTATCCTTCCACCCCAAAGGGACAGCTGCTGCACTCGTCCTTGGTACTAAATGCCGCTTCCGCACCCGCCATTCTGTTTTTAACCTTTGTATCTCCAGAGAACTTCTCACATGGTTATTATGTCATCTGATGATTTGCCATATTATTTTACTTACAGGTGATTTTATTTTCTTATGGACAGGAAAAAAAATGAGAGGAGTATTTGAGGCTTTAATCTTAGAGGTAAGACCTCACAAGCCCCAAACACTAGTTAAATTGCTTCTAAAGGAAAATCTCAATCTGGCCAGACTGGAATTCCCAGTCGCTCCTTGAAGCCCCAGGCACTGTGGAGTGCAGGGGCCCTTGGGGTGTGGTTGGGAGCCAGACTGCAAGAGTGTTAAAAGGGAACAGGGACATCAGCTCGGATGTTTGTCCTGCAGCCCTGATGCCTGCCACTGACCTCAGGGGACTTGGCCCCATCAGTGGCTTGAGGCGCTGTCTCACTGACAACAGAAATGCTGAGATTCTGCAGCAGCGTCTCAGTTTGGAAAGGCAAGGTGGCATGTTACAGAGAACATTTGTCCTAGTCCCACATTCAGGTGAAAAGACGTCAAAGGTACACTCTGTCCAGAATAAACATTGGAACAATTTCTAAATTGGCTTTAGTTGCTACACATTAACTCCCCCAACAGTGAGCATGTTTTCCAAAAATTACAATGTCAAAACCAGGAATGTCCCCGCGTCTACTATTACCAGGCTTGCAATTGGTTCAATTTTTCCATAAAAACATGTTTGTCCAAAAGAAGGGAAACCGTGCATTTATTCCGTGCATGTAATAAACTGCAAGAAGTCTAACCCACATAGGTTTGCGGCACTGCAGAATTGTTCATGGGTCTATGTAGCAAATGATTCTCTGCCTTGACAATCATGTATACATATCAAGATTTCTATCATAATGATAACGAGATTGATGACTTCTTGTTTTCCTCCAATAAAGACAATTAATCACCTTCAGGTATGTGTGGCCAGTTTCCTCCAGGATGAGCAGGATGTGGAGTTTTGACGCCTCTCTTCCCTCCTCTCTCTCAAGTTCAGATTGAGGGAGAGAGATTGAATTGAGACCCTGAATTGGGGTCTTCTAGCTTTTTCATACCTCTACCCAGGAAGCAGGAAGGGCCAGCACATCTCAGCTTTGGGGTTGGGGCTGGGGGCCCACTGAACAGGAGAGCACCCCCTTTTCCTGCTGCTGCAGAAGGTGGCTGGAACTCAAACCACACTAACTTCCAGATTGTTTGGAGGAAAGGCCAAAGCCAATTTCAGGAAGCACCCTCTGAGCAGTGGGTGGCTTGGCAGCCCCAGGCTTGAGCAATACACACCACATTCTTCCCTTTCCTCAGCAGAGCCTGTGGGCACAGTGTCTAGAGGAAGATTCTTTTCCAAACAGAAAGCTGGTTGCTATCTTTTGGGGGGACAGGGAATTGATGTATAGCTCATCAAATAAATTTTAAGGATCAAGTCTAACAACTGGATAATTCCTCTCATCCAAATAGTGTGTAGGGAGGGAAAAAATGCATTGGATGTGTGTTATAGAAATGGAGAGTTAAGACTGGGCTCACACCCATAATCCTAGCACTCTGGGAGGCCTAGGCGGGAGGATAGCTTGAGTTCATGAGTTCAAGGCCAGCCTGAGCAAGAGCAAGACCTTATCACTACCAAAAATAGAAAAAATTAGCCAGGTGTGGTGGCAGGCACCTACATTCCCAGCTACTTGGGAGGCTGAGGCAGGAGGATCACTTGAGCCCAGGAGTTTGGGTCTGCAATGAGCTGTGATCATGCCATTGCACTCTACCTGGGGTGACAGAATGAGACTATCTCAAAAAAAAAAAAAAAGAAATGTAGAGTTACTAATGTCCCGTGAAGCCATTTCAAATGAAATGACAACAGCATGGGCCTTAGTGAAAATAAGGCCATGAGCCTGGAGAAAACATGGTGCACCCTGTCCAGTGCCCAATCCTTTGTTGGTTGAGTCTTGCTTCTCTGAGCCTGGGCCCCAGGGAGGTTAATAAATACAAAAGCATCGTTCAGTGTATGAGTCAGTGACATGGTTAATGCAGATTTTATGGAACAAAACAGTCTTGGTAGCCTAACTACTAATAAAGGTAGGGCTCACCAACCAACTGAAAATTTAGCCCACCAAAATGCAAACAAGTATGAAACTGACCCTAATGGAAAGTTGGTATTTACGCTGCACTCAGCAGAGCTTGATAGCAAAAAAAGGGGCACAAGGCATCCGCACCCAAATCTTCCTGTCTCTTTGTGCCCGTAGGGAGGATGACTATAATATCAAAACCCTGATTTATAGGGAAAGGCCCAAAAACAACTCTTCAAATTTGCCTGTAGGCAGAGCCATATGGCTGGGCTGGTTGTGGTCTTAGGGGTGTGCAAACACTTGGAGAAAGACTGAGCAAGAGGAACTGTGCTCAGTTTCATTTTTTGTACATATTCAGTTGCAAAACGTGTGTTGAGGCCCCAGAATATACAACCCCAATTATATATTCTCTCCCTAACAAAGAGTGTGTGTGTGGCTGAGGGAGAGGTGGGGTGATTTCTAGTGCAAACCTGCAAACCAAGCCACATGCCCCAGCTCAGGAGGAGGGGGCTTGTTTACCCATCTGATTCATACAAAGGCTCCACACGGGGCCTGCTGCTTGGTGGGCCCAGTGGACCTTGGAGCTGTGGGCCTAGAGGAGCTTTGATTGGGTTTTCCAGAAAACTCCAGTTGGGAACTCAGAACCAAGCTCTAGGGAGAGATCGTCAGGTCCCTTTCATTCAGGACTGAGAGTTGAAGAGCACATTAGTCTCCTAAAGACTGTTGATCAAGCACTTGCCTGAGCTCGTTAGATGTCACACTGTCAAGAAGTGGGTGGCCTCCCCATCTCACTTCACCAACAGGAAACCCACGGAGACCAGCCCATCTTCTAAGCCCATCATTGGCGGTGAAATCAGATCTCTGAGCTCTCAGAACACATAGTTCTCCCTGATTGATTTACCGTATGTTCCCATCAGTGCCTTTCAACTGAATCCAGTCGCAAGTTTTCATTCATTCATTCATCTAGTCAACATTTTCTGAAACCTGCTTTAATCAAGGGTTTCCAGTCACACTGAAAAAAACAAAGTAGTTTGGATGGGAAGAACTGAGGAGGAACAGAGCTAAAGCCTGGAGGATGGGGACATAGCAGGCAGACCAGTCCGCAGTCTGCTGGCCAGGAGCACTGGGCGTGGGCGGACTGCAGGGAGAGAGAGAAGTTAGGCTGGAGGCACCTTGCTAATGTCATCAACTATGGCTGCTGCTGCTAACACCAGGGTCACGTAAGGACTTACTCTGTTCTGGAAATTGTGGAAAGTAGTTCATTTCACCATCAGCCTCAACAAGCAAGGTGCTCTGATTACCCACATAGCTGTAGAAAGGCTTGATGATATACCCAAGGTCAGTTGTACATGTGAGCAGAGTTTCAAACTCAGCTCGGGTCAACACCAGTGACCATTCCTTCTGCTGTCTGCTGCTCTTTCTTCACTTTGTGCCAGTCACTGAATTCCAAACTATGAAATTTGGACTTCATTTTTTTAGTAGGTAGCCTGGAGCCTTTGAAGTCAGCTAACATTTTGGAAGAGCACTGTCCATTCATTAGGGTTCATTCTATATTGCCAAGAGAAATCTGCATCCTGTAATAGCTCAGTCTGGCCTTACATGAAGACCAGCAACAAGGTCCTGCAGAGAGAATGTGACCTTCACTTTGTAGCCTGTCTATAGGCTTCTGCCACCCAGCTGTCCACTTCCCAGGAGTGGACACTTCTTCCCAGGAGAAGTGGCACAGGGGCTGGGCTTGATCTATCAGAGATGCGGACAACGATGATAACACTGCTGGGTTTTGTTTTTGTGTTTTAAGTTTGTCCTCTTGGCCTGATTAATATCTCTGGAAAGTTCCATCCAAGCACAAGAAGGTTCATCCCCACATGCGGCCTCACCCAGCATCTGGTTTTCTCCTGCAGATTGTCTTCGAAGTTACTGATTTCTTTTTAAGAAAGCATCTCAGATCTTTTGCGATCTTCCCACCTCCCCTGAGAGGGACTGTATTTAGCGTGAGCTCATCTTCCTGATTCTTCCCAGAAACACTTCGCGGTTCAGAAAAAGACAGCTCTTGGCCAACTGGTTAACGCTTTTCACCTGGCTCATCTGTGTTTCCTATACCTCCCTACAACATTTTTTTTAGCTTTGACTTTATATTTCTTTCTGCTGGTCAGTTCAAAATCTTCCCCGGGGATCCTTGCTGGGTCGAGCTATTTATTCTGAGCCACTGGCCCAACAAATCTGTACAGTCCTACAAAGGATAACCAGTCTTTCTCAGAGATTCCAGAATGGAGTCTAGCTGAGCCCCCCCAGGTCTATCTTCAACCTGCATGTGGAACATCCTCTCGTCTGAACTCTTCTGCCCGTCCCAAACCTCCTGAGCCCTCCCACTGTGTCTTCCAGAGCTCAGTGGCTCAGCAAAGTCTCGTAAATTCTGGGCATAGGTGAAGAGGGACCCAGCAAGTGCCCCCACAAAATAGGGAGGACCCCTAGGCCTGGCCACTGAAAGAAGCCTTGTAAACGAGAGAGCCCCCAGCCTACAACTGATGTCCACTGCCACTCATCAGAACCTCTTACAAATGCTGAGAGCACCCTGTGTCAGCCACTGTTTTTTTGTTTTGTTTTTTTGAGACAGAGTCTCACTCTTTCGCCCTGGGTAGAGTGCCATAGTATCATCATAACTCAAGCAACCTCAAACTCAAGAAATTCTCTTATCTCAGCATCCTGAATAGCTGGGACTACAGGCATCTGCTAAAATACCTGGCTAGTTTTTCTAATTTTAGGGATCTCGAACTCCTGAGCTAAGATGATCCACCCACCTCAGCCTCCCAGAGTGCAAGGGTTTTAAATATTCTTCGACCCCCAGCACGGTGGCTCACACCTATAATCTTAGCTCTCTGGAGACAGAGTGAGACTCTATCTTTTGGTTTTTTTTTTTTGCAGTTTTTGGCCAGGGCCAGGTTAGAACCCGCCACCTCTGGTATATGGGGCCGGAGCCTTACTCCTTTGAGCCACAAGCGCCGCCCAGTGAGACTCTATCTTAAAAATAAATAAAAATAATACTCAAATATTAACTCCTTCTATCCTTACAACAACCCTATTATGTAAGTGCTACTATATCCCAATTTTATAGATAAGGAAACTGAGGAACAGAGAGGTTTAAGGCCTCGTCCCATCATCACCAACACGTGGCTGTTGTGGATTAAATTGTGTTCCCCTCAAATTCATAGGACTAACCCCTCCATATCGCAACATGTGACCTTATTTGGAAATAGTCTTTCAGGTGGGCCTTAGTCCAGGAATTTAAAATAAAAAAAAAATTTTTTTCATTCCCTTATTTTTTAAAAAGGGAAATTTGCAAACAGATGCCAGACAGGGAGGTGGCCACAGGACGGTGAAGGCAGAGAGACCTGTAAGGTGAGGAATGGCAGAGCTTATTGGCAAACCACGAGAAGCTGGGAGGGGCCTGGAACATGGTCTTCCTCACAGGTGTTAGAAAGAAACACCCCTGACCTCAGGTGTCTGTCCCCCCCTCACCGGGAGGCAGTGGTCATCTGGGTGGGAGAAGAGTCACCTCCTTATGGCAGCCCCAGCAAACTGAGAGTGGCAGGGCCGGGATTCAGACGAGATGAACGAGGCCAAGGCATGAGCCCCCCACGCGCAGAGGCTGCCTGGGATAGGCCAGTTGGGCCGAACCCCACCGCCATTTTGGAAGAAGGTACAGTTTGTATCTGCACCAACCATGGATGACCCTGCCTCCCAGAGCACCTGCCAAGGGGCCTGAGGAGCGTGAACCTGCTTCCCACGTGTTATCATCCAGCCACACAGAAACTCTGCCTGCCACCAGGGGTCAGAGAGGGAGTGACTTTTGTTAAGGGCCATGTCCCCCTCAGGGGCCAGCACAGGCTCCCCCACTCCCAACCTCAGACTAGGAAGAGGCAGCAGAAACCCAGGCCTGGAAGGAAAACCACGGGGAAACAGCCAGTGAGTGTTCCTGGAGGCCTCCAGGACTCGGAGTGGACGTAACGCTGCCCATGGCTGTCAGTGCTGAGAGACGAGGCAGACCAACTTTCTCGGGCCTTCCCTCACTGCTTTCAGGCTGGACGCCCAGCTTCCCAGCCCCTGGCCACCCACAGCCTGGCAGCAGGCGGCCTTCTGCCCTCCAGAGGCTGCACAGAGTGACTTTGCCCAGATGGGTCTCTTGCCATGGACCCCACATAGACACTGGAGTCGCTGTATACCGGAGAGTTCTGTTAGGACGACATCTGGGCTCAGTCAACAGCAAACGCTATCCAGCTGTGGTGGGACCTGAGCCAGAAACTCCTTGTGCTCTAGGCCCCCGCTTACGTCAAGGAGCAAGAAGATTCTTTAAGCTCCAGGGGAGTCCAGAATTGCCGATGTGCCACTAACAAGCTGTGGGGTCTTCCGTGGCTTGTCCCAATCTCTGTCCCTCTGTGTCCCATCAAATGACAAGTTGACAAGAAGACCCCACAGGTAATTTCTAGCTCTTTAAAGCTCTCTCAGGCCCAGACACAGCCCAAGTCCCATGTCACCACTGCACTGGTCCCAGCACCCCTCTTGGGTTCTGCTCTTTGCCTGGAAAAGGGTGTTGCCAGGTGAACCTTGTTTGCTTCCCGAGAAACATGGAGAAAAGTGAAAAGTCTCAGCTGAACCTGTGAATTCCAGGTTTTTTGAGACCTGGCTCCCAGCCCAGCGCTGGGAAGAGCAGGTGGTGAAGTTCCCCGAGGAGCCCCGGAATGCACACCTCCTGCTGGTCCCGGCTAAGTCTGGTGTGAAATGAACAAGCTCACTGTGAACTTTCACCAGGATGACTCAGGCCCAGGGCATGTTGGTAACAGGACACCGGCTGAAAATAATGGCGACAAAAGGACTTTTTTGATCCATTAGTTGACAAAAGACAATTAGTGTTAATCTTGTTCCGTGATCTGAACAGTTTGGATGGTACATCCTTACAATAGAATACTTTTGAGTGCGTATGTGCTCCTAAACATGAATATTTATATTTTTTGAAATTATAGCACTACACCTGCTTATGATGATACTAAATACACAGAAAGAAAATGGTATCAAGATGGAAGAAAGTCTTTTCAGCAGAACAAAGTCATAATATTCTTTGTTACATTTTGATCTGGTGGGTTTGTTTATTTTTTTTTAAGTAGAGATTTAAGAATTTGTAACAGCAATTTTTTTTTTTTTTTTTTTTTAGATAATGTCTCACTCTGTTATGCTGAAGAGTATGCCATGGCGTCATCATAGCTCACAGCAACCTCACGTTCTTGGGCTCAAACATATCTCTTGCCTCAGCTTCCCAAGCTGCTGAGACTACAGGCGTGCACCCCAACGCCCCGCTAGTTTTTTCCATTTTTAGTAGAGCTGGGGGTGGTAAGGGGGGTCGAGTGTCTCACTCTTGTTCAGGCTGGTCTGGAACTCCTCAGCTTCAATACTCCACCTGCAGCAGCCTCCCAGCGTGCTAGGATTACAGGTGTGAGGCACCACGCCCTGCCTGTAATATAGTCATTTGAAAGCCTGGTTCCAAGTCTAGTTTACCTCAGTTCTTTGTTTTTTTAATGCAGTTGTCACTGAAAAAGTTTCAATGCAAAAATACGTAAATGTAATGGGAGAAGTCTATTGTTAGGAGTGCCTGTAATTAGGGAAGAGAACAAATGCAAATTGGAGACTGGTGAGACCAACATTGGTGCTTCCTCAACTCCTCCCATCCTTCCTGCCACAGATCATTGCACCCTCTAATCATGTTACAGGAACGTGGACATGTGACCCAGGGATGAACATTTTCCCCAAAGACGTTGTTTCTCTGTATCACAATAGGCTAATGTCTACATTTAACTCGTACAGACTTAAGCCTTTCGAAAACTCACAACGGAATGGAAAATATATCCTAATGTCTTTTCCTTGAAGACATGGTGAATGTCTTTTCCTAAACTCTTGAAGAATGTGACCCTTTTCACGGAACCCACTATCTTAGTAAGTGGAATTCACTAAGAAAAGACACAGTACAAAAGTTTTTTAAATGAATTTGTATTTAATTAGAGTGACAGCTACATCTTTGTAGTAATTGAGTAATAGTAGCACGCGCACACAAACACACACACACACACACACACATGAGATGGTTTATCAATCCCCAGGGAACTTGGAGTGCTGAGGAATTAGGTGACCCTTGCAACCAGTCTACAATAACCGAAACCTCCAAAGACACTCCCCTAGCAGGAGGGAATGAATTTAGGAATAAAAACCCAGACCTCTTTGTGATTGCCTTGAAAACTCAAATCTATTACTTGGTGACAGACATTGTACCAATGTTTTTCAACCTTTTTTTACCTCACAGCACACTTGAACCTATAGTTAAACTTCCATAGCACACTTAAATTGTTGATCAAAAACAATAGAATATAAAAGAATATACTCTGGATGGAGGTGGAACACATTATTCTTAGTAAAGCATCACAAGAATGGAGAAGCATGAATCCTATGTACTCAATTTTGATATGAGGACAATTAATGACACGGTGGGGGAAGGGGAGAGCACAGAGAAAAAAGGAGGGAGGGGTGGGGAAAGGAAGAGCAGAGAGAGGGAAGGAGGGAGTGGGGTGGGGTCTTGGTGTGGGCCACGCCTTTTGGGGGCAAGACTCAGATTGTAAGAGGGACTTTACCTAACAAATGCAATCAGTGTAACATGGTTTCTTGTACCCTCAATGAATCCCCAACAATAAATAAAATAATAATAATAATAATAAAAGAATATACTTACTGTTCTTTGAACCTCTTTCAAAAATAATTTAATTAATGATATTTAAAAATCTTTGCAGCACACCTAAGATCCTCTCATGCCATACCAGTGAGCCACGGCACAGCAGTTGAAAATCACTGCATCATGCTAACCAAACAGCCATGCAGTAAATCCGGCATTGGAAATTGGAAGTCCTGCTCTAGCACCAGTTGGTGTGATAACTGATATTGGTGCACTCATGGGGACAAAAGTAAAATGAAGAAAGAAAAATAGAGATGCAGATAAAATGCTTGCATAGAAAGAGAACCATCTGTCAGGACGTCCCCCAGTGCAGTGCCTCTTAAACCTGAATGCACAAGTGAAACACCAGGGCATCTTGTAAAAATGCAGACGGTCCAGTAGGTCTGGGCTGCTGCCAAAATTCTGCATCTCTAGCAAGCTGTCAGGAGGGCAGATGCTGCTAATGCGAGACCACACACCCTGAGTGGCAAGGCTCTAACCTAGGTGTGTCACCAGAGGGTCCCGTCTTTCCTGAGCCTATTTCAGTTTGCTGACAGCAACTGACAGGTGTGGAACCCAAGCTGAGGCTGACCTGGGTGAGCATCATGCAAAGCACAGGGACTACAGGTAGTGACCAGTCACGGGGAGGCTGGCTGCCCCACTGGCCAACAATGCCTCAGTTTTCTTCCAGCCAAATGGCACCCAAAGGAGTGGCACCTTTGAGTGGCACCTTTCCACCCCACCCACTCTGTCCAGCTGGGGGGGAGCAGCGCTTGCAGGTACCGTGGCGCCCCCCCTCCCCCGCCCCCCACAGGAGGAAGCGTAAGGGAGACCGGACCCTCTTAAGGGAAGAGGCAGCAGCTGAGCCTCAGGCGGAAGGTGAGGGCTAGCTCAGCAGCCAGCCAGCAGCCCTCTGCTCTGCAGCTCTTCCCGTAGTCCCCCTATGGCCAGGGCCACAAATGTCGTGGCTCTAGCAGGAGCAAGCAGCTCAGTGCTGGGCAGGACCACTTCCAGCATCGCCCTGGCCTGGAAGGTAAGCCCCCACAGCCACACAGCCATTTCTTTCTCTGGGGACCACTGTGTCTCCTCCTACCATCTCCCTTTCTGAGGGACTCTACCTTTCTGCGGAGAGTCCAAGGTGATCCCCTGGCCCCCAGTATGACTTGAAAGTAACTGAAAATACCTGGTAACTTCTATTGTCTACCCCCCACTCCCCAAAAAAAACAGCTGAGTCTACTCTCTGGCATGGTGTCCCTTTAGTTGAGATCCCCTCCCCTGTGGACATTGGACTTGGTTAAAGTGGAGCAAGGTGCCCCACAGCCCCAGACAGATGTGTGCAGTCCTGTCTTACCCAGGGAAAACGAGATGGTTTTGACGTTTCTTAAAGTGGCCGTGATGAGCTTAAGACGCTCTTACTAGCGTCCTCCTTCCTGGGCCGGCACATTCAGATGTGCGGGGAACGGGGGCAGGAGCTGCGGGTTAACTCCCACCCAGGTGAGCAGTAGCATTCTCTAACTTTCTTCCCCTGGATCTTTGGCTACAAGTCTAAATGGTGGACAGTGGACATGAGGAACGTGATTATTTTTTGCACCACCACCATGTGTCTGGTGCGCTGGTCTGCACTAAACAACTACTTGTTGGCTGGATGATGGAGTCAGTGAAGGCCACTCCCTGGCCAGCCTCTCAGCCAGTCACAAATCGGGATGGAGACAGGATGTCCCAGGGCCACTCTCCACTGGGCACTTCTCCCCAAAGCCCAGGCACCAGCTGTCTCAGCTCTGCTCCTGTTCTTTTTGTCCAGGCTCTGTTCTCCCCTGACCATTCATTCGGGGTTCTAAATTTGAAACAATTTTGGTTCAGAACTAATTATCCTAGCCTAGAACTCAGGAGCCTCTGTGGCCTCTGGGGAACATGTCCGAGGGGATCTCATCAGAGGCTGTTCCATATGTTTCCTTTCAGCTGACTGATTGTGTGTGTTCAATTGCACTCAGGAGCTGAGCAGAACGCCAGGGCCTCCAGGCCCTAATCAAGAACAGGCAGGGTCCCCCTGGAGGTGGAGGTGCGTGCTGGGGCAGAGGCTTTGCTGGCAGGTGGAAGGATGGTGAGGCAGACCTCCCTTGGCATCCCTGATGACTTTGAGGCTCTGAAGAGGGTCTCTTCCTCTGAGAAGGAGGTACAGGAATAGACAGCTGTGAATTGAGACCCAGATCCAGTGGGATGTGCTCTGGCAGACCCCAGGGCCCCGTGGAGTAGGGAAGAAAAGCAGTTCTTAGTTATCACAGAAACCCACGTGGAGCACATTCTCCCCACTCTGCCTGACCCCTTCCCCCTCCCTAAACTTCCTAGTGCACCTGCTGGGCTTAGCTGCAGGCGCAACATTCCCATTCCCGATTCCCTTTGCAGAGGTGCTGTGTTCATTCTGTTGAAGCAAGCTCCAGTCTCCCTCTGCTTCTCCATGGCCCAAACACCTGCTGGCCACAAGGCCACATGAGCCCAACCCTGAATTCAAGGTCCAAAGCCCGCAGCCGGGAGCCAGAGTAGTGGCCAAGCATTCTGCCCATTAGCCAATTCCCTGTGGAGTGACCTGTTTACTCCCAGAGCTGCTGGGTTTCGACTCTTGTTTTAACTCCTAATTTGGCTGGATCTAGCTCAGGGGTCTCTCGGCCACAGCTGCACTTTGAAATCACCTGTGTGAGTCCCCATCGGCTCTGGTTTCATCACTTTGGGCTGTGATCTGGGCAGTGGAATGATTAAAAGCCCCTCAGCTGATTCTAATGGGCAGCAAAAGTGGGCACCAGGGGCCACCAAAGTGTTCATCCATCTGACGGGATTTACCTTCCTCCTCTGCTTTCTTTATTCAGAACAGGGATGACTTGGAGAAGAAAGATTTGATTAGGATACACCATAGAAATTACTTGTTTTTTTTCCCCTCCATGTTTTTAAGGCCAATCCACCAGCTGACTGCTCTTTTCCTTACAAGCAGAGAATTTAAAAATACTGTTGACAAAAAAAATCCAGATAGGATTTCCAAATAATACAGGATGCCCAGTTAAAATTGATTTTCAATAATCAATGAATTTTTTTTTTTTTTTTTTTTTTTTTTGTAGAGACAGAGTCTCACTTTATGGCCCTCGATAGAGTGCCATGGCCTCACACAGCTTACAGCAACCTCCAACTCCTGGGCCCAAGCGATTCTCTTGCCTCAGCCTCCCAAGTAGCTGGGACTACAGGTGCCCGCCACAACACCCGACTATTTCTTGGTTGCAGTTTGGCCGGGGCTGGGTTTGAACCCGCCACCCTCAGTATATGGGGCCGGCGCCCTACTGACTGAGCCACAGGCGCCGCCAATCAATGAATTGTTTTAGTAAGTCCTATGCAATATTTGGGATATACTTATACTAAGAAATTATTCAAATTTAACAGGTCATTCTATATTTTTATTTGACAAATCTGATTACAATAGATATGTTAATCAGAATAATATTCTCCTCTACAAATGACAAAATTCCCACTCAAACTAGTTCAAAGAGAGAAACCAAAGGAAATATATTGGCTTACCTACTGCAAAGCCCATGTATTCCGGCTGGGTGCAGGTGTATCCAGGGATCTTTCTCAATCTTTTAGTTCATTCCTCCATTTCCAAACACGTATGCAGGGCAAGGAGGCTTCTGCTCTCAGGCCTCACATAGCTACAACAGCCTAAGACCCCACTAGAAGAGGGAAATCTGTCCTGTGAGCTCCAAAATCAGGGACAGTTGGTTTTTGTGGCTTGAATCATGCGTCTACTCCTGAACCACTGTGGCCAAGGACATTGAGGATAGTAGGCCCTCCATGTCTGTGGGTCTGCATCCATGGGTTCTATCGACTTTGGACTGGAAATGTTTGGGGAGAAAATAACTCTGCGAAGTTTTAAAAAGCAAAATTTGAATTTGCATGTGCTGAGTAGTACATTGAATCCATGTGAATGGAGTGATACGTTGGCATTGTATTAGGTATAATAAGTAACCTAGAGATGTTTTAAAATACATGGGAGGATGTGTGCAGGTTGTAGGCAAAAACCTAGGTCGTTTTATATCAGGGACTGGAGGATCCTTATGTGTGGTCGGGGGTGTCCTGGAGCCAGTGCCTCCTGGGTACTCTGGTCTTGGGTACATCACGCGCCCACGGGGTCCCTCCTCAGTGAATCACATGGATCATGGTAGACCAGGGTGTGGGTGGGTTTTCCAAGGGAAAGCATCTTCAGCAAACATGTCTGCCACACCCCACAGAAGAGGAAAACATGCATATCTTGCTCACCAAACACACGTGTTATGTGACCTCAGCAGGGAAGAAGCCCGATTAGGAAGCACGTGAGGTCAGAAAGAGAGGCGACTCCCCACAGTTCTCTAAATGGACCTGTGTGGTGGTCAGCAGCTCTGGCAGGAGGGCACCCAACCCTCTGCCTGGCTCAGTGCCCTCCCACAAAGTCATCTGCACATAGAACGGATGAAGGCCTTTAGCATGTCATCTGGGGGCTACGCAGCTGGCACTGTCCCTGTGGGAGGCGTCCTCCTCCCAGCTCATGCACCCCTCTGCATATGAAAGTGGGAAAACTCAGTCCGGTGGGGGGGGGGGGCACTTCTGATGCTCAGATGACTCATTCATAGCACTATGACCCACTGTGCCCTGGAACTGCACCAAAGTGACACCTGGGAATTGTCTGACACTGTGAGCATGTGGCCCAGGGAGCTCCTAAGAGCAGGAGAGCCACAGCACCGTCCTGCTTTGCGCTGCAAACTTCCTGTTCACACACCTGTCTGTGTTTGAGTTCTAGACTGTTCCACAAGGGCATGTTTCTTGAAGGCAGGGATTCTGCCATCTTCTGCTCCTTAGGGTGCAGCACAGGACTTTGTTGAATGTTGAAGTTACTGGGAGGCTGAGGAAGATGACTCCATTCTCCTCTCATCTCCAGCATTCCTCCCTAACGTACCTCATAGCATATGAGGTTCAACTTTTTTATCACAAAATTGCCCATCTCATACTTCAAGAAATGATAAAGTTGAAATGAAGGGCTGGATTGGAATGTACCTTTTGGCTTTTGAAGAACTCCACAAATAATTCTGATAATGGCTCTCTATTTCCCATGAACCCCTTTCAGTTGAAAATAGCTCTGAAATAATTCTCAGCTATTGCTTAGAATATCAGAACTAATTCTGCAGCAATGATACTTGTAGTTGGATTTCAGCACCTCCTCACACCATGGCATACCACAACTATAATTTAGAAGAAGTATCAGCCGATCTAAAGCTGCACGCCAGTAACCAGTTCTAGTCTTATATTTAGAAGTATTTTTGTGCAAGCGCAAAAAAGGAGACTTCCAACAAAGGAAGATCCTTCATTAAAAGAGGTGGTTCCCAAATGGCCCAGGTTTTATTCTCACAGACGCTGGAGTGGAATGCAAAAATAACTCATCGTTCTTTCCCTCTAACTCTTAGGAAAGTGTTGTGACAGTCACCCTCATGGTATCTTGGGGGTGGAACCACCATCAATGGAATGGATAGTAAATGATGATGGACAAATGATCTGCTTGTTTTCTCTCATGTTACAGCTAATGTGAATTAGGGTCCTGCCTAACAATGTCAAGAATTGGGAGCTGGGGCTTAGCGCCCGTAGCACAGTGGTTAGGGCGCTGGCCACATACACTGAGGCAGGCGGGTTCGAACCCAGCCCGGGCCAGCTAAACAATGACAACTGGAACAAAAAAATAGCCGGGTGTTGTGGCGGGCACCTGTAGTCCCAGCTACTTGGGAGGCTGAGGCAAGAGAATCGCTTGAGCCCAAGAGTTTGAGGTTGCTGTGAGCTGTGATGCCATGGCACTCTCCTGAGGGCCACATAGTGAGACTCTGTCTCAAAAAAAAAAAAAAAAAAAAAGGAATTGGGAGCTGGCATGCTCACAGCCAAGCAAGAGCAATGGGTGGGTTAGACCTAACGTGGTTGACAGGCTGGTGGGACAGGAACGTGGTGGCAGTGAGAGCTGGAGAAGGCAGATGGGCACAGCCAGGGACCCCGACCCGTCTGTGTTGTGTATTCTCGCCAGTTGACTCAGAACTGAATTCAGTGTTGTAATTATCAGCAATCATCATGTAGCTTTCCCATATGTAAACCTCTTCCGTCCCTCCCATCTCACTGTCAACTCATTAGCCAGGGCTCTCCAAAGAGCCAGGACTGAAGGGATATAGACATAAAGATCTGTGGGAGGGGATTTATTGTGGGAATTGGCTCAGATGATTACAGAGGCCCAGAAGTCCCACGACAGGCCATTGGTGGAGATCCTGGTAGCATGGCTGAGTCTAAATCTGAAAGCCTCAGAAGCAGGGATGCTGAAGCTGTGATTTTCAGTCCAAGATCAAAGGTCAGAGAACCTGTGGGCCTACTTGTGTTAGCCCTGGTGTCCCAAGGCTGAAAAACCTGGAGTTCTGATCTCCAAGGGCAGGGAGAAGAGAGTATCTGGACAGAGAGAACCTCTGCCACGCCTGATCCCCCGAAACGAAAGCAGTGTTTTCCAGTCAAGTCTCCACACTCCAGGATTCTGCAGGCGGTCCCCAAGTTACAAGCATCCAGCTTATGTACAACTCTCACTTACAGGTGGGGGTGATTAAAGGTAATAGGTAAATATATTTACCTAACTGACTCACATGCAAATTCAACTTAAGAACAAACCTACAGAACCTATCTCATTTGTAACGCAAGGACTGCTTGTATATGAGATTAACATCTTGCCAAATCCATTATTTTCAAATTCATGTCTTAATTGAAATGATAACAATAGTTTTTTAAAAAGTGTTTACATTGGATTCTTTCCCAGCAGTGGAAACCTTTCATGGAAGCAGCCCTGAGACAGGGGAGTGGTAGGAAGCCCAGCCCTCAGGGAGCTGAGGCGTGGGCTAAAGGCACTCACAATCTCTAATTTCTCTATGGACCAGGTTTTCCTTGAAAATGAATGCAATTTTTAAAAGTTTTATATCATGATAGATCTAGACTTTGTTAATATAAAATAAGAGTTTGAATTGTTTACCACCAGGAAAGCTGAAATGAACAAAGGCAACTTCATATAACCCTATGTTAGGGTCAGAAAATTTTGAGAACATAGACTCACATTAAGTCTGTAGGTAAGAATAACAGGTGTTTGCTGCTTTACAAGTTATGACAGGTGATTACCAAGGAGAATTGCCCTGAATACTACTACCAAGGGCTTGGGATAGCATAATGTCTAGAGTCATGTTTGGTGGAAATTGACATTCCAGTTGAATGGTAGACTTGGAAGGCTTCTGATCCACTATATCTTTTACCATCTTGCAAGGTATTCATCACGAAAGTTTCCATAAGGACAGATAACTAGCTAGGGACCTTAATGTTGCCATCAACGTGATAATTTTTATTACACAGCAAATAATGAAGAGTGTCAAGCACTTCACATTTCTCATAAACAGATTCTCTTTCACAACTTTCAAGGCTTTTTCACTGAAGAATCTTGTCATTTTAGTTTTTGTAAAATGTTGTTTTCCCTGAAAATTGTTGAGAGTATTCAGCGTTGGGGAAAAAAGAATCTACTTAAAAATAAGCCAGTTTTATGAATCATGTTTTTAAAAAATGTAGTGTTAAATTTAATCAGTGGTGTGTTGTTAATCCCATTCCCAGTGGGGAACAAAAGGAAAAAGGAATCTTGATTTGTTGTGTCTGCCAACTTCTGTGGTGTAAATATTCCCACCATGGCTAATTTCAAGCTGCCCCTGTAGCTTGGAATGCAGAGTTGGGAAGAGATATGCACAGCTGATTATCACAAGTTAGTATGAACTAGGCACAGTAGAGTCCAGCACACTACTGATCTTAACCTGCATGACGATGCATCAGCCTATATGTATAGTTTAACAAATACGTATAAAGAGAACAGTCACGTAACTCAACCAAATTCAAGAAAAAGAACAATGCCTGTACCCCAGATGTCTACTTCATGTCTTCCTCATTTATAATCCTCTTCTTCCCCATTAGAGATCACTACTACCCTCACCCATCTGATGATCTCTTGTTATTCTTTTTCTAATTTCAAAATATTAAGGGGGTATACACGTTTTAGGTTATGTGTAATGCCTGAGTCCCAGCTAAACGTATGCTCATCACCCAAATAGTGTTCTTTGTACCCATTAGGTAGGTGTTTTCTCCTCCCCTGTGGTTGATTTCCACTGAGTTTTACTTCTGAAAATATCTGAGTTTTACCTCTGTACACATCTATGCTCACTGGTTAGTTCCAATTTAATAGTGAATACATGTGGTGCTTGTTTTTCTATTCTTGAGATACTTCATCTATGAGAATGATCTCCATTTCCCTACAAATTGTTGCAAAAGGTATTGGTTCCACTTTTTTTAATGAATAGTATTCCATGGTATGCATATGCTATATTTTATTAACCTACTGATACAATGATGGGCACTTGGGTTCATTCCACATCTCTGAATTGTGAATTGCTTGGCAATAAATATTCAAGGGCAGGTATCTTTTTGATGAAACGTCTTCTTTTCCGTTGGATAGATACCTAATAGTGGGATTGCTAGACCAAATGGTAGGTCTACTTTTAGCTCCTTGAGGACTCTCCATACTGTTTTTATAGAGATTGTACTAATTTGCAGTCCCCCTGACAGTGTATAAGAGTTCCTTTCTCTCTGCATCCATGCCAGCATCTACTGTTTTTGGACTTTTTAATAAAAGCCGTTCTAACAAAGGTGCCACATGGGTACCCATCCCTAAACATTCTGGTTTCATTTTGCCTGTTTTCAACTTTATAGAAGTGAGATCGCGTTCTGCGCACTCTCTGGTGATTTCCTCTGTTCCACATAGTGTCTGTGAGGTTGCCCCCTGCTGTTCTTTATTCTTTGGGGGGTTTTTTGGTGGTTGTTTCTTGCTCTGTCACCCGGGCTAGTGTGCAGTGACTTAATCACAGCTCACTGCAGCCTCAAACTCCTGGGATCAAGTGTTCCTCCCACCTCAGCCTCCTGAGTAGCTGGGACTGCAGGACCACCAAGCCCAGCTCATTTTTATTATTTTTTGTTGATACAGGATCTCTGTTGTTTAGGCTGGTCTCGAATCTCTGGGCTCAAGTGATCCTCCCTTCCTCCCTCCTCGGCCTCCCAATGTGCTGGGATTAACACCTGGAAGTTCTCATCTTTGAGCAGTCAGCATCTTTGATGCTTCATTCCTTTTGAAGTCCATTTTGGGAGTTATTTACAAAAACATGTATGATTTTTTATTGTGAACATAAAGCAATACTTAGCTAATGTCTCTTGGAATATGTTTAATTCCTCTAAATGTTTAAAGTATTTTTCTGCTGCCGTCCTCCAGTCCTGTCCTTTTGAGCTTTAGGCTTGAGATACTTAACCAAGGGAGGGGGGAGGTTAGGGTGGAGGGAGGGCAATGGGTGGGGCCACACCTACGGTGCATCTTAGAATGGGTACAGGCGAAACTCACTAAAGGCAGAATACAAATGTCTACATACAATAACTAAGAAAATGCCATGAAGGCTACGTTGAACAGTTTGATGAGAATATTTCAGATTGTATATGAAACCAGCACATTGTACCCTTTGATTGCACTAATGTACACAGCTATGATTTAACCATAAAAAAATTAATCAAAAAAAAGGGTGGCGCCTGTGGCTCAGTCAGTAAGGCGCCGGCCCCATATACCAAGGGTGGTGGGTTCAAACTCGGCCCCAGCCAAACTGCAACCAAAAAATAGCCGGGTGTTGTGGCGGGCGCCTGTAGTCCCAGCTGCTCGGGAGGCTGAGGCAAGAGAATCGCTTAAGCCCAGGAGTTGGAGGTTGCTGTGAGCTGTGTGAGGCCACGGCACTCTACCGAGGGCCATAAAGTGAGACTCTGTCTCTACAAAAAAAAAAAAAAAAAAAGATATGTAACCAAAATCTGCTTGCCTTTTTCTAGCCATGGGTGCCTGTGAGTGCAGGTGCAGTGTTATCCCGTAGTCCCCACGACAGGCACACAGATACTCACATGGATATGCACACACACGTATGTATACACGCAGGATATAGGATGCCATAAAACTCAAATGCAAGTTAATTATCTTAGTGCTAATGAGTTTCAGTGTTAAATTGCAAATAGTTTGAAGCAGGCCAGTGTTTCTTTTGGCCACTAGTCTCGGATTAGTAAAAAGAGGTAATGATTATTCTGATTTCCTGGTTCTTTTCCACTCCAAGTTCTGTACCTTTGTTCCAGCTTACAGCAGGGCGCCTTAGGTTTAGAAACTATTTTTCTTTTTCTTTCTTTCTTTCTTTCTTTTTTTTTTTTTTTTTTTTTTGCAGTTTTTGGAACTATTTTTCTACACTAGATCTTTCCTAGGAAGACAGAGACAACCACCCCAACAAATGGGTTTCTGATGTTCTTCTGCACAAATGCCACATGTTGAAACACTGTTATGCCTCCATATAAAGGTATGCTGTATGCAATAAACTTTGCAGACAAAAGAAGGGGTTTTTAAATTATAATAATTAAAAATGCACTGGCAGTTTATAAAGGCGACACCAATTGTTAGCCAAGCTGGGAACATAGGCAACCAGCAAGTTCAATAAAATAGTAATCAAAAACCTCTGGAAGTTCATTTGTTTTTAATTCTGCTGTATAATATCACAACATAGAAATACAGGGTGGACATAAAGTTCACATACAATTTAATTGCACGTGAACTTTATGTCCATCGTGCATGTTCGTGGGGGAGCCAGCTTGGACAGACTCAGGGGAGTTGGTTATTACATTTTGTCAGCTGGCTGATGCCATGTTTGGAGTGTGAATTGGCCTGTTTGGAGTGTGAATTGGCCATAAGGAGAATATTTGCACCACGGAAATCGGCAATACTACAAGTGGGGCTTTTTCTTCCTGTTGTCAAACGTCTGCCTGCCTGCCACTAAATGTACTAACGTTTCATCCACTCCACAGTAAATGGGGTTTTGGTTTGCTTCCACTTTTTGTCTGAGAACATTCTCTTCCATGTGTGCTGGTGGGTATGTACTCAATTTTTGGACGGTAGGATACAGCCTAGGAGTGAAATTGTTAGGTCATTTAATATGCCGTATTTAATTTTAGTTGATAATGTCAAATAATTTTCCAGAGTGTTTGTACCAATTTACATAGAGCCCTAGTAGCTTTGTTTGAGAATTCCTGTTCCTCCTGTTAATTCCTGTTACAGAACTTTTAAACTTTTGCCAAACTAGTGATTGTATATTTACATACTGTTACAGCTTTAAGTAACATTTTCCTAATTGCTCATGAGGTAGTACACTTTTCCTTGTATTTTTTGACCCAACTGAATTTTTCTTATGTCAAATACTTGTTCAAGTTTTGTCTGATTTTTTTTCTTACTGATTTTCAGAGTTCTTTATGTATTCTGGATATTGTAACATAAACATCTAACACTACAAATCTCCCTCTATTTATCTTTTCCCTGAAGTACATTGGTGCGCACACACATATATACCTGTATGTGTATAAAATGGGGAGAGAATTATTGTAAGATATTGACCTGTGCAATTATGGAGGCTGAGCAGTCCCGTGATCTGGCATCTACAAACTGGAGACCCAGGAAAGTAAGTGGCCAAGTGCAAAGGTCTGGGAGCAGGGGCGCCCGTGGAGTAGATTCTAACCCAGGTCTGAGAACCAGGAGCAGGGAGGGCAGCAGATTGATGTCCCAGCCTGAGTTGGGCAGGGAGGGAATTCCTCTTCCCTCTTCCCAGGTTCTCAAGGGATCAGGTGATGCTGCCCCCCAGGTAGACATAAAGTTCATGTGCAATTTAAATTTTTGCCAAACTCGTGGTTGTATACTTATTGTGGATTGTATAAATGCACCTAGAAGTAACATTTAACCAGCTACTTGGACACCTTGTGTTCTTGTCAACACATAAAATTAACCATCACAACGAATAATGTATTGGGATCTGTGATGTTTGGGTAAACCTGCTGTTTTGATACACAGCCATTTGCTGATTTCTGCAGTGTAAATACTCCCACTAGGACTAATTTCAAGCTAACGACAGAAACCCATAGAGCCAACTCACTCTCCTTACCTGGGAGGAGATGTGCATGGTCAATTCTCACAAGCCCACAAGCCAGTGTGAACTGGCGCCAGCCCACCAGGGGTAGGGAGTGACCATCTGAAACCCAGCAGACAAAATGTTAGATAGCTAGAGTGGGGACGGGGGAGGACCAATTCTGGGGTTCTATATTTTGTCAGTAGGTGTTTTGCAATGTTTGTTTTTTTTTTTTTTAAACAACCAAGCTACTTTTTCTGGTTCTAATACTAGATTCCTTCCTGATTGCCTGTGGGAACTGGAGTCCCACCTCTGACTTAGAAAATTGACCTCAATCAAACACTCCTCAAGCTGGAAGAGATCTTACAGGTCTTCTGTCCCAACCTATTCATTTCAAGATGTGAAAAGTGGCTCAGCACCTGTAGCACAGTGGTGAGGGCAAAAGCCACATACACAGAAGGTGGCGGGTTTGAACCCAGCCACGGACAGCTAAACAATGACAACTGCAATAAAAAATGGCCAGGCCTTGTGGTGGACGCCTGTAGTCCCAGCTACTTAGGAGGCTGAGGCAAGAGAATCGCTTGAGCCCCAGAGTTTGAGGTTGCTGTGAGCTGTGGTGCCAAGGTACTCTACCAAGGGTGACATAGTGAGACTCTGTCTCCAAAAAACCATATGCATATGAAAAACAAGGCTAAAAGAGATGAACTGACTTGTCCTGTGAAAGTTTGCAAAGAAATTAAGACTGGCGTCTAGTCATCCTGGCTCTACAGCAGCACATTGTGTGTGCACGTGTCCCTACCACAATTTCCTGCTTCTCATATGTGGAAACGGGGGGCGGGGGGAGGGCCTGCCTTTGAGCAACATGAGAGGGGAGAGCTTAGTGAGGACGGTGTGTGTGTGTGTGTGTGTGGAGCAGACGTCTGCCCACCCCTGTAGACAGAGTATGGCACCATCCCTCATTAAGTTACCCGTGGTGGAAGGGCAAGGAGTAGAATCTGGGGGGTGGGAGAGAAATTAGGTTCTGTAGTTTTTGCTTCAAAATCAGATCAAAGAAATCTTGACAAAGGTATCCATAGATCAAAGGAAAACTCTGCCTGCCACCAGGTCTGTAAAAGGCAGGATTGTACCCACTTTGTAAAACTGCAGGGGTTTTGTTTGCTGGGGGGTGGAGGTGATGGTAGAGTCAACTGCCAAGGTGGGGAAAAAGAGCAGGGAAATGGACAACCGCAGGAAGTTGCATGTCCCCCCCCGACATGCAGAGGGCGCCTTGGCCCTAATATTTACCACCAGGAAGAGATGTTTTTTTTTTTTTCTGATACAGAGTCTCACTCTGTTGCCCTGAGTAGCGCACAGTGGCATCATAGCTCACAGCAACCTCAAACTCTAGGGCTCAAGTGATCCTCTTGCCTCAACCTCCCAAGTAGCTGGCACCCACCATGTCCAGCTATTTTTAGTAGAGTTGGAGATCTCATTCTTGCTTAGGCTGGCCTCAAACTCCTGAGCTCAGGTGACCCACCCATGTAGCGTACTAGCGTTGCTAGGATTACAGGTATGAGCCACCAGCTTGCCAGGCCCTGAGAAACCATACTTAGAAAAGACAAAGCCTGTCCTTAGCCGTTGATTTTGAGTCAAAGTAAAAATCATTGAAGGCTGAGAGGTGATAGATGGCTGTTGTTTCGATCTGTAGACATTCAAGTGAAGATTTTTCTTCTTTGCATTTGTATCTAATGCTAAGAAAGGCCGTAGTGGGATTTGAATGGCCAGGAGCATCAAAGATGGGAACTAAATGATCTAGCTTTTCCATATCTTTGTTGAGCTCTATGGAGAGTTGGTTGTAAAAGTGGGTTAATGTCCTAATACCTGCAATGCCCATGCCAAGTCCAGCCACTGTCTGTTCTGAGGAATGCAGGAAGGAAGGCAGCTCTTTTTTGTCTGGAAGTAGGAGGATGCATCAGGGCCTGAGTTAGAGAGGAGTCATTCACAAAAGAGACTTGGCGGGGTGAGGAACGCTCAGGTTCAGAGACCAGAGTGGTCATCGTGCAGGCACTGATAGATGGAGCAGCTGCAGAGGAAAAACATTCCTGGAGGAGCACAGGAGGAGTTAGACAGGGAAAAGTTGAGCTGAGGGAACAGAGATCAGGCTTTATAAAGCCTACAGAGTCTCCAGTACCGGTGAGATTGAAGCAGGTTAAATTGGGGGAGGCTAGGGGTGGAAAGTCCATAGTTATGGGGCTAAACAGAGCTGTGTTACTTTCTGCTAGAATGGAAGAGTTCTATGTGTCGGGAGTATGGGATTAAAAAGATTTTGGTATAGAGAAAGACACATCTGGCATCCTACGGGGGAGAGAGAAAGGAAGAGTTCAGGGCAGCTGAGGAGGAGGTGTTTAAAAGCTGGGGGATGAGGGAGTGTTGTTCAGTGAGGTCTATGAGGTCTCATCCTTTATAGGGTGGAGGGGTTGTACTGGAGAGAGGAGCTTTTTTGTGGTCAACAAGCTAATCCTTTATATAGGATGGAGGGGTTGTACTGGAGAGAGGAGCTGTTTTATGAGCTATCCTGTTTCTTCCTGGTGTGCTATGTCCTGGGTTCCTCCTCCGTCTGATAATCCGACATGTGTGAGGTATGTCCAGCAGACAGTAGTCCCAACTCCACCTCAGGGGCATCCAGTGCCTGTTATTTTGCTGGTCCAGTACCTGTTTCCCCCATAAGAACATGCAGAGGCTTTGGTGACATCATAACAGTGTACTGGCATGTAAGTGTGGCTAGCGAAAGAATCAGGTGTGGTTGACATGGGAATGGGGGTTGGTAAGGTACTCATGGAGATAACGAGGTTTGGTAAGACAACCTGTGCATTCATTTGGGGTTGATGGGAAGGGGAGAAGGGCCAGGATTGACAGGAGGGGGTAGCCAGAAGGAAAAGGAGTGGGAAGAGGAAAAGTTGGGTTTCTTCAGGGGTAAGTCTTAGAAGGTGCCTTGTAGCCACAGATCTTTTAAGGCTTCAAAGAGGTCATTCCAGCTTTGAACATGGGAGAGTAGCCAGGCCATCTCGAGAAAAGTTATGGAGAAAAAGGGAAGAATCAGGGAAGAATGTTAGACATTTATGAGGAAGTAGACTCTTCAGGAATCCTGGTGAGTTTTAAGGTGGTGGGGGGATAGTACTTGTGATTCTCAGTGGGTGGGTCTTTCAGTGTTGGAAATGTTTCCATAGGACACAGCTTTATTTGGGATCGGTGGATCTAGACTATGGGAGTCCAAGAGGTGAACAGCCACGGGAGTGCTGTAGAGAATGGTGTGAGGGCCTGTCCACGGAGGGAATAGTGTCCTGTGGGGCAAGGGAGATTTGAGGAAAACTTGTCCTGCTAACTGGTCTCTGACTTTCTCTGCTGAGGGTTGGGGTCATAGCTGGTTTGTTGTTTTTCTAAGTTCGTCCCTGGTTTCTTAGAAGATGGAAAAATAGTTTCCTATGATAGATTCTGGAGAGGGTCCAGGGCCCAAAATAATAGTTCTGCTATACATTATTTCAAAAGGGCTATAAAAGAGGGGTTTGTGGGGGGTAAAGGGATGAGAAAGAGCTTAATCCAATCTTGCTTGTGTTGGAGTACTAATTTGGTGAGATGCTGTTTAAGGATATTGTTCATTTGTTCTACTTTCCCTGATGATTGGGGTGGTAAGGCTCATGTAAGCGCCACTGGACTCCTGGGGCTTGCGAGGTTTGGGAGGTGATCTGGCTAATGAAAGCTGGGCCGTTGTTGCTCTGAATGGAGTTGGAGAGGCTGAATCTAGGAACAATGTGGTGGAGGAGGGTGGAGACAACTTCATGGGTTTTCTTGCCTGTTGTGGGGAAGGCTTTGACCCACACTGAGAAGGTATTGACCCAAACTAGCAGAAATCTATATTTTCATACAGGAGGCATGTGGGTCGGGCTTGATGTGTAGGGATAAGGGGACTTTTTATGGCCCCCTGGGGTGAGACCCAGGTGCAGATTGTGCCAGACTAAGTTATCTGTTTTGAAAGGGAAGATTGTCGTGGGTGAGAAAGGAGCAGAGAGAGAAGGGTGAGAAAGGCCTGAAGCCAAGAAGGCTTTCCTGGAGGGAAGAGAGGATATTTCGTGTTTGGGAGGAAGGAAGAATAAATTTTCCCTGTTGAAGGAACCATCCTCCCCATGTGGGAAGGTGCCGGTAATTGTCCTGTTCTTTTTGGATGTATATACTGGACAGAATTTACTGACCTTCTGGGGTGGGGTGGGGTGTAAGGGCGTTGAACGGCATATTTGGCTTCTACATCAGCTTTTTGGTTGCCTTTGGAAATTGGATCTGTTTTATTTTGGTGGCCTTTCCAGTGGATGATGGCCACTTCCTTTGCGAGAGTGGCTGCATTCATGAGGGGTTTTTTTGTTTTTGTTTTGTTGTTTTTTTTTTTTTTTTTTCAATTTTTGGCCGGGACTGGGTTTGAACTCACCACCTCTGGCATATGGGGCTGGCGCCCTACTCCTTTGAGTCACAGGCACTGCCCCATTCATGAGGTTTTTAATGAGTGTGGCATTGAAAGAGAGGAGCCTTGGGTGGTAATGAATCCTCTTTCTTGCCATATGGCCGCCTGGTGATGAATTATGTGGAAAATATACTTAGGATCTGCGTGTATGTTAATAGAGCGGGCTCATGTGAGTTGTAAGAGTTCTGCCTATTGTGAGGAGGTTGGGGGGGGGTCAGTAATAGAGGTGATAATTCGGGGGGAAGACACAATGCCAAAGCCTGCTTTGGCAACAGAGTGAGCAGTGGGCTTAGAAGAACTGCCGTCGATAACAGGTGAGGGAGACGTTGAGAAAAGGGTGTAATGTTCCTGTGACTAAAGGCCGTCGATTGTGGAATGAGTTCTGAAAAGTGTGAGGGTCATGTGAGTGGAGGGCGGCTAATGGAGACGAGGGGGGTTATATGCAGGGCCAGGGAGAAACTGAAGTTCTGGGTTTTCTATAAAGAGGTTCAGGAGCTGGAGGAAATGAGGTGTGGAAAATAAAGACAAGTGTTAGTGTTTCAAGATGGATGGAATGTCTGGCGGGCGCCTGTGGTCCCAGCTACTCGGGAGGCGGAGGCAAGAGAATCGCCTAAGCCCAAAAGTTGGAGGTTGCTGTGAGCTGTGATGCCACAGCTCTCTACTGAAGGCAATAAAGTGAGGCTCTGTCTCTAAAAAATAAAAAATAAATAAATAAATAAAATGGATGGAATATTATGAGGGGTAAATAGATACGTTAGGCATGAGGAGTGAGTTTCTGGGCCTCCTTTGGACGCGGCTGCCACCGCTTGGAGGCAAGCGGGCCAGCCTAGGACTGTGAATTCTGTTTTGAGAGGAGTGCTGTTGGGAGGTGATTCTTGGGAGGTTTCTGCATTAGGACTCCTACTGTGCATCTTGGTCTTCTGACATTGAGAGGTAAAATTGATAGCGGGGATTGAGAAGATGGAGGGAGACTTCTTGGACCTGAGGATTGTAGGGAGAGGAAGGAACTCGACCAAAGGTGGTGTGGGTCTAAGAGGTTGGGTTGGGGGACCTTTAGCAGTGATGTACAGAGGCTTAGCCAAGGCCGAGAAACTGGGAATCTAAAATATTCTAGAACCCCCAGGAAGAAGAGGAAGTCATTTTTTGCTTGGGGAAGGGGTAATGAGGAGCTGGCCTGAATGTGGTCAGGGGGAATGGGTTTTTCTCATTCCTGCCGGAGGATACCCGAAGGATCTGACAGAGGGAGAGGTTAACTGGGCTGTGGAAGGGAACACTCTATAACCCTTGGTAGCAAGGATAGAGAGTAGGTGAGTGGTATTCTGCCAGGAGGCAGTGGGGAAGGGGCTGCGTAAGAGCAGGTCACCTACATCATGAAGAACTGTGGGATTTTTCAGTGAAGTTAACTGCTGGAGGTCGGCCTGAAGTGCCTGACCAAAGTAATGAGGACTGCCTCTAAATCCTCCTGGGAGGACTGTCCAGGTGAGTTGCTGGCTGGTGGAGGCATCAGGGTTGGTCCAGGTGAAGGCAAAGGGGAGTTGAGAGAGCTCCTGGGTGGGGACGGTGAAAAGGGCATCTTTGAGATCTGAAGCTGTGTAGTGAGAAGTAATGGAAAGAGTGGTAGGAGGTAGAGGGATTAGGGACTACTGGGTGAATGGGCTACACCATTTCATTGATGGCCCCTAAGTCCTGCACTAACCTATGTGAACCACTGGGGGTTTTTTACAGGAAGGACAGGAGTGTTGTAGGGCGAGTTAGTAGGTTTGAGAATACAGCCGACAGGAGTTTGAGGATGAGTGATTTAACACCCCTGAGGGCCGCCGTGGGGATTGGGGATTGTTTAAGGGAATGATACGAATGTTGGGGTGCGAGGCCAATGAGAAGGGGTGAATGGCGGGAGGCTATAGAAGAAAGAGGGGTAGCCCACACGATGAGATCTACCGGGAGGTTGGATTGAGAGGATGGAGGGGTTGTAGGGGAGGGGTTAGAGGGGTAGGATGGGTAGTGAGAGGTGGGAGCTGGCAGAAATCGTCAGGGTTGCTTGTAATCTTGAGAAGATATCTCTGTCTAGTAGGGGAATGCTGCAGGAAGGCATGATAAGGAACGAATGTGAAAAAGAGTGTCTGGAAAGTGAGCACCACATGGGTTGGTTAGCACGAGGGTGTAGCAAATTGCCTTGAATACCCACCACCGAGATCTGTTTGTTGTAAAAGACCTTTGTAGGAGGGTAGGGTGGGGTAATTGGTCCCAGTGTCAATGAAAAAAGAGATTGGCTTACATTCCACTATGATCTACCCAGAGCTCAGCCTTACAAATGCTCCTGCACCTCTGGGAACTGTCAGTCTTCAGCAGCCAAACCCAAGAGGTCAGGGAATTCAGCCAGGTCCTGGGAGTGACTGCAAACTGGATCCTTAGAAGGACCTTCCATTTCCAAAACTTCTTGGAGGGGGTACAGATACAGAAGTTGTAGTGGTCTGAAACGGGAAGGTCCAAAGACGTGGCCAGGTCTAGTAAGAGGTGGGGAAGTTGGGTCCTCCCTCCATCTTTCCTTTCCCGCCCATGGGGGTGGGGGGTAAAGGCAGGTGGGGGGCAGTGGAGAGAAGGGGGATGGGGTGGAATTCTGTGGGTAGGGAGGCAGCTGGTGGGAAGGTTATGGAGGGGCAGAAAGAGGAGGGTTGTCTGTGGGTCAAAGGCACATAGTGGAGAGTTGGGGGGCTTGGGGAGGGCTAGTTTTCCCCATGCAAGGAAAATTTGAGAAGGTTCACGAGACAAACACAAGGAATGTTTGGGAGGAGGAGGAAGGCCTGAATGTGAGGGACTTCCACCATCGGCCCAATGTCTGATAGTAACTGTGGAGGTTGGTGAGGAGTGAAAGGTCCAAGGTGCCATTTTCAGGCCATTGTGCGCCATTGTCTAGTTTGTGCATAGGCCAAACAGTATTACAGAAAAAGCTGAGGTGTGTTTAGGTTTAAGGACTTCACACCGGTGAGGCTCCCACTACATAGGTCACAGCCAGCAGGCACAATCCTATATTCATGACAGTTTTTTGCTTGTCATCAAAGTCAGGGTGCAGCTCTTCAACGGTGCTGAACATCTTCGTAGCAACACAGGACTTAACCCAGGCCGACCCCATTCCAGCCTTCACTTTCTCCATGGGGCCCTTTTAAGGAAAGAACTACTTGGCAGTAACAAGCAAGGCCAGCTGCCCTAAATTAAAAATTTAAACATTAATTTAGTTCCATTTGAAAAGGACAAAATGTCACCCAAGAGCTCTCTGATTGGAATGCCTCAAGGTTGCTTTTTTAAAATTAAATAATTGACATGTAGGCTCTATCCAAATGGTAAAAAGGGGCTCCCTACACCTTCTCAGATGAGGTGTCTCCTTGGGATGTAAAGTCCACTTCTATTGAAGGAACCACATCTCCTGAAAGATGAAATGAGTTTCAACTTCTGCTGTGTTGGCTTCACTTTCAGGAATACTTAAATCAGTACAACACATTGCTTTATGGGGCTAGGGAAAAGCCCTCTGATTTACGAACTTCTGTCCATCCAGGTTCATTGGAATTGTCTCGCAGAAATGCTAACATGTAGAGACCAGTGAGGAGGGTGGGGAAATTGATGGGTGTAGAGTCAGCAATGTGGTACATCTGCAGACCCCCCAGGAGGGCCCTCATGTGGAATCAATCTGGTCGCTATGGGCCAAGCACCTACTAAAGGTCTGACACATGGAAGGTTCTTTCTATTCATGACTAGGGCAACTGCCCTATCTGTTTCACAGATTCTGTTCTAAGGCTGTCCCACCCCAAAGCCTTGCCCTTTAGAGGCAGTGATGGAAGCTGGGATACGCGGAAGAGGTTGTACAGGTACTGGTTCTTAGAACACGGCAGTGGCCCTAGGGAAGGAGCCAAATGTGTGGACCCTGGATACGTGTTGGTGATGGAGCTTGCAGGATTTGCTAATGTATTGAGAGCAGGAAATGGAAGAATCAAGGGTGACTCCTGTGCAACTGGGTAGAATTGGCGCCATTTGCTGAGGGAAAGGAGTCTCAGGAAGGTAGCCAAGAGTTCTGTTTTCGACTTGCTAAATGTGACATGCCCATACATGACAAAAGTAAGTGCACATGTCACATACGCAACTGGATGTGAGAGTCTGTAGCTCAGGGCTGAGACCAAGGCTAGAGATAAAAGGGAAGGCCCATGGCAATGTCTAGTGTATTGCTGTTCCCTCTCCTTGTGTTGCAGGGGCCGCCACTTGCTCTCATCTCCCTCTAAGGCAGTGGTTCTCAATCTTCCTAATGCAGCAACCCTTTAATACAGTCCCTCATGTTGTGGTGACCCCCAACCATATATGGAAGAACACATGAGGAACTGTATTAAAGGGTCGCAGCATTAGGAAGGTTGAGAACCACTGCTCTCCCTAGATGCCTGTAAGGGTAAGGGTGGAGGAGCCCAAGTGTGAGGGCAGGAAGGGGAGGCTGGCACAGAGGTGGTTCTCAGTGGGTGCAGCAGCCAGTCACCACCCTCCAACAAATAGCTCCCTTTCCTGAGGGGTCACGTGTATGTGAAACTAAGTCTTTTACATTTTTCAAGTCTCATTTGAAAGGCCACCTTCTCAGAAAGGCCACCTGTGGCCATCATACCTTGGTTTCTCCATCCATGGTGATGTTTCCTTGGCCAGCCCACTGTCGGTTTCATTCAAAGAACTCACTTATGAGTAGGTTCAGTTCATTATTTCTGTCCTCCATTGGACGGAATTTGGCCTGGTAGAAGGGATTATGCCTGTGTGGTCACCGTTGTCAGCTAGAATTAGCATGGTGCCTGGCACATAATAGGTGCTCGCTAAATATCTGCTGAAGAGCTTAATGAGCTGCATCTGAGATGTCAGGGTTCAGTGTGGATTAATTAAAACTCTAAGTCTGGGGCGGCTCCTGTGGCTCAGTCGGTAAGGCGCCGGCCCCATATACCGAGGGTGGTGGGTTCAAACCCGGCCCCCGCCAAACTGCAACCAAAAAATAGCCGGGCGTTGTGGCGGGCGCCTGTAGTCCCAGCTACTCGGGAGGCTGAGGCAAGAGAATCGCTTAAGCCCAGGAGTTGGAGGTTGCTGTGAGCTGTGTGAGGCCACGGCACTCTACCGAGGGCCATAAAGTGAGACTCTGTCTCTACAAAAAAAAAAAAAAAAAAAAACTCTAAGTCTGGGCTGGGGCAACCTCATTGCAGATCACCAAGCCCTCAGCTCAAGACAGGGAATGGGTTTTTAAAGACAGCACAGGGAATAATTACCAAGGTGTGTGGAAGCAAAGAGCATGGCCCTGGGCGCCATTTGCATTAATCACTGAGCACCACGGCCTGTGCAGCCTTGTTAACAGGATCATGGGCCAGAGATGGATGGATCTGCTCCAACCTCCTGTTAAGCTCCTGAAACGAAAGATTTCTGTAAGCATTTCGAGTTATTCTCATGAGATGTCATGGCCAACAAGCTGAAAATCTATGTGGCTATTTGCCAACTTGCCTGGTTTTGAGCCAAGTCCCTTCCGTGGAAAATGAAATTGAGAAAGAATTTTAGGTTTCGAATCAGGGTCTGTCCACTGCAGGGGAGAAGGCTATTTTTATGTTTCATCCCAGCACACTGGAGAGTTCTGGGAATTCAGCATGTATCCAACTTCCGTGAGAGACACTGGAATGAGAAACAGAGTCAGCCCTCCTCCAGAAGAGGAAGCCGAAAATATGGCACAGGCCGCTCTCAGCAAAGTTGATCTCCCTAATCCATTGAAAGCTAGGAAGAAGGGGTGCAGGGGTGCTAGTTAAGAAAGTTGGCAATGAAGTGGCAGAGAAATTCCAAGGGGGAGTTGAGATGGTGAAGGCTTTTGTTATCTTGAAGAACACGGGGCCTCCTTTATTCTAAAGAGTTAATTTATGCATGAGAATAAGCAGTTAGGGAGGCATGGAGACAAATGGAAAACCTGGCCCAGTTTCCACCACTGCAGAGGAGGTCAGAGTCCACACATCCAGAGAAATCAGGATGTAAGCAGCCGGGCCATGCTAGAATTCGTTTCTCTTTGAAATATTGTTTATGCCTCTTCTTCGTAAGATGAAAAATCTGTCTCTTCCTCACTAAGCAGTTAATGTGATGAAGTACCGGCGACATTGGTATGTATCCATCACAGTATTCTGGAAGGAGCAGAAGAAAAGGGAGGGGTTCAATGTTTACAGCCCCAGGAAACAGGAAGGAGGAGCTGGTGGTTCCTCCAGCCCCAAACCTCACTGATACAAGATTATCTGAAAGCCAGGAAATGATGTTACAACCTTGGGCTGCCCAGTTCTTGGTGTCTGACTCCAAAGCGGTCAAAATGAGCTGAGGATCGACCATTTTCCTCGGAAACAGAACTGTTCTTTGTGAAATGCTGTGTAGTTAAGGTACTTTTGGGGGACTCTGATTTCTGGGCTATCATGTCACTTTTTACCACTGCCCAAATAAAGGAGAGGAATCCAATGTCTGCAGGTCTCACTACAGAAGTTAAAGAGAGACCAGGGGTATGGGTTGAAAAGATGTCACCACAACTGACGTAGGGTTTTGAAAGCAGAAGTAGGTCCTGTGTGGTGTTAAGTTAGGACTATGGGAGGATCCTGCTGTTCTTTGATATGTTTCTTGGGCTGATATCCAGCTGTAGCTCATGTCCCCTGGCCGCCTCTGTGGCCCTCTTAAGTGCCACAGCGTGGGGTGGGGCATCAGTCCTGGTGTGGAAGTGAGGAAGGGATATAGGAGCCCCTCACTTGCTGGAGTAAAGGGTGGATGGGATGGAAATTCTGTAGCGAAGTCAGGACAAATGTTTTACTACTCATTGTCACCAATGCTCACAGTCAAAACAAAAAAATCGTGGAAATGTGATAAACACATTTCTCGCACACAGATGTGTGGCTTCCCTCTCTGAAGCCCCCCATGGGGTGTCTAGCTCTTGGCAAGCAGGCAGACTGGGTGGATCTGAGAGTTCTATGCCTCTGGGACATGGACGGAGATACGAAGTTGAGAGCCATGTACGGGCCAGGCCAGCCCCTCCCTCCTGCCTGATGCTTGGAAAAACTTTCCACTTGGCCTTGGATTAGGCAACCCAAAAGTTTGCAACAGCCCGCCTCTTCCAAACTAAACACTTGGGCCTGAGTTATTAATTCCAACTAAAGTAACAGCCATGGGGAATCCAAAGGAAAATCAGACTTTCAAAGAAAACCAATTTTAAACACAAGCTGCAAATGACATTGTGGGATTTAGTTCAAGCTGCCCCTGGGAGGAGATCCATGCACTTGAGCAAGTGCACAAAGAAAAAACCCAAACAACAAAACAATCTTCTTGCCCTATTTTCAGGGGCCATGTTGGAAAGCAACACAGATGTAAAAGCTGGTAGGTAGGTAGTGAGATAGAGTCATTGTAAATTTCCTGATGAGGAAACCAGTACAGAGAAGTGAAATCATCTCCATGCATCATAGAGAAAGCATTTCTCAGGAGCAAGAATAAAACTCAGCATTGTATTTTAGCCTCTTACAACTAATGACCTGCTTGTGAAGGACTTTCTATCTGGAAACTTCCCCCATGGAGCCTGGAAAGCAGCAGAGAGAGGGTGCTACCGTCTGCATGTGTGTGTCCCTCCCAAAACTCATGCAGTGACATCCTAAATCCCAATGTGATGGTATTGGAGGTGGGGGTCTTTTGGAGGAGACTGAGTCATGAGGGTGGGGCCCTCGTGTTGGGATTGGTGTCCTTAGGAGGGGAGGCATGAGAAGGCTGTGTTCTTCTCGCCCTCAGCTCTGTGTCATGTCAGGACACAGGGAGAAGATGCCATCCGCAAACTAGATCTCGGACTTGCAGTTTCCAGATCTGTGAGAAATAGATGTTTATCGTTTAACCCGTCCAGTCTGTAATAACCTGATAAAAACAGAGGGTGTCAAAGTGATACTCTGTCTCAAAAAAATAAATAAATAAAATAAAAACAGTATTTAAAAAAAAAAAGAAAGAACAGAGGGGTTTGAGTATGGATGGAGTTGGCCTACAGAATCTTCAGAGTTCCTTTTCATCCTGGGGTTCTCTGTGCTTTTAATTGGATTTTATGTAGGTAGACGCTCAGTTAGATGTTGGGCTACACCAAGGAGACAATGGATGACTTACCAGGGCTTCTCAGATACCTCCAGGGTTATGGTTGTCCCCCATGAAATAGTGGAGACAGTGATGAAAGTATGTCTGTAGGGATAGTCCTCCTCACCATAAGACACACTTTTAGACTATTAAAGAGTTGAACTGTGAAAGCTCAGCTGTGGCAGCTGACCCTGAGCTGGCTCTCAGTGGTCCCCAACTCCTGGTATCCGTGTCCATGTGTGCCGTCCTCTCTTTAGGGATGTATGGGACCAGTGACTTGCTTCTAATGGAAAGGATACGAGAAGGTGACGAGGTGTCACTTTATTAGGCTACCTAAGACTGTGACTTCCAGTCTGGTTGCTGAATTTCCATGATTCCCTCTCACGTGCATGCTCTGATGGAACAGCAGCCATGCTGGAGAGGCCCCCTGGCAGGGACCTGAGGGCAGCCAACAGCCAGCAAGACATTGAGAGCTTCAGTCCAATAGCCTGCAAGAAACAAAATCCCACCAACAATCGTGTGAGCAAGGAAGTGGGTCCTTCCTAGTTGACCTTCAGATGAGACCCTTGCCCTGGCCAACACCTTGATTGTAGCCTTGAGATAGCCTGATACAGAGAACCCAGGTAACCTGTGCCTGATCCTTGAACCATAGAAACTGTGAAATAATGAATGTGTGTTGCTTTAAAGCACTAAGTTTGTGGTAGTTTGTTACATAGCAATAAATATCAAAAGTATTTGCGTTTAGATCAGTTTACCGATAGTTACTCCAAATAACTTATATCTTCTCAGCTTGGGACTCCTGGGATTTCTCCCATAAAATGTTTATTCCAAAAGGAAATAACCTCTTTTACCCTCAGAGTGTTGATTTTTCAACAGTGGCTACATAGTATGATCATGTAGATTGTAGAAAGTGTTTTGTTCTGCATTGCTTTGCTTTATTTTTTAAGGACTATGCTAGAGCCCCATTCAGATAGGAGGGGGCAGCTGGCAAGTACCCTTTTGTTAATATTTACAGCTAGCTCCCTATTGCTAGTTGTTCCTGATAGGCAGAGCCAGGGTCAAGAACCACTGGTTTAGAGCATATTATATAACAGTCTGGCATTTTTATGGTGGCAGTTTTGTCCCTGTTTCCAGCACTCCAAGGTTCAGAAATATTGATGCCCATTCCCAGAATATCCAGCTATGCAATAAAGACATGTTTTTAATAAAAGAAAAGGACATTTCTATGTCTGGTTTAAATAGTCTCCTTTTATTGGACAGGAAGAAATGAAATGCCAGGCCTTCTAGTTCATGCCTAAACATCTGGCAAATGGAGATTCATCTCACAGGAATAGAGTGATACAGCCAACTCATAATCCTTTAATGGGAAGCAGGATTAATAGGGGGAAAAACAACCCCGGATAATCAAAAAATTTCATTTTAGTTCCCCTTTTCAGCTTTTCTTTTGAGCCCTTAGCAAAAGCCAAAGAAAGCCACAGACAAGGTAATTAGAGTTTTACCCCTTTGCTATGTGAAGCCTCCAGTGCCAAAGCCACAAGCTTTGTAGACACCAGGGGGAGGCAGCAGGAGGGTTAGGGTAGAGAGAAGCAAGGGGCTTTCTAATCCCTTCCCTCGAGAAACACTCTCTGGGCGTCCAAGAAGTGACTTAGCCCCATAGCATCCTCTTGCATGCTGATTGTACAAGGCAAGGAGATGGTGGTACTATTTGGGGATGTGTGAGCTCATAGTTGGAGGGAGTTGGAAGATAGAGGCTGGATCTTCATACACAGAACAAATAGCTTTGAATCATGGCTGGAGGACTCAGCCATGGAAGAAACTATTCTGGAATGGGATTTTTCTTGAGGTCAGCAAATGATAAGACCCTAGAATCTAAGGAGTAATCCCCCTGACCCCTGCTGTTGGCCAGGGCTGAGGTGAGACGCTAGCCCAGCCTCTAGGCAAGGGTGTCCAAACCTTTTCTCTGTCACACCTTGGAAGAGGAAGAGTTATCTTGGTCCATGTATTAAATACAAAGTGCACAAACACTAACAAAGCTGATTAGCAGAAAAGAAGATCTCTGCATACTTTTTGTGTTATCTGACACCACAGATAAGCAAGATAAGACTTTACAAAATCAGCATGTGGCTGTGGGCCACAGGTTGGACACCCCTGTTGAGGAAGAGGAGGAAATCTGGTGCAGAGAGACAGTCTTCATCTCCTTTGTGATCATGTCTCCTGTTCCTACAGTGCTCAGTGGGAGATGCTGCCGCCTTCTCCCCTTTGTTCCTTCTGTGATGAGTGTTTAGTTAGTGTCACAGGGTGGAGGCCGTGAGGATCAAAGATTAATTAGCCACAAGCCCTGCCCTCGAGGAGCTCACAAATTAGTGAGGGGATAGACACAGAGCTAGCCAGAAAGAAACGTGGTCAATGGTATTAATAGTATGAGAATGGGCCCCAAATGCTATAGGATCATAGAGGAAGGAGGAGTTAACTCCAATTAGTGGTTAGGGGAGATTTCACCAAAGTTTCAGTCACACTTAGTCGTTGCACAATGGTGTGAATATATTTAACATTATTGAACTGTATACTTAAGATGGTTAAGATGGTTTTATATTATGAATTTTTCATCATGCTTAAAAAAATTATTCTTAGCAAAATTTTCCTGTTAGACTCAGACTGGAGAGACCAAGACTTCTCAATAGCTACCCACTTCTAAACTAGCAAATTTTAAATTATAACAGTTGCTATGGGGAATGAGAATCATCATAGCCTTTGAGCAAGATTTTGAAACTTGAGATTATTTCAGAGGTAAACAAAAAGAGGCCAAGGTAAAAGGCAGAGGGGCGGGTATCAATAAGGTCATTGGTATTAGGCAAATTGCATCCAGTGAGGGGGTATAATGAGGAGGGATGGTAGGAAGAGCTGAGGGATAATTATTTTCTTTATTGAGATAAAATTTGCATACAAAAATCACTATTTTAACCATTTTAATGTGTATAATTAAGTGGTTTTTAGTATATTCATAATGTTGTAAAATATTGCCAATATAATTCTATGTTTTTATCATTCTAAAAGAAACCCTGTACCCGCTTCCATTTACTCCTAGCACCTGGCAATCACTAATCCACTTTCCGTCCCATCTTTCACTCCTCTCCTTTTGGAACATTCCATATTTATATGTGGAATGGTTTTCTATAGGTCTCTAGGCTCTGTTCATTTTTCTTCATTCTTTTTTATTTCCCTTAGCCAGGATAATCTACAAATTCACTAATTCTATTTGTTCAAATTTGCTATTGAGCCCCTCTAGTAAACTTTTCATTTCAGTTATTGTATTTTCCAACTTCAGAGTTGCCATTTGATTCCTTTTTATAATTTCTATCTTTTTATTGATATTCTCTATTTGGTAAGATATTATTCTCTTGGTTTATATTGTAGTTGCTATTTATCTGCTTTGCCATTATTAAAGGATAAAATTTCCAGGGTTTCCTCTTGTCCTTCCTTGACACAATAGCCTAATTCCATGGTTCAGAGAGCCAGTGTAAGCATCTGCCAGATGCCAAGAATGTCTATTCTAACTACCTGTTCAGAAGCTGGGAAAATAGCCACAAAATGGGTTTACAGACCCACAGGCTTAATGTGAGGTGGCTCTGTGCCAGAGCACAGCTATCTGGCCCCCATATGCACCCCCTCTGTTTTCCCAGTCATAGCTCAGCACCAGCATCAATAATCTCAGAAATGTCTTAGGATTTCCATTGCTCTGGTGCATGTTTACACTGGTGAGCACCTTAAGCTCCCTTTGTAGAAGTTTGGGAAGATTTGTAAGGGTCTTTATTCAAGGGTTCTGACCTCCCTTTAATCAAGGGGCTCTACAAACTATCTTAGGTCTTAGAAGTTGTTGAAGGGCTATGACTCTCCCATAAGTGGAAACTCAAGTAAGGCTTCTATTTGCCAGATCTAGATTTACTCTCTTCTTCCCTCTCCTCTCTCTCCTCTCCTTCTCCCCTCCCTCTCTGTCTCCCTCCTTCTTTCAACAGAGTCTCTGCTACCCAGGCTATAGTGCAGTGGTGTCATCGTAGTTCACTGCAATCTCAAACTCCTGAGCTCAAGCAATTCTCCCGCCTCAGCTTCTCAAAGTGCTAGGACTACAGATGTGTGCCACTGTGCCCAGCTTGAGTTTTCTATTTTTTGTAGAGACAGGTTCTTGATCTTTCTCAGGCTGGTCTCAAACTCTTGGCCTAAACTGATCCTCTGGCCTTGGCCTCCCGGAGTTCTGAGATTACAGGTGTGAGTCACTGCATTTGACCCAACACTTGATACTTGTAGAAGTGAATGTGTTCCAGGTCTCAGGTGCCATGTTAGGAACTAGGTAAGTGAGTTGCAATTTGAACCTTCATATCTCCCTGCAGTTTCTGGTGTCTCATTTTAATTCAGCCTAGGGTACCAATGAATCCATATTTCAAGTACCTGAGCAAACATTTAGAGCCACTTCCAGCTGCTTGAGTTCACTAACACATTGAATCCAGAAGCTCTATGAAATGTACCCATATAAGTAAATTCTGCACAATCTAAAATTAGGTCTCCCCCTTTCTAAATTAAGAGAAACACTAAATATCCATTCCCACCACATAATTCCTAAGCTTTAACCAATACAAATTAGCAAAATCCTGAAATTATTTTGGAGTGTAAGCAATCCTCAGAGTGTGACTTGGTGAGATTTCCCTATGTGCAAGTACTGTAATTATAGGCCAAAGGTAAAGATGGATGGTAGTGTGGACAAGGTTAATTTCAAGAGCCCTACAACCAGTGCAGCCACACACAGCTTCATCCTTGCAAGGGTCCCACACTTTGTTTAATGCTCTGTTAAAAAGGGGCCTGAAATTGTCATTTTGCACTGGAGTCCTGCAAATCATGTAACTATAGATGATGGTGAGATAGGGAACCAGCAGGTCTTATTTAAAAAAAGAGTCATAGTCATAAACCAAGGTCTCTGATAAAACAGGAAACTGGTTTGACCTCAGATCAAACCATCACTGCTCATTGTAAGCTAGTTATAATATATAAGCATACTAAAAGAAAGCAGCACCATGACCATTTACAAACTCCATGGCCACGCCCTATATGGTTTAAATGGGAGAGGTCCTGGTCCTGGGAGGCTCTCTACACCTCTCCCAAGGAACTCATGGACAGCCCTCCCTTTAACATTCAGCCAAGAAATAACCACAAAAATAGGCCACCAGCAGCACACAATGCTGCTCCATCTATGGGGCAGCCACCTTTGCTTTTCTTTCTACCTCACTCTTTTGCTTTACTCTGTTGACTCACTCTTGAATTCTTTCTTGTACAAAGTGAAGTACCCACTTGGCCTTCAAGTGAACCCCAGGTTTGAGATCTACTTTCCTGTAGGAAGGGTGAGGCATGAAGAGGAGAACTGGGCTCTTCGTACAAAGTGACTATCTTAGGCAAGGCCATTGCCTGAAGTATGGTCCTTACAAAAGGCAGAACCAGCTTCATCAGACTGGGAGGAAGTTGCTACTTTTGCTAACAGAGCAGCCTCACAGGGTTTATGAGTTTATCCATTAAGAATTTTAAGGTTCTCTTCATTTCCGGTTACTAAGATTTTTGTATAAATCTGATAAGTCTATGACTTCAACCTAAATTGGTCTATGTTCAGTATTTGGCTATGTCAGCTTTGTGATTACAGCAATGAAATTTCTGGATGTTTTATAGTGGCCTAGATCAAGAATTTTAAAGAGCCTGTTCTTTGCTTTAAAAATTTTTTTCTAGTAAGAAGAAACCATTCAACCCCACAGTTCTTACATACCTCATGTTCTTTATCATGATTTATCAGAATATAAATACAACCTACCAAAGCCTTGTCTTCAACAGAAATTTCTTTCCAGGAAACCCATGTGGTAATTTGTGTAAATGGTTTTTTATCACTGTGTGTCATGGATTTTTAGCACTTTACTCTCTAATGTGAACCAGAACTTGCTACCTTCAAAACCAATCAAGTTAGAAACCCCATCCTAGATTCCAACTGCTTTGAAAATATGTCATTTGCAACCACTTCTGGTATCAATTACTGAATCATTAGTGACAGAGCCCAAAATAACAATGACTTAAACAGGAAGAGGTTTTTCTCTCACAGAGAAAAGCCCAGAGGGAGGTGTTTTGAGGCTGGAAAGGCAGCTCCACATTGTCACCAGGAACCTATCTCCTTTATCTTTTTTCTCTATCATACATAGTATATAGTTCCTGCCCCCAAGGCTGCTTCATGTCACAAGGTGCCTGCTAGTGCTCTAGCCATCACATGTGAGTTCCAGGAATAAGAAAAAGGAAAGGCGAGAAGGGCACAAATCTTATCTGCCAGCCAGCCAAACATGTTCTAGAGAGTTTTTCTATGACTGTTGCCTACATCTTCCTGGCTACCCAATGAAAGGATAAAAACATATTTCTGTCATTTGGGGCCATTGCTCCCCCCACACAGGGGTTCTGTTAGGAAAAAGCAGAAAATAGATCCTTGGAAGCAACTCTTTCTTAAAATGTACAAGTGTTTTCTAGATCTGCACTGTCCAGTATGGGTGCTGTGAGCCTGATGTGGTTCTGTAAATTTAATTAAACAGTTTTAGTCATAAGAGGCACATTTTAAGAGCCAGCAGCTCCCACAATGGACGGCATCCATGTACAAATTTCCCTTATTGCAGAAAGTTCAACTGGGAACTATTGGTCTAGACTTCCCATCACTACACATGTGGCTATTGTATTATTGGTGGTGTTCATTATTTTTACCATTGGTAAGTTTATGGATTAGGTGAAGAAAACCGATAAAGCATGTTAACACTGTGCAGGGAGATGGGAAGGAGGATGGAAAAGGGGAAAGGAGAGTTTTAATAGTTTCTGATGAGGAGCGTCAAGTGCTTCAGATTTGCCCTTTGGTAAGACAGAGGGGGGGAAGGACTTGGCATCTGAGCCCCTGTGTGGACGAACAGCCAGCTGTGGTGGGCTGAGGAGGCACATTAGTGTTACTGAGATGCCTGCTGTGTGTAGAAGCCACTCCTATGGCACCAGCTTTTGAAAAAAAGAAAAGGCTTTATTGTGAGGTCAACTAACAAGGAGACAGGAGGCAACGCTCAAATCTGCAGCTCTGAGTTGGGGCCTGGGGCAAGTTTTAGGGGGTTGGAGGGAAGGGGATGTATTAGGAATGCTGGCCTGGCAGGGTCTGACCAGACAGCTCTGCATCCGTCCACACATGGCATATGGAATGAGGGGCACTAGACCTTCCTCACTGTGGGAACTCTCCCTTCGGAATAGGCTCCAGTGGAGAAGTTCCGGTTAAGTGTTGACTTCTTGGCTCCATGGGGAGGAAACACTGGCTCCAAGTGCTATTTGAGGTCAGAGTTTCTCCCCTCTGTCCAGGCCTGGGCTATCTGACTTGCAATTTCAACCCTACCATATCTGCAGAACAACTTAGGAAAACTGGGCAATGGGGTAGAGTCCATGTGAGCCGGCCCTGTGGTTACCGTAGGAGGTGAGGAGATGGAAGTCAGCACTTATCCATGACTCCCGAAGAATTTCCGTTGCAGATTAAGGAATGGAGCCATGGCAGTAACTTCAGAGAGGATCAAGGGCTGTGGATGCCTGTTCTTGTACTTGTGGCTTGTAGATTTGTTTCTGGGGTTTTTTTCCCCTGACATTAGTAGAACTGAGTGTGGCTGGAGGAAAAGAACAGGGATCCCCAAAGAGGAAAAGGTTTCTGATAAAGGAGGGGGATGTTGGCGGAGCCCAGTTTTGTGGAGAGCAAATACAAACTCATAACAGGGCAAGGTCATCCTACTGATGCTGGGTGTGCTCAATAGAGACGTGTTGAACTTTGGCATGGGCCCCGGAGGGAATGATGGGCAGAACCCTCGGGGGTGAGTAGGCAAGGGAGTTTGTTTCAGATGGACTATATTTGCTTGTTAAATGTGTGGGAACTACCGAGCTTGGGGGCGGGGTGAAAAGATGGTTTGGGAATAAGGTGGCTTACGATGTAATCTTAGCACTCTGGGAGGCCGAGGCAGATGGATTGCCTAAGCTCAGCTGTTCTTTTTTTTTTTTTTGTAGAGACAGAGTCTCACTTTCTGGCCCTCGGTAGAGTGCCGTGGCATCACACAGCTCACAGCAACCTCCAACTCCTGGGCTTAAGCGATTCTCTTGCCTCAGCCTCCCGAGCAGCTGGGACTACAGGCGCCCGTCACAATGTCCAGCTATTTTTTGGTTGCAGTTCAGCCGAGGCTGGGTTTGAACCCGCTACCCTCGGTATATGGGGCCGGCGCCTTGCCGACTGAGCCACAGGTGCCGCCCCTAAGCTCAGCTGTTCAAGACCAGCTTGAGCAAAAGAAAGACCCTGTCTCTACTAAAACAAACAAACAACAACAACAACAAAAAACTAGCTGAGTGTTGTGGTGGGCGCCTGTAGCCCCAGCTACTCAGGAGGCTGAGGCAAGGGGATCTCTCTGGCTCAAAGCTGGAAATGGAAAATCGGTCAGCGTTCCAAATAAAGATTGACAAGAAAAGTATATGAAATCCCACCAAATATGCTCTTATTCTGTTACGCATCGTGCCTTGCTGGTGAACACTAGTAATACTAATACGTGACGTCTACACACTGAACACTTGCGGAGTGTCAGGCACTGTACTGCGTACTTAATTGCACAGTCCCCTTCAGTCCTCCTATCAGCCTTTGGCAGGAGTGATTATCACCCCCATTGCACAGATGAGCAAGTTCAGAGAGAAACAAAGATGAAGCTGAACCCCAGTTTGGACATCTGTATAGCTATGAATCTGGGGCAATTGACACAATCTCTGGAGGCCTCAGATTCCTCTTGGAGAATTGGGAGTGGAGTCTTTTTCATAAAATCATTAGGAATATTCAATGAGATAATGTGTGCAAAAGAGCCTAATCCATGCTGGGTGTGTGGGGTTTTTTTTTTTTTTTTCTTAAACCATCCTAGATTATGAATTGGTGGCTGAGCTAATGATTTGATTCAAAGTCATTGTGACTCGAGTTTGTTTTCTCTCTACCCAAAGGAAGACATGGCCTCACACCACAGAGTGAGGATCCCTGTTAACTCCAGCTGCTAGGCAGTTTTCATAAAGGTATAATGCAGCCTGGTGTTAAAACTAACAAACAACAACAACAAAAACAGAAGCAGTAGCAGTCTAGGCAGGGGCCTGAACCGGAGCCAACCAAAGGTGTCACATTCAGACAGTCTAAGAAGCTCATCCCCTAGGGCTGGGCATGGTGGCTCACACCTGTGATCCTAACACTCTGGGAGGCTGATGCCAGTGGACTGCTTGAGCTCTCGAGTTCGAGACTAGACAGAGCAAAAGCAAGACCCATCTCTACTAAAAATAGAAAAACCGAGGCAAGAGGATTACTTGAGCTTGAGTTAGAGGTTGCTGTGAGCTATGAAGCTACAGCACTCTACCCAGGGCTACAGCTTGAGACTGTCTCAAAAAAAAAAAAAAAAAAAAGTATCCCCATGGGAGCTGTAGCCATGGTCCATAGCCTGCTGGCTTCATTTCTGGGGACCATAGTTTGAAGATTCTACATTCAACCTACATGTTTATTATGTGACTTTGAAAGTCACTTGGGGCTCGGCGCCTGGGGCTCAAGCGGCTAAGGGGCCAGCCACATACACCTAAGCTGGTGGGTTTGAATCCAGCCCGGGCCTGCCAAACAACAATAATGGCTGCAACCAAAAAGTAGCCTGGCGTTGTGGTGGGTGCCTGTAGTCCCAGCTACTTGGGAGGCGGAGGCAGGAGAATCGCTTGAGCCCAGGAGTTGGAGGTTGCTGTGAGCTGTGATGCTACAGCACTCTACCCAGGGTGACAGCTTGAGGCTCTGTCTCAAAAAAAAAGAAAAAAGAAAGTCACTTTGTCTCCACAAAGGGAGCCTAAAGAATGGGCTCCATCTCACAGATAGTGTTCAGACAGGCTGGCTACTGTGTGTGAAGTTCTGAGTAATTCTTGCAGTCAGAAACATAAAAAATTCCTATTACTACAATTAACAGGTGGCAAGGGCCATGGTACAATTATAGTGGATTAGATAACAGGGACCTGGAGAGTTCCCCTTGGCAACAGATCTCAGTGTGGTCTGAAGACGTTGATTAACACCACTGTTTGCCCCTGGCAAGGAGCAAGGCCGAATAGCTTTGCTGCAGGAGTGCTGAGAGATGGAAACACTGGCAGAGGCAGGGTCATGCCACATCCGAGCACGGCAGGCTGGGGCTCGGTCTCCTGAATGCCCTGGGTGCGTCTCATTTCCCCAAAGGATCTTAGTCACTTTTCCAGGCCAAAGCTGGAAATCCTGAAATCTCCTTGATCCACAAGAAGTACTCATTGTAGTTGAAATCACTGCTCATATTTATTAGAAAAGCAGAACAGAATACATCTGTACAGACCCAGCTTCCACAGTTCTCCAAGCTCCGGCTGTAAATCAACAAACCTCAGCCTTACCATTCCCTGGGGCGGGAGCAAAACTGCTATAATGAAATGTCCTCGGAAAGAATAAACTAGAAGGTGCACCCCTTATTGTACACATACCATACTATGAAGGACACAGCTAACGACGTGATGACAGAAGCCTGGCAGTGTGAGTGGCCCTGGGCAGAAGGTCCCGTTCTGTCTGGGCCAGGGCAGCAGACTGCTACCAAGACACAGTGACACAAGAGTCATCTTCCCAGTGGAGAGCTGACAGTACCTGCCATTTGCAATAGAGAGGACAGCATCTCAGGCCTTGAGGGATCTGGGTGGTCTCTTGGGGTAGATCCACAGAACAGAGAGAAGGCCCTCGATGGCCTGGAGGGCCACTGTCAGATAACCAAGAGGCCACTGCACCAACTTTTTTTTTTTTTGTAGAGACAGAGTCTCACTGTACCGCCCTCGGGTAGAGTGTCGTGGCGTCACATGGCTCACAGCAACCTCTAACTCTTTGGCTTACACGATTCTCTTGCCTCAGCCTCCCGAGCAGCTGGGACTACAGGCGCCCGCCACAACGCCCCGCTATTTTTTGTTGCAGTTTGGCTGGGGCTGGGTTTGAACCCGCCACCCTCGGCATATGGGGCCGGCGCCCTACTCACTGAGCCACAGGCGCCGCCCCGCACCAACTTCTTAATCTCACCACTGGGACTCCATCACATGGGCCCAAGGGATAGACACAGCGAATGCTCTCCCTGGACTGGGTACTACCTCACTGGGTTTCTTTCCGTAAGAGGGGAGAGTGCCTTGAACATGGAAGGACCTGGTGTAACTAGTGCCTGCTATGCAAATACTCCCGGCAGGGCACAGACAGGCCTGTGTGTGCGTGGAGGGTTGGGGGGTGCATAAAGCAGCAGAGATGCTTGGAACAAGCCTTGTGCCAACCTGGACAGGAAGCAGGTCAGGTCCCCTGATCCCAACAGGTGAGGCGGTATCTTTGCAGAATTCAGAGACATTAGAAACGATCACTGAGCAAACAGGAAGTTGGAATTCAGCATGGATGGGAATATTGCTCAGGTCCTCCCAATTTGGGGAGGTCAGGTGAAACACGGGGGCCCACTAAGGCAACTGCCCGCTCATGGATGGCAGCGTGAACTCTGGGTCGTGCGTGTTGTAATTCAGGTGTGATGAGCGTGTTAGATGGCAACCTGCCTGGGCGGGGAAGGAAATGCTGGCTGGCTGGGGATTGCCTACACGTGTCAACAGGCGTCATCCTTCCAAAGATGTGGACACACAGGCCCCGGAAGGTGCCAGGACTTGGAGCTGAGAGCTACCCTGCCTTTCTTCTGAAATAAAGGCTGAGCCCCTGGAGGTCTTTCTACTCAGACATTCGGAAATGGCCTCTCCCTGAGCAGAGGCCAGACCACAGTCCCTTGGGGACCCCCGGGCACGGTGTCTGGGGCGAGGCGTGGGAGGACAGCGCGTGGGGTCTGATGCTGAGCCAGACGGGTCAGCACCCCACCGGGAAGCAAGACGTGCCCTGGCATCCACTCGGACTCTACTAACTGCACGGTGACAGCGTGGTCGCCCGCCTGCCCGCCAGGGGCAGGCAGGTGCGCGGTGCCTCCCGCTCTACCCGCGCAGGTAGGGGGCGCGCGCGGGCTCGGGGCCCGGCGCGTTGAGGTGCGGCCGCGAGGCCGCCGCCAGCTTCTCGCCCAGCTTGCGGTTCGCCAACTCCAGGTGGCGGCCGTGCTTCCGCGCCTGCCGCAGGGACCGCTTGACCTTCTTCACCCGCTCGCGGAGCTGCCGGTTGCGCTTCTCCAGGGCGGCCACCTTCTGCTGCAGCTTCTTCACGTGGTCCTCCTCCTCGAACAGGGCCCTCTGCACCGAGGAGCACAGGAGCTGGGGACACACACACCGGGAGGGAGAGGCCGGTGAGCTGCAGAAGCGACCCAGGCGCCCCTCACCGTCCCCGACCCATAACGAGGACGACCTTCAGGGTGTCCTTGACCGTGAAGTCGCTGCCGTCCTCCACCCTGTGAACTCCGCCCTGACATCAAACTCAAGCAGAGCCCCTCTTTTGAGCTTTACATGCTTGAATTCCTTTTAAAAGATACTCTGAATATTTCTCACGCACAGCAAAAAGGAAGGGGCTCCTAGAAATCGCTAAAAGACCAAAACTCCAAATGGAAAAACGCATAAGGAGAAAGAAATATGAGTATCTGTTAAACATTTGAAAAGACTCCGAGCCCCACTGATAAGATAAAAGCAGGGCCGGCTGGAGGCTCACTCCCGTAATCCCAGCTGAGGCAGGTGGATTGCTTGAGCTCAGGAGTTCCAGACCAGCCTGAGCAAGAGTGAGACCCTGTCTCTAAAAATCAGCCCGGCATTGTGGCAGGAGCCAATAGTCGCAGCTACTCTGCAGGGTGAGGCAAGACAATCGCTTGAGTCCAAGAGTTTGAGGTTGCTGTGAGCTATGATGCTACAGCACTCTACTGAGGATGACTAAGACTCTGTTTCAAAAAAAAAGTGCCTGTGGCTCAAAGGAGTAGGACGCCGGCCTCATATGCGGGAGGTGGCAGGTTCAAACCCTTAAAAAAAAAAAAAAAGAAAAAAACAAACTAAAGCCACAGTGGATTATAAGTTGCCACACATTTGATGGCAAAAATCATTGAAGAGTCAAGCTTCGGGGAAACAGTCACTTTCCTAAACTGTGCGGCGTGTAAACCTCTACCAAGATCAGTTTAGCTCTATCACATGAAAATGCATATAACTTCTGATCTCATCATTCTGAGACCTTACCTCAAATACTCCCACTTGCAAAGTGCCATTGTGATATGTGTGCAAACGCCGCAGCATTAAAAGACTGGAAACGTTCTAAAAATAGCCATCAAGAGAGCTCTGACTAAATAAGTTATGGTAAATTCATTCAATAGAAAGGTTTGCTGCCTTTAAAAGAAGAGAGCAGCTCCATATGGCATGGTAGCAATATCTGGTGTTCACGTTACGACCAAGTGCATTACTGTGTGTATAGTGTGATAACCAACAGTATCCACACGTGCCTGTGTTTACGCACACATTTCAGAGAAATCGTTCTCTCTGGGACAATATCCAAGAAACTACTAAGAATGGCTGTATCCAGGGGGCGGGGCCTGTGGCTCAAAGGAGTAGGGCGCTAGCCCCATATACTGGAGCTGGCGGGTTCAAACCCAGCCCCAGCATACCCCCTCAAAATAACTGCAAAAAAAATAAAAAAAAGAATGGCTGTATCCAGGGAGCAGATAGAAGAAAATTTATTTTCCCTCTTGCACTTTCTGCACTTGGTATTCTTTGCACTATTACCTGTGTGTGCGTGTAAAGAGGTCTTCTCATCTCCAAACTCTTCTCTCATCCTACATTGTCAAGAGCTACATTCCGAAAGAGGCGTGAGCCTTGACTTTCCCCTGCTTAGAAGTATCCATTGAGCGCCACTGTCTACACTGCAACATGGTGATGGGGTTAAAGCCCAGGCTCTGAGACATCTCTATCCAGTGACTGGTTGACACAGGGTTTGAAAGCCAGGGTCACTTGTCTGAAAGACCATCCCAGCTCAGAGTGTCCCCTACAGCCTTGGTGAAGATGGCACTGCAGGCCAACTCCTGCCTCTGCGCCGTCCTGTTCCCTCCCTTCCCTCTAAACCCCTACCCCCCATTCATCTGAGCCCACCTCTCAGAGAAGCTGATTGGCAACACCCAGCCGCCTCACATAGACCGTGGGATAATTACAGTGGTGGGGGGGGACATGACTTTTATTTGAAAAGTGCTTAGAACCAGAGGGTGTATAGTAAATGTTCACTGTTGGCCATTGGAGGATGGAGTCAAATCTCCTAATATGCACACCAGCTCTGTGCTGGGCATCTCCGGTCTTATTGTTAACTCTTCTGTTCACACACTTTATACTGAAAGCAAACTGGCACCTTCATTGGATACACCTGTCCACGCTTTCTCATCCCAGGGCTCCCCTTTCCACCTGGAGGGCTGGTCTCCCCAGCTCTCTCTGGCAATCTTAGAAGCCCTCTGCAGGTCTCCCCTTCACACTCCTTCCCGCAGGGTCTCCCTCTGGATGTAGTGTGCCCCTCCACCCCCCCAGTCTACCTCGCCCTGTAGCTGTGCACACCGTGCTTGCTGGGCACCCCACAGCACCAGGGAGAACACACGTGCCCAGCCTGGACACACTGCAAGCTCCTTAAGGCCTAGTCATGTTGGTCTATGTATCCTTACTGCCCTGGCCAAAAAAAAAAAAAGTCAAGCGAAGTGTTCCAAAAATACCTGTCGTTTAATAAGCAGCTCTGGGCTCCTGGGGACACCACTGTTGAGGGGAGACCATGCATGCAACACTGCCCTCTTCTGGCCAAAATGAGACCCCTCAATTTGAGAAGGTGGGCACAGGAGAAGCCTGGGAAAACACTGCGTAGTATTTCCTTTGCATGTGGATGGATACTAGCTCTATATAATAACGTAAGGCTTGATATGTCCAAGCACTAGCCTACTCACTTTCTATGCATCCTCTCATTGAGTCATGGCCTTTCTATCAGTGATGCTAGATCCTCCAACCCAGGTCAGAATAAAGAACTCCAAAAACCCATTAAAACAAGAGGATTGGGTGTTTGCATGGCTGCTTGTGCCAATTTTGAAAGGACAGACTGCAGCAGTGTGCTGGAACACATCAAAGAGGGCTCAAACACATGCTTTATGGCATCCTTCAATAACTGCATTCAAAAGTAATAGAAACACAGTGGCATGGTGGGGCATGAGTAATTGCCTCAGAGATCTAAGACACCAGTGCTCTTCCTAGCCAGCCCTCTGATTATGGGGCAGAGCTAGAGGATGACCCTCATCTCTTGCAAGACTAATAGCCAAGCCCAGAGGAAGAATTTGATGATGCCCTGAACAAAGCAAGATGGGATAGAGGAATGTCCAGTGTGTCTTCATGGGGGAGATTATTATGATTGAAATGACACCTTCCCCATCAAGGCTGAAGGCTGGGCTGGGTGGAGAGCCTCAGGGAATATGGTGTGCTTTTGTCCTCACCACCTGTCTTTAATATGGGTGGGGTCAAGTAGGAGCAAAAGGATGTTAAAGAATTCTAGTAACTTGCCCAATGTGAAAACAGCACAGTCCTAACCCCAGACTCCTTGCCCGGCAGAAGTATGTATCTCTGCAGCAAAGTGGGCTATGCCTCCAAGGAGGGAGAGCCTAGGTGTGTGATGTTTTTTAAAATTTCATGATAAGGGGTGCACGGGTTTTGGTTACATAATTTGTTCTTGTACAGACTGAGTCTAAGTTCTAAGTGTGTCCTCCACCCAGCTAGTGTGCATTGTACCAATTCAGCCTGTGTGATTGTTTTTAAGAAAGCAAGAATTTCTCAAGGAGAGTTGTGCTTTTCAAATATGTGTATTTCTTTAAGAAACTCCCTCTTTTCTGGAGTGCTTTCCAAATGAAACTGATCTCTTAAAAACTACCAGAAAAAAAGTGCAGACATCCTATTTGCTCATCTTTAACAGAAGAGGAGGGGAAGGGCCTGGCTGAGCTGAAACAGCCACAGTTTCTTTGAGGAAGAACCAAATAGAAACAGTCCTACAGGGCAGTCCCAAAGGGACAGGTTCCTAACAGGCGGGCCCCATTTGAGCCCCACATTGCTCCAGTCCCCACGTGCTGAGGCAGAGAAATCACTGGCCTGCCAGATGCTTCGGCACCTTGGGCATTCTCCTGCCGCTGCGTTTTTCTCTGGAAGTTTCCATGTGGCCAACAGAATTCCTGCCCCATGGCGGTCGGGAAAATTGCCATGGCACACACAGCCTGCTCTTTTATTTTCAAAAAGACAAAAGTTAGGCTGGGTTAACCATTCTCCCTCGTCTTTTAAAAATAACTCTTTAAAACTATAAAAGCAAAGCATGCTGATTGTAGAAACACTTTTTTAAAAAAGGAGCTATGATTCTATTGCATGGAGATTAGCCACTGCTGACATTTTCATCTATTTCTTCCTACTATTGTTTCTATGGATTTAGAGATATAAATATTTTAAACAAAATCGGAGTCATGCCGTTATTAGATTTCCTGTTCTGTTTTTCCCCTTGACATTTTATCAGGGCTGTTTCCAGATGTTTTAAGTGTTTGCACTTCAGTGGAAGGTGGAGGGTCGTTGCCCTTGGCCACGGTGAGCTACAAGACTGGGTCACCAGTTGTTACCCCTTCTCTGCCCACAAGACCACAGGCTGAGGGGAGGGATGGTGAGATTGGTGCTTACGGATCCATGAGTAGCTTTGTATCTAGCTAAACAAAAATCGTATTACAAAAATTACTATTTCATGGCCACAGACATACCACACACAGGAGTCTCGCCGTCACGGCTGGTTTCAATTTAAATAACCACCTATAAAGACAAGACAACGTGTACTTTCTGAAATGTAAAAAATGAGGAAAGGGCAGGCCAAAAGCAACAACACAGACAGATCGCTTGCCTTTTTAACACTTTGTTCCTTTTCCTGGGATTCAAAAATGAGAAAGACAAAGAGAATCTAAAGCAGTGATCAGCAAACTATGGCCTGTGGGCCAAATTGGGCCCAACAACCTATTTTGTGAATAAAGTTTTATTAGAACAAAGCTACACCCTCATTATGTGTCTATGGTCGATGGTGGCTTTTGTACTACAGGGGCAGAGCTGAGTCATCCTGATGGAGACTATCTGGTCCACAAAGCCTAAAATATTTACGATCTGGCCCTCTACAGGAAAAATTCTGAACCGTAACCTCAAGAGGGGCTCGAGGCAAATGGAGGCAGAAGCAGCAGCTGAAAGGGGATTAGGTTTGGAGGACAGATGGTTCACAGCCAAGGAATGGAGGGAAGGAGAAGGGACAGGAGAAACAGCTGGTATCAGAGTCTCCCACAACCCTTCCACCCACTTCACCCTGTCACATACTGATCCAAGTAGCTCTTTCCAACATGACTACCCAACTGTTTGTCAAATGTCGCCTCCAGTGACATTAGAAAGGTCAGCTTTTTAGAACCTACAATTGTGCCCTGCTGGAGAACATCAACTCCCAGCATGGGTCAGTGTTCCACTGGGGCTCGCTCATCTAAAGACTGTGCAGTGCACTGTGACTTCTGACTCAGTAGAGGGCAGAGGCTGAGATTCCATCACCTTCTGTGGGATTCAGGAGCTCAGGGGAGGTTAACGGTAAGCCCACAGGCCACAACCCCAGCCCCCCTCAGTTCTTTTGGCCCTTCCCATAAGCACGGTGCAATTGCAGCTTTGTTCCAGCAGTACCTGAAACTCTTCAGAGACAGATGTGAGGAGGGAGGTGGGCAGGAGAGCCATGTCCATGCAGAATGGTCTGCGTGACCTGACAGGACCAGGCTGGATGACACCCAGGTGTATGGAACAAACTCCTCCCAAACTTCAGAAGTTACACCAGGGCAGTTCTTCTGAGGACTCTCTGGAGGGAGAACCTGAGATTCCTATGACTGTATTTGGCTTGGCAGCTGCTTCTCTGCTCCACCCAAAATCAAAAGAGCCACCTCCTGGTGCCAGGAGCCTGACAGAAGGGAACGCATAAGCTGGGACAGGGTGGCCAGAAGATGAGTGGAGCAGAGAGACTGAGGTCAGTCAGGAGGTCTCCATCTGGCCTGGCCAGCACGACCCTAGGACCATGTCCAGCTTCAGCCCCACCTCCCATGTGCTGCCCAAGGAAGGGGCAGCACACGAAAGGAGTTTGGGGGTCAGCAACACTGAGATTGACTTTGTGAATCAAAGGATTCCACACCCCACGTACCCAGATACCTGTTAGAGCTCATGGAGAATGGGGCCCGCTCTGCCCCAGCATCAGACCGTGGGGTCTTGCGTAAGGCAGTAAAGCTGCCTTAGCTCAGAGTCTTCATTTACACATGGGCACGATAACACCTCTCCCACGGAACTGTTTGGAAGGCTGAATCAGATAATATGCGCGTGAAGAGTGTGACAAGGCTCCTGGAGCAGCGTGGACAGTACACGAAGCTTTTGCTGTGACCCTCCATCCTGCTCGAGCTTTACTGAGCGATCACTCCCACCTAACCACTGTAGGTTCTTTAAGAGTCTACCTTTGAACGTGTAATTCCTTCCGTATAGAATGTCTCACTGTCTCATCTCTCATGCCTTTAACCAACTGATGAACTCCTTATTCCCCAAGTCTCAGTTGCAGAGTCACCTCCCCAGGAGACTTCCTGATTGCTCTAGGCAGAGCCCTGCCACCCCTCCTCCGTTCCATTGTCAAGTTTATCGCATTGCCCTCTGTCAGCAAGTCTCTGTCCTGGACTATGAGCCCCTCAGCATGAGGGCTCCACCTTTTCATCCTTGCAGCCAACATTTAGCATGCAGCAAGCACTTAATAATCAAAGGCAGGGATGCAGCTTGAAATTAAAACAAATTATCAGGGACCCCCAAATGGGGAGCTAACAAAGAAGCTGGAACTACCCTTTGCAGGTTAGTGCTGGGCTCACCCTGGGAAACCCTGCATCCCAAGGTTAAAGCCCAGCTTGACTGTCCTAGTGAGGTCTGGAGCCGGCTTCGAGACTCCTGAAATTTGGGCATTTTCCTTTTCTGGTCCTGCCCCCGCCCCCGCAATAGCTGGGTTATCTTGTACATCCTCAAACCAAATCCTGTAAGAGCTGCTGGACATGATGAAGGTGTGAAAAGTCCATTTTAGAGGGGAGCTGCTGGATTACAGAAAACCGGGAGAGTTTAGAAGGAATCACACTGCAGGAGCTGGAGCCCAAACCAGCCCTGCTGGAAGCTACCACAGCTGGGTGTGAGGACAGGCAGGACAGGGGCTTAGAGGGCCAGGGCTCAAGTCTTGAATCGCCTGTGATTAAAAGCAGTAAAGACTGTGCTGTCCTGCATGAATTCCCGGCCAACAGAACAAAGTTCACTGGTGAAGTTCAGTTAGAGAGATCATACAGTTGTATCTTCAAATTATTCCTCTACAAAGCGTATCCCACAGAGGGGTCTACAGAACGCTCATCTCAGGAGATGCTTATGGGGTGAACAAATGGCTTGTTCTGGTCAAATAAGAAATGTTACATAGGCTGGGTGTGGTGGCTCACGCCTGTAATCCCAGCACTCTGGGAGGCTGAGATGGGTGGATCCCTTGAGCTCAGGAGTTCCAGACCAGTCTGAGCAAGAGTGACACCCCGTCTCTACTAAAAATAGAAAAAACTAGCGGGGTATGGTGACACCTGTAGTCCCAGCTACTTGGGAGGATGAGGCAAGAGGATCTCTTAAGCTCAAAGTCTGAGGCTGCTGTGAGCTATGAAGCGACAGCACTCTACCCAGGATGACAGAGCAAGACTATCTAAAAAATAAAAGAATGCCTTCCTCTTGGATGTAATAGCAACAGCCCTGCGCACGGGCGCGATGTGAACACCTCTCCGCATTTCGCCCCACTCTGCTCTGCCTGTGACGGAGCTCTCCAACCTGCAGCAGGACTAAACTACGAGGGGCAGTGGCTGGATCCCTCAGCTGCGAGCAGCCTTCCATGCTTGTCCTGGGGAGGTGCACAAATATTTTCTCTTGTTTATGATATGAAGAACACTGGGAAACCTCCCGCTTTAGACCTACCTAGAAGAGGAAATCCTGAAATCACAGATTCTTCCATAAGGAGGTCTCAGTGCCCATGGAGAGCGGAGAAAAGGCCCCAGGTGAAGTGAGAAAAAGGATGTTTTATTATTTATTTATTTTTGCAGTTTGGGGCTGAGGCTGGGTTTGAACCCGCCACCTCTGGTATATGGGGCCAGCGCCCTACTCCTTTGAGCCACAGGCGCTGCCCTGTTTTATTTTTTTTAGGTTCTCAGAAATTCACTCCAGAAAACCTGCATCACAGTGGATAGGGCCCTGGTCAGGGCCTCATCTAATTGGTGACATCAGATAGTCATGGTCCTGAGTTATGGCCTCTGGAAGGCATCTTCCAACCTTTGATGTCTCTGAGTGTTTAGTCAAAGCCACCTGGGCCACCTTTATCATAGCCAGTTAATTCTCTTCTAACACCAAGAGGACAGGCCTCCTCCAGACTGGCTGACTCAGGCATTCCCTTTGGGAAGGAATGGGGCCATTCACGGTCACTGAAATCTCAGGTCTTGGTAAAGGTCAAGGACCTTCAGCATCCCAGGCTGTAGGGGAGGAAGGATGAATGGACTTGATATAGTCTCCTCCCCCAAACCTAGCAGTTGACCAGCGTGCCACCCCTGGGGTACAGGAGGCCATGTTCGTTTCTGCTCCAGCCCCGGGTGGAGTGAGGTATGCTGACTCTCCAATTTGGCTTTTTAACTCCCTGTCTTGTGTCACTGCTCTTACCCAAGGGAAGAGTAGGTCATCAGCCCAGTCAAACTTACCCCTTGCCTTTGACCTTGGAACTCAGTGCAGGAAGATCTCCAGGCAGCCCCTTCTGGGACAGCAGTGAGGGTGCTGGGAGCAGGTGGGCTGGACCATGAATCAGGTCCAGGCCAGGCGCTGCCCCAGAGCCAAAGCTGGCCTGCTCTGCCTGGCCCCCTTCACTGGCGCTGTGGGCCTACCCCACTTCTGATCTGATGTTGGTTTCATAGTGTATTTAGGGTTCAGTTTATAGCCCTTCAACTGAATAAAGCAGCATAGGTTCCGCGTTTCCTCATGAGGGCTGGTGTGTTTGCCCGGCCCCATCAGTACTGGCTGAAAACCCCAAAGGCTCCTGGCCACCCGCCCTCCTGGGGAATGTGATGAAAATTTACGAGCTGTGAGTGTATTCATGTTTACTGCTCAGAGATGGATGGCTTGACCATGCAGCCACATCCAGGCCCTGCTTAAGCCAACAGTCTATTTATTTGGGAGAGTTTATCAAACCCAGACGCAGGCTTTTCTGCTACTGAACCCAGGCAGGTGGCCTGGGAGCCGAGAACGCCCACAGCTCTCTCCCTGGCCTGGAAGGTGGAGCTGGGGTGTGATTTAGCACAAACTTCCTTCTGACTATGGTCAGAGCATGTGACCAATGAGACATGGATGTTGCCTGTGAGAAGAAATTTTACACAGGCCTCAATTACTATTCCATTACAAAAACCACGTAACTACTCCTAGCCACCTCTTCAACAATTGCTGTTCCATCTTCCTAGAATGCTGTTCCCGACTCTACAGGGCAGGCTCATTCTCATCCTGATTCCTGTGTCATCTCCTCAGAAACCTTCCCCCACCACCCTGTAAATGGCATCTCATCACCCTGCTTGTGTGCACAACATAATTATTGGGGACTTATTAAGGGTTAGTTGGTTGGTTCTTCCCCTACACTGTAAAATAGGGTCTGTATTTCTCATTTTTACTGCCATTCTTCTTTTGGAAGAATTTGGGAAGCCTTGGTATTCTTTTTAAAATGGTTTCAGAATTCAGCAGTGAAGGCATCAGCTCCTTTGATTTTCTTTGAATCAGCAAAAGAAATCCCATCAATCTCCTTACTCCTTATTGGTCTGTTCACAGTTTCTGTTTCTTGATGATTTAGTCCTTGTAGGTTGTACGTGTCCAGGAATTTATTCATTTCTTCTGGGCTATCCAGTTTGCTGGCGTGGGATTCTTCATGTTTGGTCTCTTACAGCTATTTGTATTTCTATGGTATCCGTGTAATACCTCCTCTTTTATTTTGGATATCTATTTGAGCTCTCTTTTTTCTAAAAGTTTGTTGATTTTGTTTATCTTTCAAAAACAACTGTTTCATTGATTGTTTTTTTCCCCATATTTTTCTAATAGCTCTTTCAAATATTTTATTTCCTTTCTTCTAATAACTCTGGGCTTAGTTTGTTCTTTTTTGTAGTTCCATGAGCAGTGACATTAGGTTGTTTAGGCATTAACTGCTTTCAACTTCCCTCTTAGAACTGCTTTTGCTCTTATTAAGTTTCGATATGTTGTGTTTCCATTTTCCTTAGTCTCGTGATAGTTTTAAAATTTCCTTTGTAGTTTTGTCTTTGACCCATTGGTTTGTTCAGGAGCATGTTGTTTGATTTCCACATTGGTGAATTTTCCAAAATCCTTCCTGTTACTGATTTTTTATTTTATACCACTGTGGTCAAAAATGGTATTTGAACTGATTTCTAAATTTTAAAGTTGTTTTGTAGCATAACACATGATCTATACCGGAGACTGGTCCATATGGACTTGAGAAGAACGTGTATTTTGCAGCTATGGGATAGAAAGTTGTGTACAGGGTGGCGCCTGTGGCTCAAAGGAGTAGGGCGCCGGCCCCGTATGCCAGAGGTGGCGGGTTCAAACCCAGCCTTGGCCAAAAAAAAAAAAAAAACTGCAAAAAAAAAAAGAAAGTTGTGTACATATGTCTGTTAGATCCATTCAGCTAAAGTCCAGTATTGCCTTATTGATACTGTCTGGAGATCTGTCCATTGCTGAAAGTTGGGTATTAAAGTTCCCAAACTATTACTGCATGGCAGTTAATCTCTTTATCTGTTTATATTTGCTTTATATATTTAGGTGCTTTCACATGAGCGCATATGTATTTGCAATTGTATCTTCCTCATACATTGATCCGTTTGCCATTATAGAATGACCTTTTTTGTCTCATTTTACAGGTGTTGACTCAGTCTATTTTATCTCCTATAAAAACAGCTGTCCCTGCTGTCTTCTGATTTCCTTTTGCAGAACACCTTTTTCGACTTCTTCATGGTCTGTGTGTTCTTAAACATGAAGTGAATCTCCTGTAGGCAGCGTATAGTTGGATCTTACTTTTTGTCATTTTGGTTACTCTCTGTCTTTTGATGAGAGAATCTATTTACATTCGAGGTAAATATTGACAGGTAAAGACTTACTACTGCCATTTTCTTAATTGTTTGCTGGTTCATTTGTAGATTCATTCTTACTTCTTTCTCTCTAGCTGTTTTCCTTTGTTATTAGGTGATTGTTCTCCAGTGCTGTGCTTTGGTTCCTTTTTATCTTTTTTTTGGTCAGGGCTGGGTTTGAACCCGCCACCTCTGGCATATGGGACCAGTGCCCTACCCCTTTGAGCCACAGGCGCCGCCCCCCTTTTTATCTTTTTTTGTATCCCTTGTATTTTCTTTTTGTAATTCACATGAAGATAACATAACACATCTTACAGTTAAAATAGGCTATTTTAAGTTGAAAACAACTTTGCATAAAAACGTTACATTTTTTACTCCTTTAACATTTTATGATTTTTATGGCACAGTTTACATCTCTGCTGTATCTCCCTTAGCAAATTATTGTAACTATTATTCTTTTATTTTATTTTATTATTTTTATTTATTTTTTTTATTGTTGGGGATTCATTGAGGGTACAATAAGCCAGTTACACTGATTGCAATTGTTAGGTAAAGTCCCTCTTGCAATCATGTCTTGCCCCCATAAAGTGTGGCACACACTAAGGTCCCACCCCCCTCCCTCCATCCCTCTTTCTGCTTCCCCCCCCATAACCTTGTCATTAATTGTCCTTATATCAAGATTGAGTACATAGGATTCATGCTTCTCCATTCTTGTGATGCTTTACTAAGAATAATGTCTTCCACTTCCATCCAGGTTAATACGAAGGATGTAAAGTCTCCATTTTTTTTAATGGCTGAATAGTATTCCATGGTATACATATACCACAGCTTGTTAATCCATTCCTGGGTTGGTGGGCATTTAGGCTGTTTCCACATTTTGGCGATTGTAAATTGAGCTGCAATAAACAGTCTAGTACAAGTGTCCTTATGATAAAAGGATTTCTTTCCTTCTGAGTGGATGCCCAGTAATGGGATTGCAGGATCAAATGGGAGGTCTAGCTTGAGTGCTTTGAGGTTTCTCCATACTTCCTTCCAGAAAGGTTGTACTAGTTTGCAGTCCCACCAGCAGTGTAAAAGTGTTGCCTTCTCTCCACATCCACGCCAGCATCTGCAGTTTTGAGATTTTGTGATGTGGGCCATTCTCACTGGGGTTAGATGGTATCTCAGGGTTGTTTTGATTTGCATTTCTCTAATATATAGAGATGACGAACATTTTTTCATGTGTTTGTTAGCCATTCATCTGTCATCTTTAGAGAAAGTTCTATTCATGTCTCTTGCCCATTGATATATGGGATTGTTGGCTTTTTTCATGTGGATTAATTTGAGTTCTCTATAGATCCTAGTTATCAAGCTTTTGTCTGATTGAAAATATGCAAATATCCTTTCCCATTGTGTAGGTTGTCTCTTTGCTTTGGTTATTGTCTCCTTAGCTGTACAGAAGCTTTTCAGTTTAATGACGTCCCATTTGTTTATTTTTTTTGTTGTTGCAATTGCCATGGCAGTCTTCTTCATGAAGTCTTCCCCCAGGCCAATATCTTCCAGTGTTTTTCCTATGCTTTCTTGGAGGATTTTTATTGTTTCATGCCTTAAATTTAAGTCCTTTATCCATCTTGAATCAATTTTTGTGAGTGGGGAAAGGTGTGGGTCCAGTTTCAGTCTTTTACATGTAGACATCCAGTTCTCCCAACACCATTTATTGAATAGGGAGTCTTTCCCCCAAGGTAAGTTCTTGTTTGGTTTATCAAAGATTAGGTGGTTGTAAGATGTTAGTTTCATTTCTTGGTTTTCAATTCGATTCCAAGTGTCTATGTCTCTGTTTTTGTGCCAGTACCATGCTGTCTTGACCACTATGGCTTTGTAGTACAGACTAAAATCTGGTATACTGATGCCCCCAGCTTTATTTTTATTACTAAGAACTGCCTTAGCTATACGGGGTTTTTTCCGGTTCCATACAAAACGCAGAATCATTTTTTCCAAATCTTGAAAGTACGATGTAGGTACTTTGATAGGAATGGCATTGAATAGGTAGATTGCTTTGGGAAGTATAGACATTTTAACAATGTTGATTCTTCCCATCCATGACCATGGTATGTTCTTCCATTTGTTAATATCCTCTGCTATTTCCTTTCTGAGGATTTCATAGTTTTCTTTATAGAGGTCCTTCACCTCCTTCGTTAGGTATATTCCTAGGTATTTCATTTTCTTTGAAACTATGGTGAAGGGAGTTGTGTCCTTAATTAGCTTCTCATCTTGACTGTTATTGGTGTACGCAAAGGCTACTGACTTGTGGACATTGATTTTATATCCTGAAACATTACTGTATTTTTTGATGACTTCTAGGAGTCTTGTGGTTGAGTCTTTGGGGTTCTCTAAGTATAAGATCATGTCGTCAGCAAAGAGGGAGAGTTTGACCTCCTCTGCTCCCATTTGGATTCCCTTTATTTCCTTGTCTTGCCGAATTGTATTGGCTAGAACTTCCAGCACTATGTTGAATAGTAAAGGTGACAGAGGACAACTTTGTCTGGTTCCAGTTCTAAGAGGAAAAGCTTTCAGTTTTACTCCATTCAGTAAAATATTGGCTGTGGGTTTGTCATAGATAGCTTCAATCAGTTTTAGAAATGTGCCACCTATGCCTACACTCTTCAGTGTTTTCTAATTAGAAAAGGATGCTGGATTTTATCAAATGCTTTTTCTGCATCTATTGAGAGGATCATGTGGTCTTTATTTTTGCCTCTGTTAATATGGTGGATAATGTTTATGGACTTGCGTATGTTAAATCAGGCTTGCATCCCTGGGATGAAGCCTACTTGATCATGATGAATGACTTTTTTGATGATAAGCTGTAATCTATTGGCTAGGATTTTGTTGAGAATTTTTCCATCTATATTCATGAGTGAGATTGGTCTGAAATTCTCCTTTTTGTTTGGGTCTTTTCCTGGTTTTGGTATCAGGGTGATGTTTGCTTCATAGAATGTGTTGGGGAAGATTCCTTCTTCCTCAATTTTTTGGAATAATTTCTGCAGTACAGGAATAAGCTCTTCCTTGAAGGTTTGATAGAATTCTGGAGTGAAGCCATCTGGACCAGGGCATTTTTTGGTTGGAAGATTTTTTATTGTTTCTTTGATCTCAGTGCTTGAAATTGGTCTGTTCAGGAGCTCTATTTCTTCCTGGCTGAGTCTAGGGAGAGGGTGTGATTCCAAATATTGATCCATTTCCTTCACATTGTCAAATTTCTGGGCATAGAGTTTCTGGTAGTATTCAGAGATGATCTCTTGTATCTCTGTGGGATCAGTTGTTTTCCCCTTTATCGTTTCTGATTGAGGTTACTAGAGATTTTACTTTTCTATTCCTCGTTAGTCTGGCCAATGGTTTATCTATTTTATTTTTTCAAAAAACCAACTCCTTGTTTCATTAATTTTCTGAATGATTCTTTTGTTTTCAATTTCATTGATCTCTGATTTGATTTTGGATATTTCTTTTCTTCTACTGAGTTTAGGCTTAGATTGTCCTCCTTTTTCCAATTCCATAAGATCTCTTGTGAGATTGTTGATGTGCTCTCTTTCTGTTTTTCGAATGTAGGCATCTAAAGCGATGAATTTTCCTCTCAAAACTGCTTTTGCAGAATCCCATAGGTTTTGGTAGCTTGTGTCTTCATTGTTGTTATGCTCAAGGAAGTTAATGATTTCCTGTTTTATTTCTTCCTGCACCCATCTGTTATTCAACAGAAGATTGTTTAATTTCCATGCCTTTGGGTGGGGTCGAGCATTTTTGTTAGAGTTGAGTTCTACCTTTAGTGCCTTATGGTCTGAGAAGATACAAGGTAAAATTTCAGTTCTTTTGATTCCAATGATATTTGTTTTGTGTCCCAGGATATGATCAATTTTGGAGAATGTTCCATGGGGTGATGAGAAGAATGTATATTCTTTATCTTTGGGGTGAAGTGTTCTATATGCGTCTATCAAGCACAGTTGTTCTAGGGTCTCATTTAAATCTCTTATATCTTTGTTTAATCTCTGTTTAGAGGATCTGTCCAGCTCTGTAAGAGGAGTGTTAAAGTCCCCTGTTAATGATGGTATTATCAGACATCATATTGCTCAGACTAAGGTCTGCTTCAAGAATCTGGGAGCATTTAAATTGGGTGCATAAATATTTAGAATTGAAATGTCTTCTTGTTGTAGTTTTCCCTTGACCAATATAAAGTGACCATCTTTATCTTTTTTGACTTTAGTTGCTTTAAATCCACATGTATCGGAAAATAAGATTGCAGCTCCTCTTTTCTTCTGAATTCCATTTGCCTGAAAAATTGTCTTCCAACCCTTGACTCGGAGCTTTAATTTGTCTTTTGAAGCCAGATGTGTTTCTTGCAGACAGCAAATTGATGGCTTGTGTTTTTTAATCCAGTCAGCCAATCTATGTCTCTTCAGTGGGGAATTCAAGCCATTAACATTTATGGAGATAATTGATAAGTGTGGTAGTATTCTATTCGTCTTATTTGGTGAGAGTCCATTGCTTAGTTTTATCTTTTGCATCAGTGTGGAGGTTAGGTTCTGTCCTTTGATTTCTGAGTTCTTACTTTGCTGCTGATCCATTGTGGTGGTCAGTGTGCAGAACAGGTTGAAGTATTTCCTGTAGAGCTGGTCTTGTGGCGAATTTCCTCAATGTTCGTGTATCCGTAAATGATTTGATTTCTCCGTCAATTTTGAAGCTTAGCAGGGTACAGAATTCTGGGCTGAAAATTGTTCTGTTTAAGTAGATTAGAGGTAGATGACCATTGTCTTCTTGCTTGGAAAGTTTCATTAGAGAAGTCTGCGGTCACTCTGATGGATTTGCCCCTGTAGGTCAACTGGCGCTTACTCCTGGCAGCTTGCAGAATCTTTTCTTTTGTCTTGACTTTGGACAGGTTCAGCACAATGTGTCTTGGAGAAGCTCGGTTAAAGTTGAGGCGACCTGGAGTCCGATATCCCTCTGAAAGCAGTGTGTCAGAATCTTTGGTGATGTTTGGGAAATTTTCTTTTATAGTATTCTCTAGTATGGCTTCCATTCCTCTGGGGCATTCTTCTTCCCCTTCTGGAATTCCTATAACTCGTATGTTGGAACGCTTCATAAAATCCCATAATTCTGACAGTGAACGTTCTGCTTTCTCTCTCTTCTTTTCTGCCTCTTTTACTGTCTGAGTTATCTCAAGAACTTTGTCTTCTACCTCTGAAATTCTTTCTTCTGCATGGTCTAACCTGTTGCTGATACTTTCCATTGCATCTTTAAGTTCCCTAATTGACTGTTTCAGTTCCTTCAGCTCTGCTATATCCTTTTTATATTCTTCATATCGTTCATCTCTTATTTGATTCTGTTTTAGGATTTCCTTTTGGTTATTTTCCACTTTATTAGCAATTTCCTTCATTGTTTCCATCATTTCTTTCATTGTTTTCAACATGTGTATTCTAAATTCCCTTTCTGTCATTCCTAACATTTCTTTACAGGTGGAGTCATCTGCAGTAGCTACCTCATGGTCCCTTGGTGGGGTTGTTCTAGACTGGTTCTTCATGTTGCCTGGAGTTTTCTGCTGATTCTTCCTCATGAGTGATTTCTTTTATCTGTTTCCTTGCCCTAATTTTCCTTTCACTTCCTCTTGCTCTTTAAGTTCTTGTGCCTGTGGAAGTTGCGGGCGGGTTTAGACGGATTGAACACACGCGACCACTTGCCGGTTTTCCACTGTTTTAGTCCTCCTCTTGGGGTCCAGAAGTCTCTCGCTAACTCCCTGTATCCTCATAGGAGTGATGATAGGCAGATCCCACCAGCCAGTGATGCCTGGAGTCTTATCTCCGCATACTCACGGTACCCAGATGTAAGGAAGCTGTTACTCGGCCGCCATCTTGCATAACTATTATTATTTTAAATAGTTTTATCTTTTAGCCTTATAGGTTTACATGTAACCACTGTACTATTAGATTATCCTGAATTTTACTGTGTGCTTACTTCTACCAGTGAATTTTATACTTTAACATGTTTTAGTGTTACTAATTAGGGTACTTTTCTCTCAGCTTAAGAACTTCCTTTAGAATTTTTTTTTTTTTTTTTTTGCAGTTTTTGGCCAGGGCTGGGTTTGAACTCGCCACCTCCGGCATATGGGGCCGGGCCCTACTCTGTTGAGCCAGAGGTGCCACCCCCTTTAGAATTTTTTATAGACAGGTCTGTTGGTGGTAAATTCCCTTAGATTCTGCTTATCTGGGAAAGTCTTTATCTTTCCTCCATCTAAAGAACAGCTTTGCCTGGTAAAGTATTCTTAGTTGGATGGTATTTTTTCCCCCTGCAACACTTTGAAGACATCTCCCATTCTGTCCTATAAGATTCTGCTGAGAAATCCTGTGTTAGCCTTACTGATACTTCCTTATAGGTGATTTACCTCTTTTTCTCTTGCTTTGAGGAACTTCTCTTTGTCGTTGATTTTTGACAATTTGATTGTGTCTTGGTGAGTCTTGTTCAAAGTGGATCTTACTGGAGACTGACTTTCCTGGACCTGGATATTTATAGTGTTCACCAGATTGGAAAATGTTTTGCTACTATTTAAGTTTCATGTTCCTTTGTATTTCTCTGCTCCTTATTGAGCCTGAGCCCATGGAGGCAAGCCTGGGTCCTGGGACTATGGGGTCTGCCTTAGAACCTTGGTCCACAGGGGGCCAACCTGGCACCAGCATTGGCTGGGGCAGTCCTGGGGCCTGGGTCCATGGGAACCAGCCTGGACATTAGTTATATGAGGGATGGCCTGAAACCTGGGCTCAAGGCGGAAGTCCTGGAGCCCAGCTCTATGAGGGCTGGCCCAGGGCTAGTTTCAGGGTGTACTGGAACAGGCCTAAACCCGGGGTCTGCTGGAGCATAGCACAGTATGTGCTAGCCTAGTGCCTGAGGCCAGGTGGTGTCAACCTGAGGCTAGGGTAGGTCTGGGGAGGTGTGGAACCACCTGACTCAGGTCTGGAACATGGGGCAAGCCAGGCGTCTGGGGCTATGAGGACTGGACTGGCCTGGTTTTGGGGTGGGCCTGAAACCTGGAACTCTGAGTGCCATCCCAGAGCTGGGGCCAGTCCAGATGCTGAGCCTGCTGGGTCAGGCCTTTCTGTTTAGTTCAAAGGTACTGGCCTTGAGTCTTAGGCAGTTCCATACTCATTTGAATGGATCAAAAACTAACATTTGATTATTACAAAAATATACTTTATTTTTTAGACAGGGTCTTACTTGATCGCCCAGGCTAGAGTGTGCTGGTGTCCTCGGAGTCTGCTTGCTAGGGAATAAAGTACACTCTGTTATCTTTCTCTTATTCCTAATCAGGGAATAAGGCCATAAAATTTTATGCTTCATTCTGGATTTAACCTGTAAAAGTTGCATTTTCCTCTCATTACCTATCGAGAAAAATATGCACAGATGTTCATCAGGGGGATAAACAAAACTGTTTATTATAAGATTGAAAAGGTAGAAATAACTTAAGGCCCATCCATAAGAGAACCGCTAAGCTAACTGTAGCCTACTCATGCTATGTAATACTAAGTGCAATTAAAAATATGGAACGGGAAAGATCTCCCACATCCTAAGCAGAGGGAAAAAAGACACAAAGTTTAGCACTATTACTATAATGATACCATTACTGGTGAGCTCCCACTTAATGGGCACAACGTTGGGGTATACGGCACACCTTCTGGGTGCAGGACACACCTACAACAGGGATTTTACCTAATGAATGCAAACATTGTAACCTAATGGTACCCTCATATTAATCTGAAATTATATCACACAAAAAATGCCCCCATGACTGTATTTTTAAGGGCCTGTGTATAGTGAGTAAGGGCCTGGTCAGAGGTGGGAGGATCTTTACAATTAGTGCAGTTGTCTCTGGGGAGGGGCCTGGGACTCAGTGTAAAGGAAGCTGAGGATTTAAGAGGCACCCTCTGGGAAGGCACTATCAGCTGCTAGGCTGCGTTTCTCTGGGATTCACCTTGGTGCCTTGCCGTTCCTCCTGTACATGTTCAGCACAAACTTGGGGCCTTACTGAGTGCCCAGGGCAGGAGCGTGAGATGGCACCGGGCTCCTGGGGAGATGAGCTGTGCCTAAATCCTCACCCTGCAGGGATCACAAACACTTTGCTGTGCCATTTTAGGTAAGGAAAGCTATGCTTAGAAAAGGAGGTTTGGCCACAGATGAATGGTGACTTAAAGCCTGGTCATGAGTGGAATCTAAGCTTCCCAGCCACGAGTTCCATGCAGTGGGCCAGGAAGGGTTCTCGGCAATAGGTTCTGTCGAGGGGAAAAGGAGCAGTTGTTAAGCGTGCCAAGGCTTTGGGATATTAAATGCAGATAGCACAGGGCTTGTTCGTGGCTGTGGGAGGGGCTGGTAAATTCACCCAAGGCAGGAAGGCCCCTGGGCTGGAGATCTAACTACATTCTTGTGCGGGAGAAACCATTTACTGAGCATTCCCTAGGGCCCAGGCACTGTGCTAGGAGTTTTGGACACATTCTCTTACTAAATTCTGACATTCAACCCTTATGGGAAGTTGTACTCTTTTCTCCATTTTATAGATTATAAAAATGAAGCTCAGAGCTGAAGTCACCTGCCTAAGGCCCTGTGACAAGTGATGGAGCTTGAACTTGAAATCAGACCATCTGGCTTCAAAAGCTGTGCTCCCATGCTTGTAGCCTCCGTAACAACCTGACTATCTATAGGAAAGCTACAGGTTTTAAAATAAGGAGATTTGATTGCAAAGAGGGACTCAGGATAGGCTGATTTCCGTGTCCCCTGACAGCATATGTGAGCCCTATGTTTAGGGAACCACCACCTCCCAGCTACTCTCAAGAAAAACCTGGGTAAACTATATATTATGATACCTGCCTGGGACACAATGGTTTTAGTTGCCAAAAAATAGGAGTTAAAACACCCATTCCTTGGGTGGCGCTGGTGGCTCAAGGAGTAGGGTGCCTGTCCCATATGCCGGAGGTGGCGGGTTCAAACCCAGCCCTGGCCAAAAAAAAAAAAAAAAAACACCCATTCCAGATGACTGCCTTCTTATTCACTTCTATAATCCCACTTGCGTGCAGTCTGGGTATTCAATTTAAAATGAATTAAGGAGGCAACTTAAGGACGTCAGTCCGGCTTTCAAAAACTCAGTTAATGAACATCAAATTCCATTCTCATCTGCAAGAGGGTGACCTTTTGACTCGTAAACTTTATACACACTTTGTGGCCAGAGTCACCTCTGTGCTGTGATCCTGTCCCCAGAGGATGGCTGTCCACATCTGTGGGGAAGGTCAGCCCAGGCCTCAGAGTCCAGTCTGTACAACCCCCACAGCTAGGCCCCCATGCAACCCAGCCCTCTGATGAACTTGAACCAGGGAGCCTGGCTCACTGCCGGACTTCACTGACCAGTGGAAAAACCAGGAGGTAGGCCTGATCATTTTTTCAAAACAATTTTATTATAGTAAAATACAAATAACATAAAACTTACCATCTTAACCAAGGTAAGGTGCACCCAGGCTGCAGTGCACTTGATCATAATTCATTGCAGCTCAAAATCCTGGGCTTAAGTGATCCTCCCCACTCAGCCTCCTACGTAGCTAGGACTTCAGGTGTGTATTCCCCACCCACCTACCCCTACACACACAAATTTTTAAAAATTGTTTATTAGAGAGGTCTAAGTTGCTGAGGCTGGTCTTGAACTCCTGGGCTTAGGTGATTCTCCCGCTTCCCAAAGTGCTGGGATTACAGATGTAAGCCACCATGCTGGCCCCTCTTAACCATTCCTAAGTATATGCATTGATGGCACTAAGGATGTTCACATTGTCATCTACCTGTCACAACCAGAGCCTTTCCTGGCTCATCTGATGCTCTAAGCGTTTCTACCCCAGTCTATTTTTCCATCTCCAGGTGGCCATCTTCTCTTTACGGAGGCTGTGTTTGTGAGCACAGCCTGCACTGGGACCTGGGTGGGCGCTCCCACTCAAGAGATGCCTGCTGCGTGGCTCCCGGAGCCACCCCCTAGCTCGAGCCCTGTATCCCCCCCTCCTGTCTGCATCAGGAGAAGCTCTGGAACCATAGGTCCTGGGTTCCAGAGCCCACCCAGCACCTCCCTTGGAAGCCACATGGCCTGGGGCAGTTGACCCAATCCCAAAGAACCTCTTTCTCTCCTCCAAAAATGAGGCCACCACCATCTGTTTGAATGATTGTGAGAATTTTAAGTGGGAGGCTATGTTCTAGGAGACACCCAGACCAGCTGTCCTCCACCGAAGTCCCCTCTTCCCCTTTAAAGGTCTGCCTTTAGCAGGACCCAGGATGTTTGTCTTCCCACAATGTGATGCAGAGTGGAGTTAGAACCCCAGTAAGCTTCAGTTTCTTACTTCCCTTTGGCCAAGTCTGGCAGCAGGGACCCACTTTGATGTGGTGTGTCTCATAGCATACAATGTACAGGAAGGGACCTTCCCCGAGTCCACTCACAGAGGGGAGGCAGGGGCCTCCCAGACTCAGGTGGACATACCTGTTCTCCTATACAAACGTACGGCATCTTTTCCCATCTCTCCCTGCTTAGTGAGTGCGACGAGAGACAAGCCCTTGAGGGACTTGAAGAAGAAATTGCTTATTTTTAAAAGTCAGTTGGGGGAAGAAGACCATCTGGATGCTTTGAAAGCTTCAGAACTCAGGAAAGAAACTGGGTAGACAAATCCAGATTGCAAACTGGGCTAACCCTCTGCAGCCTCCCCCTGGGCTCACCATCTGTACGTGTGATCATCTAGGAGGGAAAGTCATCTCTGGGGCATGTTCTCCTGCCTGGTACACTCGAATTTGGCTGTGTCTGCTCAACAGGCTTCAAGAGCAGCTGGAGGTCGCCAGGAAGTGGGTGGCCCTCACTTAGCTCTGCTGCTTGGATATCAGTACTTTTTCACAAGTATTTGACTTATAGCCACACTGAAGGATTCGATTCCCTGAACATGCCCCAAGCATCACCATGTCTTTATCCCTGAGGCTTCTTCCTGGCATGCCCCTCTCAACCCCACCAGCCTAAGTGAGACCTTCTCCAAGGCCATCTGGAGGCCCCTTCTTCACAAAGCCATTCCTGGACCCCTCAAATGCATGTAACCCACCCACTGTGGCCTCTATGGAGCCTCCCGTGCGCATTTATCTTGCAGAGGTGAGAATTAAACCAGTCACGTTACATTTGGTTACAAGGCGCACAGGGAGGTTTTCCTCCGAATGTGCATCACAGTCATTTCTGTCCTTGGCCTCCCCTCCCTGCTGCACTCCATGAAGGCAGCAGCTGTGTTTGACGCCCGCCTGGCTTCAGGCCCAGAACCTGGTGAGTACTGAGCAGGCTTCAGTCTGTTACGCTTTACAAGTCAGCACAGCTGCTCCGAGCACCAAGCCTTGGACACAACCACCTCAGCCACGTGGCTCTTCGCAAATTTTGCAAGGACAGCCCAAATCAGCCCTTTACCCCACCTCTCTACCCAGCCATGGAATGGGTTTTGTTTGACAGTGAAAGCGGGGTGGCGGGGGAGGCAGATTGGTCTTGTCTTGGTGGATTAACGCAATGGTAGGTTTGGTGTGAGAATCATTTGTGAGCTCCATTTTGTGCCTTGCAGGAGACTGGTTTCAGGTGCTAGAGAATTGTCAGGACTTCAATTTCAACTTTCAGCCCCTGCTACTATGTATCATTACAATAGGCAACCTTCTTTTTTTTTTGCAGTTTTTGGCCAGGGCTGGGTTTGAACCCGCCACCTCTGGCATATGGGGCCAGCGCCCTACTCCTTTGAGCCACAGGCACCACCCACAATAGGCAACCTTCTAAGGGAAGCTCTGCGTTCTTAGGACACTCCCCAGTCTCCCGGGACACCGTAAAGACAGTAAAAGCTGGACTTGGCCTTACTTCCACTCCCGTGTTAATGTAAAGACGGGTAAAAGCTGGACTGGCTGTATTTCTAATCCCGTGTTCAACCCCCTTGCCCTGTAGTGGGCTGCCACCACTTTCAAGCAGAAACAAGCTTGTTATGTTCTTCTGTTATGTTTTAGGAAATTCTATGCCTGTGGGTTGAAGGAGAAGTCCTAGAATGCTTTCTAAAGAGATGATTCGGTGCCAAAACAGAATTTATAACTGGGTTGCCATAGCAGCCAGTATGTCATGTTTCACTCAGCTAAGAATATCTGAACCCTCATGATTCCAAGAACAGCCTAAATGGAGCAGGCAGGTGCGCTCCCCAAGAGACCCCGTGGTTGATATCCATTTTCTGGCTCCTAATCCACTGCCTTTCTCTGGCTTTCTGAAAATCCCTGACTCTTACTCTGAACGTCACTATGGGGCCATGGGCTCTTAAACTGGAGCCACCGGGGTTGCAACACCCCTTTCCCTCTCCCATCTGAGTACTAACCAGGCCCAACCCTGCTTAGCTTCCAAGATTAGACGAGATCAGACATGTTCAGGGTGGCACAGCCCTAGACTCCTTCCTTTCTATTGCATATAAACGGATGTGACACTTTTCAAGCTAGGTGGCCAAATTGGGTCTCATGAGTTTGGGGGATAGTGAAAAAAGAATGTAGGGACCAGACAACAGACTCTCTGTAAAGTCAGAATGGCAAGTGGCAGGGGTGGTGGATTTAGCCTGAAGTTCCAGAAGCTTCTATGTGCTGAAGGAGGGGGAGCCGCCAGTATCCTTCAGGGGTGAAGGCAGGTTTGGAAAGCAGAGATGTCCTGAGTGAAGCATGGTCCCAGGGGAGCAGAGAACGTGGGTCAGACTGGTGAGCGTCCCTGGGGAAGCAGGCCCATGGACGTGGAGTCCAGAGAAGAATCTGAGGCAGAGGTGCTGGGAGACCTGGGAAGGGCCCTACACAGGGTTGGCCTCTTGGCCTTATTATATCCAATAGGTAACCAATTGTAGAGAAAAAATAATCAAGATCTCATTTTTCCTCTTTAAAATCCTTTGTGGCCCAGTATTCACTAAGAATACTCTCAAAACCTAGACTATTGAGTCATTTCTTGAGGCCCTGTAGGCAGCTTATCATTCAGTGAAGGCCAATTTCTCCGGCTGCTGGCTGGAGGGGTGGCGGTCTGCTTCTGCCTGAATGCCGCATGGCAACGTGCTCTTGAACACACCTGCCATCTGGTTCTCCTCCTTTCCCTTTTTTCTTTTCAAAGCACAACTGCCTATCCCCAAGGTAAGCCCCTCTGTGTCTCTCATTACAAAATGTAATATACATGGTTTTAACCTTTGTCTCTGCAGTCACGCAGATTAGTCCATTTCCTCTTTCCCAAGGTGCATGCCACAGCCTTGAACACGGCCATCACATTTTCCCTGAGTCCTCTCTATCCCCAGGTAGACAGCCAGGCTCCTTTCTTACATTGCATTCTTCTAGACGCCTCGTGGTCTGACTCCATGTCTCATGAAATTCTCTGATCCATCCTACTGTGATACCCAGGGCTGAGCGCTGTGCTTCAGGGATAGTCTGACCAGGAATATTACAGCTCAAACTTTATGTATGAGCCAGGGGAAGGGCTGGGATAGATCCTTAGGTGGGACAGGCCTTAGGTGGCCAGATCTCTGCCAGCCCTCCAGCCAGCAGCCACTGTGTTTCCACCTGAATGCCCCCATGGCAAGGCGCTCTGACCACACAAGGTAAGAAGCTACCTACAGGGCCTTGAGAAATGATTCGATTCTCAATAAATACTGGGCCACAAAGACCTTTAAAAAAGAAAAAGGAGATCTTGATTATTTTTTGTCTATAGTTACCTATTGGATAAAAGAAGCCCAAGAGGCCAAGAGTACATCCCAAGAGGAAAGGTTGAGCAGAAAGGGAGCACTACTGACCTCAGCTGGAATGCAGGATAGTGTTCCCATCCTGGATAGGGCCATGAATACTGGGTACAGTGAGAACAGGTGGACAGTCAGAAGCAGAAACCAAAACAGAAGCATCGATCCACAGGGATTAGTGATAACAGGCTGGTCTCTAAGGACTGGGTTGGATGTAACTGGTAATGATCATCAAATCCTGGACCTGAGAAACTGACATGACCCCAAGCTCCACTGGATGGGATACTGCGTATTTAAACCAATTATATATTTCTCAAGTAGGCCAAGAACTGTGGTTGAGCTGAAGCTAATGACGGCAGGCAATGGTGGCTTTAGCTAGGAGGGCCAGAGATAAATGGGCAGGGCTGGCAGGCTGCCCACTGTAAGAAGCCTTGTTCATGAGGTATTTATTATATTTGTGTCTTGGGAGCATTATTTTCAAAGAATGTGGCAGAGTGATGTCTCCTAGAATTCTGCATTTATCCATGCTAAGCGGGCCTGCTCTTCCTTGCTGTGTACCCTTTCCGTTAAGGTAGGAACAGAGGTCAATGCTATTGTGTCTGTGCTGTCTCCAGCACCCCACCACATGATTACTACAGTTTGAAAGTTAAATCTAGACGTCAGATAGTCTGTTTTCCAACTGTTCTTCAGAATTATTTTGTCTATTCAATACATATATATTTTTGTTAAATATCCTTTCAGCGGTTGAAAATCCTCCAGTTTTGACCTGCTTTTAGTAGCTCTTCAGTGCCTTCAAATAGTTATTTTATATATTTTTTTATATTTTATATTTTTTCTAGGGTTTATAATTGTTACCTGCAGGTGACAAACTGTTGTGCTTTTACCAAAAAAAAAAAAAAAAAAAAGATAGGAACAAAGGTCAAATAATGATACCAAGTATCAAGACTACTTCGTTTATATTTAATGGTTGGGTTTAAACACTAATAAACAGATTATCAGACTGACTTCAAAACAAAGACCCAACTCTATGCTGCTTACAAGAAATGAGTTTTCAATATATAGACACAAATAGGTTGAAAGCAAAAGGATGGAAAAGGTTATATAGATCAGGCACAGTAGACTTTAGGATGTGGAGTATTACTAGAGACAATGGGATAGTTCATCAAGGGTCAAGTCATCATAATCATAAATTTTATATAGCTATGAAATAAAAATGTAGGAAGTAAACTCAGAACATTTACCTAGCACCATGGACATCAGAAAGATGAATAAGGCCAGGTGTGGTGGCTCATGCCTGTAATCTTAGCTCTGTGGGTGGCCAAGGTGGGTGGATTGCCTGGGCTCAGGAGTTTGTGACCAGGCTGAGCAAGAGTGACACCACATCTCTAAAAACTATCCAGGCATTGTGGTAGGTGGCTGTAGTCCCAGCTACTGGGGAGGCTAAGGGAAGAGGATCACTTGAGCCCAAGAGTTTGAGATTGCTGTGAGCTATGACACCATGGCACTCTACTGAGGGTGACAAAGGGAGACTTTTTTGACACAAAGATAAATAAGACAGTTATTACCCCCAATTTCTATCTTATAAAAAACAAGTATTTAAAGATTTTTAGAGTAGGATATTAGCAGCAAAGGGACCCAAAGATCCTGATTTTATATCAGCTGATGCAATCCTTACCAGCCCTTGTTTTCCATCTCCACCCAGAAAACTTTTTGAAAAAGTTCTTTTTATCATGGCTATTTCCAAACACATAAAAGGTAGAAATATGAGTATAGTGAGTCTCCATCTACCCATTGTCCTCCTCTCAATAGTTCCTAGCATTTTGCCTCTCCACTGGCCCAACTGTTTTTTGCTACAGTATTTTTAAGGAAATCCCAGATACCACCTATAAATACTTTAGTGGGCATCTATAACTGTTGAGGACATTTGAAAAAGCATAACCATTATCACATTTTAAATTAATGATTGTTTTATATTAGTTAGTACCCAGTTCAGCTGCATCACATATTTATTTATAATTGGTTTGTTCAAATAATGATTCAGATAAGACCCATTTATTGCACTGGTTGTTGTAGAGCCCGAGTCTCTTTTATGCTAGAATAATCTTTTTTGTTTTAATTCATTGATGATTTATGACATTACTAGATCATTTATGCTGCAAAAGGGCTTTTTTTTTGACTTAACAAAGATCTTTTCTACAAATGATTATGACCACCACATCAGTAAAGAATAAGATAGATAGGAATAAATCATCTAATACCTGTTTTGTCCCAAAACACTCCAAAGGGATTCCATCTCATTTCCTAGTGAATATGCTGAAGCTATTTAGGCTAATTTGAGCCACATTAGAATTCCATGAGCCTGACTGGAATCATCTGGAACAAACTATTTTCAATCCATTTAAAGTGAAATTCAATCCACATTTCAAAAGCACTAACAAGATGTGGAGTTTCTATCAACCTCAAACTACACACACAATCCACAAAAATAACTGCGGTGGGGAAAGGACTTCAGAAGCCCCCTAGGTTTGTAAGAGGTGAACATTGCCAAGTCAGAAGTATTTATCTAATTTTCTTCCAACCTCAAGGCACTCTGGGGCATATGGGAGTTGTCAAGGAATGCAGGTGCGCACACCCAGAGCCTCAGCATGTTAAGACACAGCCCAGTAAACAGCATAGCAACACTGTTCAATAAAACTTAATATAGACATACTCAGCATTTAGAGGCAGTGGTTATGACAACCGTGGCCCAAGGCAGAGCAGCTTAGCCAATCCCCCAGGAAACCATTTTCAACATATGCCCACACCAAACCTAAAATTTCTTAAGAAAGCTTGGAAAGCCAAAATCTTAGGGAAAAAAGCTCACAAGCCCCAAGAGAGAAGAATACAATAAAAAATACAACAAAGAAAAAGAGAAAGCAGAAAATGATCCTTTGCATCAGTAGTCTTCTGTTACATTTCCCTCCAGCTCCTTTATTAAGAATTATAATACTTGACATCTTCGGTAGATGTCAGTGAGTTGAAGAGTGAACCACTACTCGGTTATTAGCTCTCCCCCTTCTTGGCCATTGGCAGGGCCACACTTAGCCACAAAGTTGTCTCTTCAATGCAAGAGCTTCAATACTCTCTATAACCTGCTTCCTCTTAGACACGTACATTCAACACCAACAGCTGAGTCTCACCTTCCACCTGAGACAACTAATCTTGCCAGCCTGCAGGAAGTGATCGTGCAGACAGGGGGAGTAGAGTGTGAAGGAACCACCATTCTGTCCCTAAAGCAGCAATTGTGAAGTGTCCACGCTCCTGTAGAGCCAGCTCTGATGTGGCAAGGGGCTCTCATTCCATTGAAGACACTCAAAATGAGGGGGCAGCCAGGTCTCTAGCCTAGCATTATTAAAGGTATTCCTCTGATGCATGCCAGAGGGCCAGAAGAGCAGCTGCTAGGGTTCCAATATTTGACTCCTCCAAAACTCATGTGGACGGTGTATCTCCAATGGTGGGTGGAACCTAATGGGAGGCATCTGGGTTATGGGGAAGGTCCCCCATAAATACCTTAATATCCTCTCTGGATTCAGGAAGTGAGCAGGTTCATTGCTCTGTTCTTAGAGAGCTTGTTCAAAAGAGCCTGGCACCAATCTTGCTCACTGACTCTGTGCACATGTAAGATCCCTTCCCCCATGAGTGGAGACAGCTCCAAGCCCTCCCCAGACGCTGGCACATGCTGCTTGTATGTCCTGCAAAACTATAGGCCAAATCTCTTCGTGCAGCCATTAATTTCTGAATACTGAACCAGCTTTGCATCGCTAGTTTGAAACTGTATGTTGTTGGATTTGATTGGCAAAACAGTATCATGTTGAAGATTTTTTTCCCCATCTTTGTTCATGAGAGACAGTGACCCACAGTTCTGTTTTCTTGCATTTCTCCCTGGTGTAGGTATCAGGGGAATGCCAGCCTTGTGGAGTGAGACGGATTGGCCACTGCTCTGATTACAGCAACAAAACCACAAAGTGAATGTAACAGATCATTCAGCTGACCTGACGTCATATCCTGAAGTGAAACGAATCCATTATGATGGTATTCACTATTTTGGAATTGTTATTTTATTTGGGAATGGGGCAACGTGCTTCATCTCATCCTGTGCTATCCTGGAACTCTGCTCTTTCCTGAAGCCCCCATGTCGGGGTCCCCACTGCTTCCTGCCCTCTCCCCCCACTAGGATAAAGGAGGGCAGAAGCCCAGAGAAGGAATCAGGTCATAGAAAATCAAACCAAAAAGCAAAACACAGACCAGCTCTCTCATTGCTGGTTTCCCTTCCTGTTTCTACCTCCAGGGTTGATTTTCAGCCACTGCAAAATTCTAGGCCCACCCCTAGAAGTCTTGAAAGGAAAAGCTCAGTTCTGCCTCTGACCCGGTTTTTGGAGTGTCTGATGTAGCTTCAAAGCAACATAACATCCTCCACCTCTGAGGCCACCTCTGGAAAAAGGTATCAGGACAGGAGGTTCTAGATGGGGGTTTAGCATTAAGGGCCTTGCCTAATCAAATGTTTGGTGAATATCATTGGAAATTACGTCTCCAGTAAGCGGGGGATGGAATTCTTTTCAAATTGACGCCAAGAGTGGCCAAAGATAAAAATTTCGTGAGGGTTTGCCACGTGCCAAGAATGCACAAGGCACCACGGAACTCCACGTGACTGTACTGTCTCCCCTGCTCCCCGCGGTAGCCCTTCATCACCTCAGCCACAGGCCACTTAGCACCTGTGGGGTTTAGGTTCACAGGTGGATTATGAGCTCCTTATGCACAAGCATCGCAATCTTCTATGTAATTATGTTGTACTAGACGACAGGAGCTGCTCAGTGCCTGGCTGAGTGGATTACCTTAAGAGTTGAGCTTGGCCTTCGATAATAAATAAAATGCCTCTTCTATGAAGAGCGGAGTTAGGGGATAGGAGTGGTTTGTTGACTTAATAATAATGGCTAAAGGTGTAGAGTCCTTACTAGGGGCCAGGCCTTGCACTGAGCACAGCCTCCTGGCAGTCCTGGGCCTGTTATTAACACCATAAACTGTTGCCTCTTTTATAGATGAAGTGATGGATCCTCAGCAGACAGACCTGAGATGTCCCAGCTAGTAAGTGGCAGATTCGGGCTCTGAACCCACGCAGTCTGACTTGAGAGCCCAGCCACCTATACAATACACTACCCTGACTCTTAGGGCATGAACGAGATCGGAGCCTCTCAGGCCTGTGGAATGTGATGGGGAAGGATTTGATGCGCTTGAAGGAAGGCAGATGGTATACCTCCATTGACATAGGGAAGGGGCCGCCTTTATCTCCAGAACTTTTTTTTTTTTTTGCAGTTTTTGGCCAGGGCTGGGTTTGAACCCACCAACTCCAGCATATGGGGCCGGTGCCCTACTCCATTGAGCCACAGGTGCCGCCCCCTTCTTTTTTTCTCTACCTGCAGGACTTTCCCCAGAGTAGCTGATCTTCAACCCCAACATGAGAGTCATTGTCAAAAAGGTTTGTCCTTCTTAGATCTCACGTCTGATACCTTAAGTAAACATCTGGTGACCAAGTGAACCCAAAGCAGTCAAAATTTAAGTCTTTGCCCTTAAACCAATTTTTTTCTGTATGTCATATTACAGGGACACCTGCATTTAGCCCCAGTAGCTGGGCTCTGAGTGAACCACAAATCACAGGTGAGTTTTAGGGATCCTAAAAGGGAAGAAGCTGCTAGTTAGCTAAATAGCAAGAACCAGACACCGCTGCCTGTGGGTCCGCAGGTTTGGTTCTCCTTTTTACTCAGCCCCTAAGAAGAACTTCTTAAATGGGAAATGCACATTCTTCTCTTACCCTTAGAATGCAGCCATTATGGACCTTGAGGTGAACTTATCCATGCAAGCTCTGCTCTGTCGAGCAACCCGATGGAAAGGGGCTTAAGTTCAGCCTGGAGTGCCTACCCAGGTTTCATAGGAAAGCAAAGTAAACTACCTGAACCAGTCTTATTTGGGTTTTCTGCTCCTGTAGCTGAACGTACTCTAGAGAATACACACCAATTTCCCCATGGCTTGCTCCCTGAGAGATAATCACAAGCTCACGTTTCTAAATCTTTAAGGAGGGCCCATCAGATTCTTGGACAAAATGCTATGCCGTTTATATCACTAGAGCTAGATTTTCTGCCCAGAAGAAAGTGTGAGCATGACGCCTAAGGAAGCAGACCGTGATGGAGACTGTAAAAAAATTAAGTGGTGAGATTATGCTCAGATCATGTATGGTGACTGCCTAGACCAGTGATCTTCAACCAGCGTGCCATGGCACACTGTGTGCCGCAAAAATTTTTAAAGATTAAATTATTTTTAAAAGAAGTTCAAAGCATAGTCAGTATATAATTTAAGTGTGCCATGGAAGTGTAACTATGGGTCCAAGTGTGCTGTGAGATAAAGTATGTTTCAAAATCACAGAGCTGGGCAGCGCCTGTGGCTCAGTGAGTAGGGCGCTGGCCCGATATGCTGAGGGTAGCGGGTTCAAACCCGGCCCCGGCCAAACTGCAACAAAAAAATAGCCGGGCGTTGTGGCAGGCGCCTGTAGTCCCAGCTACTCGGGAGGCTGAGGCAAGAATCGCGTAAGCCCAAGAGTTAGAGGTTGCTGTGAGCCGTGTGACGCCACTGCACTCTACCGGAGGGCGGTACAGTGAGACTCTGTCTCTACAAAAAAAAAATCACAGAGCTGCCATACTAGGCACCACACTGCACACCCCTCTCTGCGTACTCACTCAGATGCACACGCAGTGTTACCTTTCAGCTGGCGCCACCCACTGTGTCCAAGCACATATGCTGAGCTCTGCCGTCTCCCCCTGGGCCATTGCTCTGGCCCCGCCCTTCTCCGCATCTCTGTCTTTTTCGATATTCTAAGGTCCAGCCCCACCTCCCCTGGACACCTTTGTCATCCAGTCCAGGCTGTGTGGGTCCTTTTCTAGTTCAGCTGCCACAGAAGTGCTCACTCTGACGGAGCTTAATAAGTGCCGACTGAATGCATGTATAAACTAAATCCAATCCATAGGGCCTGAAGTCTAAAAGTTTGAGATAACAGAAAACTCCCTCCAAAGCACCTACCAGGAGCTGCTCTACCCCAGGGTCTTTCAATTAAAAATAAAGAAGCAACATCACCTTGCCGGAATGGTGAGGAAGAGGCTAAAGCAGTGATTATCCACTGGTGTGCTGGATTTTAACTGTGCTGTGAAAAATTTTAAACTATTATTTTCTCTTTCTGAGATAGTGTTACTCTGTCACCCTGGGGTTGAGTGCCATGGTATTGTTACAGCTCATAGCAGCCTCAGACTCTTAGGCTCAAGGGATCTTCCTGCCTTGGCTTCCCAAGGAGCTGGAACGACAGACGCCTGCCACAATGCCCAGCTAGCTTTTTTTATTTTTCGCAGAGATGGGGTCTCACTCTAGCTCAGGCAATCCACCCGTCTCAGCCTCCCAGAGTGCTAGGGTTATAGGTGTGAGCTGCTGTACCTAGCCCTAATTAAATTATTTTCAAAAGCAGTTCAATGCACAGTAAACATATTCCTGTTTGTTTTTTTAAACTTTTTCTTTTTTGATCAACATCATTTGAGTGTGCCTGGGAGCTTAACTACAGGTTCAAGTGTGCTGTGAGATAAGAAAAGGTTGAAAATCCCTTCTCTGAAGGGAGGAATCCATCTAGCATGTGATGGAGGCCAGTCCAGGTGCAGAGCAGAAGGCAGCAGTGTTCTCTGCCAACACAAACATGCAACGCATCCACCTGCCAGGACGGTGAACCCTAGAAAAACTTGCACTTGATTGTCACATTTTCTCCTTATCCTGGTTTTTTTGATGAATTCTCCCGTACCATATTAAAATAGAGAAGACAAACATTTCTGAATTTCCCACCTCCTTGCTCCTGTCAGAAACCCTTAAAGACCCCACGTCCCACACAAGCTCAGACCTGTGGTCCCCTCCAGAGGAAGGTGCTGTGACCTCGTTTATTCAGTGCTGACAGACCTTCTGTGGGGAAGGTGAGGCAGGTAGCGTCTCCCTGACACACTTGATTTCTTAACACCCAGCTGGAGTTTCTGACAGGTCAGCCTGTGTCACGCGAAGGGGACAGAGTGTGCAGAGGGGTGTGCATGACTAGGTTTCCTCGGTACCACCAAGGCTGAGTTACCTGTGGCTCAACTTGGGCATAGCAGCCTGGGTCATAAGAGGCCAAGCAGGAGTTGAAACGATCCATCCAGATTATTTAAGGAGTACTCTGAGAAACAAAAGGAAGCTTAAAACCCACTAAAGAAATGTTCACTGTAATGCAATGATTTATACTCTGGAAGGCGTGATAGCAGTGGGTTTGGCAGGTGGCTTCCAGCATTTCTAAATAAAGCAGGAAGTAGGGTGGCACCTGTGGCTCAAAGGAGTAGGGTGCCAGCCCCATATGCTGGAGGTGGCGGGTTCAAACCCAGCCCTGGCCAAAAAACTGCAATAAATAAAGCAGGAAGTAGTAGGCATCACTTTCAGAATGTTGTGACACTTTTGGCTATATTTTTTTTGGCTGAACCTGGTGCCTCACACCTGTAATCCCCGCACTATGAAAGGCTGAGGCAGTGGACTGCTTGAGCCCAGGAGTTGGAGGTTACTGTGAGCTGTGATGACCCCACTGCACACTAGCCTGGGCAACAGAGTGAGACTCTGTCTCAAAGAAATAAAAGAAAAAGGTTTTCTTTTGAACCATAACTAAAAATGTCTGGAAACAACTGATTTAATACAAGATGGATAGTTTGTGTTCTCACGTAACTCCTGGCCTTCTATGGAACTCAGCTCTCCCCTGCACCACATCTGATTCAAGCCTCCACTGTTTTCATTAAAAATGGCCACAATTATACCCTCTCCACAGACAAATAAAAGTGCAACATAGAAATGACTTCTGGTGGCCACACAAAGCACAGACCCAAACTGATTGTGCCCCCCTAAAATCAGGCAAGACCAAAAGACAGGCGTGTGGCTCTCCCCAAACCTCCTACATTCCCAGACAATCAGAAAATGTGGCATTAATGTACACAGCTATGATTTAATAATAATAAAGAAAACGTGAGTTCACAGGGAGATTTTGTTGTGCTAGACTCCGACCTCAGTCTCTAGAATAGTCCTAGCACAAAGGTCCTGGGTAAATATTATCTCAAGGACAATCTTCAAACTCAAAAGTAATCACCTATGGCCAAGGCAATGGACTCAACCCTACAAAGAAACCCTGTTTCAACTGAGGTGCAAGAAATAATAGAGAACTGGTTACAAACAGAACCAAGCAGCTACTTCTCTCCAGTTTGAGATGTTTTGATGGGGTCCAGCCATCCAGAGTAAGCGCCAGACTGGCCTGTGACATCTCTTCACGTCTGAGTCCCTTTCTTGTGGCTGCTTCTCTCTCTTCCCCTGTTTCGCACGTCATTATTTGGCAATAATGAACAAATTCAGATTCTCTGAATACATATGTCTGTTTTATGACTTGGGGGCACTGCACAGTCAATGTTTTCCACCTAAGATTCCAGAAATGTCTGACCCGCCTCCTTCAAGCCCCAAGCCACTGCGTCCACCTCCGAGACACACTGACCCCAGGCCCTGAACCCCAGCCAGCCTCTGCTTGAGTAAAGCAAGTTCTCGTCTGTGTTACGTGCCCTGTCATATTTATGTCATCCTGCTGCCACTTTTCTGGGGAGGTATTTCACTCCCCGACTCGGTTTGGTGCTCCCTGTGGAATAAAGCTGATCTTAGACTACACGCAGTACGGATTGTTGGGGGTGTGAATGAGTGATCCAGTCGGGTCTCCGGGGCCCCTCTGCCCACTGCAGCCCATCTTAGTATGTCCCTACACTGCATCGGTAGGGATATACTGAAGAAATAAAACAAAGATTTAAGTATATATGCACAAAATATAGATAGGATGGGAAGCAAAAGGCACTTGGGCTCCGTGGCTGCCTGGGCATACCCCAACAAGGGGGTAGGCTAAGCTCGGACACAGGCTGTCTCAACATGGGCAGACAATTCTCTACCCTCATTCTCCCTGCTGAGGGGCACCAGGCTGGGCGGGCAGCTCGTGCAGCTTCCACCAGGGAGTGCGGAGGCCCTCGGCCCCAGGGAAACTCCGACTGCCTTAGTCTCAGACCTTTTGTATGGGAAGAAGAGGTAACAGTCACCGCTGGAAGGGTCTAGGACAGGCATCAGCAAGCTTTTCCAGCCAAGGGCCAGACAGTAAGTGTTTCAGCTTCCTGCTCCCCCTCCCCCAAGTCCCTGTCCTACCCATCATCTCTGCCACCACAGTGCCAAGCAGCCACTGGCGATTAGTAAACGACGGAGCATGGCCGCCATCCAACAAAAACTTCAGACCCTGAAATCTGGACTTCATACATTTTCACGCTCCACAAAACATTCCTTTTATTTATTTTAACCATTTAAAAGCCTACAGACTACACTTAGGAGTCTTACAGAAATTAGGCAACAGGCCAGATTTGAACCAGCTCACCAGATCTGGCCTTTGGGACATAGTGTGCCAGCCTCTGCTGTGGTGGGGAGAAATCACGCTATGTGATGTCTGAAAGTGTACAGAAAGTACATACTCTGGTAGGTCACCCAGAGAACCCATTATCAGGCCTTTTCTAAATGACTGGTATTTCCAGAATTTGGATATTTTAACTCCAAACACTGTAGTCACAAGATGTTTATTCAAACCAGACAGTTTTGATTTTGAATGGCCTTAGGTTTCCTTTCCACGGTATAGTTTACTGAATGAAATATATATGATACTATATAATACATAGGCCTAATTATAATCCAACAATCCAAAATGACGGTTATCCATGAAAACATAGAAGGGACCTGCACAGTTATGATGCCACCCTAGCCCTGCGAATATCCCCGTCACCATCTGCTGCTCCATTTTTAGCAGGTGGACTGGCCCACCTAGACACCGCCAGTTGTCACTCACAGCCGAGTACTTCACACAATCACCACACACCACCCACAAGAGCAAACTGTTCTTCAAAGTTGCTGTGATGAATAATTCTTTATTTTTAAAATGTTTAGAATGATTCTGCTGTTCAGATGTGTCTGGTATTTAACTCCGTTGGCTATCCTGAGAAGTGCATGAATCACACGAAATTGTTTACTTCTATTTCCTTAAAGATTCACTATAAGATTCCTTTAAATACTAAGCTCTCCCTAAGGCAAACGAAACACGATTTTATCACCTTTTCAAGGACATGTCTGAGTTAGACAAGCTGTAGGATTGCACTTAAGAAAATTCTACTAGTCACTCCCTGATTAGGAGTGTACGCCTCATTTTACTCCAACTCTTCAGACTCAGATTCCTGTTGGAAAATGTAACCTTTCTGAGACATGTTCGTGTTATTTCCTCTCCTGCCCCTGGATCTTACCAGCAAGGCACTGGGAGTGAGGGAAGGGAGGCAGGTTCAAAGTGGGCCCCACGGATCATCTGGTTTGTAACTACGCTCCAGATTCAGTAACTTCCTCCTCATTTCAGTGACTTGTGACCATTGCATTGCTGTTCTGCCAAACCACCACCACCACAGTTAAAAAAAAAAACAAAAGGAAAACTTTCTTATTCCATATTTCTATGCCTCTCAAACTATGTTAGACTCTCCCTGTGGCAATTCAGCAAATGATACTCTACAGACCAATTTTCCTCTCCATAGCATCACCATCCAGACAAGGTCAAGGACCCCTTCCTCATCACAGCTGGGGAATCAGTTCAGGGTTCCAGGGGGTAAACCCAGTGGCCACTCACTTCCCCCTTCTTCCTGCCCATGGAGCCTTAATTTTGTTCCCTGTCCTCAGGGAAGAGGCCCTTCCCCAACTCCAGGAGATGAATCTTTACAGGGAGACTAGACACTAACAATGGGAATTATATTTATTCTTGCTGGAGCTACTGGTGGCTTGGTTTAGCATGGGTTGGTCATGCAGTCAAGGAAGTGACAAAGACTGTCTCTCCTTGACCAAACTTTAGCGGAGCTCCTGTGAGCTCTTCCTGAGTAGGCCTCAAACTTGGCCTGTAAGAGCTACAACTGTCAACACAAATTATTTCCCCCACCACACACACACACACACACACACACACACACAGACTTAAACTAATATGGCTCCTAAGGTCATGTCCATGGAATGACCCAGATTCCCTGAACAATCTCAAGGTTGACAAAAGAATCTGTCACTTTTCTTGATGGGTCCCTGGCCTCCCCTTTATATAAGGCATTAAAAAAAAAGCTTATAATCATAAATCCTTTCTCTATCCCGTTGAGATATACATGTATGCCCTACAACTTTGGGGGAAGCGTCTGTCTCAAAGACCTGAAAACCATTTCTTACTGTCTCTGAGCAGGGGGAGCCGGGCTTCCATGACTTCCAGTTAGCAGCCCAAACAGGGCCTACTTTTCTGTCACCTTCTGCTTCCTAATTCACTCAGGCCCCTTCAGGTCCCCCCCTCACCCTCCCTTTAAGCATCCCATCACCCCTGCAACTGAGCTCAGCTCTCCGCTGAAGTCCCTCCCCCCACCTGGTAGTACAGAATGAAATGCATCTTTCCCAACTTTAACTCAAGTCTAGCTTTTTTTCTTTAATAGAAACATAAGCGTTTGTCTGTGAGAGGCCCCTAGTGGAATATTTTCTCTCTAATTTGAAAGAAAACGAAACACAAAAGCAAACAACCCAGAAAGTCAAAACTATACAGAAATTTGGGGAGAAACTTCCATTGGGGATAACACAACCATGTGAGGTGGCAATTTCTACAACTGCAATCTCACGCCAGGAGGAGCCAAGCCAGCAGTTGTAGGTATGGGAACGAGACACACAGCCACTGGTGACATTAAATGACCGATCCCACACCACCCGCCTTCCTACTCCAGGGAATCGGTAGACCCCTCTACTCTCTCACTGCTTTAAATGTGGTCTTGCCACCAAATGCGTCCTCACTGATCACCCCATAAGGTAAAGCCCTGCCTGGGGGACGAAGGGCAAAGCAGTGAGGCCTGAGATGGCATGCTGGTCTAGACTTGACGTTAGGGGCAGGAACTCAGCCTGAAACGTCAGTAGAGAAAAAGAGGTCTATTGCAGGGGTCCTCAAACTTTTAAAACAGGGGCCCAGTTCACTGTCCCTCAGACCATTGGAGGGCCAGACTATAGTTTAAAAAAAAAAAACTATGAACAAATTCCTATGCACACTGCACATATATTATTTTGAAGTAAAAAAAACAAAACAGGAACAAATACAATCACACCGCCTCATGTGGCCCGTGGGCCGCAGTTTGAGGACCCCTGCCAAGAGACAAGGCCAGACTCAACTCTAGATTCCAGTAGAGATGGAGGCAGGGGCGCGCTAGATGCCGCCAGAAGCCCTTCTCCCCTTTCCCTGCCTAATGTCAACCTCACCCTTGGCAGGTGCATTCCATGTTGTGTTGCGTTTATTATCAGCAGGGTCAGGCTTGCACTTGGCCAGCCTATCCAGCCATGGGAACAGAGCCCTCTTCCCTGTATTTCGAGCAAAGTCTCATGGGCCTGGCTTAGGCCGACAGGGTCTCACACTGTCACCAGGCTGGCATCAGCAGAGCCCAAACTCCTGGCTTCAAGCAATCCTCCATCCTCAGCCACCCCAAAGTGCTAGGACTACAGGCCTGAGCCACCACACCCAGCCAGTGCCCATTTTTTAACCCCTCACTATAGCCTGGGGATGGAAGAAGTTCTAATCAGCCAGGCCTAGATCCCAGGGATGTATGTGATCAACCCAGTGGAAAGGATGGCCAAGGAAAAGCTGGGACACCACGCCCAAGACAGGAGCAGGCAAGAAAGCAGGTGTCATCAAATGGCGGGACCAAAGGGCTCAGTCTCAGACCCTCACCATTAGATCACAACTACCCCTGTCCCCTGTGTACCAGAGATGGCCTACTTCCACCTCACCCACGCTTACTGTTTTACAAGCTACAAAGTTCAGGAACATCCTCATTATTCCTTAGCACAGTATCTGGCTTATGACAGACACCTGACAAACGTGAATTGCCTTCAGTGTTTCAGGGTCGGGGGAGCCTAGGATCAGTGTGTGGGAACCACTGTTATGGACAGCCCCTCCTCCACTGAAAGCACAGCGTGTGGGAGCTGCGAGGAAATTTACAAACCATCCACTCCAAGAGCCTCGACATACAGTCCCACAACAGGCGGCCAGGGCAGGGTGAGTGGCATGGCCCGGACCTCACAGCTGGGCAGCCTGGCGCACTTCCCAGCCCCACGCGCGCCGCTGCATCCCACAACAGGTGACAGCTTTCTCTCCCTTCTTAAGGGTTTCCTCAGCATAAACGGACTGTCCTTGAGGGTAAAAGGCACAAAAAGCAGAGCTACAAACTTCTGGATATCCTTCGAGTTTTCAGCCTGCAGCTCTGCGGACCTTCAGGCTCAGTCTCCGTCCCTAAGTGTGTCCTTTGTGTGAGTTTGGGCAGAGGTTGGGAGAGGAGGCAGGAGGGAGACGGAGGCGGGAAAGAGATCACCAGGGCCCAGAGCCATGTCTGGGTCCTGCTGGCCCTGAGGATGGAAATGCCCTGACTCTGGGTTCAAGGTTTATCTGTTCACCAGCTGATGAAGGCAGCTGCTGGGCAAGGAGATTTATAACCTGACATTCTAGCCCTGAGCTGTGCTGAACAAACAGACCAAAGCTGCGATACCGGACAACACCAGGCCTGCCTTGAATGCTTTTGTACTGGGTTCAAGCAGCTTTTGCACCACAGTGACAAATTATGCAGAAATAAAACACGGGGTGTGGCAGGGTGCAGCCTGCTGGGAAGAGGCTTGGACAATGGCCAGAGGGACTTGCGGGCTTGATGCTGCACAGTCCTCCCCTAGAACCAAAAGTTGGGACAAGTCTGCACCAATTCAGGACAGCTCTGCTGCCTGGGCTTTGCCTGCCACATGGCAGGCTGGGGATTCTGCCCAGACACCCAGAACAAACCATCCGGACCAAATCAGGCAGGTCAGGGAGCAGAGAGGTGTCTTAAAGATCATAAAGCTCCCGCACAGGCATGGGGATTATGCTGTTACCTCCGGGCTTTCCAACCCTTTCTGGTCTGGACTGGTAGATCTGTAGAATGTCATACCCCAGTGGGAGAGCAAGCAGGCAAGAGGCAGAGACAAGTGCCCAGTGACAAGACAGAAAGCCTAGCAGTGCACCTGCCCCGTAGCAACTGGATGGCCTGAGGTTGGCGGGAACGTCTCCATCAGAACAGCTCCAGAGGGGGCACTAGAAGACTTCACAGACCCCAGCGCCAGCCAAGACACTGCCTTGTTGGTGGCCGGACAAATGGCCTAACCCCACCATATCCCATTTTCCTCATCTGTGAAAGTGGGGGGTAATAACAGTGTACACCTTACGGATTGCCTTCCAGGTAATAAACCTCAAAACTGTTGAGGTTTTTTAGTGCTGCCCACTAAATCACTTTTCCCAGAATATGTCAGTATGAAAAAGGCAGGTGGGTCAACTTCTTGCCAAAGACCAGTGTTTCCTTTAAAGCCAAATAATAATGGGATCTAAATAGCTTTAAAAGTCAAAAAAGGGGGAAAAAAGCTTCCATCAGTCTTAAATTATCCTAGCCACGGTCTATGTAGCAAGCCTATTTATGGAAATAGCCATTGTGAGCCTTTGAAAAGGATTTTGGCATAAACAGTTTTGAGGTTTTTTTCCCTATGGCTTCTTCCCTGAGGCCCTGGGACTGCTGGATAAATGTATCTGAGCTCCCTGTGTGTTTCCTTTTAAGCCTGAAGCAGCTCGGGACAGCTGGTGCAGTCCACGAGCCTGATTTTCAAAGGAAGGCTTTGCAGGAGGAAGTTAACGGAGCTGAAGCTCATCTCACTGTGGAGCTTGCGGCCCTAAGTCATCAGTGGAATCAGCACAATTTCCACTTCAACCCTCTCCGGGGTGATCAGGTTTGCACTAATCAACCCCTCGTGAGGCTTCCAAATAGCTAGCTGCAGTCTGAACTTAAAAGAAAATACACCGAGAGGCGCCTGTGGCTCAGTCGGTAAGGCACCGGCCCCATATACTGAGGGTGGCGGGTTCAAACCCTGCCCCGGCCAAACTGCAACCAAAAAATAGCCGGGCATTGTGGCAGGTGCCTGTAGTCCCAGCTGCTCTAGAGGCTGAGGCAGGAGAATCACTTAAGTCCAGGAGTTGGAGGTTGCTGTGAGCTGTGTGAGGCCACGGCACTCTACCAAGGGCCGTAAAGTGAGACTGTCTCTACAAAAAAAAAAAAAAAAAAGAAAATACACCAGAAATGTGGAGAAACACCCTTTTGACCCATTTTCGAAGGGTATGCGTGGGAGAAAATATAAACCTCTGATAAAGGGAGAAATGATTATTTGGACTTGTATATGCTGAGTGGCAAACCAGAGACAGGGGCTGACATCAAGTTTTATGAGGGTGATTATAAATAATAAAACGTTGTTCTCTGAGAAGACAGAAAGTCAAATTTGATCAAAGGCCAAGAAGAGTAAAAACAGAAACTTCCATTTTCACGCCAGGGTAAGAGCTCTCAAATTCTGTCCTCCTTCTTTGGCTTCCTCGAAGTGAAAGGATTTGGCCTGACACATTTTACTGTCAGACAAATACCCTACCTTTAAAGCATTTTGCTTTGCATTCGAGAAAAATGTACAACAATCAGCAAACCTCCCCTAATCTCTTCAAGGCTGCAAGAGTAAAACTTGATGGATTAACATGAAACAGGCTCTTACACTTAAAACTGCCTTCCCTCCCTTTTTTTCATGTAAAGACACGAATAGTAGTTTTACAGCTGTCACCATTAAGTTGAAAATGTCACATCAAATGGTCAGAACAAAAAGCTAAGTCCTAAGTGGTCCACAATGCCGTCCTGGAATGGGGAGCTCCTCTAAGTCAGACAGTGTGGAAAACAAAAAGCCTTAAAACATATAGTGCATGATAAACATACAAAACTTATACTTGTCAAATAAGTTAATTCAGCCTACAAATGAATAAACTAAGCAAAACATAAGACACTTCTCAAGTCAGGCCTGCCGCTAACCCGTTCTTGTTCTCGGTAGCTGATACTTACCTGGGTAATTAGCTACTAGGTAAATCTATAGGGTTACCGTGTTTTGAAAGGAAGAAAAGTCTTAAGATTGTCACTGTGGAGAGTCAAACTCTAAGCTGTCAGCTGTCCTCAGATTCTTGCCTCCCTCCCTGTCCCGAGGGCCTCATGCGCTATATTTACACAACACAATAAAACCCTAAATACCTGGGGTGGGCAGCTAAATCAATGCCTGGGCAGAAGATGCATGTGGTTTCTCTCCTTTCTAGAAGGTATGAGGACATTTGCTTGCCTTCACGGGTCCTGCAGACTGGACTCTTCTGAGTCTCAGGGCCTCAGCTCACTCAGAGCATGGCTTCTTGTGGACTGTCAGAGGTGGAGACGGGGAAAGGTAGGACCCTGCACCCCGGAGTTGATGAAGGCTGCCTCCTTGCCAGATTCAGTGACCTCCCCATTCCCTAAGCCCCACTCCTGGCACTGCTGCCCTGGGGTCCCTGGCAGTCTCTGTGTCCCACCCTCTGCCCTCCTGCCCATACTGTGACAGCCCCTTCATTGTCTGCTGGGCTGAGTTTTATCCCTTCTCCACCCCCGCCTGCAACCACACCCTGAAGGCTTTGTCCTTTACACCTCTGCTCTCTCCCGGGCCCCTCACCTCCCAGGCTGGGAGCCTCTGCTTCTCCCCACGTCCCAGCTGTCTGCATGGTCCACACCAGCTTCTCCTTCCTATCCTGAGGCCTCAGATCATCCCTACTCCCCAACTTGCTTGGTGTGGCCTCTCATTCCGGGAGATAGTGTGGTGTAGTAATGCAACTTGGATGGGGCCCCCTGCTGTAATACACCAGCCCACGACCAGGCCAGCTTCTCCTCTAAGCCTGGCCCCTCATTCCCCCCGGGGGAATATCCTCTTGCTTTCAGCACAGTCATGAGGAATAGGGTAGATGACGGGAGCAACGAGAGCAGACAGCCCTGATTGGGCCCCAGCTATGTGCCAGCTGCTCTGCTAGGGACCAGGAAGAGACAAAGAGCAGAGCCCATGGCAAGGATCTGAGGGCTCTATTGCCAATATGCAGCCTGATGGATTGAATGTAACAGGAGACCAGAGGACTCCTGCCTTTAAGGACAAGAACAAAATATAGCACAATGTCAGGCCCTGCTCCCAGCCCATGTCCTGGTGCTGGACTCCAGGAAAGTAGCCCAGCCTAAAGGACAAGCCCAGTGCTGAATGCGGGAGAGAGTCCATACCTGAGCAACAGGTAAAGACCGGGATCAAGCACGGTCCACCCCAACAGACACACTGCCTCATCCTGGGTCCTGCAGGAGCTCCTTTGGGGAATGCCACTGGTTTTGGCCTGTCTGGATCAGCTCTGTCTGCTCTAGGGAAATGTAGGGGAGCTAACTATGTTCTCCCAATATGGGAGTCTCCCCCAAAAGGCCACAGCAAAGATTTGTAAGTTTCCTATCACTGGCTCCTCACATTACCCAATTCCTACCGCACTTGGGTTTCTAAGCAAACCTGGCTCAGGTCTTATACCCCAAGGCCTCTTCACATGACCCCAGCTTTTCCACCAAGTCATGCAATGTGGTGACAAAAGTGCCCATGCAGGCATTAGGAAGCCTGGGACTCTTCCCTACCCAAGAGAGGGTTACTTACTTACTATCCTATTCTCAGCCAAATGGGGAGAATGACATCAGTGGCTGTGAAGACTTAATAAGAGAAACAGAGGCACCCCGAGAACTAGAGAGCATTCTAGAAAGCCCCAAGAGGGTCATGGTCAAGGTCATGGTCAAAAGCCCCTTTCATGGTGGGAGACAAGGGTGATGGACACAGCACTCAAAAACCTGAAAAGACCTATCATGGAAAATGCTGGGTAGGACCGGCCTGCTGGGTGCAGTGAGCAAAAGCTTATGCCAAGCAGGAGATGAGGCCAGATTTGCGAACTTCCCGCCTGGACTTTCCATCTGTGAGGAGGGCTGCTTTTAGAACCTGGAAGTGGGTCAGGGTGTTCCCTGTGAGGCTTCATGAACACAGGGCACACCAGCATAGACCAGAGGTTTCCACTGTCCCGCTGGCAGGCACTCCCCACACCCCTGTCCTGTTTTTCTCTCCGAGTGTGTATTCACAGTTGTTATTTCCACGAGCAACAGATGGGGCTGAATGTGGGCACAGTGAGATATTTAAGTGATACCAATTATACGGGATGTGGAGATCATGCATGTGACCACTGTGCCCCACCTAAACGGCACCCCCTGCTATCCTCCGGAAGGCCAGGGACAGGTGGGGTGGGCTGGGTGGAAAGGGATTTATTACCAGCAAGAACAGCAGTGCCGAGAAGCAGCGGGCGTGGGCCCAGCACTGCCATGAACAGCTGAGGGCTGAGCTCACACCCAGGACGATCCAAGCTGTGCCGTACCCCCAGAACAACTCGCCACCCTCGTCTTTCCAGGAGAAAAGAAGGATGGGTGAGGGAATCAAGAAGACAATCAAGTTCTTCCTACCAATAAATTGATCCCCCTTGCATCCCACATATACCGGAGCTGACGGGTTCAAATCCAACCTGGGCCTGCCAAACAACAACTACCACCAAAAAACAGCTGGGCATTGTGGTGAGCGCCTGTAGTCCCAGCTACTTGGGAGGCTGAGGCAAGAGAATCGCTTAAGCCCTAGAGTTTGAGGTTGCTGTGACCTGTGATGCCACGGCACTCTACCCAGGGCAACATAATGAAACTCTGTCTCAAAAAAAGAGTTGGTGGACGCTCAAAATGTTGAAGATGGAATTTCCTTACTGTATGTATGCACTGCCACCTCTAGGTGTGGGAGGTAGGTAGGTTGACTTCTCAGCAGGGAGCCTCACCTCAATCCAGGGGAATGTGGGCAGACATGTCACCCCCGGGGGCTCATCAAGACCACTAAAGATGAAAGAAGCCTAGAGGCGTCTGACAGGGCAAAGTCATTGCCACTAACCCTGGGCACCCAGAGTTAGCAGGCAGCAGGGGTAAATCCTTGGAACTCCTGATCTGCAGTTAGATCAGGGAACCTGGCTTGCTTGCCCTGCAGAATGAAACTTGGTTCGCCCACCCCTTTCTAATCGTGTTATCAGCCATTGTTGACAACTCACTACCCTCCGTGCCCAACCACCCAGCTGTTTCCTCTTTACCCAATCTTCCTGGGGCTTGGGATTCTTTTAATTCTATTTTGGCACCTTTACATTTTGTATGTACACTTCGTGTTAGAGACCAACAAAAGGTTCCGAGAAATCAGAAAGTCGCTGGACTGTCTCGGTCTGCCATGGACAGTGCGAGTCGAGTCAATGTACACCTCTCTCCAGGCTTTTCAGCTCCATGTATTAAACTGGTTTCGAGTCTCCCCTGTTGACTCCCAACCCAGGCTGGGGCCCTCAGTAAACCCCAACATCTAGATATATAGCCAAGAATTGAAAATAGGGTCTCAAGGAGATATTGGTACCACCATAGTCATAGCAATATTATTCCCAATGGCCAAGAGATAGAAGCATCCATTGACGGATAAAGAAAATACTAGTTTATACATACAAAGGAATAATATTCAGGCTTGGAAAGGAAGAAAATCTGACACATGCTACCACATAGATGGATTTTGTGGACATTATGCTAAGTAAGCCAGTCACAGAAAGAGAAACACTGCCGGGGTGTCCAACCTGTGGCCCACGGGCCACATATGGACTATTTGAGGCCTGCTTTGCTTATCTGTGGTGTTGGACATTGCCAAAATTATGGACTTTCTTTTGCTGACCAGTTTTTGTTAGTGTTTGTATATTTAACGTATGGCCTAAGACAACTCTTCTTCCAACATGAGGCAGAAGAAAAAAGGTTGGACACCCCTGCATGAGTGCATGATTCTACTTACATGAGGTCTGTAGAGTAGAGATAAAAAAAGTAGACTGGCAGCTGCTACTGACTGGGGGGATGTTCATACGGGGTGCCTGTGTATATGTGGGGGGACTGGATGGGGGAGGTATATGGCAAATGTCTGTGAACCTAAAACTGCTTTTAAAAACAAGATTAAAAAAAACAAAAACAACTAGCAAATCCACTGAATAATGGTATTGACTATTGCGGGCTTCACAGGCCAAAGCCAAATATGGTGTTCAGCGCTCGGAAGTGGCCGTAAGGGAACAGGCAGCACCTTCTAAGTTTCTCTTGGTGTCCTTGAACACCTGTACCAGCATCCACAGCACTTCTCAAAGGAAGAGAGCAGCCCACCACCCTGCAGCCTGGTAGTAGTCCAGCGCAATGCTGACAGTTACACAGGTCTGTCTGGGAAGCATGAACTCCATGCACGAGAGAAACATAGTTTCGATGTGGATTGGCTAGAGGCTAAAAAAATGACTTCATGGAGGACTTCACTGGTGGAGAACCTGTGGCGTTGGGGCTACATGCCACCTTCTGGATCCTTGAGTGTGGCTTTTGACTGAACTCAAATTTCAAAGAACCCTTTTAATAAAGGGATTTGTTCCGTGAACTTTGGACTTGGTCGAGGGGTGGTCGTTGGGGATCTGGAGGGCCCATGCGGGCTTCAGGCTGCAGGTCCCCCACCCCTTAAGCATTCACAGGGACTTTCCAAGGTTCAAAAGCAGTTTTCAAATACTGGGAAAGAAAGATTGATTGCTGACTCCATCAACCATGTCGGTGTTTCATCGGGAGCTGCTTCACGGCAAGTTCCTACTGTTCACGTTTAGATGTAAAAGCTCGCATTCCTGTTGATTGCTAATGTTAGATAAATATTCAAAGACACACCTAGAATACCAACAGGTTTAATCTTCCTCTAAAATGGGGCAGAGAAATGATCTAAGGCCTGGGTTCGTGCATGGATGGCGTCAACTATGTGGTCTGAGGGACACAACGTCCAGGAAAGGAAATCTGTTTCACCTACTCTTGCTTGAGGTGTCTGTTCCACTCACATTTTCAGGGTCAGAGATGAAAGCTTTCTAACATAAATGTTGATGGAGAGAGAACAAATTATGCTACCAGTACCCCTTAAGATTTTTTTTTTTTGGTTGCAGTTTTTGGCAGGGGCCAGGTTTGAACCCGCCACCTCTGGTATGTGGGGCCGTTGCCCTACTCCTTGAGCCACAGGTGCCACCCCCCTTTAAGATTTTTAACTCAAATTATTCTATACGATCAGCTTCGGCTACTTGGCAGAGCCTTGGGTTGGATGACATGGTCAGGAAGGTATTTGGGGAACAGAAGAAGAATGTGGGGCCTGAAGAATGGTACAGAGAGTGTGGCTTTTGACTGAATCCAAATTTCAGAGAACCCTTTTAATAAAGGGATTTGTTCTGTGGCCTCAAGTGCATTGGGGATCTGCAGGGCCAGATGTGGCCTTCAAGGCTGGGGTGGGTGCAGAAAAGCAAGCAGGCAGCCTGGGGTCTGAAGGGCAGAACCAGAGAGGAGGCCGGACAGAAAGCATGTCAGATGGCACAGAGGGCAACGCTGGTCACCAAGCACAAGGGCACCCATTTCCTGTAAAACTGGGAAAAGCTCTCCAGCCTCAGAATAAGGAAATGGAAAGAGGACCCTTTCATAGAGCAAATAAACAGAAATAATTTAGAGATTGTTGGGTCTGGCAGAGGGTAAAGAGATGGCAGGGAAGTGGTTAATGGCAGAGAGCGGGAACTGAATTGTAGCTAGGAACCAAAGTGCAGCTAGAGACTGTTCCCCGGTGGGAATGCGTGGTGAGAAGCCCCTAGTGACCTTAAACTGATGGAAGGGGGGTTCATTACCATACAATTAACATTGCAAATATCAATACCCTCCCCCCTTCCTCATCTACTCCCTTCTTTGGGAAGACTCAGGGAAGAGGCATTCATAATAAGAAGTTCATTATGTAACCTCAACCTGTCAATTACCCCAAAGGGTAGGAAATGACAGCCAATCCTGCACGGGGATGGTGTGGGGAGCGGAGGCAGAACCAACCAGCGAGCACTAAGACAGGGCATGTTCAGACTTCCCTCTCTTCTTCATGGCTGGAGGAGGACCCATCTCACTCTTTGAGATGAATTCTCCCTGTACTTTACTTTCACTCTATAATAAATGTCCACACATGCAATTGCTCTGTGTTTGTGATGACACCGTCACCGGCTAGGCACCCGTGCTCACTCTTCAGCACTGGAAGCCAAGAACCAGGGAACACCCTCATCAGGCCAGACCTAGCAAGATCACCTCCTTTACCACAGTAACAGGCAAGAATGTTCCTGCACGTCTTGTCTTATGTACGTATTTGCCTGTTCACTTCAACTGACTTCAGTATGATAGTTTTGCTTTACTATAAAGCCGGGACAAAAGCCTGTGCATTTCTGGAACCCTATTTATTTCTGTTAATAGTTTTAGTATTTTTTTGTTGAAATGATTACTGTATTTAAAGTCAAGTCAGCATCAAGAGGCCACATGTTAATAGTTATGAGTTGGACTTTTGTTTTCCTACAAAATTCTTCTGTGATGTGACATGAAGAGGTTGGACTAGACAATCCCTCGGGTACCTTCTAGTCCTGACATTCTTCATGCTGTGTCTGTGCAAAGTAAACTAAACTGGCTGGCCTCAAGTGCACTGGGTAATCTCTGGGGCCCTGAGCCCCTGGAACATGCTGGAAGCATCTGGATTTGCTTAGCCCCCCAGGGGAAGCACAGCTCTGCTAGGTGTCACAGCTGATTTAACTGAAAGAAAGATGAGAGCCAGCCAGGGGAACTGAAGCTTGACAGCATCCCTGAGGATCTGTCCAGCGAGAGCTAAAATAGTACAGGGAAGACAGGAGGAGATCCCCTCTGGCCCCAGAGTCATGGGCAATGTTTGTTCTACCAGCGTCTTCTATCCCCAGCAACATCCCCACGGATCTGTAAGTCCTCAGTGAGTGCTGAGAAAAGGGGAGAGTTCAGTCTGCTCCTCACCTGCCAGATGGGATGAGGCAAAAACAAAGAGACCTCAGGGAGGAGGGGTGGAGGAAGAAGAAAGGATAAAAGCAAAGACACTGCCCCCTTCCCCAGAGAAGATGTCTGAGCTGAGATGTCCAGAGGGAGTGCTCGGACGGGCAGAAAAGTCTCTGACACAGAGGGGAGATAAATGATCATTTCTTATTTAAAACCTCAGCTTTATGGCTGGAGGGCCTAGGAGCATCTCATTCATCTTTGCATAGCCCCCTCAAGGACACTTACCACATTCAGGCCCCACATCCCCATGGGGACAATGAGAAATGGAGGGAAATGTTAATGAAGTAAGCAACCGTAGGAGACTTTGGAAATGGAAGTTAGGACCTTTGTTTCCTCCTGGGCAAGACTCTCAGAATGCTGTTTCCTTCCTCTCAAGCTTAACTTCCCAGGCTAAGGCACCTATCCATGGTAACAACCCTAGAGGTAGGGGCCTGGTGAGGCCAGGGAAGGCTGGCTTATGGAGTCCTCTTCTCTGGGGGAAGAAACGAGCCTTTATGGAGGACAAGACTCCTTTCTGAGTCCTTCCCTCTCTGCCTGATATGTCATGCACAGAGGCACCCTGGAAAGGCTAAGAGGAATCAGAGTGAACTTGCTGTGCAAAATAAATAAATAAATAAAAATCAATAAAAGAAATGAGGGCCTGGGCATTGTGGCTCACACCTGTAATCCTAGCACTCTGAGAGGCCAAGACAGGTCGATTGCTTGAGCTCAGGAGTTTGAGACCAGCCTGAGCCAGAATGAGATCCTGTGTCTACTAAAACTAGAAAAACAAAACAAACAAACAAACAAAAATTAGCCAGGAGTCAGGGTGGATACCTGTAGTCCCAGCTACTTGGGAGGCTGAGGCAGGAGGATTGCACAAACCTAGGAGTTTGAAGTTGCTGTGAGGTATGATGCCAGAGCACTCTACCCAGGGTGACAGAGTGAGACTCTGTTTCCCCCACTCCCCAAAGAAAAAGAAAGAAAGAAATGAGGCCACTCAGTGAAACCCTTTCAATCGGACAATATGAGAACTTTCTCCCACTGACTTCTGATTCTGCCGCCTGGGTGTTATAACTCAGGGCATCCCTGAGACAGTGCATGGCACCATCAGTAACTCTGGTTTTAGTTACTCCCAAGTTCCATGCCATTATGACCTGAAAAATAGAGAAACTGAGTCACAGTGAAAGCCCACGATTATCAAGGATTTAAAAATGAGAGCAGCCCCAGTATGGATCAAAATCTACAGATATGGTCATATACGGCTCCATGGATGTCACTGTGAGGACACCAGTGACATAAACCAGGCACAGAAAGACGCGGAAAACTGCCAATTCCACTGACAGAAGATAGCTAAAGTAGGGAAACTCATATAACTAGAAAGCAGAATGGTGGGGAGGGACCAGGGTAGGAAGAGGGAAACAGGAAACTGCTGGTCAGTGGATATAGAGTTCCAGTCATTTGAGATGAAAAAGTTCTAGAGATCTGCTATACAACAGTGTACGTACAGTTAATAATGTTCTATAAGAAGGTGGGTGCCATAGCTCAGTCAGTAGAGCACTGCGCTCTACCAACCAGGGGCAGCAAGTTGGAGCCCTGACTCAGCCTGATTAAGAAAAAAAAAAAGGAAAGGAAGAAAATATAATGTACTATAAGGGAAATGTCAACAGTCATAGCGCTAAGAAGAAGAGATAACAAAAATGGGCAAAAGCCATGAACAGGCATTTTGCCAAAGAGGCCATACAGATGGTAACATGCAGATGAAAACATGATACTCATTCTCAGCCACTGAGGAAAAGCAAATTAAGGGCGGTGCCTGTGGCTCAAAGGAGTAAGGCGCCGGCCCCACATGCTGGAGGTGGCGGGTTCAAACCTAGCCACTGCCAAAAAAAAAAAAAAAAAAAAAGAAAAGAAAATTAAAACCACAGTGAAGACAGACCGCAGAATGGGAGAAAATGTGTGCAAATCGTGCATTTAATAAGTGTCTACTATCTCTAATATATGAGGAAATCTTACAATACAAAAAAGTCAACTCAGTTAAAAAATTGTCAAAGAAGTAGGCTGGGCACAGTGGTTCACGCCTGTAATCTGAGCACTCTGGGAGGCCGAGATGGCACCATCATTTGAGGAGGTGAGGTCAGGACTTTGAGACCAGCCTGACCAAGATTGAAACCCTGTTTCTACCAAAAATAGAAAAAATTAGCCAGGCATGGTGGCACATGCCTGTAGTCTCAGCTACATGGGAGGCTGAGACAGGAAGATGACCTGGAGTGTGAGGTTGCCATGAGTTATGATAACGCCACTGCACTCTAGCCAGGCAACATGTGAGACCCTGTCTGGAAAATAAAAATGGCCAAAAGCAGATGAAAGATGCTGACCACCACTGGTCACCAGGGAAAGGCTGATCGCAGATCACAATGAGACACTACCCCACGCCCACCAGGATGATGAAAATCAGTGAGGCAGACTACAACTATTGGTGAAGCTGTAGACAAACTGGAACCTTCATCCACTGCTGGCGAGAACGGGAAACAGTGAAGCTGCTTTGGAAAACAGTCCGGCAGTTCCTCAAGGAGCTAAACACAGAGTAGCGTGTGACGCAGCAATCCCACACCTGTTAGTGCCCAAGAGAAATGAAAACTTCTGCATGTGAACAAACAGAGGCCTGTATGTGAACGTTCACAGCAGTTTCATTCATGACAGCTAACCACTAGAAACTACCCACATGTCCTCTGGTGGGTGACGGGTTAAACGGCTGTGTCCACGCCACGGAGCATTACTCAGTCATGAGAAGGAATCCAACACCTTGGATTAACCTCAAGGAAATTACGCCAAGGGAAAATGAAGAATCTCAAAAGTACATGCTGTATGGTTATATTTATGAGACACCTGAATTAAACTTATAGAGAACAGATCAGTGATTGCTGGAGTTCAGGGATGAGTAAAGGAAGGAAGCCACGTGTGATGGGACAGTTCTGCACCTTGATTGTGATGGTGGTTACAGGAAGATACATGTGACAAAATTGCACAGTTACACACACACACAGAGCAGGCTTCGGCGCCTGTATAACTAGTACCATTGGAACAAGCTGGGTGGATTTACCAATGCCATTACCTGGTCTTGATATCGGACTATCGTTACACATGACATGAGCAGCAGGGGGGATGGGAGAGGGGTTCCCAGGACCTGTACATTTCTTCACAACTGCCTGTGAATCTGTAATTTTTCCAAAGCAAAGATTTTTTTTTTTTTGAGACAGAGTTTCACTACGTTGCCCTCAGTAGAGTGCCATAGGGTCACAGCTCACAGCAACCTCAAACTCTCGGGCTTACGCGATTCTCTTGCCTCAGCCTCCAAAGTAGCTGGGACTACAGGCGCCCACCACAACGTCCAGCTATTTTTTTGTTCCAGGTGTCATTGTTTAGCTGGTGCGGGCCAGGTTTGAACCCGCCTGCCTCAGTGTATGTGGCTGGCACCCTAACCACTGAACTACAGGTAGTAACTAAAAACGAAAACTAAAAAAAGTAACTATAATATAGCATTATTCAATGTTTAAGAGTAATTGTATTTCGATAAAACTTGTATGATGGCCAGAAAAAGAGGATCAAAAGAGAAATGACAGCCTGCGCAGTGTAGTCACAGACCCTCCCTGCTCTGTGGGAGAGGGTGTTTTCTTTCAGTGTGAGACAAGTTAGTAGCGTGGGCCCACCTGCCACATGGCTCTCCTGTCCTTTGACACGCATGCACACACCTTTGTCCCTTCACCTGGGCATCCCTCCATCTGAATTCCAGGCCCAGCACAGGGGTCATCTTTCCACAAGGGTTAACTGTACCAGGTCACTTGAGCTCAGTTCCGCTGCACCCTAACACATGACATGGTGCTCAGAACACAGGGGCCACTCAAAAGTCTCTTGGATGGACTAGAGGTCTGTCTGCCTCGAGATCTTGTGGGTACACAAGGGGACCTGAGAGGAGGCATGAAGGACCCTTCACACTTGCCCAGTATGCCCTTCTTTTTACCACTACATCACCCCCAGTGGCCTTTCTCTAGTTACCCCGCTATGAATAAAGCACAGTAGACGTGATGAGCCCCACTCTGCAGCTGCAGAAACTAAGTGCAGAGTGGTCCAGCGACAGCCAAAGTCATGAGGTCACAGGTGGAGCCCAGAACTCCCTCCCCAGGTGTGCATCGCTGCTTTAAGACTTTATTTTCAACCAGGCAATTATTAACGAATTGGGGTACAAATTTTGTGGCATTGCCAACACATTGAGGGTGCTGAGGCCCTATCAGAGGACACAGTGTCTTAAAAAGTGAGGACACATGAGTAGGCTGTGATCAAGGACAAGTTAGTTGTAAGAGCACAGGAAAAGTGCCACCTCTAAAACATCCCAAATCCAGCCATTTTCTCTCCAGGGCGACGGCCACCTCCTGGTCCAAGCCTCCATCATTCTTGCCCAGACAGTCCCAATAGTTTCCTGAATGGTCTCCTGGCTTCCACTTTTGCCCCGCCCCCTTCATGTTGACCCTGTCACTCATCTCCATGAGCATCTAGCAGGTGCAGGGAATCCTGGCAGGTCTAGGGAAACACCAATGAATAGGGAGGCATTTACGTGGAGTCTGTGTTCTGTAAACTATGGGGGCCAGAGATATTAACCCGACATGGTCACAGATCATTACTTACAGTTGTGATAAGAGCTACAGAGAAAAATAAGTGTGGGGGACGGAAAAAAAAGAGAAGAAAGAAAATTAAGTGTGCACTCACAGTGTCACTGGAGGACAAAACCAAACCTGCCCGGTAAGGAAGAAAAGGAGGAGAAAGTGGGTAACAACAACAACTGTAAGCAGAAGGCCACTTGCTTTGGGAGGGAAGAGACCAGGTGGCAGGCAGGAGGGGCGGACAGGAGGCCCCATCTCCTTGCCAGCTCCCTCTCCACACCCATATCCCACTGAACCTATCTGGGCCTCAGCTGACTCAACTGCTAGGAAGGACCAAAGCCATGTTTTGTGTTTATAGAACCCTCAGAGAAAGAAAATAGAATCCCTTCGTATTCCAGGGATGAAAATTACTTCAATGAATAAAACAGTTATTGCGCATGTACAGTATTAATTATGTGCTGGGCACACAAAAATCAATAAAGATGAATCAATTTGCTCAAGATTCCCATTAGCTGGTGGGCACAGTCCAGACTGGAAGCCAGGTCTTCTGAATCTCAGGCCTGGATTCTTCACAAAGGGATTTACGGTCCTCTGCAATCTGTCCCAACCCAATCTATACTACTTCCTACTATCGTCAGGGCCCAACAGCTGAAATCATCCCAAGTTCAGGGTCTACTCCTGGTCTTTGGCAATTCCAGGCCCCCCACTGAGGTCTCACACCTCCCTGCACTCCGAGTGAGAGACCCGCCCATCCGCAGGCTCTCAGCCCTGCCAGCCGCCTCCTCCACTATTCTCCATCACCGCATTAGTCCAGAGCACGCGTTGTCAAAGTCTGCAAATTCTTAGAAGCCCTAGAACCCTTTCGGGCAATCCATAAGATCAATTGTTTTTAGAATAATCCGATGATGTGATTTGTCTTTTTCCCTGTGGTGACATTTGTACAACAGCAAAGTGAGTTAAACTGCTGGCCTCTTAGTGCGAATCAAGGCAGTGGCACCAAATTACAACAGCAGCCATTGTGCTCTTCAGGGCCACGTGCTGGCAGAAAAAAAAGAAATGCTGGTTTAATAATGTCCTTCAAGAAGTAGTAAAAATGAGCGGCGCCTGTGGCTCAAAGAGTAGGGCACTGGCCCCATATACTAGAGGTGGTAGGTTCAAACCCAGCCCCCGCCAAAAACCGCAAACAAACAAACAAAAAAACCATAGTCTAGGGCAGCGCCTGTGGCTCAAAGGAGTAGGGCACCAGCCCCATATACTGGAGGTGGCGGGTTCAAACCCAGCCCCGGCCAAAAAATGCAAAAATAAATAAATAAATAAATAAAATAAAATGACTTTAAAAGAAATAGTAAAAATGATCTACTTTATTACATCCTGATCCTTAAACACGTATTTTTAATACAAACTCTGTGAAGAAATGGCATGTGCACACACAGTGCTCCTCTCCATACCAAAGATGGTCATCTCAAGTTCTGAGCTGAACTCATGTCTCCCTTCATAAAACACTATTTTTACTCCAAAGAATGACAGACAAACTATATTCGGAGTTGAGTATTTTTTTTTTTTTTTTTGGTTTTTGGCCGGGGCTAGGTTTGAACCCACCACCTCCGGCGTATGGGACCGGCGCCCTACTCCTTGAGCCACAGGCGCCACCGATGGAGTTGAGTATTTGACAGACATTTTCTTGAAAATGACTAAAGTTGGCCCATCACTTCCAAGAAAACTGACAGCATTTGTTGCCAATGATTGAATGTGAGCTTTCAAATAAAAATTAGAATTTTAGGAAAGTTGTTAACTACAAGTTTAACAGCTTACCAATACTTTCCCGAAGTGATCAATGGTGACGTGTGTAATTAGGATTTTGTATATAATAAAATCTCACCCCATTTGGAAGAACCGTATAACTCAGTAAACCAGTATTTTCCAAATGGTCGATGTATCATGTTACAAATCAGCATGGTTAAAAAAAAAATTGAAATGTACAAGATAGACAGATGGATTTTAGTGTAAGAACACAAAAAGTTCACTGATAAAGATTTCATTGCAACTGATTTTTAAGAAACTACCACTTTTGAGTTGTGTTGCAGTGTCAATGAAGACTGAATACAGAGAGGGGGGCACTTAACAGGGGTCTGTACCTGCAGAACAGAAGCCATGCTCCTCCATCCCTCAGGGGTGAACAGCTTTGCTTGACCAAGTAACCTGTTAAATCTGACTTTCCCAGCACATCTGCAGAGCTACGCTTAAATCAGATGGTTCCAGGACTCTTCATGGAAGAACTCGAACTGAGTTCTGATTTTCTTGATCTATTTGGGATTCAAATCTCACTTTTGAAACTAAAGATCCTCTCTCCCATTCCCGTTTGCTTTTGATCATCAGAAAAGAAACACTGTTCATTTTTTCTTTTTTTTGCAGTTTTTCGCCAGGGCTGGGTTTGAACCCGCCACTTCCGGCATATGGGGCCGGCACCCTACTCCTTTGAACCACATTTTCATTCCTTCTGTATGTTTCACCCAAGCTCAGCCATATGTACGGGTCTAGTTAGATAGAAACATCAGCTCCCAATGCCTGTCAAGATGAAGCAAGCTTGTTATAGCAGAGGATTCCTGCTGATGATTACTAAAATATCTGCATGCAATCCAAAGTAACTGCCCAACTCTGAAAACTAAACAATTACAGGCAAGGGGGGACCCAACACAAGGGGAGCTGACTCATGGAACTATGTAGCAAAAACTCCAGGAAAAATCCCTTATTTCTATCCAGAAGACCAAGGGAAAGGGCTGCAGCACCTGGAGGAAGTCTTTGGTTTCCATCAATTTTTCATCAATTTTCTCACTTAGTCTAGCCTTTAGGCCAGTGATTTTCAACCACTATGCTGGGAGAGGATCTTGGGTGTGCCACAGAAATTTTTAAAAGATCACTAATTAAATTATTTTTGAAAGAAGTTCAAAGCACAGTAAGTCTATTTTTTTAACTCTTTTTTTTCCTGATCAATATAACTTAAGTGTGCCATGGAACTACAGGTTCAAGTGTGCCCTGAGATAAAAAAGAAAAAAAAAGGCTGAGAAACAGTGCCGCAGGCCTTATATAGGGAAGTGATACGGGAAGATCTCTGAGATCTACTTGTAAATAAAGTGTAGCAAAGTGTGCGCGGTGCATCGCCATTTGTGTCAAAGGTGATCATAATGATACTCAAGAATAATTATTATTGGATAAAAACACTCATTGAATGTTCACACAGGAAACTACTAATCATAACAGCAACTACTTGTTTGGAGGGTGGGTACGAACCAGGTGGTTAGGTGTCAGAGGTGGGACAAAAACTCTACTGGCTGCCATTTTATATTTTCAGATTTGGGAACCTATGTAAATTTTGTGTTATTTATTATTCAATAAACTATTTTTTAAGTGCTCCCTGCACATAACCCAATCAATTCTGTTGAATGAAAATGTACACAATGGCTTCCTTCTCCATTCCCATCTCCAGTACATACCCCACCAGGATTGCTTCCACCACTCTGCTGTGGGACATTTCAGGACTCTCGTGGGAGGTGGCAGGAAGCTTCTTTAAATTTTAAAACTATGTTGTTTTTAATACTTTAAAATGATCCATCGATAGTAAGAAACCCTTGCATCACTCCTTACAGTTTAGAAAGTGTTTTCCAATGTGTGCTCTAATTAGGTCCTTACAGCAACCTTAGTTTACCTAAAACCCATTTCATAAACAAGAAAACTTAGGTTATGAGAAACTAAGGGACCCGCCCAAGGTCATTACTCCGCAAATGGCAGAGCCAACTGAGGTCCTCTAATACTATAGAGTCTTTCTAGGGCAGCTGAAGAAGGCATCTTCTTCCACCTCCAAACAATGGAAGAAAACGATGGCAAGACTGTCACAGATATTTTTTCTGTCCCATGACATTCTCTGACAGACTGATGTCAGCATGGTCAGTCCAGGTCTTGGGTCTATGGGACAGTACTGGCAGAGATGGAAAAATATCCAACTACTGTTTTGACGGTTACCCTTGCACAGTAGGAGAGAAATGAGGAAGGAAAAATGTCCTTGGCTGGTGTCAAGAGAATCCTGCCAGTAAATCTGGTGGATGAGCCAACATGTCAAAGATATCCCCACAAGTCCTATTAACACCATGACACCGAACCACAGAGGGGCTGAACGTGCAGTAACAGTGCTGACTTCTTGGCAACTTTTGAAAGCAAGATTGGGTTGCTGTTTACTGATGGGCGGGTGGGACACTGGAAGATGGAGAGACACTGGAAAGGAACCAGAGTGTGGGAGGACTTTGCTCTCAAGGACTGAGTTGAATGTCAACGGGGGTGTATATCACAAAAGTTTCCCTGAGTGAGATTTTCCTTCTGTTCCAGCTCTTAACCTCCAAATGGACTCCATGTCCCAGAACCACATGATCCTCCAAGACAAAGAAAGCTGAGAACTATCAGGGAAGAGAAAGAAGTGTCGCTGTCGTAAGTACAGTTTGGATCCCCCGTCCCCCGTTCCAGCACGGAGCGTGGCAGCCTGGACAGCAGAGAACACAGGAGCCCACCAACATGCCTGCAGCATCTGCCATCTGAGACGAGGCAGGTGACCCAAGATAGGCTTTTGGGCAAAGCTCTCAGCACATGGGAAGGATTAGCAAGAACCTCACACCTATTCCTACTGGAATAAAAAGGGAAGCTGAACAGCAATTGGGATCCCCTCTATAGCTGGGGGAAAACATTGGCTGCTTCTGACATAACATGATATATTTATCTTGGGTATGAGAAATAATTGCATGCTCACTTTCCCACAGAAAAAGAAACATTTTAGTTTCTCTTGAAGGTAGTAACTGTCAATAATTCAACCGACTCTGAGATCATCAATTCACAACTGTTTTCATCACTGTAGAGTACGTTAAAAAAAAAAACTCAAGGAGCATCCCAAAATTCTTAAAAGTAAATTTAATTTTAGTTTCACATTAAATTGAAACTAAGATTTAGCTTATTTATCTTAAACGAAGATAAACTTATTTCACTCCGATGTGGTCCCTTTCAGAGTAGGCAAAGAATAAAAATGGAAGGAGCAAAAGGTCTGGAAAACCACGGGGTACCTCAGATGGAACTTCTAAATTTGGCTACATGGCAGTTCAGCAATCTGGAACAATCATTTTCCTACCCTCGAGTTTTGACTCTTCTGGGAGCTTGGCGGACTCCCACACTCTGTTATCTAACACACTGGGCTGAGTAAAGGGAGAGGGAAAAGGACTTCTCCCCAAGATCAACATCAAACCAACAGAAATAGACGAAGAGAAACAATTCTCTATGGTCCTATTGTTCTATTTTTTTATGGTTGGAAAAATTTAATTCCAGAAAAATGTTAATAGCTTGACGATGTAACCATAGGGTTAACAGGTCACAGAGCTTAAGATTTGGGGGCTATGCTAGGCAAGCATTTTTGGAATACTATCTACTCTCTTGACATAAATCTGTTGTTATCAAGGGTCTCATCACATAAACAAAGTTCCCACAAATATGAGAATCATAGGGCCAAGCTTAAGATTTCATTTGGAATGGGCTAGATATGACTCGGGCTAGATATGACTCAGGCTTGAAATACTCAGACTAAGAAGTGGTGGCTCCAGTTCAAGATGGGGTAGGCAACAGCACAGATTAATAAGTGTTCAGAAAATTCTGGCAACCCATGAAGGAATCTAGATTGCTGTCAATAGGGTAGAGCTAAGGAAGGAGCCTCTCCATAATTTTCAAGAATAGACAATGTCCCTGGTTGGATGTACCTGCAGTTACACAGGCATAGGTATGGAGAAGGCCTCCAGGGTTCAGGGAGCCCTGGGCAGAGTGTAAGGAGGTTTGGCAGAACAAGGCAGCTACCCTGGGCCGACCCAACAGACAGAAGCAAGGCACTTCCCTCAAATCCTTTATGCCTGGGTGGAAGAAGCTGAGCTGCCTGACACATGCAAACTCACCAACACAGGTTACCCACATGGGAGCTCTCTCCAGCGGTCTGTCATACAGTGCCAAACATGTCCCCGATGGGGGATTTAAAGAGATGGACCATGATCCCACTCAGAGGCTTAAATGGACCTGGCCCCGCTGTTACCCTGCCTTGGTATGGCAATGTCATTACTTTGGAAAATTTCCCCGCAACTCTGGCATTTGGCCCAGATTGGAAGACCCTTTTGTATTTTCATACCCCAAGTAATCCTGACCCCTGTATTCCACAACCGCCTTCACCACCCTGTACCTCTGTATCTGAACAACTACAGTTAATCGTGGAAGTGTTAGCTATGATAGCTACTTTATTTCATTTCCTTGAGGACTTTTTCTTTTCTCTAAGACAATTCCTCAGAGTTCACATCAGAGCAGTCGTAATGGCTTACGGGTATTGAATGTTTACTATTCTCTCAAGCATCACGCTGAGGGGTTTACATTTTTACGTATTTATTTATATTGCACAAGCCTGGTGATACAGATGCTACTATTTTCCCCATTTTGCCAAAGAGGAAACTGAGGCACAGCACGCCGAGCTTCATCCCATCTATTCCTATGATTTGTGAAGAAGCCCTTCATCAAAGAGTAAAGCTTTGGGCTGGGCTCAGTGGTTCCTGCCTGTAATCCTAGAATTCTGGGAGGCTGAGGCAGGCAGGTTGCTTGAGCTCAGGGTTCAAGACCTAGCCTGAGCAAGAGCAAGGCCCTGTTTCTACCAAAAATAGAAAAACTAGCCAAGCATTATGGCAGGTGCCTGTAGTCCCAACTACTTGAAAGGCTGAGGCAAGATGATTACTTGAGCCCAGGAATCTGAGGTTGCTGTGAGCTATGATGATGCCATGGCACTCAACTCAGAGGGACAGAGTGAGACTCTGTCTCAAAAAACAAACACACACACACAACAAAAAATGGGTGGGGTGGCTCACACGTGTAATCCTAGCACTCTGGGAGGCTGAGACTGGTAGATTGCTTGAGCTCAGAAGTTCCAGACCAGCCTGACCAATATTGAGACCTCGTCTCTACTAAAAAAAATAAAATAGCTGGGCATTACGGCAGGTGCCCATAGTCCCAGCTACTAGGGAGGCTGAGGCAAAAGGATTGCTTGAGCGCAAGAGTTTAGGGTTGCTATAAGCTCTGATAACGCGGCACTCACTCCAGGGTGACAGAGTGACTCTGTCTCAAAAAAACAAAAAAAAAAGTAAAGCTTCAGGAATTCAAAAGTTATAAGCAACGTTTTTTAACAGCTGGGAGGGAAAAAGAGAGAAAGAGGGAGGATAATACTCTTTAACCTGGGCTTTTGAGAGAATATTCTTGACTCCCTTGGTCACAAAATTCATATAAGATATAACTTATATCTGTTCTACTGTTTTCCTATGACACAGGTCCAGCCCATTCTTACCCTGTCTTCCTGGATCTCCCAGTCGCTGGAGAAAGGCCCAAGAGGCGGCCCTTGAGAACAGTTTGAAAACTGGAAAAGGCTGGAAAACATTCTTCTGTTTTCTTGAGTGTCTGGAAAGATGGCATCTTGGAAATTGACACCGTGAGGCAAGAGGTTATAATTTTCATCCATCCTAATGGAGAGGAGAGAAAAAGCAGAGATGTAGATTGGATAGCCAGGGATGAACCAGCTGCAACAGAGTCACAGAGCCTTGCCATGGGCTTGCCAATTTCACATTGATGTTTTGCAGGGCTCCCATTCAAAACTTCACCACAGTTACTATTTCTCTTTCTGTCTCACACCACCTCAGTCTATCCTAGAGGTTTTCAAAAAGATAAGTTTGAGCAAAGTAAGGGGCATATGCAAGCCTCTTTGTCTAGTTGTGTTTCTTCCCAGTCCTGCACAAAGCCTTCCTTCCACTTCCCATCAACAGTGACCCTTATTTCCTGGTGGAAGGAAGGTCAGCTATAACGATCTGGATTTAAGTCCTGAACCTCTGCCACTCATCTTTTGTATGACACGAAACACATTTCTTAACTCTTCTAAGCCTCAGTATTCCAATCTGTAATAAGGATTGCAACAGAAAATGTAAGTAAAGAAAACATTTGGCTTGAAGAGAATGCAGTGTAAATACTAGTGAACATGTTTACAGAGCCTGGGCACAAATCACTTGTTAGAATGATAAAGAAGTTGGGAAAAGGAAAAGAGATGGGAGTTACACTCCAGTCTAAAGGGGGCACTCAGGGCTCAGCAGGAAGTCTCCACTGCCGCCTCCAGCCCTTGACACTCACCAGAGCCTTGGTGGGTCTCAGAGTAACAGAGGAGGAATGATTTGCCTGTGGTTGTTAACACACTTGAGGGCATGACAGCCCCTTGAAATGAAAACTCATCAGACTGCCGTTTGCCTCTGTATTTCTAACTTTCTGTAAATAATGTTAGAGCAAAAGATGAAAGAGTTGGCTGGCCACCACAGAGTCTTTGGACAAAAGCATATTTCATGATAAAAATTGAAAAAAAAAAAAAAGTCTGCTCAACTACTGGAGCTTTTTAAAATGAAGTTTGTTGTTGAATAGTTCTTTATAGCTGGCTTCTCAGTATTTTTCCTAAGTAAAAACACGAAAAACCTGAGTTTAAGTTTCTCTGCATCAAGAAGGGAGCATTCTCAGTCTTTGCTGACTGTATTTAGAAACTATACTTCCCCAGCAATTAAAAAAAAAGAAAAATCAACTCAGCCTAGCTAAACCACTCAAGTCAACACAAAGCAGGACGCGTATTCTAAACTTAGATATTCTGGCTTCAATATGGAAAACATGTGTTGCCATGAGCTTACAAGCACCCCTCTGTGGAACTTACTGTTTTTCTCCCAGAGCCACGGGAGCTAAAAGTGGATCTGCAGACCCAGGTCAGAGTCATTCCAAATATTCTCAGCACTACTTCACAAAAAGGGAAAGCTGGGACTCTTACTGACTGTACCAGCCTGGGATTGGTTCACCCGCTGCCCCCAGGCACAGGTTGGATTCATTGTGCCATTTCTCTCAGTGGTTCTGAATCGTTCTCCTAAATCACTGGAAGACAGCCAATGCACTCAGGGCTCTACCTGCTGTTCTCAATTTCACATTTCAGTGGAATTCAGTCTTCAAGAAGAATCCACTAAATTCTCACAAAGATATGATCCGTCTTGATGAACTTCACAAGATATCAGAGGTCTGGAATCTGAGAAGATCTCCTGCCCTATTCTCTACACTTTTCAAAACATTGTCACGCAGGGTCTAGCCCCCAGCAGAAATCTTCCCCTCACTGTACACCTTTGCTATTTGGAATAACCTGGGAGCCGATTTGCGGTAATGAAACAAGAGAACAGCTGGCTGCACCTCCACACCGTTCACATCTTGGCCTTACAGTGGGCGGGGAGAGGAGAGAGCGGACGGTGGCCCAGCATCTACCCTGCACCAGGTACCGGGCACGAGCGACTGTATTTTAGTCTCAATCAGCGTCACTTTAGGCAAGTTCTTGAATAGGTGGGAAGAACTCGCCCCAAATCACAGGAAGGGCAGACTGACTTCCAAGACTTTTTCTCACTGTCCCGAACTGCTCCCAACCAATTTTTAAAAAAAGATTAGTCAAACAGGTTGTTGGAAAGCGCTTTGGGCTTTTACCTGCGCGCAAGGTTCGGGGTTCAACCTGTCCTTTAAACAGCCCCAGCCAGGGTGGCCAGGGTCTCTGTAGAGACGTGGGACCGAGCGGAGCGCGCAAAGGAGGCAGCGGGAAGAGCCAGGGCGCATATTCTCCCCCCGGAAGCCTCGAGGGCTCCCACCTGCCCGCAGGTGACCGCGATCTGCTCGGGAGGGCGCGCCAATCAGCAGAGACGGTGGCGGCGGCGGCGGGCTCACCTGAGGAAGAAGAAATAGGAGTAGTCCTGCACCACGGTGTGCGAGTGGCACGAGAAGTAGCCCAGGCCGGTGAGGTTGAGCCTGGAGCCGGCGGGCACCTCCAGCATGCTGCCCCACGCCTGGTCGCACAGCATCTCCACCTCGGCCGCGTAGAAGAGCCCGCCCTGGCCTGCCTGGTACTGCCACGGCAGGTGGTTGTAGAGGCCGGGCGCCTCGGGGTGCAGCGCCAGCACCTTGGCGTACACGATGGTCTCGGCCAGCTCGGCGCGGCAGCTCTCGCTCAGCGGCCGCCACTCGGAGGGCAGCTGGCAGGCGCGCGCGGCCAGGCAGAGCGCGGCCAGCAGCAGCGGGCGCAGCGGGCGCAGCATGCCGGCGGCGCTAGCCGGGGCGCCCGCCCGGGAGGCGCTGCTCCCGGGACGCGGCGCGCTGCGCTTTAAAAGGGCCGCGGGCCCCGCCGCGCCCGCCCCCGGCCCGGCCCCCAGCGCGCGCCAGGGCGGGACCGAGTCCCCACCGCCGCCCTGACCCCGGGACCCGCTCCCAGCGCCGTTCCAGGATTGCTCCTGATCTGCACGATCATCTGCATCGGTTTTTACGTTTTCTGGACGGTTCGTGGAGCGTCCAAAGACGTAGAGATCAAAGCTGACTTTATCTTCCCAGAGATTAACTGGGAAATTCGATGAATTTGGTATGGGCTAGAAAACTTTTTGCTTGGTTGGGTCTCTCTCCCTCAGCTTGTTATCTCATCATGATCTTAGGAAAGCCTGGATGAAAGATCGAAAAGCAATCCTGGTGCCCTGGTCTTCCAAAGCTGGATGAGGCGCAGACTCCATCCTTCCCTTTTCTGAGCACTCCTGCACCTGAGAAAGTCCCCGAGAAATTCCAGACAGTCCTCACAGGCCAGCGAGGGCTGGAGGCGGCCCAGAATGGACAGGCCTGCCGTTATCTCTCAACTCAACAGTTCTGTTGACTTCTAAACTGCCTTTGTTATTCCTAGTAAGGAGAAGAACCACATTTTTGCTATTTATGAATATATTTATAATATTTTGCTACTTATGAATATATTATACATATATTATGTATACACACACGTTACATTATGTATATACATATATATCACCTTATATATAAAAATATATGCTTATATTTACAGATGTATATTACATATATTTATATGTGTACATATTATACATTAAATGTATAAGCATTAAAATGGAAGACTCTTAGTCCTGCAGGTATCTTACTATTAAGAATTTGGGTTTCTATAAGTTTGGGCCTTGGAACCTATTTGAATTCTTCTACAAATCAGAGGGAAGTTAGTTCCTGGGAAAATCTAGAAGGTGGGAGAGTGGAAGAGAGCATGGAAGTGGCAGACAAAATTCAAAGACTGGGCCTCACTCCCCACCAACCCTAGATCTTCTCCCTGAGAGCCCTAAATTTTTGGTTAGTATGGTATAATTAATGAATGCTTGTTGTGAATGCCGTTTTCAAAAGGCAGCTCCAGGGTATAACACACCCAGCCCTGCAGGGCGGGGACCCAGGAAGGCCACCACACCTGGAATCTGAAGAAATCTGAGGATGGGCTTGGGACATCCTCAATGAAATGATCGGGACTCCTGGTGCAATCACCCAGAACCTGAAGGAATCAAAGGCGAACAAGTGATAGGAGAGTCACTAGTACAGAATCTCATCAGCAACTGGAAAGGATTCTTATGCTTACAGAACCCTCTGTTTGGGGCTCAAAAGCAGAAAGGAGTGAGGGCTCCCCAAGGACAACAACTAATCCCTGCCTATCTAGTGTGCAGCTCTAGCCTAGGGCCTCAATAAACTAGTTAGCACAGAGTGAATTGAGTGGACAGCACTACTAATGGTGTAGGTGACTCTGCCTCTGTGACCTGCCATGGTAGATATGTAAATGGTATTCATGCTAAGTTATCCCTCATGGATATTTAAATTATGGGATTGCATAATGTAATTGGTCTGCTAGTGCTGCTGTGATAAAATACCATAAACTGGATGGCTTAAGCAACAGATTGTTACTGTTTCACAATTCTGGAGGTTGGAAGTTCAAAATCAAGATGCCAGGGTTGGCTTCTGGTGAGGCCTCGGTTCCTGACTTGTAGACGGCTGCCTTCTTGCTGCGTCCTCACATGGCCTTTCTTCTGTGTGTCATGGAGAGTGAGCTCTGGTGTTTCTTCCTCCTCTTATAAGGTCTGTAGTCCTGGCCAGGCATGGTGGCTTACGCCTGTAATCCTAGCACTCTTGGAGGCCAAGGCAGGTGTATTGCTTGAGTTCAGGAGTTCAAGACCAGTCTGAGCAAGAGGGAGACCCCCATGTCTAAAAATAGCTGGGCATGATGGTGGACTCCTATAGTCCCAGCTACTGGGGAGGCTGAGGCAAGAGGATCACTTGAGCCCAAGAATTTGAGGTTGCTGTGAGCTATGACGCCATAGCACTCTAGCCTGAGGCAACAAAGTGAGACTCTGTCTCAAAAAAAATAAATAAAACCTCCAGTCCTATGCGATTATCACCCCAACCTTACAACTTCATTTAACCTTAATTACCTCCCCAAAGGCCCTGTCTCCCAAAATATAGTCATATTAGCGAGTTAAAGATTCAGTATATGAACTGGGAGGGGGAGACACAATTCAGTTATTTCACAGGTGTGCTGCAGGTTTGGGAGAGAGTGGAGGAAAATCAAGTGGTTTATATTCCTGGCAAGCTGAGTTACAGCAAACATTGCCAAGTTATAATATTAACCATTCCTAATGTTTACTCATTGCTTACCATGGGCCAAGCACAGGATGCCATCTTAATTTATCCTCCAAACAACATGCTGACATAGGTATTACTACTATCCTTGTTTTACAGAAAGTAAACTTAGGGACAGAGAGGTTAATTAAATTACCCAAGATCCCAGAGCTAGAAAGTGGCTGAGCCAGGATTCACCCACTAACAATAAGAGTCAATACACTGAACTACAACACTAAAGTAGGGGCAAAAATAGAAAATGTTTTAATGGCAAAATGGGTCCTTATCTAGCATGTATGAGGTCTGAAAATTAACTTTGGGAACTCACCACCAGGCAGCTATGTTGGCAGCACTGTAAGAACAACTTGTTTTGGAACCTTAGGATTTCAGTATCTCACAGCCGTGTTCATGTTGACATGTGGAGATGTCTTACTGAGTAGCGTTCTTTATGGTCCTGTGTTTTTGTGCACTGTTGCGAGAATTTGGGAGCTTGAATTATAGCAACAAACAAGCATTTGTAAATTTCTTATTAAACCTGGCAAGAGGTGAAGTAAAATCAGGGGCGCATTAGTCCTGATGAATTAAATGTTTTTCTGAAGAGAGAGAAAGCCTCACTGATGAAGAAAGGTCAGGATGGCTAGTAACAAGCAGAACTGATGAAAACATTAAGAAAATTCATTAAACTGTGCATCAAAATTGTTGGCTGACTGTGAGAAGCATAGCAGGCTAATAGAGAAACAGTTAAGAAAATCTTAACTGAAAATCTTGGCCAATGACTCATGGCTCTTGCATCATGACAATGCACCAGCTCACACGGCACTGTCTGTAAGGGAGTTTTTAGCCAATAAACAAATAACTATATTGGAACACCCTCCCTATTCACCTGATCTGGCCCCCATTGACTTTTTCCTTTACCCAAAGATAAAGAAAATATTGAAAGGACATTTTGATGACATTGAGGACATCAAGGGTAATAGGATGACTGCTTTAATGGTCATTCCAGAAAAAGAGTTCCAAAATTGATTTGAAGGGTAGACTAGGAAGTGGCATTGGTGCATAGCTTCCCAAGGGGAGTACTGCAAAAGTGACCCTAATGATATTCAGCATCAGGTATGTAGCACTTTTTCTAGGATAAGTTCACAAACTTGTCAGATCTCATACAGAGATTATACAAACAGCAATAACTTTAGCACAATCGCCAGTGATGGCTCAGTGAGTGTGTAACTGACCTCACGTTAATTTTGTATTCCGCAGGATCCCTGGTCTATGTTAGTCCTTTGCCATAACTCATGCAGACAAGGTAGAAAGAACATGTTCCACTTTGATTACATCTTCAAATGCTTCCAAGGCCTGGAAAAGATTTATCCACTCCTACAGACCAGAAAACCCCATTTTTTCTTTCCATGTAGATGAGCAAATAAAAACCAGCATGCGTGACTGTTTTCCCTCTTCTTGTACAAACTTGACAGAATCAAAACTTTTCCAATACTACCCAGAATGTGTTTTCCAGAAGCGAGCCCTCTTGAGAGCTTGTCTTGCTTGTGGATTCTTCAGACATATCAGTCACGCTTTTCTCCTCTGTGAGACCTGGCAGAGTGCCTCGCTGATTGGGGCTCTTTTTCCAGTGGAGTCGTTGCTACGTCCCCTGATGAGCAGTTACCCTTGGGGAACTAAGACCTCCAAACAAGCAGAGCTCAAGGTAGCCAGGGTGGAAAAACAAAAATTCCATGAGTGAGTTATTTGGTTTAATGAGCTAATTCCACCCCTTGATTTCAAGACCCACATGTTCTGGCTGGGGGAGGTTGTAAATGTACTATTCTGTTCCAGGTGTATACAGTACCCTTGAAGACAGCGGTTCTCAACCTGTGGGTCACAACCCCTTTTTAATAATGAAAATACATTGCAGCATTAAGAAGGTTGAGAACCACTGCTTTAAGAAGACCCCAGCATTTCTGTGTGTTAACTCCCATCTGACACTATAACTGAGTCTTCCCTCAGTCATTGCACCTTTCAAAATCTGCCTACTTGCATCCAGGTGATGGGAAAGACCAGTTAATTCCATGACCTTGAACTCATTATGGTGAAAGAAGCAATGCTGTAGGAGTTACTGCTCAGGGCCTTGCTTGGGAAATTCCATTCCTGTGGCAAGGTGTTCTGTGAACCTATAGGTGGTGCTCCTGGCAGAAACACTGTGAATGAGGAAGGCATCTCCATATCCAGATGGAGATGTATCTGTTCCAGTGAGGACAAATCTCTGCCCCCTCCAAGATAAAAGAGGTCCCATGGACTTAGCCTGCCACCAGGTAGCTGGCTAGCTCCCCTGTGAATAGGGCCATCCTGGGAGATCAAGAATGGTCTCCATTGTTAATATATTAGGCTCTCAGCAATAGGGTTAGCCAGGCAGCCTTGGTGAGGGAAAAAAGTCCACATTGCCAAGACTATGAATAGCCTCTATCTCTACCATGGCCACTCTGCGAATGGGCCCATTGAGCAAGCACTAGAGTGGCTGGGGCATGATTTGCCCACCTCTTTAAGAACTTTCTCTTCAGTGAATGCACTTTGGTCATCATTCACATGGGAACAAAAACCTTCACAATCAATGACCATTCTGATATATTCATCTACCTTTTCTAGGACGTCCTTGTCACAAATTTTCTGGTCCTCTTTCTTTCAAGTCCCTAGCCATCTGACCAAATCACTAGCAAGTGCCCATGAATTAGCATCTATTTGCACTGCTGGCCATCTCTCAAAGTAGATGGAGCATACAACTAAGTCTGATGCTCAAGTTTCTACCCACTGGGAGAATATTCTTTCACCAGTGTCCTTTAGGATCACGGAGCTAAACTGAGTAGAACCCATGTACAATCCAGAACAATCTATAAACCAGGCTTGATTCACTTTTCCTCCATCAAGTGGCTGTAAAGAACATCCCTAAGAGGCCATAAACCATAGGAGGGGAACAGTCAATTCACTGTCAGGATCAAAGGAATCTAAACCTTTTGCCTATGCAACTTGCTTGTACCATCTGGACCTGCCCAAGCCCGGTCCCTTCTACCATTTCCATTTGCTGACACAACACACACACACACACACACACACACACACACACGACCTTGTGTCCCAGAGGGCCAAACAATGCACAGTTTATGATGGGAAGCTCATGTCACATGGTCACGCAACATCCCATGGTTAGGTGTGCAGTCCCTACCAAGGCCTGATAGCAAAGTCAAAGCTGTTTTTCAAGATACTCAGGAGGCTGAGGCAAGAGAATCGGCTAAACCCAAGAGCTGGAGGTTGCTGTGAGCTGTGATGCCATAGCACTCTACCGAGGGTGGTAAAGTGAGAATCTGTCTCTTAAAAAAAGAAAAGTACATTTAGGGCAGCACCTGTGGCTCAAAGGATTAGGGCGCTGGCCCCATATGCTGGAGGTGGTGGGTTCAAACCCAGCCCCAGCCAAAACTGCAAAAAAAAAAAAAAAAAGGCTGTTTTCGAAAGGCAATTAGTTAAATCCAGAACAATGTATAGATTTGCACCAACATCCTAGAGTTTGGTACTGTCGATTATCCTGCTGGTGCTTGCCAGACACTCAGATGGCATTCCTATTTGCCACAGACACTATAAGAGTCACTGGCCATGCTGAATCACAAGGCTCAAGTGAGGCAGTGGCTTGTACACAGCCTGAACTTGCCGCAGACGCTTCCTTTGCTCAACCCCACTTGCAACTGGCAGCCTCCCGGGTAATTCTGTAGATGGGTCCAAGTGATATATTCAAATGTGGTATAAGTTGCCCCCCAAAATACAAAAAGACTGACCAAGTATCTTTTTTCTCTCTGTCCATTTTAGGTGATCCCAGGAAAAGCAACTTTACTTTCACCTTGGGAGAATAACAGTTGAACCTCCAAAAAATTTTATGCATGTGGCATGTCTAGGGGGAGGCTCCCTCCCATCTTCTAGTTTACATATATCTTACTAAGGGCTCTAAAGTGCCAGGTATTTTCATGATCATCAGATTCATTCATTATAAAGTCTTCAGTGAAGTAGCCAGATTGTGCACTGGCAAGACAATCAAGATTTCTGCAGAATAAACGAGGTAGAGAGAAGAAGTGACGTGGCCCAGAGGCAAGGCTGGAGAGGTCTACTGTTCGCCCTGCCCGGTGAAAGCAAACTGTTTCTGGTGGCCATGATGAATCATTAGGGAGGAAAAGGCAGGTGAGTGGCCACAAGGCAAACACCGGGGGGAGGGGGGAGGGCGGGAACATGCTGATTTGCTCCAGAAAAGATACTGCATCTGGGGTGGCAGCCGGAATTTTATTTTATTTTTTTATTTGTATTTATTTATTTTTTTAAACAGAGTCTCACTTTGTTGGCCTTGGTAGACTGCCCTGGAGTCATAGCTCACAGCAACTTCATATTCTTAGGCTCAAGTGATCGTTTTGCCTCAGCGTCCCAAGGAGCTGAGACTACAGGTGCCCACACAATGCCCAGCTAGTTTTTCTATTTTTAGTAGAGATGGAGTCTCCATCTTGCTCAGGCTGATCTTGAACTTCTGAGCTCAGGTGATCCACCCGCCTTGGCCTCCCAGAGTGCTGGGGTTACAGGTGTGAGCCAGCAGCTGGAATTGCAGTCACCACTTCATTAGGTTCGCAGCAGCCCTTGCTCATTCTTCAAGACCCATGTGACTTTTGCACAGACTGACTAGCAAGTTCCATGGAGGTGGGATAAGAATCATCACCTGCGCTTCTTTCATATCTTTGACAGTGACATTAATTTTTGCAGCACCTCCAGGGATGCAGTATTGACTCTTGGTAAAAAGTGAAAGTGCTAGGGGACTTCTGCTTAGCTCTTCCCATAATAAACGGGGATCACCTATAATAAATGGGAGAAAATGGGATTCGTCAGGGGATCGATTAAACTGAATCAATAACCACTAGGTGAGTCTCTAGCCCAACCCACCCCAATATAGATTTGAGCAAAATCTACCTATTATCTGCACCGGGTAAATCTCACTTTGGCTTATGGGCCAGTGGTATTTTGTGTTCTTCTGGGACTCACATCAATTCAGAGTCTATATCGGTCTATACCAGTCCCCCAAAGATCTGGGTATTTCCTTCTCCCACTGTACAGTGTTCCTGATAAATCAACTCTAGTGCCTTTGGAGAAGTCTTAGAGGAGGATTTGTACTTTGGTGATGGTGCAGGATCCTTCTTTAAAGGTGCCTGGCCAACCCCTCAGTTAAAGGGCTCTGTCTGAATTTACTTGTCTGTAAACTGGGAGGAGGCCTCAACTCTCCTCTGCGGCAATGCAAATCACATTTCCAGCTGCCAGACCTTGAGTTTTCCTGTTCTTATAGACCTGGCATTGTTCTAGTAGGCCGCCCATGTGTTAATACCTAGTTCCGGGGGACATCGTGATCATCTGGCCCCTGTCAAAGATCTCTGCCTATCACACCATACTGACTGCCAGGATGGCCCTTTATGGTGGATGGGGCTTCCCTTGTCTTCAGCAGTTAAGCACTGCCCCTTGGCTCCTGTTGTTTTAGAATTCCATTGTTCCCTTTGAAATCAGGAAACCCAGCTCACTGGCAGCACTCTCTACATCATACCTTGCCTAGAAGAGTAGGCAACCACAAAGATATTCAAGGATGCAGGCGCTCCCCTCACTAATACATTTCTCATTGCCTCTGTGAAGGTAATGTCTCTGGGTCATCTTGTGGGAGGGGGCTGCGCAGGTCACACCTGAAACATCCAGTTCAAGTTTCCTTATTCCCTAAGCCTTGGATCCCCTCCTTCACAATAAGGCAGGGAAGCTCTGGCAGCTCAACCTCATTAAACAGAGGCTGCCACTAAGTCTGAATTTTAGTCAACCAATCAAGTAAGCTATTAGATCTACCTCTAGAAGTACATTAAATGTGTACTGTCTAGTAAATGCATCAATAGCAAGAAATCTGGCCAGAGGAATGTCATATTCTGCCTGCTTTAGCTCTGCCTGGAGTCTGAGAATGGAAATTGGCAGTCTTGCAATTCCTGTGGTGTGGGGGCTATTTCCTTCTGGAAAGTGTGTACCTGACTCCAGGAGCATGTCAGACCTGCCCTTAATTATGGCTGCAGTGACCTTGCAAGGGACACTTCTGCAATGATGGAGCTGAACCCTCTTACAGACAGAGCAAGTACTATTAATATGTCATTTCCTCCTAAAATAATTTTAACAAAATCCTAATAAAAATACAATGAAACTTTTCTGAGTTTGATAAAAGAGAAGCTATTCTATGTTAATCATGAAAAATAAATCAGTGAGTTCTTTTTCTTTCTTCTCCTCTCCATCCCCTTCTCCTCCTCTCCCAAAACAGTCAGTCCTAAAAGTCTTTAGCTGGGGCCAAGCAAGTTAGGTCTCCAAGCTGTGGGAGGAGGAGGGATGGAAGAGCCCAGGCAAGGTAAGAGGAGCGTCCATATAAGACTGTGCACTGCAGGTGTGAGCCACAGGGACAGGGAAGGCCTATGTACAAAAGTGGCTCAGTGCAAGATCTCGGAGTCCAAGCAGGGATGGGGGAGTCCCTGAATAGGAAGGAGTAACCTGTCATGGGGTTTTGGAGCTCAAGAAAGTGACGAGAATGACCATGTGGGAGGATAGACTTTGCAGAGATTCAGTGTCTGGTTTCAAGATCTACTACAAAGCAATAAAGTGTGATTTGGTACAAATGCAGACATGTGGGTTCACATACCCATGGAGAGCTAAGATTCAGTCAAAGCTGCAGAGGCAATTCATTGGGAAAAGTATTGTCTTTTGAACAAACAGTGCTAGAATGACTAAGTAAAAATGAATTTCAGTTCATATCTTATATACAAAAGTTAACTAAAAATATAAAACCTGAAACTGTAAAACATCTAGGAGAAAACCTCTGCTAAATTGAGTTAGTCAAGTCTTAGGTGTCGTCAAAATTTAAATCTCTACTCCTCAAAATACGCGGTCAGAAGAATGAAATGTCAAGCCATAGACTGGAAGAAAATGTTTGCAAAGCATCCATCTGACCAGCAACCCATCTCCAGATACACTAAGAACTCTTGAAACTCAATGATGAAAATACAAACAACCCAATATAATACTATTTCTTCCAATATAACAATGGGCAAAAGATTTGAAAAGACACTTCACCAAAGAAGCTATAAGTATGGCAAATAAATGCATGAAAAAAATGTTTAAAGTCATTAGTCATTAGGGAAATCCAAATTAAAACCATTACGAGATATCCCTACGTACCTATTAGAATGGCAAAAATTAATGAGATTGCCCATACCAAGTGTTGTCAAGAATATAGAGAAATTGGAACTCCTATGCACTGCTGGTGGGAACACAATTGGTAAAACCACTTTGGAAACAATTTGACAGTGACTTAAAAAGTTAAGCGTATGATCAAGCCAGTCCACTCCTAGGTATCTACTCAAGAGAATTAAGGTATATTCCTTCTAAAGACTTGCATGTGAATGTTCATTAGCAGCTTTATTTATAATAGCCAAAAACTAGAAATGTCCACGCAAAGGTAAATGAATAAAGTATAATATACGGTAAGATACTACTCACCTGTCAAAATCAATGAATTGTCAATATGCACCAAAACGTGAGCAACTCAAGTGACAGAGTCAACCAGCAAGAAGATTTTCTCCTCCAATTCAGTGGTCCCAGAAATTCTCATCTATAAAACCATCACAAAGGAAAACTTAAATTTTACTATTTAAAAGTCATAAAATTAAGTGTAAAGACGTATTTTTTTTATTGTTAAATCATAGCTGTGTACATTTGTGCAATTAAGGGGTACAATGTGCTGGTTTCATATACAATCTGAAATATTCTCATCAAACTGTTCAACGTAGCCTTCATGGCATTTTCTTGGTTATTGTATGTAGACATTTGTATTCTGCATTTAGTAGGTTTCGCCTGTACCCATTCTCAGATGCACCGTAGGTGTGGCCTCATCCATTACCCTCCCTCCACCCTAACCTCCCCCCTCCCTTCCCCTCCCTTGGCCCTTTCCCCATATTCTTGAGCTATAGTTGGGTTATAGCCTTCATATGAAAGCTATAAATTAGCTTCATAGTAGGGCTGAGTACATTGGATACTTTTTCTTCCATTCTTGAGATACTTTACTAAGAAGAATATGTTCCAACTCCATCCATGTAAACATGAAAGAGGTAAAGTCTCCATCTTTCTTTAAGGCTGCATAATATTCCATGGTATACATGTACCACAATTTGCTAGTCCATTCGTGGGTCGATGGGCACTTGGGCTTCTTCCATGACTTAGCAATTATGAATTGGGCTGCAATAAACATTCTGGTACAGATGTCTTCGTTATATTGTGATTTTTGGTCTTCTGGGTATATACCTAGTAAAGGAATTATAGGATCGAATGGCAGGTCTATTTTTAGATCTCTAACTATTCTCCAAACATCCTTGCAGAAGGAACGTGTTAGTGTGCATTCCCACCAGCAGTGTAGAAGTGTGCCCTTTGATTTTTTTGAGACAGAATCTCACTATGTTTCCCTCGGTAGAGTGCCGTGGCATCACAGCTCACAGCAACCTCTAACTCTCTTGGGCTTTAGTGATTCCCTTGCCTCAGCCTCCCAAGTAGCTGGAACTACAGGCACCCACCACAATGCCCAGATATTTTTTGGTTGTAGTTGTCATTGTTGTTTGGCAGGCCGTGGGCCGGGTACGAACCTGCCAGCTCTGGTGTATGTGGCCGGCGCCCTAACTGCTAAGCTACAGGCACCAAGCCTGATTTTTCAATAAATGTTTGGTGAATTTCCCAATAACATTTTGGTGAATTTATACCATTTATACTTCCAAAGTTATTATAACTTCCAGATTAAATTCACACTAAGACTTATGGGACACCCTGATCTCACATATACACACCTACACACACACACACACATTCCCCAGCTCAGTCCTCCAAGGTCTGTTGACAGTAATATTCCAGTAGCAATGGGAGTACACCTAGCACCCAGATCTTGGTTTCTAAATATCCTTCCTCAATAAAAGGAATCAGAGCTCTTTGGAGCAAGCACTGATTATTTCAGAGAGTAAATGGTGCATGGCCATGATAACTCTCAGGTGAACCAGGAACATTTTATGCCAAAAAATAAATGACCGGCCAGGCATGGTGGTACACCATGTGTCTCAGTGTGCTGGGCACTTTTCATCTGTCACTCATGTGACTCTCACAACAGCCCTGCAAAGGTGGTGTTGCAGGTACGAAGATGCATGAGACAAAATTCCTGCTTCCAAGAGCACACTACTCTAATGAACAACAAACTCAGACCACTCCATCCATGTTCACCGTTGTTTTTGAATAGGAGGACCCATCTACTATCATCTAAATACAGCCCAAAGTCCCAGACTTCTCCCAATGGCAACCGAGTCCCCCCCACCAAATTCCCCTTCCCCCAAAGTCAACAAAGGAATGAAAAACCAAACACTTCAGCTACTCTGATGCAGAGTTATTCAACTTAAGTTCAAATCTGTCTTTCATATTTGTCTGCTATTTTAATACTGTTTGTAGGGAACAGGCCCAGAAAACCAAAATAGAGACAAACAACTCAAAAATAAAAGACATTCTTTCTCTGATATCGTATTTCCTACTCATGCAGGGTCTTCCTTGGAAGCTCCCAGTGTGGGATGTAAATGTTAACTCCTTCTCCCTCCTGCTCCCCTTGGGAGGCGGGAAGCTGATGTTGTTTTACAGATAAGGAAGCTGGAGTCCCCGAGGTTGCATGCCTTGCTGGGGGTCACATCACTACAGGCATTTGGGGTGCTGGGAATGGGCTGGAGGTTAGGACTCCCTGCTGTGGTCTCCTGGCTCCCAAATGGAGCCTCCTTCCTAAGAAATAGCTTTGTGTGTTAAAACTCCATTGGAGTTTCATCCTGTAAAAGGAAAGTTATGGGACTACTGAGACATTTTATACATTTCTCTTCCCCTGCACATTGTGGTACATTTTCAGGAGATGGTTTAGCACATGGAAACACTGTCTATGAGAGTTCCAAATTTATCCCTACAGGGGATGGATATTTAGCCAAAATGACAGTTCCCGCCCTAAGTCTTTGACAATTCCATCAGGAAAAGACAAAAACAAGGGACTGAATTTTTTTTTTTCTGAAAAGGTACTGAACTTTTGACAGACATCATAATTTCTGCCACTTTAAGCCACTGTCTTTTTTTTTTTTTTTTTTGCAGTTTTTGGCTGGGGCCAGGTTTGAACCCACCACCTCCCGTATATGGGGCCAATGCCCTACTCCTTGAGCCACAGGCACTGCCCAAGCCACTGCCTTTCAAAAAGGAAGGAGCTAGATTGACAGGCTCCTCATAGAAATGTGTCACTCTTTGTCAGGTGTCATAAGCACTTTGATAAGCAACATAATTTTGTCTTCATTCAACAGATATGATGAAGATGCTGCCTTTTTCCCTGCTGGCAGAGTGGACACAGGGAGGTTTGCTGACTTTTGAAGTAAGAAAGATAAAGTTCTAAGAATTCCTGCTTTCATATTAAGTCCATCAGACCAAATTCCCAACCGTCTCTGGTTTAAATTTTTAGATACTGAATAGAAACAAACAGTGGGCATGGTGTGAGCATTTAGACACTTCATCATTCAACACTGATCTTCACGGGATGTGTTGGGCATGATTCCTGGCCCTGCGAATACAGTCATGAGTAGTCCATTGGGAATCTAATTGATACGATTGATAAGGAAGGGAAGGAAAAACTAGCCTTGGAAGACATAATCTTTACCTGGGAAAGGAGGGCTTGAAAATCTTATTCCACTCCCTCTGAAACACCTTAATTTAAATGTCCCGGTAACTATCAAAGCTAAGGTGAAACATGCCAACCTCTCAGGTGAGTCTCGAAGAAGCCTGGCTTCTCTTTAGAATGAGAACATAATCCCTCAAACTGAGAGCCAGGTGGCTTTCCCTTCATGCCTATGTCCTTGCAGAGACATGAATAAAAAATAAGCCCAAGGTCCAGAGGGGTGGAGAGAAGGAATGTGTGTGGTTATCACAACCATAAAGCTGGGCTTCCCTGAGATGTTGTTCACAAGAGCCTCTTTCCCATAGGAAAGGAAGCCTCCTGCAGAAGTGACAGAAACGTGGCCAGTGGCAGAGTAGGATCACGTTCTCAAGAGTGGAAACTCTTCCAGCCAAAGGGAAGACCCACAGCTGGGTCCACTCGGTAGACTGTAAATTCACAAGCTGGGTAATTTTCACCTCCGACATACTTGCCTAATAGCTTGTTGGTATCCGCTTGGGGAATGTGTCGAGCGGGTTGACCAGCATACACGGGAAAGTTTACAAAGACTCCACACGTACATACCACTGTGTGTTTTCAATTTGCTAGATAAATGTTTTTGCCAGCTGCACAGAAGACTTACAATCCCATTGAAAAACTTCCTAGAGAAACAGTTTCTCATTGTGGAGGAAGGATCTTATGGGATGTTCAGCTTGGGGGGACATTGTGATGTCTGGATATAGGAAGAAGTTGGGGTATTCTTAGATTTTACAAAAAGGTGGCTGACACGTAGAGAATATTTTGTAAAATTTTTAATGAGTGTTTTGTAAATAAAGGTATGGTTAATGGCAATGTCCCGTTTTCCCTCTGTATCGCGACTTCAGGGACAACATTTGGGACTCCCAGTGTTGACTGTGAAAGCCTTGCCTTAAAGGGTTAATAAGAGTTTCTCTAAAACATGAATAAAATCAGATAGATTAGACGCTGCTGATTGCAGCACTTTTTTGGCATCAGGAGTAAGTCAGCCGGTTCATTCACAACAAAGCCTAAAGGCATCACCAGGAGTGTTTTCCCCTAAGTCATATTATTCTCTTGCACTCAGCATTTATTAACCTCCCTGTGCTCTCATCGCAAAGGCCCAAGCTGATCAGTATGTCAGTAACCACTGTCCCTAAGGTGCTTTGTAGAAGAATATGTGCTTTTTCCAATTTTCTCATTACTACTGACTTTGATCTAAAAATAGTATAACTTGGCATGGTGCCTGTAGCTCAAGCAGCTAAGGCTCCAGCCACATAACCAGAGCTGGCGGTTCGAATCCAGCCCGGGGCCACCAAACAATGACGGCTGCAACCAAAAAATAGCCAGGCATTGTGGCGGGCGCCTGTAGTCCCAGCTACTTGGGAGGCAGAGGCAGGAGAATCACTTGAGCCTAGGAGATAGAGGTTGCTGTAATCTGTGATGCCACGGCACTCTATCCAGGGCAACTGCTTGAGGCTCCATCTCAAAAAAAAAAAAATAGTATAACTTGGTGCTGGTGACCTCATTTTATTACTTTATTGTAACTCTTTTCTGTTCTTTTTTTAAGAGACAGGGTCTCATTCTACCACCCAGGCTAGAGTGCAGTGGTGTGATCATATCTCACTAGAGCCTCGAACTCTTTTTCGGCCTCCTCAGCTGGGACTCAAATGCACACTACCACACCTGGCCAATTTTATTTTATTTTTTACAGTTGGGGTCTTACCACATTGCCCAAACTGGTCTCGAACTCCTGGCTTCAAATAATCTTTCTGCCTTAGCCTCCCAAAGTGCTGGAATTAAAAGGCATAAGCCACCTCGTCCAACACATTATAACTTATAAAAATAAATTTTTTAACTCTACATTAATAATATAAACAGAGGCTGGGCGCAGGTGGGCAAGACCCCCCTCTCTACAAAAAAAAAAAAAAAAAAGAAAAAAAGAAAAAAGGAGAAAAAAATCCAGCGTGGTGGCATACACCTATAGTCCCAGCTACTTGGGTGACTGAGACAAGATGATCACTAGAACTCAGGGGTTCAAGTTTGCAGTGAGCTATGATGATGCCATTGTACTCCAGCCTGGGTCACAGAATGAGACCCTGTCTCTAAAAATAAGGAAATAAATAAATAATATGAACCCCAATATACATTAATGACTGGCACTGAGCAGGCCTGCAAATGTTTGTTGAATGAAAAGATGAAAATCAACATATCCTATGCCCATAAATGTACAACTTCAGCTTGTTGGAGGTTGATTCAGCCCTGCAATTGCTTATTCAATTTAAATGTTCTATCACAAATTTAATTTGTATGTTCATAATCAAAAATGAAAGCTTTGAAGGATAGACTACAGCTATATTACACCACGTAGCTAGAAACATTTTACTCGTTATTTGTAAAAATTTAGTTCTGCATGGAAATAACTAAGATTAACATTTAACAATAAAAGTAGAGGGCGGCGCCTGTGGCTCAAAGGAGTAGGTCGCTGGCCCCATATACTGGAGGTGGCAGGTTCAAACCTGGTCCCGGCCAAAAAAAAAAAAACAACAATAAAAGTAGATACACTTCTGGAATGATTTTTTAAAATAAGCCAATTCCAGGTACAACTGTTTTCCTTCCACTTCTTTACTCATATCAATCACAGCTTAATCTTGTGCTCAACTCCACATCTTCACTGAGAAGCCTCTCTTCACACTTCAATCCTCTCTTGAAGTTGACTCTTTTCTAGTTGGAGTTATTTCCTAACGGATTATGTTCTTTGCACATGGAAAATACACTTCCCTGCCCCAAGGCTTCCAAGGTTGCATCCCACGTGACATCAGGTACAGAACCTCATTATCCAAATCAACTTCAGGTGCAGAAGAGGTCTCCTGGGTGCAGCTCCTCTTGATCGGAAGAAGCATGAACTAAAGAGACATGTCTTCTGGCTCTCCCGCAACCATCATATGACGAAGAGGCAAAGAAAAAAACTGCAGTAGACAATCCCACTCAAAAAGGTTGAAAGTGAAAGGCATACAGAAGTTACTGCTCCACAGCAATTTTGAAATCTACTCAGGTACCTGTAGCCAGTTTCTTGATTAGGACCCTGTTCTGCTCCCTCAGAGTGATTCTACATGACTCTTACCTCTACCCTCTGTGCTTTAGGCTCTGTTCTCTGAGACATCCTTTTTCCAAGATAAATGACCCAGGTTTGCATTATAACTGAGTCTCTTATTTGCCTTGCTTCCTCCCCACAGAAGTTTGGAGGCCTTAAGGCATCTTTGCATTTTGAACTATCTCTGTCTTTTTAATCTAGACTGATACAATTTTTAAAAATGTTTATAGTTTCTATGCATCACTCCATTATAATCATTCCATTAGACAAAAACCACACTCCAAGATCTCGTCAGGACAGTCCTTTTTCAGTTTGCAGAAGCAGATTTGGCAGCCTCTCTCTGGGTGTAAATCGGGATGCTATGGGAAAACACCCTTGAGATTCTTAGAAGTCTTTTGTTCAGCTGAGAAGATGGTTGAGATACTCCTTAAATCTTTCTGATAGAGAGCTTGCCCTTGAGGGTATATGTTACTGCCAGCATCCTGAATTTCATCTTCAAACCAGGCCATTTTACTTTGAATTGAATTTTTTTTTTCTTCTCAGAAAGACTGGGTATGAAAAACAATTTCCTTATCAAACTCAGCAAGTTTTTTTTTTTTAACATGAGGGCACAAATGTTTAGGTTTCATTGTCTTCCATTCTAAGGTAAAGTTCAAGTTGTAGTTTTAGTTCTTCTAAATTCAGTTTGAAATCCAGTTTCTTCATAGCTCAGTCATTCCTCCTATACTCTATTACAGGCAGCTAAAAAGAAAGCAGATGTCACTTCCAGCATTCCTGCTGGAAATCTCCTTGGCCACATCCACAAGTTCATTAGCTACACTTTCTATATAGATGTCCCATATTTCTGCAGGCAACAGTTTTGCTAATTGTTCTACCAATGCATAACTTGGGTTCTTTTCTCCAGATCCCAGTGGGAATTTCCTCACTACCCTTCTATCTCCCACCAACAGTCTTCTTCCCGTTCTTCCAATTTTCTCCATTCCTTCTGCCTGACTGAAAGCAGTGTCACATGTAATTGTAAGACCCCACTTTCAGGTAACAGTTTCTATTTTAGTTATCTATTGCTGTATAAAAAGCCATCTTAAATTTTAATGTTTATGTCAATCCATTATTACTTTGTACAACTCTGTGCATCGACCAGGGGGTCAAGGTGCTTCATATACCGTTGGCTTGGGAGTTGGGATGAAAGGGCGTTATGTACATGGTTGGAAATTAGTGCTGGGTACTGGCTGCAGCTCAGCTGGACTCGGCTCGGGGGCCTCAGTTCTCCTCCACATGCCCTTCACTTGGCTGCTGGGCTTTCTCATAACATGGGTTATGAGGTGGGTTCCAGGAAGACTCAACAGGCTAGGACATACCAAGCCTTCACCCGCACCACTCTTCCTAATGTTCCATTGGCCAAAGCTTGTCACCTGGGCAAGCCCAGAATCAATATGTGAGGGTACAAATAAGGACATGGACACCAAGGAGCGTCATTCATCGAGGGCCACAAAATTCTATCACATCCTTGAAAACAACATTTGATTTCTTTTGAACAAATGGTTTAGGGCACAATGGTCATTGTAAAATAATTTTGTTAATTATAAGACATGAGTTTATAAAACTAAATTCATTTTTATAAATTTTCATGTTATTTGTCAAAAAACATACCTACCAACCTATTTTATGTCATCTACTATGACATTTTGGTCCTCACTCTAAGTGGAATCCACTTGAGTGGCCTTTCTGTAGTATCAATTACATAGAGAGACATAAAGTGGTCCTATAATTCGCTTTCCATTTAGCTTTTGCACCTGGAATCTCACTTTCGGGTCAAGAATGCTCAGCGGGAAAGGAGTAAGTCACAAAAACAGGACATGGGCATTGCTGATCTCTGGAAATAACACCATCATGTTAGCCCTAAACATTATCCTTCATTCTCACCAATGTCTTTTTATTTATTTATTTTTTTACTTTACTCCTTAAGAAGAATTAGATGGTCATCCCTCCTTGTGCCACTAGGCACTGATAATTAGGGGTAGCTTTGGAATTATACACAACGGCACTTCCTTTGTCACACCTCAATAACCACAGCTTTTACAAAATGCTATAGGGAGGCAAGTTCTGCAGAAATTAATCCTAAAAGGCCTCTATTTAAAAACTACAACTTTATTCAACATGTTCTTTACACAGAACAGGAGACACCTTCTTTTTCTTTTTCCAAGATAACTGACCCAGGTTTGCATTATAACTAAATCTCAACATGTTCTTTACACAGAATAAAATTTTTTAAGTAGAGGTTTAATTTTTTTCTCTGCTGCATGTCCAAGCTTCAAATGAATGTTTAAAGAACAAGATGGCTTCACACTTTATAATGCCGTGCGGTCTACACTTAGCCTTGAATACACAGTCATAGAAAAAGCTCGGAGTGACTAAATTCATTAAAACTTAGGAAACACTCTACATTCTTATCTAATCCTTGGCGAAACTAGAGGTAATTTTTTTTAAAGAGATTTAATCAGCCAAGAAGTACATATGCTGGCCAGTTTGTTTTTCTCCCCAGAGATTTGCAATTTAATCTTACGATAGTCGATGTAACATTAGCTTGTTTTTTTCCACGCCAGCATAAATCTGAGAGGTACTGTAAGTAAAACACTCCAATCAAAATGCTTCCCCAGAGCCAGCATTTCAACAGCACTGTTTGAGGATCCCCCCCCCATATTGTTGCCTGTTCTTCCATTTCCTCCTCTTGAACACGTCTGTCATTTTAGCAGACCTGAAATTTCCTTTCCTTTCACTGGTCTTCATAAACAATTAAGCAAAGGGTCACCCTACACTTGGGGTTTTGTCATGTTGTCTTAGTCTCCATGGCAATCTCCGTGATTTGTAAAGGACCCATAAATGCTGCTTTTGTAATAGTTCAGCTTCTGTCACACTTGAAAACAGCATGGCAGAAGGACAGTGAGTTTGTTTGTCAGCCAGGTGGAAGGAGGGGCCGATAGGAGGGATAAGCTTATGCAAAGGGTCAGTGTACAGGTTCAGGGATGAATCGCAACAGCAATTTCTCTGCTAAAAGACATTCCCAGAGCCAAAAGCATGACTCTAGGAAGGAATCCCCTCTACAACCAACTCTTTCAACAAATAAATGGGGTCTTCTTTTGAAGAATCTGATAAGAAAGAGATTTGATATGATAGCTTCTTTTGGAAATGGCTCCCGTTCGCCATGATTTATCATACATCCCATAATGATATGATGTCTCCCCCTTTGTCCTCTCCCCTCTGACTTCTCACTGCATTAAGACACTAATTAAGATACTAGCTGTTAATTCAAATAGACCCGCCATTCTCTGAGCAGCCACCACATGTCCATATTCTGCATCAATGATCGACCGGGCACTTTCTGCACCTGACCCTGTTTAATCACTACAGCCTTACAAGGTGACTACGATGAGCTGCATTTTACTGATAATTAACCAAAGAGATAGTTGAGAGAGTTAACTTGCCCAAGTTCTCATAGTCCGCACATAGGAAATGTTTGACCAGGATCATAAACCCCATATTCTATCTTCTCGATTAATGACAGAAGCCAAGGTTACGGCTCCTCTCGGGGAGCAGAAGTTACGTTTACCATATATTTGGCTAAGACCCTTGGGTTGACAATGGCCAGGCTGATACAGGATATAGTATCAACAAGTCAAATAGTCAGTGACACAACCCAGAACAGAACGCAGAATGTTTATCAGCCAGACCACCCAAAGAGCTGAGCGATGTCATTGGGATTTCAAGTTCATTTTTTCTACTGTGAGAACTACTCTGTGGTCAGTCTGCAGAGCACCCACAGATGATGGGGAGCGGGTAAAACCTAGGGATTTCAGTGGATTCTATTTCACACACAAAAACAATACAGTGAATCTGCGGACAATTTCCAGTTCCTTTGCCCCACATGCTAACTACCTAGGGGAATGAACTGATGGCGCACAGGTGCAGGTATTTGGGAACAGGAAGGTGGTAGCAGTGAGTGCAGAGGGCGCTCTCTAATACTCAGAGGTATCAAAATTAAAAGTAAGGAATTATCCTGGACACTGCTGCACCGTGACTGACGAGCGGACAGTGCTTCCTCCCCATGGTGCCCACCCTGCTGCAGTGCATGCGGAGGACAGTCTCATGGCCAGCTCTAGCGGGTGCTCATTGGATCCATGACCGAGGGGACAACATGTGCAACTTCCCTCTGACCCACAACCAAACGGTGTGTGAGTGTGTGACCAGGTTGAAGGTGCACTGTGGCCCTGCTGTGTCCTAGCCAATTCCGCCGTAGCCTCCACAGATTCCACTACCAAGTCCCAGACTTCCCGTTTCTAAGGAAAGCTGTTTTGCCAGGACCTCGGAAACTGCTGCTTCTTGTCCAGTTGGGTTAAAAACAGGGCTGGAGCCAGGCGTGGTGGCTTACACCTGTCATCCTAGCACTCTAGGAGGCCAAGCCAGGAGGATCCCCTGAGCTTAGGATTTTGAGACCAACCTGAGCAAGATCGAGACCCTGTCTCTACTAAAATAGAAAAATTAGCCAGGCACAATAGCAGGCATCTATAGTCCCAGCCATTTGGGAGACTGAGGCAAGAGGATCACTTGAGCCCAAGAGTTTGAGGTTGCTATGAACTGAGATGCCTGGCACACTAGCCAGGGTGACAGAATGGGACCCTGTCTTTAAAAAAAAAAAAAAAAAGGGCGAGTGGAATTTGCTGCAGAACTCAGTCCTGGCATTATCTCAGGATGCTGGAGTAGAGAACACCATTCCTCTCTTCATTCTGGCTGTAGCCTCACAGCGGGAGGCTGCCCTTGGTAGAAGCCACCTCTTCGCAGCTTCAGTGCATTTTTCTCCTGTTTTGGCTCTAGCACGTCTTACGTTATTTCTTTCTGTTAACTCCCTGAAAATGTCACGGGGGCAAGAGAGGCTGACATGAGTCCTGCACCATCTCTTTAATACTCTTGGCATCACTGGGTGTAGCAGTTTTTTCAAAACCTTTATAAAAATCCATAAAATATGGGAATTTTAAACTTCAGTTAACTACAGCAAATAGGAACCTCTTCCCAAAAGAGCTTCCCAAACTTTGCCAATAGAAACTTCTTTCCCATAGAACTGCAATCAGACAAGCTTCTAGAAAACCACACCCTATTTTTTTGGGCCAGGGCTGGGTTTGAACCGCCACCTCCAGTAGATGGGGCCAGCACCCTACTCCTTTGATGCCACCGAGAAAACCACACTCTAAGCTAGACAAAAGGATGAAGGCCTGATGTACATTGAGTAACTTTAGCACATAACGAATTCCCATATTTTTACATAAAATACTACAATTTTTTAATAAAAATTTCTAAACTGCAACAAACCCGCAGCTTTAATATCTAGTCTATACTTTGCCATACTTGTTTCATCTGCACTAACTTTTTTTTAAGCTGGGATTTTTTTTTTTTTTTTTTTTTATTGTTGGGGATTCATTGAGGGTACAATAAGCCAGGTTACACTGATTGCAATTGTTAGGTAAAGTCCCTCTTGCAATCATGTCTTGCCCCCATAAAGTGTGACACACACCGAGGCCCCACCCACCTCCCTCCTTCCCTCTTTCTGTTTCCCCCCCATAACCATAATTGTCATTAATTGTCCTCATATCAAAATTGAGTACATAGGATTCATGCTTCTCCATTCTTGTGATGCTTTACTAAGAATAATGTCTTCCACGTCCATCCAGGTTAATACGAAGGATGTAAAGTCTCCATTTTTTTTAATGGCTGAATAGTATTCCATGGTATACATATACCACAGCTTGTTAATCCATTCCTGGGTTGGTGGGCATTTAGGCTGTTTCCACATTTTGGCGATTGTAAATTGAGCTGCAATAAACAGTCTAGTACAAGTGTCCTTATGATAAAAGGATTTCTTTCCTTCTGGGTAGATGCCCAGTAATGGGATTGCAGGATCAAATGGGAGGTCTAGCTCGAGTGCTTTGAGGTTTCTCCATACTTCCTTCCAGAAAGGTTGTACTAGTTTGCAGTCCCACCAGCAGTGTAAAAGTGTTCCCTTCTCTCCACATCCACACCAGCATCTGCAGTTTTGAGATTTTGTGATGTGGGCCATTCTCACTGGGGTTAGATGATATCTCAGGGTTGTTTTGATTTGCATTTCTCTAATATATAGAGATGATGAACATTTTTTCATGTGTTTGTTAGCCATTCGTCTGTCGTCTTTAGAGAAAGTTCTATTCATGTCTCTTGCCCATTGATATATGGGATTGTTGGCTTTTTTCATGTGGATTAATTTGAGTTCTCTATAGATCCTAGTTATCAAGCTTTTGTCTGATTGAAAATATGCAAATATCCTTTCCCATTGTGTAGGTTGTCTCTTTGCTTTGGTTATTGTCTCCTTAGCTGTACAGAAGCTTTTCAGTTTAATGAAGTCCCATTTGTTTATTTTTGTTGTTGTTGCAATTGCCATGGCAGTCTTCTTCATGAAGTCTTTCCCCAGGCCAGTATCTTCCAGTGTTTTTCCTATGCTTTCTTGGAGGATTTTTATTGTTTCATGCCTTAAGTTTAAGTCCTTTATCCATCTTGAATCAATTTTTGTGAGTGGGGAAAGGTGTGGGTCCAGTTTCAGTCTTTTACATGTAGACATCCAGTTCTCCCAACACCATTTATTGAATAGGGAGTCTTTCCCCCAAGGTATGTTCTTGTTTGGTTTATCAAAGATTAGGTGGTTGTAAAATGTTAGTTTCATTTCTTGGTTTTCAATTCGATTCCAAGTGTCTATGTCTCTGTTTTTGTGCCAGTACCATGCTGTCTTGAGCACTATGGCTTTGTAGTACAGACTAAAATCTGGTATGCTGATGCCCCCAGCTTTATTTTTGTTACAGAGAACTGCCTTAGCTATACAGGGTTTTTTCTGGTTCCATACAAAACGCAGAATCATTTTTTTCAAATTTTGAAAGTATGATGTTGGTATTTTGATAGGAATGGCATTGAATAGGTAGATTGCTTTGGGAAGTATAGACATTTTAACAATGTTGATTCTTCCCATCCATGAGCATGGTATGTTCTTCTATTTATTAATATCCTCTGCTATTTCCTTTCTGAGGATTTCATAGTTTTCTTTATAGAGGTCCTTCACCTCCTTCGTTAGGTATATTCTAGGTATTTCATTTTCTTTGAGACTATGGTGAAGGGAGCTGTGTCCTTAATTAGCTTCTCATCTTGACTGTTATTGGTGTACACAAAGGCTACTGACTTATGGACATTGATTTTATATCCTGAAACATTACTGTATTTTTTGATGACTTCTAGGAGTCTTGTGGTTGAGTCTTTGGGGTTCTCTAAGTATAAGATCATGTCGTCAGCAAAGAGGGAGAGTTTGACCTCCTCTGCTCCCATTTGGATTCCCTTTATTTCCTTGTCTTGCCTAATTGTATTGGCTAGAACTTCCAGCACTACGTTGAATAGTAAAGGTGACATAGGACAACCTTGTCTGGTTCCAGTTCTAAGAGGAAAAGCTTTGAGTTTTACTCCATTCAGTAAAATATTGGCTGTGGGTTTGTCATAGATAGCTTCAATCAGTTTTAGAAATGTGCCACCTATGCCTATACTCTTCAGTGTTCTAATTAGAAAAGGATGCTGGACTTTATCAAATGCTTTTTCTGCATCTATTGAGAGGATCATGTGATCTTTATTTTTGCCTCTGTTAATATGGTGGATAACGTTTATGGACTTGCGTATGTTAAACCAGCCTTGCATCCCTGGGATGAAGCCTACTTGATCATGATGAATGACTTTTTTGATGATAAGCTGTAATTTATTGGCTAGGATTTTGTTGAGAATTTTTGCGTCTATGTTCATGAGTGAGATTGGTCTGAAATTCTCCTTTTTGTTTGGGTCTTTTCCTGGTTTTGGTATCAGGGTGATGTTTGCTTCATAGAATGTGTTGGGGAGGATTCCTTCTTCCTCAATTTTTTGGAATAATTTCTGCAGTACAGGAATAAGCTCTTCCTTGAAGGTTTGATAGAATTCTGGAGTGAAGCCATCTGGACCAGGGCATTTTTTGGTTGGAAGATTTTTTATTGTTTCTTTGATCTCAGTGCTTGAAATTGGTCTGTTCAGGAGGTCTATTTCTTCCTGGCTGAGTCTAGGGAGAGGGTGTGATTCCAAATATTGATCCATTTCTTTCACATTGTCAAATTTCTGGGCATAGAGTTTCTGGTAGTATTCAGAGATGATCTCTTGTATCTCTGTGGGATCAGTTGTTATTTCCCCTGTATCATTTCTGATAGAGGTTACTAGAGATTTTACTTTTCTATTCCTCGTTAGTCTGGCCAATGGTTTATCTATTTTATTTATTTTTTCAAAAAACCAACTCCTTGTTTCATTAATTTTCTGAATGATTCTTTTGTTTTCAATTTCATTGATCTCTGATTTGATTTTGGATATTTCTTTTCTTCTACTGAGTTTAGGCTTAGATTGTTCTTCTTTTTCCAATTCCATAAGATCTCTTGTGAGATTGTTGATGTGCTCTCTTTCTGTTTTTCGAATGTAGGCATCTAAAGCGATGAATTTTCCTCTCAAAACTGCTTTTGCAGTATCCCATAGGTTTTGGTAGCTTGTGTCTTCATTGTTGTTATGCTCAAGGAAGTTAATGATTTCCTGTTTTATTTCTTCCTTCACCCATCTGTTATTCAACAGAAGATTGTTTAATTTCCATGCCTTTGGGTGGGGTCGAGCATTTTTGTTAGAGTTGAGTTCCACCTTTAGTGCCTTATGGTCTGAGAAGATACAAGGTAAAATTTCAATTCTTTTGATTCTGTTGATATTTGTTTTGTGTCCCAGGATATGATCAATTTTGGAGAATGTTCCATGGGGTGATGAGAAGAATGTATATTCTTTATCTTTGGGATGGAGTGTTCTATATGCGTCTATCAAGCACAGTTGTTCTAGGGTCTCATTTAAGTCTCTTCTATCTTTGTTTAATTTCTGTTTAGAGGATCTGTCCAGCTCTGTAAGAGGTGTGTTAAGGTCCCCTGTTATTATGGTATTATCAGATATCATATTGCTCAGACTGAGTAAGGTCTGTTTCAAGAATCTGGGAGCATTTAAATTGGGTGCATAGATATTTAGAATTGAAATGTCTTCTTGTTGTATTTTTCCCTTGACCAATATAAAGTGACCATCTTTGTCTTTTTTGACTTTAGTTGCTTTAAATCCACATGTATCTGAAAATAAGATTGCAACTCCTCTTTTCTTCTGAATGCCATTTGCCTGAAAAATTGCCTTCCAACCCTTGACTCGGAGCTTTAATTTGTCTTTTGAAGCCAGGTGTGTTTCTTGCAGACAGCAAATGGATGGCTTGTGTTTTTTAATCCAGTCAACCAATCTATGTCTCTTCAGTGGGGAATTCAAGCCATTAACATTTATTGAGATAATTGATAAGTGTGGTAGTATTCTATTCGTCTTATTTTGTGAGAGTCCATTGCTTAGTTTTATCTTTTGCATCAGTGTGGAGGTTAGGTTCTGTCCTTTGATTTCTGAGTTCTTACTTTGCTGCTGATCCATTGTGGTGGTCAGTGTGCAGAACAGGTTGAAGTATTTCCTGTAGAGCTGGTCTTGTTGTGGCGAATTTCCTCAACGTTCGTATATCCGTAAATGATTTGATTTCTCCGTCAATTTTGAAGCTTAGCTTAGCAGGGTACAGAATTCTGGGCTGGAAATTGTTCTGTTTAAGTAGATTAAAGGTAGATGACCATTGTCTTCTTGCTTGGAAAGTTTCATTAGAGAAGTCTGCGGTCACTCTGATGGATTTGCCCCTGTAGGTCAACTGGCACTTACTCCTGGCAGCTTGCAGAATCTTTTCTTTTGTCTTGACTTTGGACAGGTTTATCACAATGTGTCTTGGAGAAGCTCGGTTAGAGTTGAGGCGACCTGGGGTCCGATATCCCTCTGAAAGCAGTGTGTCAGAATCTTTGGTGATATTTGGGAAATTTTCTTTTACAATATTCTCTAGTATGGCTTCCATTCCTCTGGGGCATTCTTCTTCCCCTTCTGGAATTCCTATAACTCGTATGTTGGAACGCTTCATAAAGTCCCATAATTCTGACAGGGAACGTTCTGCTTTCTCTCTCTTCTTTTCTGCCTCTTTTACTATCTGAGATATCTCAAAAACTTTGTCTTCTACCTCTGAAATTCTTTCTTCTGCATGGTCTAACCTGTTGCTGATACTTTCCATTGCATCTTTAAGTTCCCTGATTGACTGTTTCATTTCCTTCAGCTCTGCTATATCCTTTTTATATTCTTCATATCGTTCATCTCTGATTTGATTCTGTTTTTGGATTTCCTTTTGGTTATTTTCCACTTTATTAGCAGTTTCGTTCATTGTTTCCATCATTTCTTTCATTGTTTTCAACATGTGTATTCTAAATTCCCTTTCTGTCATTCCTAACATTTCTGTATAGGTGGAATCCTCTGCAGTAGCTACCTCATGGTCCCTTGGCGGGGTTGTTCTGGACTGGTTCTTCATGTTGCCTGGAGTTTTCTGCTGATTCTTCCTCATGGGTGATTTCTTTTATCTGTTTCCTTGCCCTAATTTTCCTTTCACTTCCTCTTGCTCTTTAAGTTCTCGTGCCTGTGGAAGTTGCGGGCGGGTTTAGACGGATTGAACACACGTGACCACTTGCCGGTTTTCCACTGTTTTAGTCCTCCTCTTGGGGTCCAGAAGTCTCTCGCTGACTCCCTGTATCCTCTCAGGGGTGATGATAGGCAGATCCCACCAGCCAGAGATGCCTGGAGTCCTATATCCCCAGACTCACAGTGCCCAGATGCAAGGAAGCTGTTACTCGGCTGCCATCTTGCTCCGCCCCTCCAAGCTGGGATTTTTTTAAAGCAAATCCAAGTTTTCAAGTCATTTTAAAACTAAATACTTCATTAGGTAGGTCCCTACAGAGAAGAGAAGGCTGGGTGTGGTAGCTCACATCTGTAATCCCAGAGCTTTGGGAGGCCAAGGTGGAAGGATCACATGAGACCAGAAATTCAAGACCAGCCTGGGCAACATAGTTAGACTCTAGCTGTACACAAATATTTCAAATTTAGCTGGGTATGCTTGTGTGCACCTGTAGTCCTAGCTATTCAAGAAGACTGAGGCAGGAGCCTCACTTGAGCCCAAGAGGTCAAGGCCACAGGGGGCTATGGTCAGACCATTATACTCCAGCTTGGGTGACAGAGCAAGACTCTGGCTCTAAAAATACAACAATAAAAATAAAGAGAATGTTTCATTACATAACCATAATGCCATCAACGTACCCAACAAAATTAATCATCGGATACTGGATCTTTCATAAAATTCCCAGATATCTAAAATAATCTTTTGCCATAGGTTTATTCAAAACACTGTATAAAGTTATCACGTCTCTTAAATCTCTTTCACATTTGCTTCATGCTAGAACCACAAGAACAATCCCCTCGCTGCTCTCTTTTTCTCCCCTTGTAATTGGGTACTTGAGAAACTTGATCTATGGTCTTAAAGAACTTGCCATCCTCTGACTGTGGTTGCAAAGCCATTTCTCATCCTTTGAACACCCTTGGCCAACTGAGATTTCCAGGGAAGCATCCTTTGACCTTGAGGGCGCTCTGCACCACCTCAGTTAGTGAAAGTGGCAGGTGTGTGAGCCCAGCGTCCCCCTACCCTATTCCTCCTCTGCACCCATGCTGGCTACCTGAAAGCAATGACTTAGAACCTAAGAAAGAGCTTTTCTCCAGGGGAATCTCTAGCAGATTTCAAAGGAGAGCTGGAGGATTCAGGCAGCATTCCCAGGGCTCAGCAAAGAAGAAGTGCAGCCTCCTGGCCCTGGAGGATTTCTGCTGGGAAAGAATAGTTAATTGTTTAGAGGGGAGAGTGGTATCTCTCACTGGAAAGGCCCACAGCCAGAATGCGCCTGGGAGCTCCAAGGCTTTGGCTTCTGTCTCCCCAGTTCCATTCCTCTCTTTGTCCTGACAGACAGCCCAGGAGCTGCAGATCAGGAGCAGTAACGAGAGGGATGTTCGTCCCACACCTTGTTCCTGGCAGCTGGAAGCCCTTGGCAGACAGCATCTTGCCCCAGCCGAGCTGCAGAAGCTCTGCGGAGGGAGAGATTGGTGGGCTGGCCAAGGGCCTGTATCAAGTTGCACCGAGCCTGGCAATGTCTGAACCTTGTTTGGGCCACATCCTGCACACCTGTTTGGGGTAGCGCCTTTAGCTTCCCTTGTGCTACATTTGAAGGTTAGTCCCTCCCCACAATCAAAAAATAAAAACCTAAACAGGAGTGTCTGGGGTAGCCTTTAAAAAAAAAATTATTTAGGGGGTGGCAGGGGGTAGAGTCTTACCGTAATCCCAAACTCCTAAACTCAAGTGATCCTCTTGCCTCAGACTCCTGAGCAGTTCAGACTACAGGTAGGCACTACCATACCCAGCCAACTTTTAAAAATTGTTTATAGAGGTAGGATCTTGCTGTGTTTCCCAGGCTAGTCTCAAGCTCCTGGCATGGAGTAGCCTTTTGACAAAACATCTGAGTGAGCAGCTCAAACAGTAGCACATACAGGCTTTATTCAGTTCAGATGAACGCTGTCCAAAGCTGCATGCTCAGCACTGGGGTGCGTGAAGAGAATATACCCCCTTTGGCGCCCCAGAAGCTGTCAGCAGGGGCGCACTTGTGTTCATCTATCCATGCCTGACCTGGCCTTCCTTAAAAATCGTACTTCCAGTTGGATTACCATTTAAATTATTCTTCAGTTATTTACACTCAAATTGATAGTGCTTTGGAGCTATAAATAAATAATAAATAGCTGGGACTCATTATTTAATATCTTTTGTCTATGGTCTTTAAAAGGATTAGCCTGTCCTTTCCTGCTTTACAGATAGAATATAGGAGGAAGGAGATTGAAGTCAGGAGACTCCAGAGTGAAATTCTGATGTCTCTGCTGAATTATGAACTCAGCAAGCTGCTCACTCCCCATCTCTGGACCTCAGCTTCCTCCCTGTGCAGAGAATTGTCATCTGGCTGTGCTAGAACCCTCAGTCCCTCTCCCTTGGTATTTGGAGATGAGGGATAGGTGGTTTTCGTTGTCACACTAACTGTGATGGATGTGCTGGTGAGAGGCAGTGGAAAGGATCTGGAATGCTGTTTGTCCTGCACAGAGAATTTTCACGGGAAAAACTCTTCCTGCCTGAACTGTCAAAGGCACCTGGGGTGATCAATGACACTGACAAATGATATTTAACATCTTCCCAGATAGACAGTCTACGGCGTTGGTCTCTAAAAGTCCAAACACAAAGAGATTAAGTTCTGTGCTCAGATTGTCCCAGCACGATGGGCATGGTGAGGACCCCTCAGAACCTTGAAAGGGAGGGGACCCTTGGCAAGTGTTTCAGAATACCCAGATTGTGCTTGGGAAAGGCCTCTCCGTTTCAACCCAGATTTGCTTTTAAATTCCACACAGCACATAGCCTTTAATATTTGTAGCATGGCCCACTTGTGTTAACTTGTTTGCCAGCCCTAGAGAGACAAAGGAAGTGGATCCAGGTCATAAATGGAGGCTGACAAAGTAGCAAAATGGGAAAGAAACAGCTGGAGCCAGCCTCTGAGGACAGGTAAAACAAGCCCCAGGTTATTAAACTCCTGGCCGTCTGCACACCTGAACTTTCAGGTGGCTTTGAGGATAACTTTGTACCGTGTACAATGCTATAGTCCTTTCTTTCATAAAATTTTTACGTGAATCTTAACCTAGAGGTCCAGCCCTTTATTGACCTAGAGAACCAATCCTTTAGAACTCCCAGCTGACTTTACAATGTTCCGGAGAGCTCAGCCTCAAATGATACACCGCTCACGGAGGATCAAAAATAAATCAAGCCCCAAAGACTAATTATTTTTCCAATGTATGTCTAGCAGTCTTTTTAGTAAATGCACACATACAAAAAAAATTCTCCTTAAAAGTATTCAAACGTCACACCTAAACCATATAAAGTCAATTTATTCAGCAGCCAGAAGTACCTGTTCATTTGGGCTCTTTAAGTTAAAATAGATTTAGTGCTTCCCTTGGTTTTCAGAAGTCTTTGTCTACAATTAAAAATAAAAACTAAAGGGAGATGACTAGCATTTTGACAACCAACCAATTCTTATTTCTGGCACAAATGTACAGACCAAAACGCTACTCGAGGCAAACCTTGAGTATTTCACGTGAACGTCGATTTATTCGCCACCTGTCTTGGCTCTGCACAGAGATGTCTTGTTCTACATTAAGTATCTGTGTGTGTTGATTTCCCCTTCATGGTAAGTGCATTTCGAGTGTCCAACGGGGAATCTTGGTGGAGGAGACCAAGAATAGCCACCAACCACCCTCCCCAGGGGGTGTTATCCCTCAGGGTTCTGAGTGGGCCACCCCAACTCTGGAGATCCCAGATGGTTTGTTTGGCCTTGGACTAAAACAGGCCTCTCAGAAGCAATGAGATGTCATGGATAAAACATTGAATTTGACAACCAATGACTTGGGTCCAAATATAGTAGAACCTCCATAGCTGACCTCCTCCCCACACTGACCCCCTCCCCACACTGATCACTTCCCCACACTGACCACCTCCCCACCCTGACCCCCTCCCCACACAACCTCCCCACACTGACCCCCTCCCCACACAACCTCCCCACACTGATCACCTCCCTACACTGACCACCTCCCTACACTGACCACTTCCTTAAGTTGACCTAATTTTCATAGACCAGACATGCACCACATGTAGGTATTAGTTCAGGAGGCCTAGTTCCTTATGTCGACCACCTCTGTATGTTGACCAGTTTGTCAAGGGCCTTGGGTGGTCAACCCACAGAAGTCCTGCTGTGTTAATTGCCATTTCCTGTTGTATGATTCCAAGAAAATCCCTTAAATGATCCAAGCTCCAATTTCTTCATCTATCACAGAAGATTAGGGCAAGGAGTACGTAAGATAATACGAAGACACTTCAAAAAGTATTGGAAATCTATAAATTATTGCTAATTGTTAAGATGGTTATGGGTGAATTAGGGCTTGGAAATCAGGACCAAACCTGGGCTCTCTAGTCTCTAAGGCTTTCTGGGATTTGAGACAAGAGCTGAGACAGGGAGTGACGGGCAGGGGACCTGGGACAGTTTTCTTGAGGTGATCCCAGGACCTAGTTAATGAGGTTGGCTATGAAAGAAATGTAGGGCGGTGCCTGTGGCTCAAGAAGTAGGCCGCTGGCCCTATATACCGGAGGTGTTGGGTTCAAACTCGGCCCTGGTCAAAAACTGCAAAAAAAAAAAAAGAAAGAAAGAAATGTAGGAACAGCTCATAGCCTGCTATAGGCCAAATGTTGCCATTTCTGAACACCTACTTTTTCATTCTTCTTATGTATTGTTGGGTGCAGAGACCTCCAACGTCTTGCTTGTTACCCTCCAAAATAATTTTTGAGAACTACGTGGCTCCCACACCCACTTAACATCCAAAATGTTTCTTCATGAGTTTGCATATTTGCAAAGGCCATACCTTCCAGTGAAGTGCAAACCCTGAACATTTAAAAGAAAACCCTTACATGACTTTTTAAACTATTTCCTGTGACGTCTAAATGCCTTGGCAATTTGATATCAAATATAATTCATTTTAAATGTACACAAATAAGCTCATCTTTAACAGGCAAAAAATTACTCCATTTACTCTTTAAACTCGTATTTCTATTCCACTTTCCCCACATAATTTTATGTCAATGTGATATATTTTATGCTTGAAATTCTTTTATTGATCACTCACAATAATTACCTGCAACAAAAACATGCATACAAATTGAAATTAATTTTTAAAATTCCCTATGATGGATCACACCAGTATCCAAGAAATACCTCTGGACTGAATCATCATTGTGGGTACTATTGACATGCCATTTATCAAAACAACATGAATATATATTTTTAGAAACAAATATTAATCATACAAAGTAGAACTTCATTGGAAAAACTGCTATTCATTATACTTCTTACTAAAACAGGCAGGGTTCCACGTGAACATTATTCTCATGTCACAATGATAGTTGTTACTGTATTATAAGCGCTATAAAAGTTTTCTCACATAAATAAGTAGATAAGAATGGAAGGAATTTTATCATAGGCATGGCAAGTATTTAAGCTCTTTCTGATACGGTGATCTTGTCGCCAGGATTATTTAATGATCTAATTCTCTGATGACCCAATTAAGTCTCCCCTCAATTGTCATGAAAGCAAAGAATTAGAAACCACCTGATCTGCAAAAAGATTATTCAATCCATAGAGTCATTCACTTTCTCAAAAACAAACAACAACAACAAAAAATACCCAGCATTTTGAGAGCTTGTTTGGGAGGTTCTAGCAGGGGAGCTCAGCTACTTGTAGACGCTTGACCAAAGCTTGATCCTTGGCTATCAGGGGAAATTCATCTTCTCCCACCAAGCACGTGGCTGAGGGAGGGACGTACATGGAGTGGAGAGGGATGGAGGGACACCCTCTTAGCCAGCCAGATCAGCCAAATCAACCCTGGCAATCGATGGGGGTGACAAATGTCATGGCCAGATCATCCTCAAGTCCAAACCCAGCATTTTGTCTGACATCACAGCTAACTGTCTACTGTGGGTTGATGCTCCTGCATAAGGCCTGGGGGAGGCAGAGTCCTGCCGGCAGTCAAGAAGTGGCTGCTACAAAAGGGGAGATGAGCATGTCCGACCAATGCCATTCAGTTCTCAGCAGAGCAGCGTTAGGGAAGAGTGCACGTGGGAAGCATGGACCTAGATTTATTTTTTAACTCCATGTACCTGTATACTTTAGAAAGTCATTATACAGGGTGTCCAAAAAGTTCATGTGCGATTGAAAATCGTTTTGCAGTGTGGGTTGCACATGAACTTTATGAACACCTTGTATAAGGCTAGGTGCAGTGGCTCATGCCTGTGATCCTAGCACTCTGGGAGATCGAGGTGGGTGGATCGCCTGAGCTCAGGGTTTGAGACCAGCCTGAGCAAGAGTGAGACCGTGTCTCTACTAAAAATAGAAAAATTAACTGGTTGTTGTGGTGGGCATCTAGTCTCAGCTATCCGGGAAGCTAAAGCAAGACGATCACTTAAGCCCAGGAGTTTGAGGCTGCTGTGAGCTAGGCTGATGCCATGGCACTCTAGCTTGGGCAACAGAGCGACACTCTGTCTCAAAAAAAAAAAAAAAAAAAAAAGAGAGAGAGAGAGAGAAAGTCCTCATACTCCCCAGGAATGTGGATACCCAAATTTAAAGACCACTGGCTTGGAATGTCTGCACGAGGCTGAGCTGAGTCTCAGTGGAGCTCAGGACTGCCACCTGGTGGCCCCAGGCTGTCTCTTAATGGCATTCTCAAGACTGGGCTTTTGTGGCTCATGGGGCCCTTTGAAATACTGGAGATTCCCAAACAAAGAAGTGTGGGAAAGGCTCTGTATCATTCCCCCCTTGTAGAGAGTCACAATAAAATCTGCAAATTTAAAGGCTAAGAATCCCTGCTTCATTTTGTTTAATGAAAGATTTCCCAAGCACACTTGATTCTCCATTCTTACACTTTCTTTTCCACAAAATACTTATATATAAAGAGACAGTGACAATGTGCCCTGGAGCCTGGGTTGGTCCCTCTAGAACTCTCCTGAGATTAAGGCCTGAGACTGGTCGCTTCCTTGCTCTTCATTCTGCGGATTCTGTGAGCTACTTGGCAAATGCTGCCTCTGTCCCAATGTTCTTATAGTGGTCACTCATTTTTAGATGAAGACTCTAATGTAGCAAGAAGGTTTCTGTAATATTGACTGTAACCATGAACTTGAAGATGTTTCTTAAACATCATGGTCAACTGTCAAATGGCCACAAGTCAACTTGGAGATTCCCTAGCTGTCCTTATTGGTCCCGTGGCCCCTGACAGTATGGACGCAGCCAAGAGAAGATTAAAATTAGACGCAAAGATCCAAACCTATGGGAGTGGGGAGCATGTGCGCGTGTGTGTGTGTGTGTGTGTGTGTGTGTGTGTGAGAGAGAGAGAGAGACAGACACTGTGTCTGACAGGACGTGCCAGTCTTTCATTCCCCCAGAGCCTCATGGATGTTTTTGTAATTATCTGTTTGAATTTCTTTGTTGTAAAACACAAAGAGTTGGCCATGTGATGATGATGAAGATGAGTGTCCAATTTTCAAGTGTCACAGCTGGGGAGAGAGGCCTCTCGGGAGTTATCCGTTGCATAGGAATGAAAGTCAAGTCTTCTGACTTTGTAAACAGTCTGGGACGTCTTAGGCATCTGATCTCTCTAATCCACCAAAGAATCATAAAAGTAAGCCCCTGTCATCCTTCCCCTGCATTCGTCAGGAAGACTGCAAGTCAGAAATTCGTCAGTATTCTGTGAACACGTGGTGAACCTTTGGGGAGCGTGGATATGCTCAAAATTCAAACACATCCCTCCACACCTACTGGGGAAAAATAGTCGGGGAGAGGATTTGTAAAGCTCTGTCTTTCCCTTCAGATACAAGAACCACAAGACATAGCTGCCTGGGCATCAACTCCATTCACCTGTTCAGAACAGGCAAATTGGATGGCACCTTCAAAGGCTAACAATATGGATTCCCGGTTCTGCCTCGGACGAGGTCCGTTTGCTCTTTGGAGACCTCTGTTCTCACCTGCGAAGCTGGAAAATAACTAATGAATTTTTATAAGCCTGCACAAACCCAAGGAAGGCAAAAACCAAAAATAGCTGGGAGAAATGAGATAAAGCATGAAAACCACCTTTTAAATTTTAAAACAGCTTGCAATTTCATGGAGAATTCTATTTTTTAAGGCCTTTTATGGGTAAACAAAGGCGGTCAAAATTAAATGGTTTACTTACAGTTTAAAGGGGGGATGTGGTGACTGAAGTGTGGCAGAAATAAGCTCTCAGCACTCCAGGTCACAGAGGAAGGCATCCCAGAAACACCCGCAGGCATAAACACCACCACAGACACTGCAGACTTGCCTCCTTACGGAGCCGGCACATTAAGCTCCTGATTAAAAATTTATCCAGGTGTGGAGTACAGCTGTAGCTGGTTTTTCAGCATTCCAGTGCTGATTTCCCAAGAAAAAGAAACACTATTTTCCTCTCCATCAGCTCTTCCAAGAAGTAGCTGAGTATGAGGAGAAATGCAGAATGAAACAGGTTGCTCAGGGGCATTTTGGGATCTAAACCCACAATGTGGCATAAATCTGTCACTTTGATTCCTCTGAGGAGGTGTCTCCGAACCTGAAAGGTGGAAGTGAAATGAACCCAGGCGTGAACCTCGGTGTGACCGGATGTCACGGCTCTGTGAGGGTGTGGGGGTGAAGAGTGTCAGTGTGTGTCTGTGTTGGTGGAAGTCTTATTTATGTGTGACAGAGGGAGGCTGGTTTAGGAAGCGTCTGAGTGCAGGAAATCAGTGGGAGGCAGGTGTCCCAGCCACATGCCTAAAGAAGCCACTATCCGAGGTGTGGGTCATCTGGGGCCATGGAGAAAACTAATCATGGGCATCCGTGGATTAAACAAAACTCTGCACCTGTGTTTTTCAACCTTTTTATCTCATAGCACATTTGAACCTATGGTGAAAATTCCACAACACACTTACATTATGTTGATCAAAATAAATAAATAAAATAAAGAATATACTTGCTGTGCTTTGAATTTTTTTTTTTTTTTTGAGACAGAGTCTCACTCTGTCACCCTGGGTAGAGAGTGCTGTGGCATCATAGCTCACAGCAACCTCAAACTTGGGCTCTAGGGATCCTCTTGCCTCAGCCTCCTGAGTAGCTGGGATGACAGGCGTCAGCCACAACATTCAGCTAGTTTTTCTTTTCTTTTTCTTTTTTTCAGTGAAGATGGAGGTCTCACTCTTGCTCAGGTTGGTCTCAAACTCAAGCAATCCACCTGCCTTGGCCTCCCAGAGGGCTAGGATAACAGGTGTGAGCCATTGTAACTGGCTGCTTTGAAGTTCTTTCAAAAATAATTTAATTAATGTTTTTTTTTAAGAGACAGAGTCTCACTTTATTGCCCTCAGTAGAGTGCTGTGATGTCACAGCTCACAGCAACCTCCAACTCCTGGGCTCAGGCGATTCTTTTGCCTCAGCCTCCTGAGTAGCTAGGACTACGGGCGCTCACCACAATGCCTGCTATTTTTTTGTTGCAGTTTGGCCAGGGCCAGGTTCAAACTCGCCTCCCTTGGTATATGGGGCCAGCATCCTACCCACTGAGCCACAGGTGCCACTCTAATTAATGATTTTTAAAAATTTTTGCAGCACACCAAAGATCCTCCATGGCCCACCAGTGTGCCATAGCACCCCAGTTGAAAATCACTGCTCTAGGCTCAGTGCCCGTAGCTCAGTAGTTAGGGCACTGGTCACATACACTGGGGCTGGTAAATTCAAACCTGGCCTGGGCCAGCTAAACAACAATGACTACAACAAAAAAATAGCTGGGTGTTGTGGCAGGCGCCTGTAGTCCCAGCTACTCGGGAGGCTAAAGCAAGAGAATTGCTTAAGCCCAAGAGTTTGAAGTTGCTGTGAGCTGTGACGCCACAGCACTCTACTGAGGGTGACATAGTGAGACTCTGTCTCAAAAAAAAAAAAAATCACTGCTGTAGAGGTTGGGATTCCTTTGTGTTCTATTCTGACTCTGCCCCATAGGAACCTCTAGTATTTCCAACCTAATTATTATTTGTTTTGCTCACAGCCTGCAAATTAGATTGTTTGCATAGAGAGGAAGAGGGATTACCGCTTGCTTGGCAAGGCCGAGGCAGCCGCTGATTTGGCACATTGTGAGCTAACCCCCGCCACCCCGGGCCCTGCAGGGGACAAGCAGTGGAATGTGGCAGTTAGAGTCAGGCGTGGGTGGCAAGCTGATCATCTGCAGGCAAATCCCAGCTCAGGTTTGGGGCTTCAACACTCAGCCTCAATTGTCTTGTCCTAACGTGGCACTCATCTTAGGAGGTTGTCACATAAAGTGCCTGCTAGAGGCTGCTGTCACTACTATTATCATTGTATTGTCACGATTCCTTCAGAATCAGGTTAATGCTGTCCCTTAGTAGAACACCTATCTGTAAGGATGAACTTCAGGTGCTCCGCGGAAGGGGCGGCAGAGTGCTAGAGGGAGCTGGCAGGAGGCCCGGAGGGCATGTACCTGGGACGGGTGGGGTTCAGCACCCCAGACCCAGGGTGAAGGGAGAGCGTCACCATGACACCAACAGAAGGGAGGGACAGTTCAGGCTCCAGGACTAAACAGTTCTGCATGGATGAGTCAAACATGGCTTCCTCCCCTGCATCTCATTGTTCTAGATTCCTCTCCAGTCCTCTTTCATTTCCCTGCTCCTATATATTTTGAATACATGCCCCATGATTTTATGTTATACATTCTTACAAACCATTCTAAATGCTTTCTGTTATAAGCAAAAGCATAAATAATCTTCCAGGGGGTCTTGGTCATTTTTAGCCATATATTATATTTGATTTTCAAGCATATATTAACACACCTCCAGTCATACCCTATGAATGTTCCTTAACATCGAAGCTCATGACAGTAGCTAATATTGGTTGAGTCTTTGCTGTGAGATCTAAGCATTTTAGGTGGATATAGATGCATTAAATCATAACAATCCTTTCATGTTGACTTTACAGACAAGGAAACCAAGGCACACATAGATTCAGTAACTTCACCACAGCCCCCAAGATATGAAGACTAAAAACCCAACTGACTGGACCCTGAGCCTCTAGTCTACACCTCTCCACAAGCTCAGTGAAAACTCTGGGACGAAAATGGCTTAAATATTTCAGATTTGATGCTTTGTGGGATATTGACAAGAAGAGCTGGGGAAGGAGAACAAAGGAGCTGGGTTAAAATTTCTGTGGTGTAATCAAATGGGCAACACAAAGCAAAGAAACATGTGAATATGTCTGAGCAGAGGCCTTGAGGAAGCAGAGCTCTTTGTTAAATAAGGACTGACTTCTAATGAGACTGACCTGACTCTCCTGGTCTCAGACAGTCCTGATCTTCTCAAATTGCTAACTGTGTGTCTTGTGGTCAGCATTTTAACATTTTCAAAATAGCTGGATGAAATAGATGCAGATCTTGGAGGAAAACAATAATAATACGAACATGTCATGTCAAAAACTCTACTGCTTATCAACTTATTCACGTAAATAATGGTTCCACTGACATTAGAATATTAAAAAAACAAGACGATGTTCCTGGGGCAGGAACCTTTGGCTTCCCACCCTTTATTTCTTCTCTGAAGGTAGTTAATGAGATTATAGTAGTTTTTTTTTGTTTGTTTTGTTTTTGCAGTTTTTGGCCCGGGCTGGGTTTGAACCCGCCGCCTCCAGTATATGGGGCCAGCACCCTACTCCTTTGAGCCACAGGCGCCACCCTGAGATAATAGTTTTAATCCCAGGCATGCTTGCCTACCTGGCTATCTTTAGTACGGGCTTATGGATATGAATAACCTTCTTGCTTAATAAATTAGATACAAAGCTAATAGTATTTCTTTGCCTTCCATATCCTGATCATTCCTCATCGCTCAGGGCCCAGGCAACGTCCCACCCCCTCCACACAGCAGCTCCTGCCCATTGGAGCCTGTGTTGACCCAACATCCCTCTAAATCCCTGCAACACCCTCGGATATCAATGATATCCTTGACACTTACCACCTGCTGTCCGTGTTCGTCAGTAGACAGGCGTCAGCCATTAGGTATAAGTTCCTCTCAGGCAGGAACTGAGTCTCCCTTATGTTTACCGTGTCCCACACTCCTGAGCTTGGGCACCAGAAATTCCTGTTGAAGTAATGAGTTCGGGAGAGGGAAAGAATGAACAAAAGAATGGAAAGCGAGCTTGAGTCCTCTGCAATTGGCCAACTCCACCTTCCCTTAAAGTATTGTTTCTCTAAGTGAGGCCTTCGGATTTTATGCATCTGACTCACCTGAAATGATAGTTGACGATGCAGGTTGCTGAGCCCCATCCCCAGCCTCTGTGATCAGAATGTCTGGAGTTGGGCCGAGGGATCTGCAGACTCATAAGCACCTGGGTGGCTCTTTAGCACACAAATTTGAGAGCTCATTTATCAGAGTGTGGTTAGTTGATACTGTTTGAATGATTGATTGGAATAATATAGATTAAACACCACTCCCCTCCTTAGGTGTTTATAATTAAACTCAAATTTGAAACAATTTGTGATGCTTTTTTTGTAAAAAATCAATTTTCCTGGAAAAGACAGATTTTTAGTTTTGGGGGGGTAACCACTGTTGTAAGATCATTGGCACTGAGGCGAATCGCAAAGCCATCGTACTTATGCACTGTGATGCTTTAGAGACAACTGCTCCTAAAACAGCAGCAGCATTTTACTGGGGCAAAGTATGGTAGGTTCTCAGTCTTCTCTTGAGCAGTGACCAGTGTGAGTTGTTTGGCATAGCTCATAATTGCTCCTCTTTGGTCTTCCTTTTTGAAATATCTCAGGACAGTTAACAGGGGACATTGAACTATAGAAAGAACCCACAAGCACAGACAGGCAACCATTATCTATACTGAAGTATAGTTCCTGTTCTGGAAGTAGCCTCTAACCTGAGCAATAGATCCCCCAACTGCAGCAGAAACGAAGTCCCCTCTTTCTATCTCCCATTTGATCAGAAGAATACTTTTGTGGTTTGGGGGTTTTTTATTGTTGTTTTTCGTTCATTTGTTTGTTTGTTTTTGAGGCCAGGTCTCACTCTATCACCCAGGCTAGACTACAGTGGTATCATCATAGCTCACTGCAACCTCAAACTCCTAGGTTCAAGTGATCCTCCTGCCTCAGCCTCCTGAGTAGCTGGAACTACAGGTGCCCACCACAGCACCCAGCTAACTTTTCTAGCTTCAGTAAAGATGGGGTTTGGTCTCGAACTCCTGACCTCAAGCAATCCTCCTGCCTTGGCCTTGTAAAATGTGTGAACCATGGCTCTTGGTCCACTTTGTCTTTCTAGGAGAGATTTTAAAAGCTTGGCAAAGAGAAAGTGAATTTAGTATGCTACCATTCCAACTCATCTTTGCTTTTCTTCCCTCTCTTTTTCCACAGTAGGGAGCTTCCTCTATCACTATCTAAAGCTTTGATTTCACCTTCCCTAACAGCTACACTAGGCCGGGTGGAGCATTCCATCTTTGTGGGCACCAAGTCAGTCTCTTGAGATGAAGAATTCTCCCACTTGGTTCTAAATGAACCAGTGCCTTTCCCTCTAATCCTCTGTTTATAATCATTTGAAATTCAAGTCGCCTTTTACTGGGATTGCAACAAATGGGAATCACATCTTTTCTTCTGGAGTTTTTAACATGAATGCCTTTAAATCAAGATCCCTGGCTCCCCTGCTGGCTCCAGAACTCTGTCTCTTTTTCATCATCTTTAGCTTTTTTATTTTTTGTAGGTTTTTCTACAGTACTTTACCCCTTTTAAAGCATTTTTCATCATTTCCATTCTTTACTGTTTGATCTTTCTCAGCAGCTCACACAAACACCCTCACACGAGTTCCCCACGCCAGCCCTGCTTCTAGCTGCCATTGTACTAAGCTGTCTCCTGTCTGAGCTACGTTCTTATTATTCCGCAGTATTACCATATTCCAGGAGGGGCAACCATGTTCGTGTCTGTTTCTTGTTTTGATCCACACGTCACATTTAAATGGAGCAAAAGAAAGGGTCCCAGACAGACAAGGTGGAATTCCATGTTTTCCAAAGAGAAGCCGCTGCAATCCACGACCGGTCATTTGGCGCCACCTGCTGGACAGAACAAAAGTTGCAAGCTGGGAAAATTCGATCTGAAGCCTTGAGCGCCAAGGGTCTGCTGCACACCTGGAGCTGTCAGGAGCAAATTATTTCCTGTTGAATCGCTGTTTTTTGTATCCCTTTACAACAGCTTCTTCCTTTCCCCCATTTTCTCTGTGGGTTTGTGAAGTGCCCTTGCTTCATTTGCTGTGACAGCCAAGCCACACACAATTTTGGTTTTGTTTTGCTTGTCATTGTTTCTCCAGCACCCAGCATGGGGACCAGCACTTGCCAGGAGCTCCGAAATTGGTTTACTTTGTTTCTGTGGCTATGAAGTGAAATAAGAAGTGATTAACATCTGCGATATCCCTGGTTCAGTGAGAGAAAATGTTTTTAGACTTCCCAGCCTGGGTCAGTGAGTGATGCTTAAAAAGTTCCTAAATAAGAACTTCTCTGCACCTCTAAAGTATTGAATCTTTTCTAAAGAGAAAAAGAAATCAGTAACAAACTCTTGTGGGGAGGGAGGCAGGAAGGAATAAGGTTTTTATGTTATAGATTCTCTGTGCAACCTGGTCTAGAGTTGCAGGAAATTTAGAAGCTCCACATGGTTTTTAAAATTAATGATTAAGAGATTTCCCCAGTGTGATGGTTAATTTTACGTGTCAGCATGGCTGGGTTATGGTGCCCAGTGTTTGCTCAAATACCAGTTAAGATGCTGCTGTGAGGATATATTTGTGGTGTGGTTGACATTTAGTTGACTTCGAGTAAATATAAGGTGACTCTCTGTAGTGTGGTGGGCCTCATCCAATCAGTCAAAGGTATTGAGTTCAATGGGCCTTATCCAATCAGTCGAAGGACTAAGGTTCCCCAAAGGAATTCTCTTCCAGCCTGCACCATAGGAACCCCGCCTGAGTTTCCAGCCTGCTGCCCTGTGGAATTGGGACTCAAGACCGCAACATCAGCTCTTACTTCAATTCCCAGCCTCTGGTGTGCCCTACAAATCTCATCCCCATCTCTCTCCTATTGGTTCTGCTTCTCAGGAGAACCGCGATGAATACACCTAATACTACAGTCCATTGTACAAGGTCAGACAATTCCGTTCATGAACTTATTCTAGAAAAAATGCCACATGCCTCATTGCTAAATGTCATTAGAGTCATCTTCAAAGTACTCCCCTCGGGAAGATATGCACCAATGCCAGTGCTTAATCTACACTTCAAAGAAATTTTGGAACTCACTTTCTGGAATGGACAGCATTGTCTGAGATCTGACAATTAAGTTTGAGAGCTCATCCTAGAAAAAGTACTTTGAAGGGTGGACTAGTGCGTAACTTCCAAGAGGTATACTTCAAAGGTGACTGTAGTGATATTCAGCACTGAGGTAGGGTGCACTTTTTCTAGGATGAGTTCATGAACTTAACTGTCTACCTGCTTATATTCCACATCACTGGTTCTCCAATGTTGATGTGCATCAGGATGGAACTCATTTGAGTCATTGCCTCTGGGAGTGCGGTTCAGGACATCTGTATTTGTAAGGAGTTCCGCGGTTGGCACCCTAAGTTTAGAGCTACGTGATGCCATTAAAAGCTTTTTGATATGTTCATAGAATGGATGGCCCCGTGTGGGAAAGGGAAGTGACCTGTATTGAGCACCTGCAATGTGCCAGATGCAGGCTAGGCTCTTGTGTGATACCTCACCCAATCCTTTTTTTTTTTTCTTTTCTTTTTTTTTTTTGTAGAGACAAAGTTTCACTTTATCGCCCTTGGTATCGACCTCCAACTCCTGCACTTAGGCGATTCTCTTGTTTCAGCCTCCCAAGTAGATGGGACTACAGGCGCCCACCAGAACGCCCAGCTATTTTTTTGTGGCAGTCTAACCAGGGTCAGGTTCGAACCTGCCACCCTCAGTATATGGGGCCAATGCCCAACCCACTGAGCCACAGGCGCCACCCCCAATCCTTTTATCATGACAGAGTAGGCCAACGAGCCTAGGTAACTTGTTCAGGACATCCGTTCATTTGTTATCAAATATTTGCCAAGCAGTTGTGGTGGATCCAGCACGTGACATGGCCCTGGGGATTGAAAAGCAGATGAGAGACATGGTCCCCCCTGGAGCTGGAATTCTAGAAGGGATTACCAATAAAAGTCACGTAAACATGGAACAAACAGCAGGTGACAGGAGAAGAGTGCGTTGAAAGAGATGAGTGGGGCAGAATTACAGAGAACAAGGTAGGATGGATTCCCCAGTCAGGTGGGTTACAGGGGTGATATTTAAGCTCACCGAGTCCTAAAGGAGGTCAAATGAAAAGTGGTGGACCAATGGCAGGGAGGACAGCACAGGCCTTGCTGGACAGAGACCCAGTCGGAGCTGATTTTGTACAGTCACGATGCACCTGCCTTGAAATCATCCAGTGGTAATGTCAGATGAACTCACCAGTGCGACATGCAAAGAATGGGTCCGATCTGGAGAGGTGAGTGTGGGAGCATGGGCAGGTAGGTGGCATTGAAAGGCATGAAAATGATGAGATTAACTTTAGAGAGTCTCTGTGAACAGAGAGGAGAGCCCAGGACCAAGCCCTGAGGAACTCCAGAGATCAGAGTGCCTGCCAAGGAAACTGAGAGAGAGGGGTCACTGACGGGGGTAGGAGGGAACCCAGGAGAGCTGAGAGTCACAGAAACCAAGCTAGTTAATGACAGATCCAGATCTCAGAGGCTGGTGTGTCTGGATCCAGTGCCTGCGGGCGAGCCCTAGGCATCTAGTGTCGGCAGAGACAGGGGTGCGTTGAATCTATACTCCATCCCCAAAATCACTTTGGCATATATTAGCTCAGCTGACCTTCATAGTATCAGAAAGCAAGCAAGTCAAGCACCATTATTATCTCTGCTTTAAAGACAAGGACATTGGTGCTCAGAGAAGTGGAGTCACCAGTGACTCTGGAGCCAAGATCTAAGCCCAGGTCTTCGGAGCGCTGGCCAAGTTCCCTTCCCCTGTTTAATTTAAACCCTTAAAATTACCAAACCCTTAAAGATAATTTTTACGGTTTCTCGAAAATCATAAGAGTTTTTTTAAAAAGCATCTGTTGCATGAAATAGCTTGTAAAAGGAATTAGTCAATTGTTGCAAATGACCGATGGGGAGGTTACTTGTTGACAGAGCAAAGGTTAAGAGTGATCTTTTGAATGTCAGAGCTCAGACTTTGAGAAACCAGGAAAGATAATAGTCATAGGGTTTTTTCCTCCAAAACAATGATTTCTTTTCCGAAGAAGCTTATAGACTAATAAGAAAAAGATGGAAAAAGTCCACACCCATAAATTCAAGGTCACAAGCCCAGTGATAAAAGCAGGCTAAGGTTATTATAGATTCACAGAGACGAGCTGCCTAACCCAACCGAAGAACGGTTGGAGCTGAGCTGAGTCTCAAAGAAGCCAAACACAGGGACCAGGGGAGAGGACGGCAGGCAGGGTGGGGCAGGCAGCACAAGGAAAACTCACCCTCTATTTCCACAGAGTCAACCCCTGGAGGTGGGGGGCTGGAAACGACAAGGGAGAAGTAGAAAGGGGTGTGTCACCCCAGCCCTGGGGGATGTAGGGAAAGGTGCCTGCTGGGTGGATGAGTCTGTAAAATGCTGAAGCACCCCCATTAGCAGGCTGAGGTCCCCACCAGATAAGCAGTTGTTAATCATTAAGGAATGTTTAAATCTCCCACCTTCCTTTCTCTGATTTCTTCTATCTTATTTCCCATTTGTTCAGAACCAGCAGGAAAGCAGAGGGGTATTTTCTGAGCCCCTTCAAAGACCCTGACGCAACCACAGCAAGGAAAGGTTGAAGCATCATGCCCTTCCTCCCAGAAAGCTTTTTAGCTCCTAGTGCCTCGACCCACACAGCAAGCTTGAGATACAGGTGAAAGGCACAGTCCTGGCCAGGAGGAGAGTAAGTGTGCTGACCCCATAAATATTATTGCTCTCTAACCAAAAGGAGCCACTCTGGGAGGTTCTTGCCAAACCAATAAAGTCTGCTTCAAGATGACTCAGCATCCCCAGGCCAGAAATAGAAATGGCTGGCAACTTTAAATGTCAATTTCTTCTGCTAAAAACAACTCTACGCCCTGTTATGTGGCCATTGATTTTAGCAGCAGGAGGTCCTTAGTGATCTTGAACAGAACAAAGGGGTTCTCAGTCTGAAGCAAACAGGCAACACTGATTCTGTGTCCAGCCTCTGGGAGCGTCATAATTCATACCAGCCTATTAAAGGCTCTGGATAGGAGACGAATTGCTTATATTTTATTTAACACAGACTTTTTGATTCATAATCTTCCTTTCCAGGCAGAAAACCTATGACTATTTTATAAAACGTCGGAAATGCAAAGGGATGAATATTTATTTTTAAAGTTTGGATGAAAAGAAAATGAATTAGAAAAGGCATTCATGACCAAAAAAAAAAAAGCAGAACCAAGAGAAGCCTATTATTTAGTGTTTGTAGACCCAGGGAAGAGGGAAAGATGGCCAAGATGAGGAACAGAATAATTTACGGAGCAGGTTTCTCAAGCAGTTCACAGTCAAGTAGCTTTTACTGGGTAAATATTTCTTATAGCAATAATAAATGAAAGGAAGTGAAATCCAAAATGTATAAGTTCTAAATGCAAAATAGATGAATGATCATTCTTTTAAGGTATTTCCAAAGAAGTCAGCATAACAATTGCAAGTCACTGTTATTATTGATACTTAAAATTTATGGCAATTGTCCATGACATTTTAGGAGTTATGGACAAAACGCTGAATCTCTCTCTCTACAGGAGGGTATCAGGAGACTCACCACTGACTTTCAGGCTTGTCATCAAAGCCATGATCCAGGGAGTCAGGAAGTTGTAGCTGCCCCCGGAGGGCAGTAAAATGTAGAGAACTACTGGCAACCGTCACTGATGTTGGTATGATGCCTACAGCCCCGGGCTGCTCACAGTCAAGTTGATCTGCTGGAGCCACACACTCGCTGCAGCCTCCACGTCCCAAACCTGGCCCAGATGCATCTTACAAGCTCTATCCTGAAGCCGGCTGGCCAGGGAGTCTCAGACACACAGTTCCCAAGCTTCTAACTGCTGAGATCCAGGAGACTGCATAAAAGACACTAGGGCAGGGCTGACACTGTGCTCTCCTCGCCTCCATTACCCTCCCCTGCCTTCTCTCCCATCAGGAACAGATAACAGGACACCTCGAAACAGAAGGCCCAGAAGCCCCATGGAAGACTGAAAGCCAGCACAAGAGGAACCAGGACCTTAGAAGAGGGGTCGAGTGAGAGGAAAGCATGGAAGGACTAGGGACCAGGGGAAAAATAAGAGGTCTGAAGGGGCAGAGGCACCACTCCTACTAAAGAGTTGGGAGTGGGGTCCAAGGCAGTGGAGAAATCGGAGCAGAGACCGAGGCCTGTGGGGCAGGGAGTCCGTAGCCACCACTGCTTCCTGTGCTCCATGATGGGCGGGAATGTTGCTAGAGCCCAAAGGTAAGATTTCTGTGGTTTTCCAGACTTTCTGGCTGTGCTCGCACTGGGAACCTGGAGCAGGGACTGTCTGTGGGAGTCAGGTGTGTAGTGTAGTTTAGGCCAGGCATTCTGGAGGCCTTGCTGACCAAAGTCCAAGTTCCTCAAACCCCTCGAGGTTAGCAATAGCCTGGTGGTCTACACAGGATGTCAGGCACCCAGCAGGCTCAGGGCTAGGATTCTGGGGGTCCTGTTGACCAGACTCCAGCATACTGTGCCCCCCTCCTTCGGTGCCGCAGATGGCCCGTTGTTATCTGGTGGCTGAGAACAGAATGCCTAGCAACCAAAGATTACTATTGCCTGAGTCCTGCCCAGACCCAGAAATCACTGAAGCCAGTCAGGCAAGTTTATCCCGGTTTGTAGAGTGTAAGTTGTAATCACGCGGTGTGCCTGCAGGATTGTTCCTTCCTTTGCTTCCCATCTGACTATTAATGACTACTTGAGGCGCCTTGCTATGAATAACTCAAATTAAGTTCATGCATTATGCTGTCAACATGACTTATGGTTTTGGATTGAATAAAGAGTCCTATGGGAGAAAGGGCCAGGGCTGCACTTGAGAAGCTGCTGGTTATAGTGTAAGTCTCTCACAAGCTCCCACTGGTTACTTCCCCTGAGATAACTGAGTCTGAGTTTTTTCTTGCATCAACTGCCCTCGGAGCTGATTCTGGCAAAGGATCTCTCCATCTTCCTCCCTTCCACAATAGCATTGTAGGCTGAGGATCTGTGTTAAATCAAACCCAGGACTTCACTGGTGCATAAAGAGCCTTTGTCTAAAGTAAAAAAGAGTTGCTGTCCTGGAAAGATGGGGCTCCACACCAAAGTGCATGGCTTGGCCAGGACAGCGCTGGCAGTGCCCCAGCCTGCATTCATCCTCTGTGGATGCCGTGTGCAACCCGTGCAACCCGCCACAGCAGCTCCAGGCAGATCCCAGCAAAAGACTGACTCTTGGTAAATTCGTGTTAGCAAATTGATACACAGGAACCTCGGGTAGTCTTATTCACCACGTGGTCACTTTTTACTTGAGTCATTTTCTGTTATTATTAAAAAGACTTAATTTGGAAAGTGTTGAGAAGAATAGAAGAAAATGTGCATCTTCTGCAAAAACAGAAGATTCCACTTCCACAAGGGGCGAGATATGCATCTTGGAATAAATGAAAAGGAAATGTGAACTGAGCAAACCAGCGTTTACAAACACAAAAGAACGGGGTAAGAGAACATTCCCCAAACCCAGCAGAGTCCATATCAATTATAATTAGCACAAGCCTTCAAACAGCATGAATCATATTGAGAAATAGGTTTAGATCTTGAAAGGTAACATGAGAACTAGAGACGAAAAGTAAGCGGCCGATCTCTGAGAGGTGACATACTGCAGACAGAATCGAAGCTTCCCAGGGAATATATGAGACAGGCTGCCTCTTACCTGCCCCCGCTTCTCTCCAGAAACTCAGGCAAAGCATTAATCAGCATTATGGAGACATGATGGGAAGGAGAAAGCATGTTTTGAACTAACTCCATATTGAGACATGGATAGAATAGATGTAGAACAAATTTTCTCCTCAAATTCTCCAGAATCCAAGTCAGGTTCAAAAACTATACAGCTGATCATATTAAATATGTCTTGGTGCTTACATGTAGTAACCAGCTCATTAGAAATAATCATTTAAAAAATACTTGTTAGGAGAGCATAAAAAATTACCTAAGGGGTACAGGGTCTACTAAAAGCCCAGATTTCTCCACCGTACAACATACATGTTACAAAATTCAACTTGTACCTCCAAATTCTATTTAAAAATTTTTTTTTTTTTTTCATATAAAACATAATGCTTTTTATTATTATTTTTTTTTTTTTTATTGTTGGGGATTCATTGAGGGTACAATAAGCCAGGTTACACTGATTGCAATTGTTAGGTAAAGTCCCTCTTGCAATCATGTCTTGCCCCCACAAAGTGTGACACACACCAAGGCCCCACCCACCTCCCTCCTTCCCCCATAACCATAATTGTCATTAATTGTCCTCATATCAAAATTGAGTACATAGGATTCATGCTTCTCCATTCTTGTGATGCTTTACTAAGAATAATATCTTCCACGTCCATCCAGGTTAATACGAAGGATGTAAAGTCTCCATTTTTTTTAATGGCTGAATAGTATTCCATGGTATACATATACCACAGCTTGTTAATCCATTCCTGGGTTGGTGGGCATTTAGGCTGTTTCCACATTTTGGCGACTGTAAATTGAGCTGCTTTATCTATAAAGTACCAAGTAACAAATAAAATAATGACTTAATTATTAAACATTTATTTATGAATATATTTAATCACATAAAGAATGCAAATGAACAACTCGGTGCTATTGTTTTATTCTGTGAAGTTGATGGACTTGAGTCCTATCAATTGACTAAAGTCTCCAAATGTCCAACTTGCTATTCTGTCTCCAGCCCTTTGGACACTTGGTTCCTCTTTCTTTATGCTTTTTGCCCTTCACTTTTGGGACATAGCCCTCTCCTCATTTTCATTTTTCTTCTCTGGCTGCTTGCTGCCTTTGGTCTCTTTAACTTTTTGTTCCCCTCCAGGCCCCCTTAAACTCCAGGAATTCTGTAGATTTTAGCCTTCATACATTAGACCTCTGAGGTTGCTTCTTGAGGCCGTATTTCCAAGCCTAATCTCTATCCTGAGGCTCAGACCCACTTTCCTAAATAGCTGTGGACATCACACTCCCTTATCCTACAGGTAGTTCAAACTACTCAGACACAACTAACCATCTACCTTCCAAGCCTTGGGTTTCCCATCTGCTGTGGGCTGAATATTCATGTCCTCCTAAAATTCATACGTTGAAATCCTCTTTTTCCCAACGTGATTATAGTAGGAGGTATGGCCTTTTTGGGGGTGATTAGGTCACGAGGGTGGAACTCTCATGAATAGAATTAGTGCCTTTATAAAAAACCACCCAGAGAGCTGCCTCACCCCTTCTACCACATTAGGGCATAGAAAGAAGATGCTGCCAATGAACCAGGAAACCCATCTCACCGGACACTGCTGGCATCTTGATCTTGGACTTCTCAGCCTCCAGAACTGTGAGAAATAGATTTCTGTTGTTTATAAGCCACCCTGTTTATGGTACTTTTTTCTTTTTTTCAGAGACAGGGTCTTGCTATTGCCCAGACTGGAGGGCAGGGGCACGGCCCTAGCTCACCATAACTTCGAACTCCTAGAATCAAGGGTTCTCCTGAAAGCACATGGAGAAGATGGAGTCATTCAGGCCAGAGATGAGATGACACAGCTGGTCTGGTTGGTTTAGGTCCTATGTGACCTTCACCTTGTGTCTACCATTCTTGCCGTTTTGTAAATTCAGCTTTAACCTGAAAGTGTGTATCTTGAGAAGTTTAGGGCAGTTGATGTAGGAGCTCAATTTTTGAATTGGAATGTTTTGGGTCATGGGTAATGCTGATTATTGTTTATTATGGGTCATGGTTTATACTGATTATTGTTTAAGATAAAGATCAACATGACTTTTACTTTGAACTTTTACGTATGAAACTTTTATTTGGGAAATGGAAGAACAGAACAGCCTTGGAGAGGCTACTCTTGCTGTTCTCCAGAATCCCAGCCTTCTGACAAATAAAGTTTGGTGGACCTATCCCCATCTCTGCATATTAGCTAACAGTGACTGGTGGCCGGACCCTCTTCGTCTGTTAACACTCCCACCTCAGCCTCTCAAGCAGTTGGAACTACCAGTGCCCACCACCACATCTGGCTAATTTTTAAAATTGTTTTTTGCAGAGATGAGATCTCACTATGTTGTCCAGACTAGTCCCACACTCCTGGCCTCAAGTGATCCTTGTGGTTTGGCCTCCCAAAGTGCTGGGATTACAGATGTAAGCTGCCACGCCTGGCCTACAGCATTTTTGCTATAGCAGCCTGAACAGACTGAGACATTATCTCAGCTGACATTTTTACCATCTGCCCAGTCACCTAAGAGAGAAATTTTCATCTTCAACCGCTCTCTTCATCTCACCTGATACATCGGTCATCCTGAAACTCCGGTCCACTTCACCCGTTTAAAAGCCTCCAAGTTCATCCCCTGCTTATGATAGAATCAAATACATGATCTTTTTGGTAGCCACGATGGCTGTCCCCTATATATGTCTGATTTTAAGTTTAATAGGAAAAGTTCAACCCTAAAAAAAATAATTCCTCCCGCTGGCAGATTGCTGAAATTTCTTTAACAGACAGGTTTTTATTACAAAATTAGAAATAGTTCTAAATACCAGAGGTCCAGAAAGGAAACACCCTAAATTGAAAGGACACCAAGTGTCAAGGTTGTGTCATACGTTCCAGTAAAACCGGTCGATGGTGGAAGGAGGGGGGGAGAGTGAAAAATTGGAGGGTGGAGGATAAGAACAAGGAAGACAGAACAGAGTTCAGGGTAGAGAGAGAAGCATCTGGGGCGCAGCAGGATAGGGGTGGACCCTGAAGGAGTATGCAGATGAAGAACGTATGCTTGAGCCAACCAATTAGAATCAGCTACAATATACTTTCTGCACTGAGGGTGAATAAAACAATTCATGAGGATGGGAACCAAGGAAGACAGGAAATAGTTTTACAGAAAGATTCATAGAGACTCTTGCTTTGTTTCTATACTAAACAGAAAGAGGCCACTTCCCAGAATTATAATAAGACAAAAAGAATGGGAAAGTTCTAAATCCACAGGACATCAGCTTTTGAAGTCTCTGAAATTGCTGCAGTGGGAAATACTGCCTAAGCACCTCCAAGTTCACAAATAGAATTGCCTCTTGGAGTTTTCACAGCCAACTCTTCAAAACTTGGCTGCCGTTATCGTAATAGTCCACGAATATCCAATTGTCTCTGCAAGAAGTGTTATGGCCAGGACTTCTTTCTGCTTCCCTGGGGTCAGACTGAATGAACTTGCTGAGAATTGCTTATATAAAGACAATCCACATTGCAGTAACTCCCATGTAAACTAAGTCGTTTGTCCCCTTTGCTCCCAAAGGATCCATCCAGAAGGAGGAGGAGAAGAGGTCAGGAATAACAAAGGGCTAATCGGTTGCAAAATTTAAAGATCCAGAAGCTGGAGAATTGGACCAGGGGCCAGGTCCGAATCCATGAACCCATGTGGCTGGCGCCGTAACCACTGTACTATGGGCACCAAGCTGACTTAGTGATTTCTTTCTTTTTTTTGCAGTTTTTTTTGGCCGGGGCTGGGTTTGAACCCGCCACCTCTGGCATATGGGACCAGCACCCTACTCCTCTGAGCCACAGGCACCACCCATGACTGAGTGATTTTTTGAACTATAAAATCATTTATGACAATTTAACTAGTCAAGCATTAAGTCAGCCTCTATAGTAGGTATAGTCAGCCTCTATACCTTTCAGTATAGTAAACTGAAATTTAGGCCAATTAATTTGGCATCCACTAAAATCAGATTCCAAATGTAATAAACTCAAAGGAATTCCCATTTTTTTTTTTTTTTTTAGAGCTATAGGAAGCTATGAGATCACCCGTTTCAGTTGCTGCCTTTCATCACTGATGAGAAGACCAAGGCCCAGGGCACCTGGTACCTTCCTGAGTCCTCAGAGCCCAAGCAGCCCAATGCCCAGTCTCTGTGTCCCTCACTCTACCATGCACTTCTTCAAAGAAGTGAGACATCTTATTTGGGAAAAAATAAGTGAGATGGAAAACAAACAAATCACATGTGCTTCCGTGCTACTGATCAATTATTCAATCCAAAGCAAGAGGCTAAAACTATGTGTAAAATTAACATCCAGACCATTTCTCACCCCTCAGACATGCCAAGAAGATAATGACAACATTTTTTAGATAATGAAGAATTGGGTGTGTTACAATGATTATTTTCCCAATTCACCGGCTCTGGCTAATTAATACTTCAACAGAAAATTTTGCTCCAGAAACTCCTTAACAGTTTTATAGCAAAACCAACAAGGATTTAACATTTCATTTGTGCTGTGCTCTGACTTGATAGAAAAGGTAGTAAGGATTAGACAGCTTTGTTGTACACACAATGGGAAAGGGGTAGGAATTAATAAATGTTATTACCATGGTATTCTTATCCAACATGTACAGAGAGCCAAGTGATCTAGGTGGCTCCATCTCACTGAGTTTACTATTTTAAGACCTATTTTAAGTTTACTATTTTAAGACCGATTTTAAGACTATTTTAAGACCTAGAACAAAGGAAAGGGGTACACAATGTGTACTATACACATTGTGACATGGCTTTTCATAAAGCTGAGCTGCCATCCCTGGAACTCTGGACCTGGCTGAGGCTGCAGGTTGGACCCTAATTCCAGAGCCTCATTCTGATGAAAATCCCAAAGATAAGCCTAACACCTCATGTGGGCAGAGGCTGCTCCCTGGATTTCAGGCAAGGAAACAACCTTCCTAATGCCGCGATGTATTTTTATTGTTACAAAGGGATTGCGACCCACAGGTTAAGAACCATTGTATTAGAGGCACTACATGCACTTGTTTGAATCCCTGTATTCAATTCTATGGGGTGGGATTGCCGGGTCATATGGCAATTCTGTTTAACGAGGCTCAAGGATCCTCCTGCCTCAGCCTCCCAAGTAGCTAAAACTACAGGTGTGAACCAACACCTTCACCTTCAGCTACTTTTTTTTTTTTTTTTTAAAGACAGGGTCTCACTATATTGCCTAAGCTAGTCTCAAACTCCTGACCTCAAGTGGTCCTCCCAGCTTGGTCTCCCAGGGATGAAAGCCAAGAACGACCACAGCTGGCCTATTTATTGGACATAATTATTATCTACCTCAGTCTCTTCTGTTCTTTTTTGGTATTGTTTGTGCAAGTCTATTGAAGTATAATCTACGTGCACAATTCAATGATTTTTAATTTCATGTACAGTGTTGTGAAACCATCATTACAATCCAGTTCTAGAATGTTTCCATCCTCCAAAAAAGTCATCTGAACTTGTCTGCAGTCTAAACTACCCCCAATCCCAGGTCACCACTGGTCTGTGTCCTATTTCCCTTTCATGGACATGGAATCATAGTAAATGTAGATTTTTGCATCTGGTGTACCAAGTCTATTATATTAGCTCAGATGTATATGAAAATGTTACATATTTTTACTTTCTTCAAATTCAGCTCCTATTATACATCAATTTTTAAAAAGAGGGAGAAAAAAAGAGAAATAAAAAACAGCCCTGCTGGAGTGTAAGGAAGCCCATTCTCAAACATCACAGGGTCCTTGGAAGCAGATGGTCTCCTTTCTCAGTGTCATGAAAAAACCCAGGTGGGCTTGTGTTTCGGCCATTTAGTTGTCAGTCCATCCACCTGCTGCTGATACCCTCATTACAACCAGCACAGGGGTTCTTCTAGAGAACAGGCTTAGCAAGTTCCATTGACAAGCCTGAGTGCCAGAAGGTTCCTGAGAGCCTGCAGATGCATCCCACAGCTGGGTCACACCAAGAGCTTGTCATCTTCTCTGGTGCTGCAGGGACTAAAGCTTGAGCCCTTGATGTTCATGAGACCACCAGCCCACCTCCTCCCATTCTGGGGGAGCATTTACAACCCCCCCAGCCTTTGGAGCTCTGACCCCTCTCCCTCCAGGACATCTGGAGTAGATAATGTATTTATTGAGATGGGGCTTTCTCAGAAGACAAGAAGAAAGAAAGGTGGTTTTTCTATGAGCTGTGCTACAGGTCCAAATCTCTTATCTAAAACCTTTGGAGCAAGCTTTGTTTCAGAGTTCAGAATTGTTTGGATTTTTAGAAAGGTAACACATAGGATTTATATAGTGACACTCCAGTCCTATGAGCAGTTCTCATACACCTAATTCATTTTCCCCTCAACAAGCCAAGTAAGCAATCACATCAAGGGGTCTAAAGGAAAACTGCAACTAGCTTACATCATTTGGGTCAGGGTTTTCCACCAAATGAATTAAGAAAAGAGTTTTGGTCCTCAGAACTTACTGGATTTGGGACCTGTAGTATATTTTCCATTTTACAGGTAAAGAGAATGAGTCACGGTGAGATAAAGACTTGTCCAAGGCCCCTGTAGGGGGTACTCAATGATTGTGGGATCCACCTGCTGACAGCAAAGAATCAGAGAAAACTTCCTCCACCTCTTTGCCTATCAGAAACTCACCTCCAGCCTTCCCATTCCAAAGCCACAGGCAGCCCTGTGTGTGATCAGAGCTTCTCTCTTGCTCATTTTAATTTGCTGCTACTTGGTTTAAAATAATGTAAGAGTCCCAGTGGCGTGACAGGTACCCTAGGAACCCGTAAGAGGGCCCTGAGGGATCTTCCTTTACAGTTCCCAGGAGACAGCTCTCACATCTCTGCTGTCTTATTTATCCTAGTAAACAAAAATTAAAGAATTTTATTCCATTTCTCTCTCTCTCTCTTTTGAGTTTTCAATAGAAGTTTATTTTATTTTATTTATTTTTTATTAAATCACAGCTGTGTACATTAATGTGATCATGGGGCACCATACACTAGTTTCATAGAACGTTTGACAGATTTTCATCACACTGGTTAACATAGCCTTCCTGGCATTTTCTTAGTTATTGTGCTAAGACATTTTACACAAGCTCTCTCTTCATGAAGGACACCAATTCTACGTTTTACTGATTTTTTTTTTTTAATTCTCCATTTGGGGCCTCCCACCCCCCAGGCTCACTCCATATAAGGCAGCCCCTCCTCCCCCGCTTCTCCTATACCACTTTAGGGCTCTCGGAGTAGGGTCTGGGGCAGTTACCTACTTGCCAACCTGCCCCGCCGGCTCTTCAGGTTACCCTCAGGGGTGGTGCTGAGGGTTAGGCAAGAGGAGCCGGCGGCAGCCTAGACTGCGAAGCTGAATCTTTCAGGGATACCAAGAGAGGGCGTATCCGCCTTTCCGGTTTCAGATAAGGATTTCCCCCACCCCCCCCTACTTTCTTTCCAACTTGTGAGCAACGTAGATATGCAGCCACGTGCTGCTTAGCTTGTTCCCCTGATTCCAGCAACGCCAGGCCCTTCTTTCTTCGTCAATCAAGTCCTTCCCGATATCACGTCCATCCTGCTCTCGGACCTCTCTCCGAGACCACCTGGTCCCCGCCCCTAATTTCTGTATACAGGTCTAGCACGGGGCTACTGCAGCCCGGAGCACGCCGTGACCTTGACCTTGACCCCGCCATCGGATGAAGTCTGTGTCTCGCAGCTGGTCTCACCGCGCTTAGAATGCAAACCAGGAAGGTTCTCCTCTCTCCTGGTCTGGTGCTCTGCCTTCCACCCTCCTGCCTGATCCGGAGGCATCTCCCGTCCTGCAGTACAGAAGAGCAGTACCTCCCACGGCAGGGAAGGCGGCTTCCCTGGCGTAAGCCGGGTCAATCCGTCCTCCTACCGCCTGGGGCGCCAGAAGCATCCCAGTGTCTCCGGACTGAAGCATCCTACAGGCTTATTTGGGGATCTATCTCAAAGTTGACACCCCAGCATATTCGCTATTCACGCAGGCCCCACCCTTGACCTTGCAAGAGCCGCCGAGGAGGGGCCTTGGGGACCAGGCCTCGGGCGGGCGCAGAAATAAGGGGCGGCGCCACACACACACACACACACACACACACACACACACACACACACACACACACACACACACACACACACACACACACACACACACACACACACACACACACACACACACACACACACACACACACACACACACACACACACACACACACACGGCCGAGGCCTCGGGGGCGGGCGCAGGAACGAGGGGGCGGGGCCTAGGGGGCGAAGCCGCGGGGGCGGGGCCCGGGAAAGTCCCCGGCCGAGTCGGGGAGCCGGTGCGGTCAGCTGAGCGGCGCTGGGCGGGGTAGCGAGGCGACGAGTCAGCCCTAGGCTCCCAGAGCCCAGCTACCCCGCTGCCGCCCCCACTCCGGCCAGTCCCCTGGTAGGCGTCCGTATCCCGGTCCGGAGCCCTCCCCCAGCGGCACGATGCCGAGGAATCAGTGACCCCGAGGGAGGCCGAGCGCGGGCAGCAGGTGAGCCAGGGCCAGGGGCGGACAGGGGCTCGGCCAGAGGGGCGGCTCCTTCCCTATGGGCGCCTCTCCAGCCTAAAATCAGTTCCCTCCGCCCGATTCCCTGCGGTCCGGAGCCTGTCGAGGTGAGGGTGGCTGGGGGTGGGACGTCCTTCCCATGGGACGGCTGTCGTGGGAGGGTTTCCAGGCCCCCGCGGACCCTGACCTGGTGGGAAGAGACAACGGGGGCGGTCACCCCAAAGGGCCCCTGCCCCCACGAAGGGTGAAAATGCCGGCCTGGCTGGCCGCAGGTGACTTCCTCTGCAGGTCACCAAGGTGGTTTGAGGGTAACGTCCTCCCGCAGACTGGGAATGAATTGTGCAGCCAGTTCCCCATTATAAGGAGGAAGTGGTTAAAGATAGATTTCTGGAAGACGCGAGAACATTGCTTTAGCTTAATGGGGTGACCCAAGAACAGTAAAGACTAGTGTCCCCTCTCTAAGGTAGTGTGATTACTGAACAGCTGAAAGGAATTTACATAAACCGTTGTTTCCAGGAGGGAGTATGCGTATACTGTGTATATATTAACATAGAGAAAGAGAGGGAATATTTGATGAGGCTGAGAACCCCAGAGGAATTATTTTCACCACTGCAAATGTGTCAGGGGCAGTAAACATTGCTTAAAGAAAGTGAAACCTAGCTTCTGGCCTGGCCTCCACCACCTGGAAAACTAGTGTATGGAAATGCACACGGAGGGTGACATGGAAAGTGAAATCTATGGAGAGGTAAGGCAGCAGAAACCTTTGGACCTGGTGAGCAAGGTGGCCGTGTTTGACCTGGAGAGAGGAAAGGTGGGGAGCCCAGGCTAGCTCCTTGGAGAGGTCCTGGAGCAGAAGAACCCAAGGCCTGGATTGCCCTAGTAATAGAGGACGGTAATTGAGTTTGTGTGGTGATAGTTTGATCTGTTTTTCTACTGGGCCAGTTTTAGGAATACATATTGTGTATAACATTATAAAAGCAGCAGATTCTTTTTATAAACTGACCTTTATAGTTACATATTATGCTACTATACAGAATCTAACCAACCCCCCAAACCAGACTTTATTCTTGAAAGCACCTGAATGCTGTATTATCTTCCTACTGAACACAGGAATTCTAGCCATGGACACATAGGTGTTCTAGCCATGAAATATAACACCTCATCCCCAAAGCCCTGCTTTCTTGAATTTTATAGAGACTTGGCATATTTAATATGTTCTTTAGAATCTATAGAAAAGTAAATTCAAAAGAAAAGAAAGAAGTTAAACTCTTTTAAAAATTAATTTCATGGGCAGCTCCTGTGCTCAGTGAGTAGGGCCCTGGCCCCATATACCGAGGGTGATGGGTTCAAACCTGGCCCTGGCCAAACTGCAACAACAACAACAACAAAAATAGCCAGGCATTGTGGCGGGCACCTGTAGTCCCAGCTTCTTGGGAGGCAGAGGCAAGAGAATCACCTAAGCCCAAGATCTGGAGGTTGCTGTGAGCTGTGACACCGTGGCATTCTACCAAGGGTGACAAAATGAAGATTCTGTTAAAAAAAAAAAATTAATTTCATTTGCAAAGAAAAATTATCATAAAAGTTTTCATTAACATGTGTGATTATAAGATATGTGTCATGAAATGATACCCAGATGCCTCTGTAAAGATATAAAAAAGCAGTTCTATTTTTTTGAATAAGTTTAAAAAGTTGATTTCAAGAATCTGAATGCTAAAGAACTCTAGGAAAACATGTAACAATACTAGCAAAGTAGCATGCTGGATCTGTCACTTACACAGTAGAAAATAGGTATTAGATTTGAAAATACTTACTGGACTCTTGAGAGGCTTATCAATATTCTCATTTAATGTGAATGGTTTAAATTGTCCTCTAAAGAGGCACAGGTTGGCTGACTGGATACAAAAACTCAAGCCAGATATCTGCTGCATACAAGAATCGCATCTTACATTAAAAGACAAATTTAGACTCAAGGTGAAGGGATGGTCATCTATACTTCAGGCAAATGGAAAGCAGAAAAAAGCAGGTGTTGCAATCCTATTCGCAGACGCAATAGGCTTTAAACCAACCGAAATAAGGAAGGATAAGGACGGACACTTCATATTTGTTAAAGGTAATACTCAATATGATGAGATTTCAATTATTAATATTTATGCACCCAACCAGAATGCACCTAAATTTATAAGAGAAACTCTTAACAGACATGAGCAACTTGATTTCCTCCAGTTCCATAGTAGTTGAAGATTTTAACACCCCTTTAGCAGTGCTGGAGAGATCCTCCAAAAAGAAGCTAAGCAAAGAAATTTTAGATTTAAACTTAACCATTCAACATCTGCACTTAACAGACATCTACAGAACATGTCATCCCAACAAAACTGAATACACATTCTTCTCATCAGCCCACGGAACATACTCCAAAATCGACCACATACTAGGCCACAAATCTAACCTCAGCAAATTTAAAAAAATAGAAATTATTCCTTGCATCTTCTCAGACCATCATGGAATAAAAGTTGAAGTCAAAAACAACAGGAATCTGCATACCCATACAAAAACAAAGCTAAACAACCTATGCTGAAGGATAGACCAGTTATAGATGAGATTAAGAAGAAAATCACCAAATTTTTGGAACAAAACAACACAAGACACGAATTACCAGAACCTCTGGGATACTGCAAAGGCAGTCCTAAGAGGGAAATTTATAGCACTGCAAGCCTTCCTCAAGAAAACGGAAAGAGAGGAAGTTAATAACTTAATGGGACATCTCAAGCAACTGGAAAAGGAAGAACACTCCAACCCCAAACCCAGCAGAAGAAAAGAAATAACCCAAATCAGAGCAGAATTAAATGAAGTTGAAAACAAAAGAATTATACAACAGATCAATAAATCCAAAAGTTGTATTTTGAAAAGATCAATAAAATAGATAAACCTTTGGCCAACCTAACCAGGAAAATAAGAGTAAAATCTCTAATTTCATCAATCAGAAATGCTAATGATGAAATAACAACAGACTCCTCAGAAATTCAAAAAATCCTTAATGAATACTACAAGAAACTCTACTCTCAGAAATACGAAAATCTGAAAGAAATCGACCAATACCTGGAAGTATGCCACCTACCAAGACTTAGCCAGAATGAAGTGGAAATGTTGAACAGGCCTATATCAAGTTCTGAAATAGCATCAACTATACAAAATCTCCCTAAAAAGAAAAGCCCAGGACCAGATGGCTTTACGTCAGAATTCTACCAAACCTTTAAAGAAGAACTAATACCTATACTACTAAACCTCTTCCAAAATATAGAAAAAGTAGGAATATTACCCAACACATTCTACAAAGCAAACATTACCTTGATCCCCAAACCAGGGAAAGACCCAACAAGAAAAGAAAATTATAGACCAATATCACTAATGAATATTGATGCTAAAATAATAAGATTCTAACAAACAGAATCCAACAACACATCAAAAAAATTATACACCACGACCAAGTGGGATTTATCCCAGGGTCTCAAGGCTGGTTCAATATACGTAAATCTATAAATGTAATTCAGCACATAAACAAACTAAAAAATAAGGACCATATGATTCTTTCAATTGATGCAGAGAAAGCTTTTGATAATATCCAGCATTCCTTCATGATCAGAACACTTAAGAAAATTGGTATAGAAGGGACATTTCTTTCTTTTTTTTTTTTTTTTGCAGTTTTTGACCGGGACCAGGTTTGAACCTGCCACCTCCAGTATATGGGGCCAGCGGCCTACTCACTGAGCCACAGGCATCACCCAAAAGGGACATTTCTTAAACTAATAGAGGCCATCTACAGCAAACCCACAGCCAATATCATATTGAATGCAGTTAAATTGAAATCATTTCCACTTAGATCAGGAACCAAGCAAGGTTGCCCATTGTCTCCATTGCTCTTTAACATTGTAATGGAAGTTTTAGCCATTGCAATTAGGGAAGAAAAGGCAATCAAAGGTATCCACATAGGGTCAGAAAAGATCAAACTTTCACTCTTTGCAGATGATATGATCATCTATCTAGAAAACACTAGGGATTCTACTACAAAACTTTTAGAAGTGATCAAGGAATAGAGCAATGTCTCAGGCTACAAAATCAACACCCATAAATCTGTAGCCTTTATATATACCAACAATAACCAAGCCAAAAAAACAGTCAAGGACTCTATTCCTTTCACAGTAGTGCCAAAGAAGATGAAATATTTGGGAGTATACCTAACAAAGGATGTGAAAGATCTCTACAAAGAGAACTATGAAACTTAAGAAAAGAAATAGCTGAAGATGTCAACAAATGGAAAAACATACTATGCTCATGGCTGGGAAGAATCAACATTGTTAAAATGTCTATACTACCCCAAGCAATATATAATTTTAATGCAATTCCTATTCCAATGCTCCATTGTCATATTTTAAAGATCTTGAAAAATAATACTTCGTTTTATATGGAATCAGAAAAAACCTCGAATAGCCAAAACATTACTCAGCAATAAAAACACAGCAGGAGGAATCATGCTACCAGACCTGAGACTGTACTATAAATCGATAGTGATCAAAACAGCATGGTATTGGCACAAAAACAGAGAAGTAGATGTCTGGAACAGAATAGAGAACCAAGAGATGAATCCAGCTACTTACCATTATTTGATCTTTGACAAGCCAATTAAAAACATTCAGTGGGGAAAAGATTCCCTATTTAACAAATGGTGCTGGGTGAACTGGCTGGCAACCTGTAGAAGATTGAAACTGGACCCACACCTTTCACCATTAACTAAGATAGACTCTCACTGGATAAAAGATTTAAACTTAAGACATGAAACTATAAAAGTACTTGAAGAAAGTGCAGGGAAAACTCTTGAAGGAATCAGCCTGGTTGAATATTTTATGAGGACTCCCCAGGCAATTGAAGCAGTATCAAAAATACACTACTGGGCCCTGATCAAACTAAAAAGCTTCTGCACAGCCAAGAACACAGTAAATAAAGCAAGCAGACAGCCCTCAGAATGGGAGAAAATATTTGCGGGTTATACCTCCGATAAAGGTTTAATAACCAGAATCCACAGAGAACTCAAAACGTTTTAGCAAGAAAAGAACATGTGCTCCCATTTCTGGGAGGGCAAGGGACTTGAAGAGAAACTTCTCTAAAGAAGACAGACGCACAATCTACAAACACCTGAAAAAAAGCTCATCATCCTTAATCATCAGAGAAATGCAAATCAAAACTACTTTGAGATATCACCTAACCCCAGTAAGAGTAGCCCACATAACAAAATCCCAAAACCAGAGATGTTGGCGTGGATGTGGAGAAAAGGGCACACTTCTACATTGCTGGTGGGAATGCAAACTAATACATTCCTTCTGGAAGGATGTTTGGAGAATACTTACAGACCTAAAAATAGACCTGCCATTCGATCCTGTAATTCCTTTACTAGGTTTATACCCAGAAGACCAAAAATCACAATATAACGAAGACATCTGTACCAGAATGTTTATTGCAGCCCAATTCATAATTGCTAAGTCATGGAAGAAGCCCAAGTGCCCATTGACCCACGAATGGACTAGCAAATTGTGGTACATGTATACCATGGAATATTATGCAGCCTTAAAGAAAGATGGAGACTTTACCTCTTTCATGTTTACATGGATGGAGCTGGAACATATTCTTCTTAGCAAAGTACCTCAGGAATGGAAGAAAAAGTATCCAATGTACTCAGCCCTACTGTGAAGCTAAATTACAGCTTTCACATGAAGGCTATAACCCAAGTATAGCACAAGACTATGAGGAAAGGGCCAAGGAAGGGGAAGGGAGGGGGGAAGTCAGGGTAGAGGGAGGATAATGGGTGGGGCCACACCTACAGTGCATCTTAGAATGGGTACAGGTGAAACTTACTAAAGGCAGAATACAAATGTCTACATACAATAACTAAGAAAATGCCATGAAGGCTACGTTGAACAGTTTGATGAGAATATTTCAGATTGTATATGAAACCAGCACATTATACCCCTTGATGCACAAATGTACACAGCTATGACTTAACAATAAAAAAATAAAATTTCACTTTAATATAAAAAAAGATTCTAAAAGATTAAAAAAAATAGACTTGAAAATACTTCATTATGCTGTATTTCCATTTCATTTCGACAAACATTTACTAAGATCCTGCAGTGCCAGTCTCTAGTAAAATAGAGAGAAAATAGACTGGCATAAGATGATTACAGTAATTTTGGAAAGGGGCGAGAGGGTAGAAATGCAAAGTGCTCTTGGGTGCTTGGAGGAAAGGACAGTTCATTTGACACAGGACTTCATATTTAAGCTGGACATTGATCTGTCCCAGGGCTGAAGGAGAGCCAGACATTTCATGCAAAGGAAAGGGCAGAAGCAAGGGCACAGGGGCCAAAGAATGCTCTTTAATTGCCTTGGGGTACAAGTGGTTTAGTGGCAGGCGGTGGCTCTGGTGGGTAAGATGGGCCCAGACCTTGAAAGGCCATTTTTTTTTGTAGAGACAGAGTGTCACTTTATGGCCCTCGGTAGAGTGCCGTGGCCTCACACAGCTCACAGCAACCTCCAACTCCTGGGCTTAAGCGATTCTCTTGCCTCAGCCTCCCGAGTAGCTGGGACTACAGGCGCCCGCCACAACGCCCAGCTATTTTTTGGTTGCAGTTCAGCCGGGGCCGGGTTTGAACCCACCACCCTCGGTATATGGGGCTGGCGCCTTACCGACTGAGCCACAGGCGCCGCCGAAAGGCCATTTTTGTACTGCTAAGAAGCTGAAACTGTCTTGTAAGGGAAGGATGAACTCGGGGTAATGACCTCATCTTATGAAAGGAGCCACAAAGGCCCTGGGACTTAAGTGTCTGAAAGAGGTGATAGTTGACCATTTCGGAGGCTGTTCTAATGCAGTCAAATAATTTGCTGAATCCTTCCTTCTGTGTCTCAAGTAAAGTTCTCAGTGCTGAAGACAGAGCAGTAGAAAAAATAGACAAAACCTCTGTCCTTTGTGAAGGCCAACATTGCTGTGGTCCAGACAAGATAAGAAGAGACTGAACAAGCCTGTGGGTGTGGAGAGGTGGCAGTGGGATTTAGAAACATTTCGGAGGTGGCAGTGATGGCATTTGGGAGAAGAGGGAATGGGAAGAATTGAGCATAACTTCTGGGTTCCCATCTTAGGTAACTAGTTAAAGCTGTTCCCATTTTCCACATATAGACTGCTTTTACACCATCAATAGGAGGCTAAATGTAAGCTCTCCTTCCAGAGTGGTGATGGTTCCATGCGATCTTGGAACCTTGCTCAGCTCCCTTGCGAACTCCCAAAATCTGCAAATAGCCAACTATTGTCTCTGAAATGAGTTTTCACTGTTTAAATTAATTTGTCCATGTAGGGGTTTAACCTGTAAATTTTCACACTCAGCCTTATCAAAGCAAGGGCCTTACTCTGTGTCCAATGATGGAAGTCAGTATAAGGCAGGTTCTGTTTGACATATAACAACTTTCTGGCAGTCAGAGCCACCCAGTAATGGATTGAATGGTGCTTATTAAGTCATCCCTGATATTTTCTGCCACTGAAGTATTCAAGAGCTCTCTGTGTGACCATATGCCATGGAAACCAGAGAAGACATTCTTTCAAGGAAATGAAGTTTATGCCCATGTCCACAAGGCCAAGTCATTGCTATAACTGCTTGACCTCTGGAATTAAAAAAATACTAATAATATATAGTCTCAAGAATTCAAACTAAAATCTAGGAGAATTGCTTTTGACTTTCCATTTACCAGGTAGCCCACAGTCTTCCTCATTGGTGAATTATTGACAAATCTGTGCTCAATTAATTCATCATTCCATGGTTTAATCTTCAAAGATGTATGTGAAGATAGATGGTGTATCTGTCTTTGGACGCTTGATAGTAGCCTGAGGTAATGTCAAAACTTAGAGAATTAAGTTTTCTCTAACTGGCCTTCTGCCAATATTTCACATGTGCACTGTGCAGCAATAATTCATAATGATATCCCAGAACAGTCTAAAAATTGTAAAGTCATCCAAAATCAGTTAAATTACTTTTAGTAAAATTACATCATAAGTACCTACATGCTCACGTTTGCCATGTGTGCTGACTTCTTATTTACCATGACATTTGAATTACAAATAATTTGTCATGACAACCCTGGATATCAAAGAGTTTGCTATCACTAGAACAGGTATATGTATTCATGAGAGCAGCTAGCACGTCCCTGCGGGTACTGACAGTACATGTGTTGAAGGGTAGGTTTTGATCTTACTTACTAGAAGAATAAGAATACCGTTCACAGGGTTTTTGTACTGAAAGCAGTAGTCAAGATTATCATTTGCTAAGATGAGTCAATAATCACAAGACGTTGGGTGACTTCCGTGGCCACACATCTGGCTAGTGATATGAGTGTATTTTCTCCTGTCTTCCTTAGCACACCCCAGCTTTTTTTCTTGTGTCTTCATAAAATCTGGGCAGCCTGAAGAAGTTAGAAGCATGGATGTGACAACTTTTGACTTTATTATGGTTGTATTTGTAGGCTTGGTAGAGGTATAAAGGAAGGTCAGGAAGAAAGAAGTCTGAGCAGTTTTCAAGGGAACGTGTCTGTACTTTTCTCCCTCCTTTCCTTTCTCCTCCCCTCTTGGAAAAACCAAGGAGGAGAAATTTGTGCATATAATAAGATGAAACCAAGCACGTTTCTAAATGGCTGTTTAGATACTTTTAAAAAACCCAATCTGTTAAATGTTTCTGTTGCCTTTGTAAAAGTATGGTGTAACTGCTGAATATCAGAGGAAATTTCATGTTGATAAGTCAAATGATTCATTTTATAAAGATTTTTGTCTTATAGGTCTGTTACCTAGAATTTTAGTATTCCTCTATAAAATAGGTAGGAACATTGTTTCTCAGTCAAAGCCCATTTTTATGAACTAGTAGCACCAAAATGATTCTGGGCAAAAATGAATTTTATGGAAAGTTACAAAATGAAAATTTCATTTTGGGGGAGGGGAAAGCATTGTGTTCTCGTCACCTAATAATGCTAAGCAAAGAACACTTCCGCATTACATCTTTCTTTCCTAAATTACTTCAGGTATGTGAAACATAGATAAAAAGGTTCAGAGTGAATAATGTGCCTTATCAGTGCCGTTCACTGTATACATTTGCCATCCTCCTCCTTACATGTTTTCATGAGGATGCTCTTCGGATGCAAGCTGCTTTATGAAGAAGTCATGCAGGCTGTCCTGCCACAGGGTATGGTCAGTAGCGCTGTCCTGATGACCTGCAAGTTCCTGAGACCTACAGGAGGTCACCAGGTTTTGGCTCCAGAGGACTTCCAAAGAGCCCGAGGAATTGCCTCCTGCTGTTATAGGGAAGCAACCCCACATTCCACGTGTCTGGTTTCATTTTAATAGATGGGTACTAAGTGCACACAGAGATGTTACTATACAGGTGATGTTATATATCAGAGGGAGAGAGAGCAGTTCTCTTGCTCTGTTTTCTGGTGACTGATTTCATGCGTAATGGACTCTGGAGCTCACAGGGATCAGGCGGGCTCCATAATCATGAAATGCTGATGGCTCTGACTGAGAGCAGGGCTAGGTGCAGTGGCTCACGCCTGTAATCCTAGCACTCTGGGAAGCCAAGGTGGGTGGATCGCCTGAGCTCACAGGTTTGAGACCAGCCTGAGCAAGAGCATGACCTTGTCTCTAAAAATAGCTGGGTGTTGTGGTGGGCACCTGCAGTCCCAGCCACTTGGGAGGCTGAGGCAAGAGAATCACTTGAATCAGTTTGAGGTTGCTGTAAACTGTGACACCACCGTACTCTACTGAGGGTGACAAAGCAAAACTCTGTCTCAAAAAAATAGAAAAAGAAATGGGCTGCTACCTCCAGGTTCCTTCTTCACCCCAGGGCCTTTGTGGTTTCAGCAGCTTGCTGCTGATCATGGGTGTATAGCATGCATCGTTGCTTAATACCTGTTTGTTGGGTAGATGGGTATCTTGGAAGTAATATTGTGCTTCTCAGCATCTTTCTGGACATCAGCAACTTTTTGGCTGTGTAGATCAGGGGTGTGTGTATGTGTGTGTGCGCGCACAGGTGTACACAGTGTTAGAGGAGGAGTTGCCTTCACTCTGTGCTGCTTTGTAATCTATCCATATCAGTTCCTGATGGAAAAGACAACATTTTCATGAAGTGTGAAGATGAACCTTTTTACCTGTAGCATGTAGCCAGTCATGGGAAGGATAATCTGTGTTCGTCTGGGTGGGAGCTAACACAGAAGTAGAGCTGGGATTCACTCATCCATCTTATATTTATATGTCCACATTGGCCCCTCTACAAAATAAAGCAGTGTGTATAAAAAAGTTTTTAGAATATGCAACAACTAAAGATATCTTAGTCTTTTTAGTATGCATTGAAAACTATACTTTAAAGGCTAAGTGTTCAGCAGTACCTTTGTTGCATTTGGGGTTTTGGAATCATCTTTGATTTGGGTTATGCCATGCCCAAGGTCACCAGAACCAGTTGTACACCTCTGCAAACTCAACTTTTTCACCTGTGAAGTAGCTGCCCCATTGAGTTTTAGTGGAGTGACCCATCTGTTGTGATTCAGCCGTAGCAGGTATTCACAGAATGCTCATCCTCCCTTTCCTCTTAACCAAAAGTACAGAAAATAAAATAAGGAGTTCTGGGGCAGCTTTGTCATGTAATCCACATACCATACAATTCACTTAAAATGAGGGTATTTGAACTTAAAGATTTGCATGGGAAATTTATTTAATAATACTTTGAACCTGTCTGCAAATATTATCCTGATCAGCATGTCACATCCTGTCTTCCTCCATTTCCCGGCTCCTCCCTGTAGCCCTTCACGCAGCCATGCACACATACACACACATGTGCACACACACATATTTCCCTGAAGCTGGAATATACTTTTTGTTGTTTATTTACAATAAGGAATCAAAAATGTTCAAACTGTAAGTGGAGAGAAAGGGCACTTTTAGGAATAAATATAAGCAATTGCTAGTGGCTTTGTGGGACTTGCGGGGACTCTGTGTAGCGAGGGGACAGCTGTATTTTCAGCTTGTGACTTTTCCACAGGAGCTTCTGCCATGTCCCACCAACCTCTCAGCTGCCTGACTGAAAAAGGGGACAGCCCCAATGAAACCACTGGAAATGGCCCCCCCAGTCTGGCTCACCCAAACCTGGACACGTTCACCCCGGAGGAGCTTCTGCGGCAGATGAAAGAGCTCCTGACCGAGAACCACCAGCTGAAAGGTGAGCAGTGCTGGCTTGTGCACCCGGTCACCTGGGCCTTCCTAAAATGTAATCCTTTGTAATAAGGATTGTAGGGGTGCCCTTCTCTGTTTCCCTGGGGGGAGAAGCAACATGAGATTTAGCTTTTGGCTAGGCTAGAACTGTTTCTGTGTAAAAAATCTCTCTGTATCTCAGAGAAATAGCATAGCCCATTTAAAAGGAGAAAGACCAGCGTGATTACAGAGTTAGTTCTAAACAGCACTTTATTGAGAGAAAGCATCCTGGTGTCTCAAGCTATGGCTTTTGGCAGGATCACTGTTCAAATCTAGGAGTGATAAGAACTTCCTCAGTTCCCTAGTTGCTAATAGGTATTTGGGCTGTAATGGTGGTACCCAAATCAATTTCATTGTCTTGGGACTTTTAAGGACTAGGAATGACTTTACACCCACTAGTCCTTTCTGGAAACAGAAACCACTCACCTTATTGTAGTCTTTTTCCTGCTGACCCTTGGGCCATGGCCAAGTGTAGCAACTACAGATTCAGGGTCCTGTGGTGAAGTCCCCCATGGGAGGTTTGTTTTATCAAATTAAGTCCTCTCTCCTGGCATGTAGTTCTCTCACTCCTCACTCTGAACCTTGTGCAGAAGCCATGAAGCTAAATAATCAAGCTATGAAGGGGCGGTTTGAGGAGCTGTCGGCCTGGACAGAGAAACAGAAGGAAGAACGCCAGTTTTTTGAAACACAAAGCAAAGAAGCAAAACAACGTCTTATGGCCTTGAGTCATGAAAATGAGAAATTGAAGGAAGAGCTTGGAAAACTAAAAGGGAAATCAGAGAGGTCATTTGGGGTGAGCAGACTGATCAATTATGATTTTATTTGCAGCAAAATCTTCTTTGTCTAGACACCTAGATCAAAACCTTTCATGGTTCAGGCTGGAGTGGCATTTTACATGGTCTTGGAAGAATTGTTTTTGCTGAAAAGATTGGTTGCATTTTTAAGAGTCATATTTATAATTTATACATCTTTGACCACAATGACTGTAGTCAAAAGAATGTTGAGGTTATAAGTCAATGTTTTATATTCCTTATACATGGTGCAGATAGAACCATCTAATTGTCATTAGTTTATGTCTTTGATAGAAAATTACATTTAAAAAATCTGCTACTCAGAATTTTTACTTACTGACCTTGTCCTTTCTCTTAGTTTGAAATAGAGATGATTCACTTTATGTTTTCCTTTGGCGAATGTCATGTGGTAGCAGGCTATAGGGTTAGGAAGGAAATAAATGCATTTTTTTTGAGGAAGGAAATAAATGCATTTTTCTTGACCCAAAGAACCTGGAAAATGTGCTCATACCTGGGGATGGATGTCACAGATGTTAGTGGAAAAAATCAACCAGAATACATTTGAAGTGCTGACTGATATTCCAGAGCCCACGGGGTGTAGTTCCTTTAGGTGGATGTGTCCTGTCCATTCTCTTCCATACCTGGCACTTAACCCTCTGACGGATGGAGCGCTGGGTTAGTTGAGGGAGGATTTATTCTAGATATCAATGATTTTTCTTGAGACTCTACCTTGAACTTTGCTGATCTCTGATTTCTTGGATGGGTAAAGAATGTGAACTAAGAAATAAAATGGAAAGAAAATAATGGGAAAGGGGGTTGATATAGAAAAATCAAAAGCATGAAAAACTATTTAGAAAAATACTACAGTTCATGTCAGTGATCTTACTCATCTACTTCAGCTCAAGAGACAAAACATTCTGCATGAATAAATTTATTCTTGTATTGGAAGTGTTTTATGTGGGTAAGATTCATCATGTCTGATCCGTCGACTTGTCTTTCAGTTCAGAGAGTAGTAAGTCACTCGTTTTGGGGGAAATCTCTCTCATTATCTAAATATTTTTAAGGCAGAATTCTCTGAAGAAATGATCACCTGGGGTTATGAATAATTTTCTACTCTCTAGAAGAAATACCTTATTTTGGGATGTGGGCTGATAGTGGCTCAGCCTGCTTGGCCATCATGTTGAATCTGAGACCAGAGCTTCTAGAAGCAGTCTGTGTTTGGGGCAGGCTGCCTTTGGGTTTTCCTAGAAGGTCCCTGAATTGGAAAAAGTTGCGATTAGCAGAGTCTAAGACAGCTGCTTTCAAGGCAGATGATCAGTGAAAAACAGCTACTCAGAAAGGAGGTGGAGCCTGGGAGAAGACAGATGCTGATGGCTCTTTAAAACCCTTGGCCACAGGCTTGCTTCCACCCCAGTGCATTCTCCAGGCCCTCCCTTTTGCCTCCCTGCTGCTGCTTTAATTTTTGTTTCATTTAGGCCCTCATCTTCCTGAGCTGGGAAAGCCTTCAGGCCTCCTGAGACTTTTCTCACTCGTGCCATTCCATCCTTGTTGCTGTTTTACACAGGAGTGTCACCTTGAGTGTGTCCTGTGCCTCACAAGGAAGGGAGGAGGGATTTCCCGTACACCTGCCCTTGAGCCTCAGGCTGTGGCATTCAGCACTGGTGGTTCTGGCCAATTTCACCGATTATGCATTGTAATGACCCTAGAGGGCACTGGCTGACTTTGGAGTGTACAGACTGCTAGCAGTCTGAGATGGCATACCAACCGGGGCACATTTTTAGGACAGTGGGATAAAGAGATTATGCAGATAACTGAAAAGACAGAGAAGTTCTACTGTGCATAGGTCAATGTTAAGTGCCCAAAAAACAGTAAAACATAATGGCAATGGAGCAGAGCTCAAAGAGGTGAACCGTGGGAACAGTCTGGGAAAGGAAAGTAGAGCAGTAAAACGAAGGGAAATTTAAAGAGTCATCAAAAAGACGTATTTATGGCCAAATAAGTACGTTCATGATTTCCCAAAGATAATTAAGAGATCCTCACAAGTGTGAAGAGGAAAAATAACCTAATAATCTGAGATTCTAATGTCACGGCCTTATGTTCCTGGTCCTCAGACACTTGTTTAAAACTCTGTTGCCTACCCTTATGCTACGGTGTTTATTTAAGCTCATTCTGTATAATGTTTTTAGACAGGTCAAGGGGTGAACATGATTTCCAGCAAGGCGTAGGCTTGCCTTTACCTGCATATCTCCTGGTTCTGGGCTAAGCTGCACCTGTCCTTTTACTGTTTTCCTTCCTTTAAATGTATGTTTCTTTTGCTTGAGTCACTACTAAGGGAGATTGTGCAGATCTTTCATCGTCCCCTGCAGACCTGACTTGAGTTTCACAATGAGTTGCTTTTCTGAGGCAGGCAGTAGTTTCCTGGCAAGGGACTACTCTGCTCCCATGAAGGAAGAGCAACATCCCGATGGTGTACGGGTGGGTATGTCATGTTGCAAGTTAATGCCTGTACGTTCATTTTTTAATATTTGGTGACCTAGTCAGTTTATGGTCCATCTGCATGTCTTTCTGCCTCTGTTTTTGTTCTACCGTAAGCCTTTGAGCCTGGCTTCCATTCCTTGGGAAATGAACAGAGAGGGGGAAAAGATGAGACTCAACTCAGACCGTGTCGATGAGTTTGAGATCATTCATTTAAACTACTTGTTAGTAGCATCTGCAAATGATATTTAATCATCTTTATAAGCTCCTAAGGCAATTCAGTTTTTCTTAAAAAGCTGATCTTGGCTGATTGTGGTGGCTTACACCTATAATCCCAGCACTTTGGAGGGCCAAAAGGGAAGGATTTCTTGTGCTCAGAAATTTGAGACCAGTCTGGGCAACACAGCAAGAAGCCTTCTCCACCAAAAATTAAAAAAAAAAAAAGAAAATTATCCAGGGGTGGCATGTGCCCATAGTGCCAGCTACTTGGGAGGCGGAGGCAGGAGGATTACTTGAGCCCAGGAGTTTGAGGTTGCAGTGAGCTATAATTGCACCATTGCACTGCAGCCTGGGTGACAGAACAGGACCCTGTCTGTAACAACAACAACAAAAACACAAATCTGAAGGTATTTGTTATTTTACAATACAGTTAAGATGGGGGTGTGTATTTCAATTTTCTAAAGTGTTGCAGTTTTCTGATACTCCCAAGCGTATTTATGTCATGTGCATAGAAATAAAGATTTTCTAAGGAGGAAATGAGAGGCTTAGAAGGGGACAACTGGACGAAACCAAAGACCTTGTGGTACCGCATCTTTTTTCCTAACCCAAGAAAACTGAAGCCAGGAACTGACAGGAATCTACTCCAGGTGACACACTCAGTGATTAGCAGTGTACAGCCTCGCTCTGTCCTCCCTCCTCCCAAGTGAAAACGCTGTACCTAAACACGGTCATTCTGTTATGACACTGTCATAGCCAGTGATTGCAACAGGGACAGAACACACCCTTTCACACTAGTGAAATATTAACACTTCTTGTTAATCTTTATATTGGCCCAAATTTAATTTTTAATCTTTGGTACCAGCCTCTGAATTTTAAATTTTTGTATTTCTCACTAAATGTACTTTTAGCAACCTTAAAACACCAACATAGAATATTTTAGCTGCCAGCCTGTATAATGGAGGCCTTTGGACCTTTCATTATGTTTTGCTGTTACTGGACCAATTAATGTCTTTGATGCTTTGGCTTCTCAATAGATATGACAAGTAAGAGGACAATGGGTCTGGGTGGTGATTTGTGGGGGGTGGGGTGGGGAGGAGAACAAGACAAGAGATTGGGTGATGGCAACTTTTTGTCCTTTCTGAAATTTTGAACTACAGTTTATGAGTCTACCTTTGCCAAAGTCTGGCTGGGTATTTTAATAATATCAGATTATTCCAGTGTGTTGGGGAAGACTTATTTTCTTGTCCTGAAGTTATTTTTAAATTCTTATTATTTGAATACAATAAACTAATGTAAAAACTTCCGATTTAATGCTATATGAAAATAGTCAAGTAAGAATTAGAATTTTCTACCCTAAGGCATACGTAGGGGACAAAGACATTGGTCCTGTCCATGGGTGTAGGGGGCAATCCAGTTTGATGGGTGGGTCCTTAGTTTGACTTATTAATTTGCTTTACTCTCTGTCATTTCCAGGACCCCACTGATGGCTCCAGGCTCCCCAAGACAGAAGCAGAGCAGGAGATGGAGCAGCTGAAGACCCAGGTGGCCCGGCTGCAAGCCGAGAAGGCCGACCTGCTGGGCATTGTGTCCGAACTGCAGCTCAAGCTGAACTCCAGCGGCCCCGCGGAAGATTCTTTTGTTGAAATTAGGATGGCTGTAAGTGTTTTGTTTTTATTTTAACTACAAAGCTTCACCTGGGCACAGGAAACAAATATCATTTTTTCCAGTCAACACAGGGAAACCAAATAATGAGGACATTTCAGTGTAGTAAAGATAAATTGGCTCTCATTTTTTAAGGATAACAATGTTTGTAAGCATTCTCATGAAGAAATGGGAAAATAGTAATTACCTTTTATGACAAGGGGAATAGCTTTTTTTTCTTTGCAATATGTAAATAGGACATTTTTGCAACTGACCTAAAAAGCAAACAAAACATAAACATGAACTTTGCGTCATTTTTCACACCAGGTCTCAAAAGGTACATTTGTAAGTTCACTTAGGTGAGCAGAATTGTGGTCAAAAGCAATAAACAAAAGGCTTTTAAACACTTTTTAAATTTTTTTTTTTTTTTGTGCTTTTTGGCCGGGGCTGGGTATGAACCCGCCACCTCCGGCATATGGGACCGGCGCCCTACTCCTTGAGCCACAGGCGCCACCCTAAACACTTTTTAATGATAGAATACTCTCTTTCAAACAAAGTATTTTGAGGAACCACGGCATATTAGAAGAGGAGAAAAGAAAGCAGAATGGCCCTGGGTGTAGGCTGGGAAAGTGTTTGGCTTTTTCCTCCTGACAGCAGCGCTCAGGAACCTCTGAGAGCCGAGTTTGAAGCCAGCACTGTCAAACTCAGGTTTCCATGCAGCCCACAAAGAAGGGAGCTAAGTATGTGTGTGTGGGAGGGGAGTGCGGGGGGGTGGTGGTGGTGGTGGTGGTCACACCTGTTACAACCGTTATTAACTGTATCAAGAAGAGCAAAGACACACCATCTAGGGGCCTCTCTGTCATTGCTGCTAACGAAGATTGGGTGGTGGGGAGAAAAACACACCAGAATAAAGTCCTTTGTGAGATTAGTCAAAGTTTTCTGATACAGGAAAAGACGTTAATTGTGTCCTTGAATGAGAAAAATGTACTTTGTAGATAAGTCAGGAGGAGTAAGGAGCAACTCACAAGAAAACTAAACTACTGGATATATCTGAAACATTATTAGCAAGTGCCTTTCTTTACTTTCGGATTCATTTGCTGCACTGAAGAGTAATTGAGTTGGAAAATGCCATCATACTCCCTCATACATTTTAGATGTGTTCATAGCACTGCAATCAAGAGGATTAAAATAGCAATTGAAAAGCACATTTTGTCAGCGTACCCTTTCTGCAAGTGACTGAAGATAACCCAAACAGAAGTCTAATCAAAGAACTTTAGCCTGCAAATACCTGATAAAATTCAGGAAACCCAAACAGCATATCAGGAGTTTCCAAATGAGGCTGCTGCTTTCAGGATGTGTGGTTAGCATGAGATTCTCCCTCACAGATGAGTGACAGTTATTTCTAGTATAAACAAATTTGCTTGTTTTGCTTCTGTGAACTGGAAAACACTGCCCAAGGTTTAGGGAGAGTATATCAAAAATCATCTAGACTCTCCAATGGCCCTTAGCAGGAAAAAATATCTAGAATCATCAATGCACTTTTGAAGATTTTTTCGGTGAGCTTACTGGAATATAAATGCCTTTCAAATCCTGTAAGTGTTAGCTTTTGTCTTCTTGTTCCCTAATTGACCTGTGGTACATACAGATTTCTAATGGGAGCCACCTTAGCAAAGACAGTGCTTTTTTTTGAGTCTTGTCTATAGAAAGCTGCCTCTTTTTTAACTTTGCCTCAGCAAGTTCTAGCATCTTACATTTTGAAGGACTGTACAAGGAAGGTATATGGAATTGTCACTAACTCTGCATGGCTTTGACCTTGAGAAAGAGGGAACTGCCAAGGAGAGGGAGGAGGAGATAAGCTTCTTTCATGTTTATGGAGGCAGGTTGAATGTTCAGAGAGAGGAGACTGACTCATGCCTTAGCCTAGATATTTATACATGTCAGGGTGTGCGGGATGAGGAAGAGTACATTCCCATCCCATGTTAGTAACCCAATTTAAATATTTCACATTTAAAGGCAGGGTAGCCAGGAATGGATTAACGAGCTGTGGTATATGTATACCATGGAATACTATTCAGCCATTAAAAAAAATGGAGACTTTACATCCTTCATATTAACCTGGATGGAAGTGGAAGACATTATTCTTAGTAAAGCATCACAAGAATGGAGAAGCATGAATCCTATGTACTCAATTTTGATATGAGGACAATTAATAACAATTAAGGTTGGGGGGGGAAGCAGAAAGAGGGACGGAGGGAGGGGGGTGGGGCCTTGGTATGTGTCACACTTTATGGGGGCAAGACATGATTGCAAGAGGGACTTTACCTAACAATTGCAATCAGTGTAACCTGGCTTATTGTACCCTCAGTGAATCCCCAACAATAAAAAAAAATAAAAATAAAAAAATAAAGGCAGGGTAGCCTCCTTGGTTTACATATCATCAAAATTCTTAATCTTTTGTCTTTTTTTTTTTTAACATAGAACCTGTCTTGCAGACATATTATGTTAAATCCCTTTCATTTCTGCTTTTCAGGAAGGAGAAGCAGATGGGTCGGTAAAAGAAATTAAGAATAGTTCTGGGCCCGTGAGAACAGACTCCACCGACATGTACGTGAGGAAGGCAGAGGCTGGCAGGTAGGTAGGCAGACTGGGCAGTCTTGTCACTTTGAGCTCGTTCTGGGGGTCAAATGCTAAAAAAGTAATTTATTGATTTATACCAGGACCTTTCAAGAATATTCAGTTTGAAAGTTTTTAATGTTGCAGCCAAGACTGGCAGAGATGAAGAATAGTGTTTGGTGCCTATTTGACTAACTAGCACTGACCACAGAGGTGTCTCACCTCTAGCAGATGACAGGGAAAAACAAAGTGGTTCTCAGTCCAATCAGCTGTTTGTTCTTCATCCGAAGAGTTGTGTTTGTTCATTTATTCCCCAGTGTGCTTCACCTGGCATGCTGCCCAGCTCCCATCAGTGAGATGCTTCTGTTTTCTCTCCCCTCTTCCTTCCCAGTTATGAGCCAGGGGGGCCAGTGCTGGATCATCTTTTCTAACATGGCCAATACTCTCAGTCTCTGTGGGTGGTGCATGAAAGTGCCCAGGTATATTATCTGTGGAATCTCCAGTTTACCTATCCCAGGTAGATGTTAGGGAACAGACATCAGAAATGGTGGGAGGGCCTCTCTGGGGGCCTGAAGCTCTTGGGTCTTGCAGGCAGTGCTCAACCCGAGGAGGCTGCTGGCTTGTCCCCTGTCAGCTGTACTATCATGCTAGTCCACCTAGGAGACGGTTATCTGGAAAGTTCTTTCAGGGATCTCTTCCCTATAGACTTTTAAAACCTTTTCTTTATATCATGATGAATGTATGTACAGAGTAATTTATAAAATGTAGGGAAAAAATTGTTTCAATTATGCTCCTAAGCCCTTATATAAGGGAGAAAACAAGTATTAGATAATGTATTCTGTCATTAAACCAGGCAGTTGGCATAAGTGAAAGTAATTCCCTTTTTTTAGTTAAAAATTCCAACTTTTTTCCTTGCTTTTTTTTTAGTATCAAAAGACTTTCCTGGAAGTAACAGGAAGGAGAAAGCGCTGTTTGAAGTTTTTAAGCCACTTCCTCCTCATTCATATTCAAATGCAAAGACCACTTCCTCCTTGAAGCCACACTATTTTTAAAATAATAACAGTCTATATATACCCTGTCTGTGAGTACTGTAAGGGCTCTGGAGTGATTTCCAGGTCCTGCTGACCAGGATCTACTTCTGGCTACTTTAGTCACTGCCGTTACCATCATCAGAGCCCTCCTGAAGGTGTCGCTACTGGAGTGGTGGCCGTGGTTTTGTTTGTCACTGACATGTCTCTTGATTTAATCACATTCTGATATTGAGAGAAATATCTGACATATAACAGTGCCTACATTTCTCTGCTCTAATTAGTCAAAATCAGAAATGAGAAAAGTTTTCTTCTCTTGACTCGAGACTGATGGTTTCTGTGAAGCTGGGAAAGGCCAGTGGTCTGGACACGTGTGCCTGTATATGGTACAGTCCTGGTGAGACCAGATCTCAGGAAGCCTGGCACCACCACCAGGGCTGCCCGTGGTCATCGCTTCCTGTGGGTCTGGTTTGTGTGGTGACCGCTTGGAGGAAGTAAGTCCGCACAGTGTAAGGCCAGCGTTTCTACAGCCTCACTGTGATTCCCACTTGCCCTGCAGGGCACGAGGGACCTGGGACCCCAGTCAATGGATGAGAATTGGAGAATGTTCTAGAAAGGAGTTCCTTTTAGCTGGTTTTGGGCTACTCTGTTTTGAGGCTTTGATATTTTTATTTTCTGATAGAAAAAACCTTTTAACCTTTATGAACATGGCATTGTCTTACTGTAGGAGCAGATATGAAGAAGGAGCCAAGAATTACTTGGAATTTGAGGAGTTAACTGTGAGCCAGCTCCTGCTTTGCCTAAGGGAAGGAAACCAGAAGGTGGAGAGACTCCAACTTGCACTCAAGGAAGCCCAAAAAAGGTACAAAATGGGTTAACTTGAATATGCATCTTTTGAGTTTTTGTTAACAGCTTTACTGAAATATGATTAAGACGTCATACAAGTCGTCTATTTAAAATGTACCTTTCCGTCGTCTTTAGAATATTCACAGGGTTGTACAACCATTATTACTGCAATATAATTTTAGAACATTGTTTCCTCAAATAAAGAAACCCAATATCAATATCACTGCCCCCTCTTCCCAGCAGTGAATACTCCCTGTCTCTATCCATCTGCCCACTCTGGATATTTCATATGAATGGTGTCCTACAACACGTGTACTTTGTGACAGGCTGCTTTCACTTCGCATAAGGCTTTTGAGATTCGTCTACAGTGTGGCTTCTATCAGTCCTGCATTTCTTTCTGTTGCCAAATAATATTCCCTTGTCTGGGTATACAACATTGTTTATCTGTTTATCAGCTGGTAAAGATTTGGGTCGTTGGCACTTTTTGCCCATGATGAATAACGCTGCTATGAACATCTTGTATAAGTTGTTTGGATGTATTTTTTTGATTCTCTGGGGTTCCCTAGCTAAAGGTGGAATTGCTGGGTCACACAGTAACTTTATGTTCGCTATTTTGAGGAACTGCCGAACCGTTTTCTAAAGCAGCTGCACCAGTGTGTGATCCCACCAGCGGGGTGTGGGGTGTGTGTTTCACTTTCTCCGCGGCCATTTCAACACGTCTTATTGTCTGTCTTTTTTATTCTACCCATCCTAACATGAATCCTGACATGAATTGGTATCTCATGGTAGTTTTCACTTGTACTTCTCCAGTTACTGATGAAGTTGAGCATCTTTTCATGTTAACCTTTTGTATGTCCTCTCTGGAGAAATGTTTATCCAAATCTTTTGCCCATTTAAAAAAAAAATGGGTTGTCTTACTATTATTGAATTATGAGTTCACTTCATATTCTGGATGCAAGTCTCTTATTAAATAATCTGGAGCTATTTTCTTTCACTTTCTTGATGGTATCATTTGCAGCAGTTTTGTTTGTTTGTTGACACAAGGTCTTATTCTGTTGCCAAAACTGGAGTACAGTGGAGGGATCATAGCTCACTGCCACCTCCAACTCTTGGACTCAAGCCATCTTTCTGGCTCAGCCTCCTGGGTAGCTAGGACGACAGGATAGGACCATCATGTCTGGCTGATTTTATTATTTTTGTAGAGACGGGATCTTACAATGTTGCCCGGGCTAATCTAAAACTCCTGGCCTCAAATGACCCTCCCACCTCAGGCCCCCAAAGTGCTGTGATTACATGCATGAAGCACTGTGCCTGGTCTTTTATTTTGATATATTTTTTTTTCTCTTTTGTCACCTATGCTTTTGGTATGACATCTAAGAAACTACTGCCTAAACCAAGGTCCCAAAGACTCCCTTCTGTTTTCTCTTAAGAATTTTTCCTGCAAGAAGGAGGGAGGGGTGGGGAAGGAAAAGCAGAGAGAGGGAAGGAGGGAGGGGGGTGGGGCCTTGGTGTGTGCCACACGTTTTGGGGGCAAGACACGATTTCAAGAGGGACTTTGCCGAACAAATGCAATCAGTGTAATCTGGTTTATTGTACCCTCAATGAATCCCCAACAATTAAAAAAAAAAAAAAAGAATTTTTCCTGGAATAAATCCCACTTGGTCATGGTATATAATCCTTTTTATATATTGCTAGATTCAGTTTGATACTATTTTGTTGAGAATTTTTGCATCCGTATGTGTAAGGGATATTGGCGTATAGTTTTTTATTATCTATTGGTCTAGATATTGGTCTATAGTTGTTGTTTTTTTTTTTTCTTATGGAATCTGTCTCATTGTTGTAGCCTGGTAATACTAGTCTCATAGAATAAGTTGGGAAGTGGTACCCCCCTCTTTTTTATATACACACCCTTTTTAATGGCTGGTAAACCTTTTTTATACTGGTATATCTGTAGCATAATGCTATCACAAACAAAATCCTGTGGACTGGACTTTGGGGTAAAATTTATGTAGTTCATAGAGGTACATACTATGAAGTCAATGAAGTTCTATTTGTGAATGCATGAATGTAAAGTGAATGTAAAGTGTTAAACCAGTTGAAGATATGGGGAAGTTATACAATAGTTTTACAGTTCTGGTGATTAGAACAAGTAATCATTATACTATAGCATAATTAATTTTATTAGACATTATAAATGACTCATTAATAGTACTTTAAGAAGCACTTTCTGACTGAAGCAGTTAAAATGATTAACTTTTGGAAGATCTATTCTTAAAATATGAAACAAAAGCTATTTTTTTTAGAAAAAAATAACCTGGAAGGCACATCAACATTTGTCCAGTGACTTATTTGGTGATCATCTCTTTTCAAAGGTTAAAAAAAAAGCACAGTAACAATGAACGCAAGGTTTCCGCCACATACCTACTGCCATCCCTTAGGAACGTACGGAGTGACTTCCAGGGACCACTGCCATGTGTGTAATGGGGTTAAATATTTGTCCTATCTTTTTGGTAAATCCCCAAACATAGTAATAATATACAAATAAGTAAAGAGTAACTAAAGGGATTTTTTACATCTTAATTATTATAGCTGACTTTTTTTTTTTTTTTTTTTGAGACAGACTCAGGCCAGAGTGCTGTGGTGTCATAGCTCACGGCAACCTCAAACTCCTAGGCTGAAGTAATCCTCTTTCCTCAGCCTCCTGAGTAGCTGGGACTACAAGCACCCACCACAATGCCCAGCTAATTTTTCTATTTTTAGTAGAGACAGGATCTTGCTCTTATTCAGATTGGTCTCAAACTCTTGAGCTCAGGCATTCCTCCCACCTCAGCCTCCCAAAGTTATAAAAAGTGCATAGTTTAGAAATGTCACATGTTTGTGTTATAAAAGGTACACAGTTTAGAAATGTCACATGTTCAAGGAATATGATTACTGTGAAGTGAGCCCAGTCTAGAGTCAGTGCTCTGACAGTGCTGAAGATGTTATTAAAGATGCACATTTTCAATAAGGCAATTAACCTATTAGTATAGCGTTTCTGCTAGGAAATGTATCATCCTTTGGACTTGCATTAAAAATATGAAAATCATCGCCTACCCAGCTCCTCAGGGATGTCCGTATACCAGGTATAGAGGTCCTATCCATCACCATCCCGGGCTCTTCATGGACTTAAAATTGAGGCAACAGCAGGCGTGGATCCCTCTACCCAGGACACAGCACTTCAAAGGAGCATCTATCTCTTTGGAAAAGCTGCTAGGTTCAGAAGAAAGGAGAGTGTTACCAGATTTTAAGCCTGGGAAAACTGCAGTTTGACCCACTTCCTCTCCCATCCATCAAATTCTTTAAAACTTACTATGACACTGCTACCACTCATTCACCTTTAAACATTTGTTTAACTTTAAAAACATTTTCTTGAAAAAAAAAATCACTGATTTTTAAAGGACAGTGTTACACTTTGAATGAGACCTTTAACATCTGTGAGTAATCAGTTAGTTTGTATTTCATAGCCATGTTTATATCTCCCAAGTTCTGTATACCATTCCGAGCAGTCAGGTTTAGCCAGTAATTCATCCTTATTTTAATGTGATTAGCTTTATTAATAAAAGTGTAGGCTTAGGAATTTGCTAATTATACATCCTGATCTTTCATATGATGCACAGAATTCATGCTTTCAAAATAATCAGAGCTTTCTGCCCAGAGGCTAAGCGATGTGTAGCTCTTCAGTTTAGAGCCAATGAGCTAGGCCTGCCTTTGAGATGTGCCTCAACCTGGAGCATCCTGTAAAGGTTCCTTTTTCAATGTTAAACTTGTACTTTCTGACTCAGCTTTCTCTCAGTATTGAACAAGTCAGTAATCAGTTGCTAGGAGTAGTGTTCATTACGTGGGTATCAGGATGATGATTTCCTCCTACCCAGGATAGGACTGAAAGCAAGAAACAAAATCACTGATACACAAACAACCTGTCTTGATATACGACACTATGTAAGACATTGCGAGACTTAGCGTCTTTTTCTCAAGCCAGTCTTCAAGCATTTTCGTTAATCATTCGTTAATTTAGATGCGCTAAAATTTATTCTGAATAATTGGCGTGATTTGTGGGAAAAGGGAACAATACATCTGTCTTTCTGTCCCGGATTTGCCAGCATTAATGTATCATGTAACTTGTATTTTCTAAACATACTTACAATAGCGAAAAGGAAATTGTATAGGAAATATAGCCCAAAAGAATAGAGAGGTAGCTGGGAGGAGTCAGCCCAAGGTGAAAATTTGCTCTAGAGAATTAAAATAAGTTGTAATTAAAATGTAGGTCAACACCCCACATCACATATGAGGGGGTATACATGTAGAAGGCCGCCCCCACCCCGCACCAAGTGGCACCTCACCCATTTATTTGGTTTATCTGGAGACTATCTGCAAACTGATCAGGTTCAGCAGTTGGCAACAGATACCAGTGTTGTTTATTTTACCTTTTATCATCACTGAGTTCTTTTTTGCAGGTTTTTTTTTGTTTGTTTGTTTTTTGTCCTAGGCTGGGTTTGAACCCACCACCTCTGACATATGAGGCCAGCACCCTACTCTTTTGAGCTACAGGCACTGCCCTCACTAAGTTCTTTTTTAAGAATCAGTTTTACATTCGTGTGAAGACTTGATCTTGACCTGAATACTATACATTATGTGCATGGAAACATCACAGTGTATCTCACAAATATGTACCGTTATTATATGTTCATTAAAAACAATAATTTTTTTTGCAGTTTTTTGTTTGTTTTTTTTTTGGCCGGGGCCAGGTTTGAACCCACCACCTCTGGTATATGGGGCCAGCGCCCTACTCCTTGAGCCACAGGTGCCTCCCAAAACATTTTTTATAAAAATCATTAGTTGTTATATACAAGTCTTTTACAGAGAAAGAATGGTTCTTTGACCCTTCCTCCCCACCTGCTTTTTCCTAGTTCCCAAACAACCACTTTCAACAGACGTGGTTGGGTCTTTTGTTATTCACTTCCATATATCAGGCTTAAATTGCTACTTAAATTTTTTAAAAAATTTAAACACAATCTATTAACCTCTGACTATGAGGATGAAGATTTAGCCGTGTTCACTGTCATCATCACAACTACACAAACATGCTTCTGGACCCCTCCTCTCTCTCCAGCCCCCTTCTGAAATTGATGATGTTGAAATTCAGATGACACATTCTCAAACACACAGAGTTGGGCTACATAGTATGCCATCGCTACTTTTCCTTTCTTTACATAACCTATTTTTTTAACCTGTAAGCATAATTGCCTTTTTAAAAAATTGCCTGGTTTCCCCACATGAGGAAGTCTCTCAGTTACATTCAAATCCATCAGAGTCCAGCAGTCTTCTCTTCTGAAGACTCTTCTCCAGGAGCCTCCACCACGCATGCTCTCTCAGTCCTGCTGCACTGCCGTCATCCTGGAACGGCCTGTGCGGGGCCTGCGGCTCTCCTCTGTCAGATCACCTGCTTCCTGAATCTGATGCCTCTCTTACTCCTTTTTGTCTTTAGGTAGAGTTATACCACATCTCCATTGACTTACTGAGAAAGCATGTATGGAAAGTATTATTTTCTGAGATCTGAGGTTAAGTCAAGTGGGTAGTTGGATTAGATACAGAATCCCAGGTTGGCTATCATTTTCCCTCTTGAGTTTTGAAAGCTGTGCTTCATTGTATTATGGCTTCTGGTGTTTTAACTGTTCAGAAATTTATTGCCCCTGTGATTCTTATTCTTTTAGGATGAAATGTTTTTTGTTTTCCTCCTCTCTGAAGCTCTTTGTTTTGGCCTAAATGTTCTGAAATTTCACATGGTGTCCATGTGAGCCTGGATCTTTTTTGGATACTGTTGGGTTCTTTCATTCGGAAAACTAGGTCCTTTAGTTCCTGAAAAATAATCTTGAATGAATTTAGGGATTATTTCCTGCCTTAAATTTCATCTGTTCTCTCTTTCTCTTTCTAGAACTGATACTATTATTTTGTTATTTTGAATTGGACCTCCTGGACCAGTCATCTAATTTTCTTAAGCTTTTTCTTTGCCATCTCTCTGCCATTTTCCTTTTTCCCTCCCTTCTTCCTTCTCTTCCTGTTAGCTTTCACCTTCCTTTCCTTTTGGGGGGCAGGGGGACTTTGATGTTCCTTTTTTAATTCCTGGCATATGTTTCCTTATGTCTCTACAGGTTATTAATGATAGTTTATTTTTAAATCTCCTGGCTTCTCATCCCCCACATTTTCTGTTTCCAGTAAGCTCCTTTTACCTGTTTCTCTTGGAAGTCTCCCTCAGGATGGGTGTGCTCCCACCTAGTGGGCACAATGTAAGGGTTGATGGCACACCTCCTGGGTACGGGTCACAACTACAAGAGGGATTCTGCCTAGCAAATGCAAACACTGTAACCTAGTTGTTTGTACCCTCACATTAACCTGATTTTTTTTTTTTTTTTGCAGTTTTTGGCCAGGGCTGGGTTTGAACCCACCACCTCTGGTATATGGGGCCGGCGCCCTACTCCTTTGAGCCACAGGCGCCGCCCAACCTGAAATTTTTTTAAAAAAAGGAAAGCTTCCCTCAAATGTCTGATAATCTTGCCAGGTCAGATTTAAGAGGATGAGTTAGAAGCTGCCTGAAGCTCTATGAGCACCAGCCATGAGGGCTCCTTGGGGAAGCCCCATGTCTGAGACTTTTCAGCTTTTCCCTGGTCCTGGTCAGATTCTCCAGAGAAGACTTCCAGCCTCCTGCCTGGAGGATATTTTTCTAGATGTCAGGGTTCTTGAGATGAGGAAAAGCAGGCTAAAGGTTTCAATAGTCTGTAATTAAAATCCTCTTTCACAGTAGGAAACCCAAGCCCTCAACTCTGCTTCACACCTGAGTCCAGAGCGCCTTTATTTTACCATCTTCCAGTCCTTCCTTATCACCACCTCCATAGGTACCCGGTGTCACCAATTCCAGAGAGTCCACAAATTCCCAGTGTGAATCGGGTCACTTCTGGCCCTCCTTACTAACGACTGAGGGTCCTTCTTGGGCTCCTCAGCCTGCCCCACTCATGCCTATGTTTCCCCCGTTTTTTTCTGCTACTATTTCCTTTCCCTTCCTCTTTGTTCTGTAGGCACATGGCTTTTTGGAAGTCGTTTTAGTAGGGTTTTGGAGGTGGGAGAAAAAAAATATATACACAGACTCAACCTGTCACCCTCTATCCAGTCTGTGTCATCTATTTTGGGATGGGTGCCTGTGATTACGATTTGGGGTAAGAACAGTGCCACATTTGTTTGCTCAGGGGCTTGTAAACTTAGATGAGTTCTAAAAGGAAAAGTCTTTCTCTGAATTGTAAACAGGACACAACGTGCTGACAGAACACACACATCCTCATGTGCGCACACACTACAACAATGTTTAAAATAGTTCTGGATAGGGTGGTGCCTATGGCTCAAAGGGGTAGGGCGCAGGCCCCATATGCCGGAGGTGGCGGGTTCAAACCCAGCCCCGGCCAAAAAAAACTGCAAAAAAAAAAAAAAAAAAAAATTTCTGGATAGTACAGTTACATGGAAGCAGGCACGCTCAAGTTAGTTACACCTGCCTTTTACTTCTACGTGTATTCATCTCTAAAATCCATTCTAGTCAGTTTTAGGATAAAAAAATAAAACCAGTGCTATTATAGTGAATATGAAGAGATTTTGAAAACCCCTGATCCTTTACCCAAATTTTGAACAATACTTTTTTAGTGCTTCTGCAATTGCTATTTCCCTTGAAGTCAAAGAGAAGGTAACTTTTCTACATTTTGTAATTTTTCAGAATTTCAGACTTTGAAAAGAAAGCAAATGATCGTTCTGAGATTGAAACCCAAACAGAGGAAAACACAGAACAAGAGAATGAAGAGGAGAAAGGCCCAGAGACTGTGGGTACTAAGACTCCAAGGTCGCTGTCACCACCCCCACACACACACCTAAACGTAGTCCAGCAGCTGGGTTCGAGTCTTGTGATGTGTTACTTGCTTTAGAAATAATATTAATGTCGAATATTGTCTTTTATATTTCCTTGTCCTGGTTTGGATTTCATTCAGTGTCAACCATAGTGAGATGTATTCCCATCAGTAGTCTCTGAAACCACTCCTGTTTCTCTTTTTGACTGATACCTTCTCCTAAATCCTTAAGTGAACAAGCCTGCTAAATGAAAAAGGAATTTTGTCCACATTAAAATCAGATCATTTGAGGATGTGACTCAGAAACTTGTGGCAGGATTGAAACATCTTGGTTCTATCTCATTACCGATTTGAGTAGTTTAAATGAAAAAGATTCATACACAGTAGAACCTCCATAGCTGACCACCTCCCTACACTGACCACCTCCTTAAGTTGACCTCATTTTCATAGACTGGACATGCACCACATGTATGGATCAGTGCAGTGGGCCAAGTTCCTTATGCTGACCAGTGTGTTACAGTTCCTTGGGTGGGTGGGGTATTTATGTATATATACATACACACACACATACATATGTAATTTATAGAATTTATATATGTGTATATTCAGTGTTGTTTGTTAACTTGAGAGATTTACCTTTAAGCTTGTGGAGAGTGTAAACTTAGGAGAAGTTAATGAGGCCATGAAGTTACGATGGCCGTAGTAACCCACATGAAAGACATTTACATAAAATACTTTAATTCATTTATTACACACACACTCATAATCAGACATATAAGGAGAATGCCTGTATATGCCATCTGTTACACAACTGGAGATGAAGAGACCACCAGTGAGCAGCCATATCCTGCTGACTAAAACTAATGTGACAGCCAATAGTAGGGAACTACTGAGACTTTCAAGGCATCATAAAACTTGTTTACAAAAATTATTGAGCTATCTGGAAAAAGGCTGTACAATAAAAATAGCTAAATAAACTAGAAATATAAATTGGCAAAGGAATATGGGAATCAATTGTTTAAGCTTATTTTTTTTTGTTTGTTTGTTTTTGGCCAGGGCTGGGTTTGAACCCGCCACCTCTGGCATATGGGACCGGCGCCCTACTCCTTGAGCCACAGGCGCCACCCGGGAGTCAATTGTTAACTGGATAAATAGGATTGTGCTTTGATGCCTCTGTGATCTATGATCTCCTGAACCGTGGGTAGTATTAATTTTAATAGTGATAAAGTCATTATCAAGAATACATTAGGGCCAGGCATGGTGTAGTCTTAGCACTCTGGGAGGCTGAAGCAGGTGGATTGCTTGAGCTCACAAGTTCAAGACCAGCCTAAGCAAGAGCTGAGACTTTATCTCTAAAAAATAGTTGGACATTGTGTTGGGTGCCTGTAGTCCCTGCTACTCAGGAGGCTGAGGCAAGAGAATCGCTTGAGCCCAGGAGTTTGTGGTTGCTGGGAGCTATGACACCATGGCACTCTACCCAGGGCAACAAAGTGAAACTCTCTCTCAAAAAAAAAAAAAAGTGCATCCAAATTGATTAGTTCATGGTTTACTAGGAAGCAGGGTTATATCCAAAACATTTTTTTTCATTTGGGGTATTAATTATCAAAGTTAAACCAGTTCGCCAGTCAATCTTAATGGATAGTAATGGTTTAGATTAACCAGTTCGCCAATCAATCTTAATGGATAGTAATGGTTTAGATTATTTTCTCACAAAGAGGCTATTTCATCTCCTGTGTTTGGGATTTCCTGTACGATAGGTGGGAAGTGAAGTGGAAATGTTGAACCTTCAGGTCACATCCCTGTTTAAGGAGCTTCAGGAGGCTCATACAAAATTCAGTGAAGCTGAGCTAATGAAGAAGAGACTTCAAGAAAAGTAAGAATGAGAAATTTATTTTATCCTCCCGTGAAAAGTAAATATTTTTACAAAGTATGTTACTATATGAAACATAGTTTTCTTACTATGTTACTAACGCAAAGAAAAATAGAGACCTAATTAAAATGTGAACTCAGAAAACACTGATATCCAGGTTAATGTGTGAGTATGAAGTATTTGTAATATGGAGGAATGGAGACGGGGTGGAGGGAATCTGAATCTGCCATTTGGGGGTGATGTGTTAAGTGTACTAGCCTTTGTGAGATGTGCACAAAGCTGCAGGTCAGACTTCCCATGACTGACTTAAAGTGACAGCATTGACATGAACACATGTAAAGAAAGCTGAAGATGTAAGAAGTTACCCCAAATTTAGTAAAACTAAGTTGATGGTACTCTCTTGGATTAGCTGACAAACTTGTTTCTACAGGTGTACATTTTCTTGAAGTTTTAATTCCCAACACTCTATAGTATTACGGTAGTCAGATACAGCATAGAAGCTACATCTAAGGACTCTGGACAAACAGACTTAGATTTGAAATATGAGTCTGCAACGTATTTGTGGTATTGCCTTAGGCAACTTCTCTTAACCTCAGTTGTGTAAATTGTTCATAATTTCCATTACATGTGTGGTAGTAAATGAGATGTCCAGCCTTGGGATTAATGCCTTATGCATAGCTGTCGTTTATTCGTATTTGCTATCATGACATTGAAATTCTCTTTCTGATCTTCAAGAGTCCTTGGAGGGGAGGGGGTCTTTCTTCCTTTATTGAATCTTTACCAGAAGCTGAAGTCTTTGTGATTGATAGAACTCATAATAGCCAGGCAGGTGTTGTGGCGGGCACCTGTAGTCCCAGCTACTTAGGAGGCTGAGGCAAGAGAATCGCTTAAGCCCAAGAGTTTGAGGTTGATGTGAGCTGTGATGCCACAGCACTCTACCTAAGGCAACAGCTTGAGGCTGGATAAAGGATCAGGGTTTTTTTCTAGCAGGACAGTACCTCTTATAATCTTAGATACTTTATGTTTATAGACTTCAGAGCTCAGAAATATGACCATGTCTAGTAAAGAAGAATAATGAAATATTTTATTTTGCATTCATAAATCCCGCACCCCTAAAATTCTTTGTATTTTACATGACATGATAAAGCATTGTTTAGCTATGAAGTCTTGATCTTTCTTAGGTGTCAGGCTCTTGAAAGGAAAAATTCTGCAACCCCATCAGAGCTGAATGAAAAGCAAGAGCTTGTTTATAAGAACAAAAAGTTAGAGCTACAAGTGGAAAGCATGCGATCAGAAATCAAAATGGAACAAGCTAAAACAGAAGAAGAAAAGTGAGTGTGCTGTGATGGAATGGCAACTTTCCAAAGGAGATGGGCCTGCTTTTTAAATAGAGATTGGAATTAGGATTTGAGTATAAATTCAGAACATTTCTTTTTTGCTTACTTGAAAGAGTACTGGGAGACTTTTCAGAGGGAATAAAGTGTAAAAGTTTTATTATTACAAAATTATTTGCATTCTGTCCTGATTCTTTGAAAAAGGTTATTTTCTTTAAGAGTAAGAAATGCTGGTCAGTGGTGGGATAATAAGGGTAGGCATGGAGATTTTGCTACTTGAGTCCTCAGAAAAAGGCTAGGAGGTAAGATTATAAATTTCTATGATATTTTCCACAAGATTCCACTTTCCAATATCTTTTTTACTAGGTCAAAAGTAGCCACTCTACAGTTGACACACAACAAACTTCTTCAAGACCATCATAAAGCATTGAAAATAATTGAGGAACTAACAAAGAAAGAGGTAATCATAGATAAAAATTATGTCCACAGCCTAGCAATGAATAGAAACTGTTTAATATTTTATATATAAAATAGTTGCATGAACCCTTAACTAAGTCTGATTTCAAAGGTTTTCCAGTTTATTATTATTATTATCTTTTTTTTTCAGTTTTAGACCAGGGCTGGGTTTGAACCCACCACCTTTGGCTTATGGGGCCAGTGCCCTACTCCTTTGAGCTACAGGCACCAGTTTATTATTTGTAGTGTCTAAGTGTTTATAAGTTCTGATATTCCACATGTATGTAATATCCTTTCTTGTGAATGAAGATGGCCCTAATATCCTACAGTCAGGGAATAAACTTCCAATATTTTAAAAATATTTTTAAGGGTGAGTTTGTAGGAGAGCTAAGACCATGAGCTCCTGAGGGCTGAAGGGGACATCTGCTACATGGAACTGTGCTTGGCCAGCTTGCCTGGTGACAGTGAACTTGGGACCCCCCCCACCCCAATTGCTGTGTGCAATTTAAATGAGTAAAAATGCCCAACATAATGTGATTATCTACAGATTCTCACTAAAGATGGCAGCTTTGAATTAGCTGAGGTCTTTGAAATTTTATCTTTATATATTCTTTGTTTTTCCATTTATTTTTTAATGAATAGTTTTCCTCTCTGGAACCTAATAGATTTTAAATATATTTCTTCTTTTCTACTGACTTTACAAAGGAAAGGTAACTTGTGGAAAAAAATAACAGTATCAGTGAGTCACAGTCTCTTCACTTGGGGTTTGTTATTATTTCCTTGATGTTACTATTACCTTTTTTTTTACATTCCTGTTTTACATGAGGAAATTATTATTTTCAAGCCATATATTAAATGAATACAACTTTTTGATAAGTTAGCATTGCTAATGAACAGACTAGTTTAGAGCTGACAATTAAAAAATAAACCTTTGGGGCAGCACGGGCCCCATTTACCGAGAGTGGTGGGTTCGAACCCAGCCCTGCCAGACTGCAACCAAAAATAGCCAGGTGTTGTGGCGGGCGCCTGTAGTCCCAGCTACTTGGGAGGCTGAGGCAAGAGAATCACCTAAGCCCAGGATTTGAAGGTTGCTGTGAGCTGTGACACCACAGCACTCTACCGAGGGTAGTAAAGTAAGACTCTGTCTCTAAAAATAAATAAATAAATAATAAACCTTTATCTGATGTTTTACTGAATTAGGCTGAATTATTTCAAAACCATTCCTAGAATAAACATGTCTTTTTCAGTCAGAAAAAGTGGATAAGACAGTGCTGCGGGAACTGAATGAAAAACTGGAGCTGGCGGAGAAGGCCCTGGCTTCCAAACAGCTTCAGATGGACGAGATGAAGCAGACCATTGCCAAGCAGGAGGAGGAGCTGGAGACCATGAGTGTCCTCAGGGCGCAGGTGAGACACATCCGAAACCCAGGCTAAGCAAGGCCAGCCCTGACTGCGTTCTCTGATGGGAAAGTGATGGTGTTTAAAATATGTTTTCTATTTTTTTCCACCAATGAATGTTTTAAAACTTTTATATTGAAACATGGAAAGTGCACCAAATGTTTAAGCGCATATACTCAATGAATTTTATTTATGTGCTCTATAGTGGGTAGGAAGTTGGGTTATTTCCAGTCAGTGGCATTATGATTAATGTTGCAGTGACATTCCTGTGCTGTCCCTCTGTTTGCATGTACACTCATTTTCTGTTGGGTACACACCCAGGAGTAGAATTGCTGGTTTATAGGCTAAGCATGTTACTCCCTTTTAAAGGTTATGCCAAACAGTTTTCCAAAGTGGTTGGACGGATTTTCACTCTTATCAACAGAGTTTCCATTGTTCTACATCTTACCAATACCTGTATTATCTGTCGTTTTACATTTAATCACTCTGGTGGGTGTGCAGTGGTCCGTCATTTAACTTACCCTTCACTGATGACTAATGGGGCTGAGTACTTTTCTTTTTTTTTTTTTTTTGTAGAGACAGAGTCTCACTTTATGGCCCTCGGTAGAGTGCCGTGGCCTCACACAGCTCACAGCAACCTCCAACTCCTGGGCTTAAGCGATTCTCTTGCCTCAGCCTCCCAAGTAGTTGGGACTACAGGCACCCGCCACAACGCCTGGCTATTTTTTGGTTGCAGTTTGGCCGGGGCCGGGTTTGAACCCGCCACCCTCGGTATATGGGGCCGGCGCCTTACCGACTGAGCCACAGGCGCCGCCCGGGGCTGAGTACTTTTCATGTGTTTATTGGCCCTCTAAATATTCTCTTTTGCAAATATTTTTCTTTTGGTTTGCCTGGCCTTTTCTTGATTTTATTTATGTGTTCTGTAAATACTCCACATACAACTCTTGTCAGTTATTTTTACCTTTATTTATTTTTTTTTTTTGAGACAGAGTCTCACTATGCTGCCCTGGGTAGAGTGTGTGACATCACAGCTCATAGCAACCTCCAACTCTTGGGCTTAAGCTATTCTCTTGCCTACAGGTACCCGTCACAATGCTTGGTTATTTTTTGTTGCAGGTGTCATTATTATTTAGCAGGGCCGAGCTGGGTTCGAACCCACAATCCTCAGTGTATGTGGCTGGCGCCGTAACCACTGTGCTACAGGCGCCAAGCCTATTTTTGCCTTTCTACTCTCATAAAGGTGTTTTTGAGGAACAAAAGTTCTTAATTTTAAGGTAGTCAATTTATCAGTCTTTTCATTTATGATTAGTACTTTTGGTGTCCTAATTAAGAAACATTCACCCCAGGCCAATGAAGATACTCTCCTGTGTTGCCATCTTAAAATTCTGTTTTTACCTTTTACATTAACATAATACAAACGATCTGAAACTGGCATTTTTATATCGAGTGAGGTAGAAGTAAAGATTTTGACTTTACCCATATGACTATCCAGTTGAGTGTTCACCATGTTTTCTTACATGCTCTGCTGCCCTCTTCATCATCACTGTGGCTAGGCATCCAGGGGTCTGTGTCTGGACTCTGTACCGTCCCATTCATCTTCTTGGGTATCTTTGCTCTGGTACCATACTGTCTAAAGCACAGAAAGTTAAAAACTGCTATAGAATAATTCTCAATTCATGCAATTTACTATTAAGTGTTTTGTTTTTAGTTGATAATTTTTTTTGGATTCTTTGATTTTTTAAATTTTGTCTATAATTGACACCTAATTGTACATGTTTATGAGGGTACAGGGTGATGTTTCAATACATGGGCTCAGTGTATGGTGATCAAATCAAGGTAGTTAACATGTCCATCACCTCAAATCTTTATCATTTCTTTGTGGTGTTACCTTTCAAGATCCTGTCTTCTAGCTGTCTGGAAACATGCAGTACATGTTATAGCTCTGGTCACCCCTCCTGCAGGGTTGAACTGTTTACAGCACAACTGAACACACAACTGCTGTATCTACCATTGGACTGTCATTGGGAATTGGGGTCATTACAGTGGTTTCCAGCAGGAATATGTGTCTGTGATTTACAAGCCTATCAGAGGATGTAGCTCTGCCTTTTTACCTCACAAATGGGTAGAGAGCTGCAGAGAAACCACATTCATCTACATAGTAACTTCTGTGTCTTTTTTTCCTCTAACAGATGGAAGTTTACTGTTCTGATTTTCATGCTGAAAGAGCAGCAAGGGAGAAGATTCATGAAGAAAAAGAACAGCTGGCCTTGCAGCTGGCGATTTTACTAAAAGAGAATGATGCATTTGAAGACAGCGACAGGTAGGGTGGAGAGGGGAAGACTGCGAGCACATGCAGCGTGGGCTGCAGCAGAGGGGCCTGAGCGTTGCCTAGTGTGAGCTCCAAGTCTTGCTCCAGGCACACTCCACTTGATTGTGTTCCCAGTGCCTGGTTTGGCTTACCACAAAGCTGGACAGAGACTTATGGGAAGCCAGTCAAGTTCCTTGCTTTTAGATAAACTGGGAAAACATAACATTATGTGTCCTGATGACCTAGCTTGCTATCATCATGAATGAAGTATTCATAACACTTAAAATTTTCTAATATGCTTTTTAAATACTGCCAAAAATTACTCCTGATTTTTAAAAATTCCTTTTGAGAAAGCTTTGAACCCTAAAAAAATACAGAGATACAATAACACACATCAATGTGCACCCCGCCCTGAACTGACAGTTGCTAACATTTGTTTTATTTGCTTCAAGTATTTTTTTTTTAAAAAGGGAAATTACGGATAAAGTTGAATTCTCCTTTGTTTCTCATCCTCCCATTAAATTCCTCCCTTCCCTTACTTGTGCCACCAGGAATGTGGTGGGGGGCCTCCCATCTATTTTACACTTTTACATATGTACACAAACCCCTATGTAATGTCTTAAAACGGTGGTTCTCAACCTTCCTAATGCCTCGACCCTTTAATACAGTTCCTCATGTTATGGTTACCCCAACCATAAAATTATTTTCATAATGAAAATAATTGCCTTAAAACAAGGTAATATTGATTTCTCTGTGTTTAAGTTACAAAACAATCACTATGGGTATTTTTCTACAACTTGCTTAACATAACAGTGTGATTTTAACTGTCAATGTTGATAAATGCAGATTTAGTTCATTATACTTAATTGCTGTGTAGTGTCTTGATTTAGAAATATACCACTAATAGGGATGGGAAAAGAGAGGGGTAGTTTGATAGAGGGAGGGTTAATGGTGGAACCACACCTATGGAGCACATTGCAAGGGTACAAGTCAAATCTATCCAGTATAGAACACAAATGTCTTAACGCTGTTATTAAGTAAATGAGATGAAAGCTATGTTAATTAGATGTAAGCACTCCAATTTGTACAAATAATCAACACATCGAATCCCACAAAGGCATAAATATATTTATGATCTATGTATATATGATTTAATAAAAGGAAAAAAGAAGTATGTCTTAACACAATAATTAATTAAATGAGGTGAAGGCTATATTAACTAGTTAGATGTCAGCATTCCAAACTGTATATAAAATCAGCACATTGTATCCCATAAAGGCATTAATGTATTCATGATCTATGTGTTTATAACTTAATAAAATTAAAAAAAAAAAAAAGCTCGGTGCCTGTAGCACAGGGGTTACAGTGCTAGCCATATACACTGAAGGTGACAGTTTCAAACCCAACCCAGGCCAGCTAACCAACAATGACAACTGCAACAAAAAATGGCCGGGCATTGTGGTGGGCACCTATAGTCCCAGCTACTTGGGAGGCTGAGGCAAAAGAATCGCTTGAGCCCAAGAGTTTGAGGTTGCTGTGAGCTGTGACACCACGGCACTCTACTGAGGGTGACATAATGAGACTATCTCAAAAAAAAAAAAAAAAAGGAAATGTACCACTTTTTCCTAATCCATTCCCTATCAATGTAAGTTTGGTTATTTCCTGATTTTTTAAAATCTTAATTATTTACTTGTACTACATAGTATCCAGTGCCACTAGTATTTAAAACTCAAATTGTTTTAAGTTCTGGTTTTTATGAACTTGGTTTTGGCATTGTAGTTTGGCTCTGTTTCTCCCATACTCCTGTTGACTGTCTGCCTAATGTTGTCATGTTTCAGGGTTGTAGAACATCACATATAATGTTGCTTTTCATCCCAGTAGGCAGTCCTTGATGGAAATGCAGAGCCGACATGGGGCGAGGACAAGGGACCCCGACCAGCAGGCTTACCTTGTTCCAAGAGGTGAGTCCTATGTGATTTCGGATTTTTAGGAAATGACAATGTCCTATAAAGAAGACGCTTGAAGAAAAATTCCACACAATGAATTCTAAATGAAGCTACCAAAAATATAACACCCACCAGCCCCATTTGCACAGTGCACTGGCCTCCATCCATGACCCACTGAACCCAGACTCCTCAGCCTGTCAGATAAGGCTGGCGTGGCTGCACCATGAAGCCTGATTTCACTCTGTTCTCATGCAGACATTAGCAGACTGAATGATCATGTTCAACGTGTCCTACGCCTGTTTGTGTGTGTGTTAAGCTGTGTCCTGCATGCCCTTCCTTTAATCGCACGTGTCCCCATCTTCTTCCAGTCCTTCCCGGTGAACTCTGAATCTGTCTTAAAAACCCATTTCAAATTCCATCTCCAGGCATTGTCTCTCTCTTGGACTTCCAAAATATTTTATCTCTTTGTTTTAGTACTTAACTACTCTTTGTAAGTGTTTATGTGTTTTAAACAGCTATTTAAGTACTTTGTTGAGAGATGCACCCCCTGGAGCACATATCTGCACCCACTGATGTTACACACATAATTTACTGAGAGCTTACTGTGTGCAGTTACTGTGCTGATCTCACAACATAGGTAGTATCTCACTTGAGCCTCACAGCATTCCAGGAGGTAAGTATTATCACCTCCCAACAGCAGACAAAACCAGAACTTTGACATGGTTAAACGGCCCAGGATTGCAGGGTTAGTGAAAGGCAGATCAGAAGTGGTCCCCAACACTAGTCTATATAGAAGGATTGACATTTAATTATGTAATATCTAGATTTTAATTCCCTGAGTCAAACTGTGACACTTCCTAATAGTATGGTGCTATATTTGTTACATGGTTTTAATACACTAATAATAGCATTCTTTAGTTTATAACAAATCACTGTCTCATCATTTGTCAAAGAGAGCATTCTTGTGCACCTGGATTTAAGGGAGGATTTTTCTTTCTTATAACTATATTGAGTATCTATTTCCATCCTAAAAAAGAACTACTCAAATAGTCTTTGACTTATATATGTAATCTAAAAATCTCCACAAAATATAAACTCATTTTTAATTGTCCTAATAAACTTTTTTGTCAATTAAAAGAAGCCAATATTCTAGCTAGGAAAAGAATTGTCTTAAGAATTTTTTATTTCTTGGGGTGGCGCCTGCGGCTCAAGGAGTGAGGTGCTGACCCCATATACCGGAGGTGGCAGGTTCAGGCCCAGCACTGGCTAAAAAACTGCAAAAAAAAAAAAGAATTTTTTATTTCTTGATAAGATGACTTTAAACAACAGTCCTCTCAAAATACAAGGTGGTCATAAAATTCATGCGCAGTTTTAAATTGCACACTATTTTAAATTGTACACAAACTTTATGGCCTCCCTGTATTCCATGGTAGGTGTCTGCTCTGTTCCAGGACACTCGGCTAAGCACTGGGAGACAGACGCAGGGCACAGTCAGATCCTTAAGGGCTGTAATCTCCTTGGAGAGACAGGATGTGCATGTGTAATGGAAAGATGCATTCCCAGTAGAGATAGCGTGTGCTTGGGGGAAATAATAGTACTGAAGATGGAGGACGGGATGGTCACTAAGGGCAAAGTGAGCTGAGAAAGGCCTTGAAAAGAAGTGGCTTTAAGCTTGACCTCAAAGCTAGGGTACAGAAGAGTGTAAAGGCAAAGGCAGAAATGAGGATGATGTGCCGATAGTGAAAATGACAAAGCCTATTGCAGAGCAGAGAACCGGGAGGCAGAGGGACCCTGGGAGCAGACTCGCACAGCAGCCCAAGCAGGGGTCTTGAAGCCTAGACCAGCACAAAAGGACAAACACAGGTAGAGGCAGAGTTTAACACAAAGAGTCAGCAGTCCTCCATAAGTGGCCAGTTGTCATCTAGATTGGGTTTGGAAACTATGGTCCACAGGCCAGGTCTGGCCTATAGAGTTTTACTGGGACAGAGTCATGCCCTTTTGTTTGCATTTTGTCTGTGGCTGCTTCCACACTCCAGTGTCACAACTGAGTACCTGTGACAGAAGTTATTTGACCTGCAAAGGCTACAGTTTTCACCCCGGCCCCTCACAGAAGAAGTTTCTGACCCCCGATCTTGGGCAGTGAGACCATTAGAAAGCTCCCTGCTTTGGAAATCATGCTTTATGATCATATATCTACTCACAAATGCTTCTTAAGATTGCTGAACACAAACTGTCTTAATAGTCTTATATGCTATTACATTCAAATGATATCCTTAGAGGCAAATAGCCATGTTAAAGGTTACCTGCAAAAACAAACATATTGAGGGCTGAACCAAAGTCTAGGCAGAGGTCTGCAAGGGTGCAGAAAGTTCAGATCAGGGAGAAGCCTGGGAGCCAGACGTCATTTCCCCCGCATTGATCACGTTTTGTACACAGGGGACGTGCCCACCCTCAGGGCTTCTTTCAGACGTTCTCTAATTTATTGAACCCTGAGCACAGCTCCAAAACTGGGGATATGACAGCAAGCGTCCTTCAGGGGCTTCCCTTCACTCACTTTACTTGGATGACTCCTGTTTGTTGTTGAGACTCCTCTCGATCTAATTAGTTTCATCCAGGAGGCCCTTCTTCACAGAGGAGGCCTGAGCCAGGACCTTCTCTGACTCCTGCTGAGCCCTCCTGTACCTAACACTTCACCTTGCCCGCAGCCACTGCCACTTCTTTCCTGGGTTCCATGCCACATCTGTCTACCAGCACACAGCATGGATTCCATGCCACATCTGTCTACCAGCACACAGCCTGGATTCCATGCCACATCTGTCTACCAGCACACAGCCTGGATTCCATGCCACATCTGTCTACCAGCACACAGCCTGGATTCCATGCCACATCTGTCTACCAGCACACAGCCTGGATTCCATGCCACATCTGTCTACCAGCACACAGCCTGGATTCCATGCCACATCTGTCTACCAGCACACAGCCTGGATTCCATGCCACATCTGTCTACCAGCACACAGCCTGGATTCCATGCCACATCTGTCTACCAGCACACAGCCTGGATTCCATGCCACATCTGTCTACCAGCACACAGCCTGGATTCCATGCCACATCTGTCTACCAGCACACAGCATGGATTCCATGCCACATCTGTCTACCAGCACACAGCATGGATTCCATGCCACATCTGTCTACCAGCACACAGCCTGGATTCCATGCCACATCTGTCTACCAGCACACAGCCTGGATTCCATGCCACATCTGTCTACCAGCACACAGCATGGATTCCATGCCACATCTGTCTACCAGCACACAGCATGGATTCCATGCCACATCTGTCTACCAGCACACAGCCTGGATTCCATGCCACATCTGTCTACCAGCACACAGCCTGGATTCCATGCCACATCTGTCTACCAGCACACAGCATGGATTCCATGCCACATCTGTCTACCAGCACACAGCCTGGATTCCATGCCACATCTGTCTACCAGCACACAGCCTGGATTCCATGCCACATCTGTCTACCAGCACACAGCATGGATTCCATGCCACATCTGTCTACCAGCACACAGCATGGATTCCATGCCACATCTGTCTACCAGCACACAGCCTGGATTCCATGCCACATCTGTCTACCAGCACACAGCATGGATTCCATGCCACATCTGTCTACCAGCACACAGCATGGATTCCATGCCACATCTGTCTACCAGCACACAGCCTGGATTCCATGCCACATCTGTCTACCAGCACACAGCATGGATTCCATGCCACATCTGTCTACCAGCACACAGCCTGGATTCCATGCCACATCTGTCTACCAGCACACAGCATGGATTCCATGCCACATCTGTCTACCAGCACACAGCCTGGATTCCATGCCACATCTGTCTACCAGCACACAGCATGGATTCCATGCCACATCTGTCTACCAGCACACAGCATGGATTCCATGCCACATCTGTCTACCAGCACACAGCCAGGATTCCATGCCACATCTGTCTACCAGCACACAGCATGGATTCCATGCCACATCTGTCTACCAGCACACAGCATGGATTCCATGCCACATCTGTCTACCAGCACACAGCCTGGATTCCATGCCACATCTGTCTACCAGCACACAGCATGGATTCCATGCCACATCTGTCTACCAGCACACAGCATGGATTCCATGCCACATCTGTCTACCAGCACACAGCCTGGATTCCATGCCACATCTGTCTACCAGCACACAGCATGGATTCCATGCCACATCTGTCTACCAGCACACAGCATGGATTCCATGCCACATCTGTCTACCAGCACACAGCCTGGATTCCATGCCACATCTGTCTACCAGCACACAGCATGGATTCCATGCCACATCTGTCTACCAGCACACAGCATGGATTCCATGCCACATCTGTCTACCAGCACACAGCCTGGATTCCATGCCACATCTGTCTACCAGCACACAGCATGGATTCCATGCCACATCTGTCTACCAGCACACAGCATGGATTCCATGCCACATCTGTCTACCAGCACACAGCCTGGATTCCATGCCACATCTGTCTACCAGCACACAGCCTGGATTCCATGCCACATCTGTCTACCAGCACACAGCATGGATTCCATGCCACATCTGTCTACCAGCACACAGCCTGGATTCCATGCCACATCTGTCTACCAGCACACAGCCTGGATTCCATGCCACATCTGTCTACCAGCACACAGCCTGGATTCCATGCCACATCTGTCTACCAGCACACAGCATGGATTCCATGCCACATCTGTCTACCAGCACACAGCATGGATTCCATGCCACATCTGTCTACCAGCACACAGCAGAGTCTCTTGCACTTCCTGGGGGTCTCAAAAGCCTCTGCTGAAAAATGAGATTGTTGTCTCTGCTTCTGAGCAGGCGCATTCTGTCCTAGGAAATCTCTCGGGGCTGTTTGCCTTCTCTACATTCTCTTCCTCTTCAGCTTATAACCTCATTTGTCTCTTCTTCTCTTCCAATGTTCTGGGGGAGGAGGGTGCATTTTGGGTTTTTGTTTGCTTTTTTTGAGACAAGGGCTGGAGTGCAGTGGTGTCATCATAGCTCGAAGCAGCCTCAAATTCCTAAGTTTAAGAGATCCTCCTGCCTTGGTCTCATAAGTATCTGGGACTATAGGTATGCTACCAAGCCTAGCTGATTTTTCTAATTTTTTGTAGAGATAGGGTATTGCTATGCCCAGGCTGGTCTTGAGCTCCTCACCTCAGGCAGACCTCCCACCTGATCCTCCAAAAGTGGTAAGATTATAGGTGTGAGCCACTGCACCTAGCTCAGTATTCTAGTTTAATAACATGTATTGCCCTATACCTAGAACTGAACTATGTATTTTTACATACCTAGAACCTGGAATAGAGTTTAATAGGGAAGCAGGTATGCCATTTAGGAGATTTTCACTGTGTGCAGACACCTGTGTTCATCTCCCATGACATACTGATGACAAAGTTTAACTAATGTTAAAATTACTCATCTATTCTTTCTTTTTTCTTTGAGACAGCCTCATTATGTCGCTCTTGGTAGAGTGCGTGGCATCACAGCTCACAGCAACCTCAAACTCTTGGGCTTAAGCCATTCTCTTGCCTCAGCCTCCCAAGTAGCTGGGAATACAGGCACCCGCCTCAATGTCTGGCTATTTATTGGTTGTAGTTGTCATTGTTGTTTGGCAGGCCTGGGCTGGATTCGAACCCGCCAGCTCTGGTGTATGTGGCTGGCGCCCTAGCAGCTGAGCTACCGGCGCCAAGCCTAACCATCTATTCTTAAGCAAGCAAAACTGCATACAAAAGGGAACTGACAGAATGACCTTTTATTTCATGCTTATCCCAGGAACTGAGGACAGGAACTGGCACCAACCACAACAACAGAATATTCCGATTCATTCTTGCCCCAAATGTGGAGAAGTCCTGCCTGATATAGACACATTACAGATTCATGTGATGGATTGCATCATTTAAGCGTCCATGTTTCATCTCCCCAGAACTGTTGGTAAATGTCTGATTTTTTCTTCCAAGAGTTGTACTTTTGTGTTGTTTGTGTTCACTCAAATACTTTGCCTCATTACGCTTGTTTTAGGAGAAAGAAATTGTACCTGTTCTAAGTAGAACACTTCTTATGGAAATGCATAAACTTGCAAGATAGAATCCTTAACTACCACCCTTCTGATAATAACCTCAGTACTTTCTATGTTTGGTTTATGCAAGTAACTGCACTGCTCATGAATTTAACAAGCATGTGACATCATGTGACAGAATTCATGTAATCACATGGAAGAAACTTCATGGATAAATTTTAAGAACCTTTAACGGAGGCAGGGAAAATGGAGTAGTCACAGATTTAATCAAGAAAAATGTCTTTGAAGTACTTTTTAAAATAAATTATATTATTATTTCATCCATTTAAAATGGATCTATTTGGGGTTATGTGTTTGTGTGTATGCTGCAGTTTTATTTCACCCACAGTAATTATACCAAAGCTGTGACACGACTCTTTTCATGCTAGCACTGTGAGCTTTCGCTTAATTCTGGACAAGTGAGAAAGCATTGGCACCTGTGAAGTGGATAACATTAGGTTCACTGGATTTCCCATAACCATCCATAATGTAAAGAAGTCATGGTCATTCTTATTGGTATATGGACTTGTTCAGTAGATAGTCTCTAATTTTCTAAAAAGAACAACTTTCTATTCATTTCCTTCCTGGATTAGGTTTTATCTTCATAATCACCAGAAATAGTTATTACATAATAAAATATAGCTTATGAATCTTTTACATTGTTCACACACGATTAATTTCATAATTGTATTTTCTGTATTAAGCTCACTCAGTTTAATATAAGCTTAATACTTCGGCATATATATTTCATTAATGCTATGAACAGGAGCAAATCCCTTTACTGGAGAATAATATATGTTGTTTGAAGGTGAAGTTGTTCTTTTTAAGGAGGTAAATAGATAGGGATTTGCTATATTTTATAAACCTACAATTTTCCAAGACAGGGCCAACCATAGATGTAAACAATGTCTTTATGAGTCTGGGTACTAAATGTTTAAGAAAAAATTAAAAGATCACCTTTGTTTGTATTTGGCATAAAAATCTCTTATGGACAAACACACAGACACTCTCTCTTGTACAGGAACCAAAATAGTTAGTATCTTCATGCCAAGAGAATACTGCACAAATTCAACAGTAATTTGGATCAAAACATTCCCCCACTGCCTCCCCCAGGGAGAATATTTGTTAAGGACATTTCTATAAAACTGTGGAAGTTTTGCTTTTGATTTATTTTTGTAGTTTCTAATGTAAATTTTTCCCCTGCCATTTTATATTGGAGAAAATAGATTTCTATAGCATCCTAACTAGAGAGGCAAACCAAGCTGTTTCACATTTTATTGGGGATATCCTTTCAGTTTGGTCAAGTAGAAGTATTCAGCAGATCCAGACTCTGAAATAACAACTTAACCAGCTGTGACCAATAGCTACTGATAAATAGCTTGTGAATTGTGCGCATGTCTTATCTAATTTATTGAGTTTGTCGTCTCATGGGACCGAATGACTTCACATCCATGGGAATATTTTCTGTTTATGCGATAAAAACACATAAAATGAGATTCTACCATCTTAAGAAATGAGCTTATGGTACAGTATTAACTATATGTATGTTATTCTACAGATCTCCACAACTTTCTCATCTACAAGACTGAAACTTTACACCCTCCGAATGCAGCAGCTCCAGTTTTCCCCACTCCCATCCCCTGGCAACCACTATTTTACTTGCCGCTTCTATGAGCTGACTACTTTAGATACCTTATATAAGAGAAATCATGCGTTATTTTTCCTTCTATAACTGCTTATTTCACTGAACATAATTTATTACAAGTTTATCCATCCTGTCACATGACAGGATTTTTTTCCTTTTTAAAATTGAATAATATTCCGTGAGCCACCCTGTGGCTCAGTGAGTAAGGCGCCAGCCCCATATACCGAGGGTGGCGGGTTCAAACCCAGCCCCGGCTGAACTGCAACCAAAAAATAGCCGGGCGTTGTGGTGGGCGCCTGTAATCCCAGCTGCTTGGGAGGCTGAGGCAGGAGAATCGCGGAAGCCCAAGAGCTAGAGGTTGCTGTGAGTCCTGTGTACATCATGGCACTCTACTGAAGGCGGTAAGGTGAGACTCTGTCTCTACAAAAAAAAAAAAAAAAAATTTTGGGTGGCGCCTGTGGCTCAAGGAGTAGGGCGCTGGTCCCATATGCCGGAGGTGGTGGGTTCAAACCCAGCCCCGGCCAAAAAAAAAAAAAAAAAAAAAAAATTGAATAATATTCCACTAAGTAATATTATACACACACTACATCTTCTTTGTCCATTCATCTGTCAGTGGACACTTAGGGGTTTCCACCTCTTGGCTATTGTAAATAATGCTGCAGTGACTGTGGGATTGCAAATAGCTCATCAAGATGCCTTCACAATTACTTTGGAGAAACACCCAGACATGGGATTTCTGGATTATATGATGGCTCTACTTTTAATTTTTGAGGAACCTCTGTGTTCTGTAGCAGCTGCACCATTTCACATTCCTCCCAGCAGTGCCCAAGGGTTCAAGTTTCTCCACATCTCTGCCAGCACTTGCTATTTCTGCTTTCCCAATGATGGCTCTCCCAACAGGACAGGTGGTATCTTACAGTTTTGATATGCATTTCCTGCATATGATAAGTGGTGCTGAGTGTCTCTTCACATTCCTTTTGGCCATTTATACGTCTTCTTTTGAGAAATGTCTATTCAGGTACTTTGCCCACATTTTATTAATAATTGGTTTTCTTGCTATTACATTGTAGGAGTTCCTTACATATCTTGGATATTACCCCCTTACTTATTATATGGACTGCAGATAAACTTACTTTTACCCATTCTATAGGTTGTCTTTTCACTGTATTGACTGTTTTCTTTGCTGAGCAGAAATTTTTTAGTTTGATATAGTTCCATTTGTCTGTTTTTGCTTTTATTGCTTGTGCTGTGAGTTGTCTAAACTCAAAATGGTAAAATGGATTAAAGACTTAAAGGTATGACCTAAAACTATAAAAACCCTATGGGAAAACCCATCACTTCAGTCTTGGCATTGATTTCTTTGATACGACACCCAAAGTACAAGCAACAAAAAAGGCCCAATTTCTTGCCTCCCAAAGTGCTGCAATTACAGGTGTAAGCCACTGCACCTAGCACCTGGGTTTTTCTTTCTTGGCAGGGTTTTTTTTGTCATTGATTTAATCTCTTTACTATTTATGTGTCTGTTCAGATTTTCTGGGAATTGTCATGATTCAGTCTTGTTAGGTTGTATGTTTCTAGAAATTTATCCATTTCTTGTAAGGTATCCAAGTTGTTATGTATAATGGTTTGTAGTAGCCTCTTGTAATTCTTTTTTCTGTGGCATCAATTGTAATCAATTGTCTCCTCTTTCATTTCTGATTTTATTGGAGTTTTTTCTCTTTTTCTTAGTTTAGCTAAATGTTTGTCAGTTTTGTTAATCTTTTAAAAAAACCAACTCTTATTTGTTTTTTGTTTGAGACAGAGTCTCACTTTGTCACCCTCAGTAGAGTGCTGTGGTATTGAAGCTCACAGCAACCTCCAACTTTTGGGCTCACAAGATTCTCTTGCCTCAGCCTCCCAAGTAGCTGGGACTACAGGCACGCATCACAACACCCAGCTATTTTTAGAAATGGGGTCTCACTCTTGTTCAAGTTGGTCTCAAACTCATACACTCAGGGGATCCACCTGCCTCAGCCTCCCAGAGTGCTAGGCTTACAGGTGTGACTGACCGTGCCCAGCTAGATATTTTAAACTCAATGAAAATAGAACCTTTGTGGAAAATAGAAAATTTGTGGAACACAGAGAAAGAAATGATGAGAGGAAAATTTGTGGCATTCAATGCATAGAAAAGAAAAGAGACTAAAATTAACAATACAAGTTTCTGCTAAGGAAAGTAAAGATAGAATAGCAAAATATGTAGAAGAAAAATAATAAAAATTAGAGCATAAATTAATGAAATTTAATTCAGGAAATCAATAGAGAAAAATCAAAACTAGAGGCTGGTTCTTTGAAATGATCAATAAAATGTACAAACATCTAGCCACGTCACCCAAGAAAAAAGATACAAGTCACCAATGTCAGTACACCAGCAATGAAAAATTGTCAATTCAGATTCAAAAACACAGAACCACTTATACTAGCACCAAAAAATGAAATACTTGTCTAATATGTACAACCTATATATGAGAACTACAAAACTTTGATGAAATAAAGAAGACCTAATAAGTGGACAGATATTGTATGTTCATGGCTGGGAAGACTCACTATCTTTAAGATGTCAGCTCTTCCAAATCAATCTGTAGATTCAGTATAATCACAATCAAAATCCCAACAAAGGGACTTTGTGGTTATCAACAAACTGATTCTAAAGTTTATATGGAAAAGCAAAAGACCTAAAGTAGCCAACACAATATTGAAGGAGAACAAAGTTGGAAGACTGGCACTACCAACTTGAAGACTTACCATAAAGCTACAGTTATCACGACAGCATGGCCTCGGCAAAGGGACAAATAGATTTATGGAAAGAATAGTGAGCCCACAAATGGACCCACACAAACACAAATACATAACCGGATCCTTAACAAAAGAACTAATGTGATTCAATGGAGGAGGATCTTCAATAAATGGTTCTGGAACAACTGAACCCCATGAAAAAGAAAAGGAGAGAGAATATAGACACAGACCTTACCTCTGGTCTAGAGGACTCAGAGAACACCTTTACAGAACACGTATCTGATAAAGGACTGGTATCCAAAATACACAATCGACTCTCAAAATTTGATAATAAGAAAACAACTCAATTAAAAAACGGGCAAAAAACCTGAACATATACCCCACCAAAGAATATGTACAGTAGAAAAGAAGCCTGTGGAAAGATGATCAACTGCTAATTGAAACAGTAGTGAGACACTACTACACACCTATTGTAATGGCCGAAATTCACAACACTGATGACACGGGACGCTGAGGCTGTGAAGCAACTAGAATTCTCATTCATTGCTGGTGGGAATGCAGAGTGGTGCAGAGTGGAAGACAGTTTGGCAGTTTCTTTAAAAACTCAGTATAGTCTTAGCATATAACCCAGCAAGCTCACTCCTTGGTTTTACTCATCAGTTGAAAATTTGTATCTGCACAAAACCTGCACATGAATATGTATGGTGGCTTTATTTATGATTGTCAGAACTTGGAAGCAACCAAGATGTCCTTCAATGGGTGAACTGTGATACATCCATACAATGGAATATTACTCAGCAATAAAAAGAAATGAGCTAGCAGGACACACACACACACACAAAAAAAAAAAACCATAGAGGGACCAGGTGCAGTGGCTCATGCCTGTCATCCCAACATTTTAAGAGGTTGAGGTGAGAGGACTACTGGAGGCCAGCAGTTTAAAACCAGCCTGAGCAAGAGAGAGAGACACTGGGACGACAAAAAATAAAAAATGGTATCTTTTGGGGGGATGTGATGGTGTACGCTGCTGGCCTCAGTTACTCAGGAGACCAAGGCTGGCAGTTCAAGGTTGCAGTGAGCTATGATGACACCATTGCACTCTAGCCTGGGTAACAAAGCAAGCCCCTGTCTCAAAAAAGAAAAAGAAAAACTATGGAGGAAACTTAAATGCATATTGCTAAGTGAAAGAAGCCATTCTGCAAAGGCTACCTGCTGTGTGATTCCAACTGTATGACATTCTGGGAGATAGTTGCCAAGTACTGAGGAAAGGGAGGATGAAGAGGCGTGGCACAGGAGATTTTTAGAGCAGTGACACTATTCTGTATGGTACTGTAATGATGAATGCATTTGTCAAAACCCATAGAACTGCACAAAAAAGAGTGTGATCTAATAAACTATGGACTATAGTTAATGTATTCATTACTGGTTTATCAGTCATGGCAAATGTCTTACACTAATGCAAGATGTTAATAAAAAGGGGAAACTGGGCGGCACCTGTGGCTCAGTTGGTAGGGTGCCGGCCCCATATACCGAGGGTGGCGGGTTTAAGCCCAGCCTTGGCCAAACTGCAACAAAAAAATAGCTGGGTGTTGTGGCGGGCACCTGTAGTCCCAGCTGCTTGGGAGGCTGAGGCAAGAGAATCGCTTAAGCCCAGGAGTTGGAGGTTGCTGTGAGCTGTGTGATGCCATGGCACTCTACCTAGGGCCATAAAGTGAAACTCTGTCTCTACAAAAAAAAAAAAAAAAAAGGGAAACTGTGGAAGGAGCATATGGGAACTCTGTGTTCTTTCTGCTCAATTTTTCTGTAGTCCTAAAGCTTCTCTAAAAAAGTCTATTTTTAATGGAAACATAACTTTTAAACTATAAGATTAATATGAGCACATCTGAAATTCATTGTGTGCATCAGAAAATCAAGATTATTGTGAAGATTAACATTTCCATCTGAGACATGATAAAAGAGCTAACTTGGATTATTTTTAATGAAATATAGAGTTTATTATACTGTTATTAATTTCAGGGGAATGGACAGCAGATATGACACTTAGTTGCAGCTTTTGAGTATAACAGAAATCAAGTCTATGGGTTAATACTCACGTTTTAATGAAACAAAAGGTAGCAAAACTATTTTGCTATGAAAGGCAGATAAATAAGTCTAATCTTAGCATCTTCTTTGGCATCCTTTGACACACACAGTTCATCATTTTAAAAATTATTGAAATAACAATTGTACTCTTCCTATGAAAACGTTAGTCACTATTGAGTAATTTTTATAGCTGAGCAACAGCAAACATGTAAAATGTAATACAAAATGTACTGATTAAGGAACTCCTCAATGAGCTGATAAATTTATGCAGCAATTTTCTCCTTGAAATATATGAAACTATAATCAGGGGGTTATTCATACATATAAAATATATATTATAGTTATTAATCCAGCAAAACCCAGGAAGAAAAGTGTGAAACATTGTTATGAATTAATGAAAACCACCAAAGCTAGACATTTTTATTGGCTTTCCTTTGCAAAACATCAGCTGAGGTAACTCAGTGGAGGGAACTACACTGTCATTTAAAGTAACCTCTGAGGGCCGGGTGCAGTGGCTTACGGTGTAATCCTAGCACTCTGGGAGGCTGAGGCAGGTGGATCCCTTGAGCTCAGGAGTTCAAGACCAGCCTGAGCATGAGCAAGACCCTGGCTCTAAAAAATAGCCAGGCATTGTGGCAGGTGCCTGTAGTCCCAACTACTTGGGAGGCAGAGGTAAGAGGATCTCTCAAGCCCAAGAGCTTGAGGTTGCTGTGACCTATGATGCCACAGCACTCTACTGGGGGCAAGAAAGTGAAACTTTGTCTCAAAAAAAAATAAAGTAACCTTTATTGGATTGGTTGAAGAGCAACAGACATCTGTTTGGGCAACAAAGACAATATTCTTTTATGAAAATTAAAGAAATTGCAACCAGGCAAGGCGGTTCACACCTGTAATCCTAGAACTCTGGGAGCCTGAGGTGGGTGGATTACCTCAACTCATGGGTTCAAGACCAGCCTGAGCAAGAGTAAGACCCCCTCTCTAAAAATAGCCAGATGTTGTGGCGGGCACCTGTAATCTCAGCTACTGGGGAGGCTGAGGCAAGAGAATCACTTGAGCCATCGCTTCTTGGCCTTTGGGCTAAGATCAAGTGTGGAGAATCGCTTGAGCCCAAGAGTTTGAGGTTGCTGTGAGCTGTGACAACAGGGCACTCTACCCAGGGCAACAAAGTGAGACTCTGTCTCAAAAAAAAAAAAAAAAAAAAAAAAAAGAAGGGTAGTGCCTGTGGCTCAGTGAGTAGGGCGCTGGCCCCATATACCAAGGGTGGCAGTTCAAAGCCGGCCCCAGCCAAACTGCAACCAAAAATAGCCAGGTGTTGTGGGCACCTGTAGTCCCAGCTACTTGGGAGGCTGAGGCAAGAGTCACCTAAGCCCAAGAGCTGGAGGTTGCTGTGAGCTGTGACACCACAGCACTCTACTGAGGGTGGCAAAGTGAGACTCTGTCTCTAAAAAAAAAGAAAAGAAAAGAAAATTAAAGAATTGAGTTTTCTTGTTTCTTGGGAGTGCTGCTTATCCCTAAGTAGAGAGCTGTCCCTGAATAAGGATAACATTTTTCTTAGTACATGGTCTTTGTTCAGTCAATTGGACAAGTTCCAGTTTGGGGGTGTTCAACTTGCAGCTCATGGGCCACATGCAGATTATGTGGGGACTGTTTTGTTTATCTACGGTGTCAAGTATCACACAAAGTATGCCCAGACCTTTTTTTTTTTTTTTTTTTGCTCATCAGCTGTCGCTAGTATTTGTGTATTTAATGTGTGACCCAAGACAATCTTTTTCTTCCAATGTATGGCAGAAAAGAAAAAAGGTTGGACACCCGTGCCAAGAGAGTTCTGCACCACACAGCATGGAAAACGTGCAGTAAGACATACACAGATGCTGGCAAAGAGGTGGTGGTGGTTCACAGACTCCCAATAGTTCTGACTTGTAACAGCACTGCCTTCTGCTGGGCCTAAAGTTGGAAGCATTGCTTTAACCATCTGGTACATTAACCGGGTAAACACATTCAAAGATACACTGCTTCTATAATCTCTACTTAGAGAACTTATCTACATTTACTGATCCAACACCCCAAATCAGTAAGCCCTGATACATCCCCCTGGCTTTGGCCCTAAATCTAAAGGAACCTGTTGAAACCTCCACACCACCATCTTGGACCTCACTCATCACCTCTGCCTGGCCCAAAGCAGGTCCCTCTTTGAAACTTCTGGGCTATCTATGATTCTGCTAGATTCTCAGGCATTGCCAACCTGGCTGTCATCCTCTGCTACCTAGATCACTTTCCTCTGGTCAGTTACCAAAGCAGACAGGTTTTCTTTCATATGGGTAATAGTTGCCCATTTGTCCCTTCCCTCAAGGCTCCTAGTCTGGGATTGCCATGACCATCTGACGAGCTTTTCTGCCTTCAGTCTCTTGTGTACTCAGTTCCTGAGCACCCATCTTTGTTAGTTTGATCTTCCTAAGCAGTCTTCCTTATAGAGCAGTAAGAATATAAATAAATACATGTTTAATGCTTACATAAGCCAGGCACACCATGCATGTTTTCACATTTAATCCTCACGTGTCCTGTGACATAACTATTACTATCTCTGTTTGCAGAGGAGTAAGTTGAGGCACTGAGAATTTAAGTAGGTCACCCAAGGATACACAGGATAATGCTGTTGGTGGCAGTTGGAATCATGCAGTCGGAACTCCAGCCTGAGTGCTCAGCCACACCTTGCCTCCGCACGTCCACCCTCTTCTCCCAATTGCTCAAATATGTAAGCTTTCTTGCTTATAAAATAAAGCTCTTGACCTGGTGTTCATCATCCTCCACACAATTAAATCCTCCTACATCCTTGCCGCTTCTCCTCTGTATGTTGGTGCTCATTGGTAGTCACCTGTGTTATTTATCTTTTATGCCTATGTCATATCTCCCATATTAGACTGTAAATTCCTAGCTTATAGACATGTCTTTGTCCAACACCTCTACACGAAAGGCAATACATGTCTGTGGCTGGTAACAGATGTGCGAAAATGCATTAGAAATTCTCATTTGATCCTCCCTAAGATCCTCTAATCCAGGAAATGCTTTTATCAGCAACTTACACGAAAAAAGGTAATCCCAAAAATGCTAAGTAGCTTATTAAGGAGCAAATACACTATTCATTTTTTTCTTTCTATAAACATTTATCGTGTACACGCCAAACAGCAGGAGAGAATTCAGAGGAAGAGGTGGGAGAATGAATAACACACAGTTCCTTTCTCTTTAGATGCTCACATTGTGGTAAGCAGCAGCAGAAGTCATAAACGATAGGGGGCGTTGTGGAAAGCTCCATGTGGTCTGGAACTCTAGGAAGCACCAATGCTTAGCCCAGGGCGTCCAGAAGACCTTCACAAAGAAGGGGCTCCTGGACTGTGCTTCGCTGCATGAGTAGGACTCGACCAGTCATTGGAGCTGGCCACTTGGCCAAAGGCATTTCAAGCAGAGAGATCTGCAGGCACAAAGGCTCCAAGACATGCTAGAGCCTGGAATATTTGAGGAAAAGGGAAGAGTTCAATATGGCTGGAAGAAAAGCTGATGGAGCACAGATAGACAAAGAGTTGAGGTTAGTGGGAAATAAGGAATAGGGCCTCTAAGTAAAGTACTTGAATGGTGGGAAGTGTGGAATTCATAGGAACTGAGAAGCTATAAACAGATTTTAATCAGGGAAAAGCCATGCCAAGATTTTGTTGTAAATGGAAGCAACAAGAGAAATGGCTTCGGAGGTGGATAAAATTGAAATTAGACCTATTAAAAGTCAAAAAAAGAAAAAAAAGTCAAGAGGAGGATGCCTAAAGAGGGTCCAAGCCAAGCACAGTAGTTCACAGTAGATTCAGCTACTCAGGAGGCTGAGGTAGGAGGATCACTTGGTGATCCAGGAATTTGAGACCAGCCTGGGCAACATAGGGAGACCCCCATCTCAAAAAATTTTTTAAAAACAGTCTCCATAGTGAAGATGTAGGAGAAAGGATGGGTTCAAGAAATGAGAAATGCAGTCTGTAAGACAGGGTCACTGAATATGGGGAGTGAGGAACTTCCCTCGTGTCAGCAGGAGGTGCTTAGCAACAGGGCCAGTGGCATTCTGGGGAAGGAGGCTTGAGGCCAACTAAGCTTTCCCTCTCTCCTGCCTGTATCCCTTTCTTGTTTTGTGACACATTTTGAAAGGCCCTCCCAGTGATTCTGAGGCACTCTATAAAGTTTCAGAGCCACTGCTATAGAGAGATGAAATAATTACAAAGATAATATATAAAGAAAATAATTCTCTGAACAGAGAATGCTGGGTCCCACCCCATAGTCACTCACTCAGTGAGTCTGGCATGAGGCCCAGCGTGTGGTTTCTAACAAGTTCCCAGCGACGCTGATGCTGCTGGTTCAGAGATCAGACTTCCAAAGGCGTTGCATTTCTGCAGCATGGACGTTTGCCACTTCTTTCCTACCACACTCCATCCTTGGCGTTCTGTGCCCTCATTTTCCTACAGATCCACCTCTTACCCTGGAAAAAAAACCCAAGGCAAGACTTACAAACATGGTCCTACATACTGTATGTGTAAAATTTTAAAGTTTAAAGCTATAATAGCAAGCTCCTAAAAGTTCCACAGTGAAAACATGGCAGCTTATGGAGCAGCAGGCTCCAGCCCCACAAACCTGCTACTCTTCCTATGTGGGTTCAGTTCTGTGCTGCCACTTGCTGGCCTCCTCCCCAAATGTGGGGACAGCCCCGCCAGCCAAGCTCCATTCACCACCCCCACCCCCCAGCCACCACCAACCACACCTATAATCCTGGCACTCTGGAAGGCTGAGGAGGGTGGATTGCTTGAGCTCAGGAGTTTCAGTCCAGCTTGAGCAAGAGTGCGACCCATCTCTACTAAAAACAGAAAGACTAGCCGGGCATGGTGGCGGGTGTGTACAGTCCCAGCTATTTTGCAGGCTGAGGCAAGAGGATTGCTTGAGCCCAAGAGTTGGAGATAGCTGTGAGCTTCTTCACTCAAGGTTTGAAGGCTTAAATTGGTACTGTTTCTTACTCCTTGCATGGAATTGGCTGCAAAGAGGATCTAGAATGTCAAGGTGAAGAAAGAACTTCAGAATCCCAATCAGAATTGGTCAAGGAATTTCTGCATAATTGCTAAGGGTAAATCTATGATGAATCTTTTTTTTTTTTTAGGTTTAACCATACTTTAACTTCTAGGATAAACTCAGCTTAGTACAAAATGACATAAATATTATGTTATTTAGCATTTGTGTATCTATACTCATAATGAAAGTTTCAATTTTATGCCACTCCTGTCTTTTTTTGTCGTTGTTGTTAGAAGAGAAATTTTACCATTGTAGAATGAATTGGGAAGCTTTTCATGTTTCTCTAGGCTCTGGAATATAAGAATTGCCTATGAGAATATTTCAGATGAATCTTTTTTATAACTAGATGTGATACTGCATTTAAACATATTTCTTCAATTTGATTACTAGAGTTCCTTCATTACTATGAATTTTTATTTATTTATTTATTTATTTTTAGAGACAGAGTCTCACTTTGTCGCCCTCAGTAGAGTGCTGTGGCATCACAGCTCACAGCAACCTCCAACTCCTGGGCTTAGGCGATTCTCTTGCTTCAGCCTCCTGAGTAGCTGGAATTACAGGGACCGACCGGTCACAACACCCAGCTATTTTTTGTTGCAGTTTGGCAAGGACCGGGTTCGAACCTGCCACCTTTGGAATATGGGGCCCGCGCCCTACTCACTGAGCCACACACACAGCCCAACTGTGAATTTTTCAACACCAGCAATTCTCAAAAGTGGTGTTGGGCTGGGTGCAGTGCTCATGCTTATAAACCTAGCCCTGTGGGAGGATGAGATGGGAGGACCACTTGATGCCAGCCTGAGCAATGTAGTGAGATCCTGTCTCTACAAAAAATTAAAGTTTTCTGGGTGTGGTGGCATGAATCTGTAATCCAGCGATTTGGGAGGCTGAAGCAGGAGGATCTCTTGAGTGAGGAGTGCAAGGTTATAGTGAGCCATAATCACACTACTGCACTCTAGCCTGGGTGACAGAGTGAGTCTCAATCTCTAAAAAAGTTAAAAATAAGAATAAGGCTGGGCATGGTGGCTTATGCCTGTAATCCTAGTACTCTGGGAGGTTGAGGCAGATGGATCACTTGAGCTCGGGAGTTTGAGACCAGACTGAGCAAGAGTGAGACCTGGTCTTTACTAAAAATAGAAAAACTGAGGCAGAGGATCACTTGAGGCCAAGAGCTTGAAGTTGTTGTGAGCTATGATGCCATGGCATTCAACCCAGGATGACAGAGTAAGACTCAGTCTCCAATAAGTAAATAAAATAAAAATAAAAGTGGTATTGTTCCTATTCCTGGGTCAATATACTAGCTCAAATAATAAAACTGAACTCATAAATGGTGCACTAATATTCTATTAGAACACAGAAAAAAATCAATGTAGATGGCATGAGGATTGCTTATTTTCCAGTCATCCTAAATCTGATTTTAATTGTTCTCAAAATGAAGAGGTACACACAGTAGATAGAGACACCATCTTATATGAAGTGCACTATTAGTAGAGGACGCCCCCAGTATCTGTGAGAGGGGAGAGAGATTTAAGATGTTAGAGACACTAAGTGATTCTGCATTATGAGCAACTGAGAGATGAGCGAGGAGAAAGAATAAAATAGGCTGAATTTGGGACAACTGGGAACTGAGACTAGCAGAAATGAATCCATGAACAGCTGCTATGTTAAAAGATCATTTCACCCATTAAAAACCACTTTTGCTTTGAATTCTTTGGTATTATGTAGAAGCTAAGTATCATTCTGCATTTTAAAACTGTGTTCTTGGTGTCATATACAAACATTATTTTTAGAATGTAAGTAGATCAAGAGGTCTGAATTTTAATGGGAGAAGATATTTGCAGGTTATGTCTCCGAAAAAGGTTTAATAACCAGAATCCACAGAGAACTCAAATGCATTAGCAAGAAAAGAACAAGTGATCCCATCTCAGGCTGGGCAAGGGACTTGAAGAGAAACTTCTCTGAAGAAGACAGGCGCACAGCCTACAGACATATGAAAAATGCTCATCATCCTTAATCATCAGAGAAATGCAAATCAAAACTACTTTGAGATATCATCTAACTCCAGTAAGATTAGCCCACACCACAAAATCCCAAGACCAGAGATGTTGGTGTGGATATGGAGAAAAGCGAACACTTGTATGCTGCTGGTGGGGATGCAAACTAATATGTTCCTTTTGGAAAGATGTTTGGAGATCACTTAGAGATCTAAAAATAGACCTGCCATTCGATCTACAATTCCTCTACTAAGTATATATCCAGAAGACCAAAAACCACATTATTACAAAGATATTTGTACCAGAATGTTTATTTAGCTGAATTCATAATTGCTAAGTCATGGAAGAAGCCCAAGTGCCCATCGACCCACGAATGGATTAATAAATTGTGGTACATGTATACTATGGAATATCATGCAGCCTTAAAGAAGGATGGAGACTTTACCTCTTTCATGTTTACATGGATGGAGCTGGAACATATTCTTCTTAGCAAAGTATCTCAAGAATGGAATAAAAAGTATCCAACGTACTCAGCCCTACTATAATACCAATTTATAGCTTTCATATGAAAGCTATAACCCAATTATAGCCCAAAAAGAAGGGGAAAGGGAAGAGGGAAGGGAGAGGGAGGGGGAGGATGGGTGGAGGGAGGGTAATTGGTGGGACCACACCTAAGGTGTATCTTACAAGGGTACATGTTAAATTTACTAAGTGTAGAATATAAATGGCTTAACACAATAACTAAGAAAATGCCGTGATGGCTATGTTAACCAGTGTGATGAAAATATTTCAAACTGTATATAAACCAGCACATTGTTCCCCCCCGCCAAAAAAAAAAAAACAATAAAGATAATAAAGGTAAAAATGTATTACTCAAAAAAAAAAAAAAGAGGTCAGAATTTTATTGAAAAAATATTCTGTGAATGATGTGGTCTCCTGGGAAATAATTTTCAGCACATCTACCAAGCACGAATGACTCTGAAAACGGTGGTTACTGTGTCAAAGAATGTCATCTAGCCTTTCCCTCGGTGTACAGACGGTGACGCGCCAAGCCAGAGGTTACATCCCCAAAGTTGGTGTCACAAATTAGCACAGTGCTGCTCAACGTACCTTGGTCAATATTTGGAAACCACGCAGTCGAATGCAACAGCCAGAGGAAAGGTGTGAGGGCAGCAGCCGCGACTGGGACGTGCGCGACGGGTTAGGGTAAGCGTCCGGGCTTCTCTGCATTCACGGTCCCCTCCACCTCACAGAAATACAAAATGAGGCTCAGCTCAGCGTCACGAATTAAATTCGGACCGCTGGTAAAAGTTCTGCACAGGAAGACTTAAACTTTCCGGCACTGAGAGGCGCCAGACACCCTATTTTACCTGAAGGAGACTGAGGCTTCCCCGACCGGAAGTTCCCTTGCCCCCAATAAAGAGGGCGCGCAATGTCGTAAACCAATCAAATTGCTCGGCGCCCAGGCCGCGTTTCGCTCTGTCCCCACTCCGAGAGCTATGACGTAGCCAATCAGTGCGGCCCCAGAGCCGCCTGCGTCTGACGTCAGGCTCAGGGGGCGGAGTCCAGTTGGAATTTTGGCGGGTCCGGCCGTAGACCGGGAAGAGGTACCGGTGCCAGGTGAGAATCGCGTGTTCCAGGCGGATGGGTAGCCCTCGGGCGGTGGGATCCGGGACAGCCTCGCGTGCCTGTGGGAAGGTTTGCGAGAGGCGCGGAGTCCCGGAGGGTCGGGTGGGCGCGATCTGAAATGGGGAGGCCGTGAGGGCGAGCTCCAGACAGCGCCGGGCCGGAGCGGCCGGGTTGGGAGCTGGGAATTGCCGGGTCATCCCTTAAAGAACTAGGCTTTTTTTTTTTTTTTTTTTTTTTAAGTAAACCTTTTAAAATGCTTGACCAAACGCATGCCGTCTGGACTTCATTAAAGAACTAGGCTTTTTTTTTTTTTTTTTAAGTAAACCTTTTAAAATGCTTGACCAAACGCATGCCGTCTGGACTTCATCCATTCATTTGTCTCATTCATGATTTGCTAATAATCATTGCACGCTGGCGGTGTGGCGAGCTCACCCACACGACCTCTGCCCCCACGAGACTTACAGTCTAGAGGGGGTAACAGACCCATAAGGGAGATGCATTAAAGGAAGGAAAGGGGTCAAGTGAAAGGGTACCCAGAAGTCTGCACTGTTAGGGTGGTCTGGAAAGGCTCAGAAAAGTGGATAAGGTGGAGACTGAAGGATGAGAAGAAGCTCAGAGAGAGCTTTCCAGACCAAGAACCTGAGGCCTGAAAGCAGCTCGGTTTGTTCAAGAAGGTGAAAGGCGCTGGTCTGGCGGGAGCAGAGTTTGGGAGGTGGGTAGAGTTGGACTGGGTGGAATGTAGAAAAGATGAGGAAGTAGAAGCAGGAGAGAAAGAGAAGGAGGCCATTGCTTCTCAAGCTTTGTGGTTTTCTTCTCAGGGCAGTGGAAAATCATTAAATGATTACCAGGGAAAGGAAAGATTAGGCTTGGTGCCTGTAGCTCAGTGAGTAAGGCGCCAGCCACATACACTGAGGTTGGTGGGTTCAAGCCCAGCCCGGGCCTGCTAAACAACAATGACAGCTGCAACCAAAAAAAACACACAAAAAACAGCTGGGCATTGTGGCGGGTGCCTGTAGTCCCAGCTACTCAGGAGGCTGAGGCAAGAGAATCTCTTAAGCCCAAGAGTTTGAGGTTGCTGTGAGCTGTGACGCCACAGCACTCTACCGAGGGTGACATAGTGAGACTCTGTCTCAAAAAATAAATAAATAGAAAGGAAAGATTGGCTCCGCACCTGTAGCTCAGCAGCTAGGGCGCTAGCCACATACACAGGAGCTGGCCAGTTGGAATCCAGCCCGGGCCTGCCAAACAACAATGACAACTACAACCAAAAAATAGCCGGATGTTGTGGTGGGTGCCTGTAGTCCAGTTCCTTGGGAGGCTAAGGCAAGAGAATCGCTTAAGCCCAAGAATTTGAGGTTGCTGTGAGCTGTGACGCTACAGCACTCTACCAAGGGTGACAAAGTGATACTCTGTCTCAAAAAAAAAAAAAAGGGAAAGATTACTATGACTATTATGCACAAGAGATAGCAGAGGGACAGAGAGACCAACATAGGAGGCAAACGCAATCATCCGGGCCAAAAGAGGATGGTAGTTTAGACCAGGGTTTCGGCAGTGAAGTGGAAGAGAAGTGGGAAGTGGGAAATTGAAGGAATATTTTGGAGACAGACTCCATATACTTGTCATTTGGAGATAGAACCCATAGTACTTAGCCCTGCATTTGAAGGCGGAGAAAAATGCACACATTTTTTTCTGAGGGAAAAAGGGCTGTTACAGAAATGAACAAGAAACAAGACAGTTTGCTCCAAACCCTCCAGGAGCTTATAGTCCAGCAGATTCCCCAGTGGATAACATAGTATGTGGCACATGGTGTGTGTGTGGGGGGTGTCCAGGGACATATTTGTTGACTACATAAATAGCCTAGAAAAATTTACACTTCGTTACTTGCAGTTTTAAAAATCATTTTCAATGTAAAAAAAGTGTACAGAATGATATAACTTTATCTTTTCTTTCTTTCTTTTTTTTTTATTGTTGGGGATTCATTGAGGGTACAATAAGCCAGGTTACACTGATTGCAATTGTTAGGTAAGGTCCCTCTTGCAATCATGTCTTGCCCCCAAAGGTGTGGCGCACACCAAGGCCCCACCCCTCTCTCTTCTTCCCTCTCTCTGTTTTTCCTCCCCCCCATGACCTTAATTGTCATTAATTGTCCTCATATCAAAATTGAGTACATAGGATTCATGCTTCTCCATTCTTGTAACTTTATCTTAATTAACCATGCTAACTGTCTCTGTGCCTTGCTGACAATATTAAATCGAAATCCTCTTGTAACTGAGGTGGCAACTAAGTAGAATCACACCCTGAGCTGCTATGGATAATGTAGACGTCAGCTATGTTACGATAAATAAAGTGAGATAACAGCCTTAATATTTAGGCAAGCCTCAATAATTCTTGCTCACAATTTGCCTCATCCAAGTGATCTAGTATACAAACCACTGTGCCCCTCAAGTGAGTTTCTACAACTGTGGTTTAAAGATAAGTAAAAGAAGACTGCTTTCATACTGGGAAGGAGATGGTGCTGGCAGTGTGGGAATGGGGGAGAGATGATTGTGGACGGATTCTGAGGTTAGAGCCCTTAGGATTGGTGGGATTCTGGGTTTGTTGGATACACATTTTGAGAGAAAGAAAAGAATGAAGGGTGACTCTTGTCATGTTGATTTCATACAGCCAAGGTTGTCGACATTGCTCACCTCCTGGGCACTCAAGCCTCCTTCAACGTTTCCTGTCACAAGTGTCCTCCTGACAGCATGGATGGTAAGGCCTGGCAGTTCTCTCAATAATCTGTTTCGAGGAAAACCCCCCTTTTGTCCATGGACTTGTTATTTATTTTATGTGAAAAACAATGAAAATGTTCCCTCACCTTCAGGTATCATGTCAGTGGTTCAAAAGAAATCTCACTTCAACTGTTACTTGTTTTAATCAGGTGAGATTTCTCTTGCTACCAACAGTGATTGTCTCTCATAATAATAATAGCTGGCAGGTACTTACAGTGTTCCAAACCCTGCTGTAAGATCCTCAGGCATATTAACCAATTCAGTCCTCATAGCAGCTGTCTTTTGTAAATAAATAAGGAATCAGGGATGTTTAGCCATTTGTCACAGGTCAAGCTGGTATGACTGGGATTTGAACCCAGTCTGACTTTTGAGCTCGCATTTGATACTGACCTCTGTTGAAGTGGTTTTGGTCTAGCTCCAACTTAAATTCTTATAGTCCTTGCTAAGGGAGTTGTGCAAAATATAGTTTACAAGTAACAATATGTTAGCAAAACTTAGCCGGAAGCTGAGAGACTCTGACAAAGGAAAAGCATTATTTTCTAGTTGCGTAATTGAGCTCATTATCTGAAGCTGGATTTATTCTTTAATCCAGGTTTATTATACTTTGCCCTTAAACAAACAAAGTTGGAATTCATCATACTGTGAAGGGACAGTAGTCTCCCCTTATCCTTGGAAGATACGTTCTAAGACCCTCAGTGGCCTCAGCACCCGTAACTCAGTGAGTAGGGCGCCGGCCACATACCCTGAAGCTGGCAGGTTTGAGCCCAGCCCAGGCCTGCTAAATAACAATAACAACTGCAAAAAATAGCCAGGCGTTGTGGCGGGCACCTGTAGTCCCAGCTACTTGGGAGGCTGAGGCAAGAGAATCGCTGAAGCCCAAGTGTTTGAGGTTGCTGTGACCTGTAATGCCATGGCACTCTACTGAGGGTGACATAGTAAGACTCTGTCCCCCCAAACAAAGACCCTCAGTGGATGCCTAAAACTGAGGATAGTGCCAAATACTATAAGATTTTTCCTCTAAATATGTACCTATGATAAAATTTAATTTATAAACTAGGCACAATAAAATTACCAACAATAACTAATGATAAAATAGAGGTTGGGCACAGTGGCTCACATCTACAATCCTCTGAGAGGCCAAAGCAGGATGATTGCTTGAGGCCCGGAATTTCATAACTATCTGAGCAAAAGCAAGACCCTGTCTCTACAAAACAAAAGAAAAATTGGCCGGGCATTGTGGTATACTGGTAATCCTGAATACTTGGGAGGCTAAGGCAGGAGGATCCTTGAGCCCAGGAGCTTGAGGTTGAACAATAACCACTGCACTCTAGCCAGATAGAGTGAGACTGTGTTGCAAGGAAAACAAAATTTTTAATGAAATAGAATGCTCATATCAATATGCTGTAATAAAAGTTATATAGATGTGGTCTTTTTCTTTCTCAAAATATCTATTACACTATAGTCAACCTACTTTTGGAGCACAGTTGACTGTAGGTAACTGAAAACTCATAAAGCAAAACTGCAGGTAAGGGGGAACTACTTAGTAAAACTCATGTCCTATTGTATAACGATAGTTTCCTGCATGGGTAGCTTAGACGGGGTGGGGAGGGGACAGGAGCACAGAAGGTGATCTTGAGTGAACTGAGAAACTGAGAGGCCAAGACATTGGCTGGCACACTCTGTGGCTGGCTGTGCAGGGCCCAAGGAGAGTATTGGCAGTAGGGGTGGGGGACAGGACCAGGAGGCATGCAGGAGAGAGGTCAGCAGATGACAGCAACCGTGAGGAGTTCTCGGTGACAAAACCTGGTGTTGGGAACTTCAGAGAGCCATGGTGTGGAAGGAAGGAGGGTGGGTGGAGTGTAATTGAACCCACGAGGGGAGTTCTGGCCTAGGTCGGCTTGCTCACTGCTCAGAAAACCAGTGACTGAACAAGAGGCTCAGCAAGGAAGGAAGATGACATCACCTGGAAGACGGGAGAAGTGCGTCAATCCCTTTCCTACCAACTCAGGGTAGAGTTTTTATATGGAGTTCAGGAATGTCCCTATATATGTGGGGGGACGTTGCATTGGAAGCCACATGTGCAGGAGGTCTTATTCGGAAGTCACAGGCTGGTGATGGATGCTGAGCCTTGGCACTGTTATCCTGCCAAGAATGAGTCTGCTGTGTGGGGGAGACAACTCAAATGGTAAAAGGGTTAAACAGATTATGATATTCTGGTCACTGAATACTACAGGCCTGGGAACCCAAAGCTTAAGCTGCAGGGAAAGCATAAGGGGGGGAGGTGTTTCATTCTGTGTTTGTTCCTGGAGCCAATTATAGTTCCAGTGACAATGATAAGCAAAGTAGATGCCAGGACCCTGAAGGTGATCAATATTTGTTGATTGCATGCCTCGTGCATGCTGATCACCGTTACAGACATTGAATTGTGAGTTGTGGGTGATTAACACTTCCACTCGAGACGATTGCAGGGGTAGCCCGATTTCTGTTGTAAGAGCCATGGAATCAGGAAACTTCCTGGTGGTAGATTCTGGCTTCCAGATCACAGATCCCAGGGGTTTGGGAGCAGGCGGGAAGATAGCACAAATGCCCCTATTGGAGAATGAATTGATAAAATGTAATGGTCTTACTCTAGGATACAATACACACACGTAGAGCAATTGAAAGAATTTAACTAGAACTATATGTTTCTATTTGGATTAATTTTATAAGCACACACAGTATAGAGTATGTAAAAAAAATTTTTTTTTCCTTTAGAGACAGAGCCTCAAGCTATTGCCCTGGGTTGAGTGCCGTGCCGTCACAGCTCATAGCAACCTCCAATTCCTGGGCTTAAGCGATTCTCTTGCCTCAGCCTCCCAGGTAGCTGGGACTACAGGAGTCCACCACAATGCCTGGCTATTTTTTGGTTGTAGTTGTCACTGTTTGGCAGGCCCGGGCCTGATTCGAACCCATTAGTTCTGGTGTATGTGGCTGGCGCCTTAACTGCTTGAGCTCCAGGCAGCAAGCCTATTTATGTAAATTTTTGAGAGAGAGAGAGAATGAGACAGGGTCTTGCTCTGTTGTCCAGGCTGGAGCGTAGTGATACAGTCACACCTTACTGCAACCTTGAATTCTTGGGCTTAAATGATCCTCCTGACTCAATGTCCCCAGTAGCTGGGACTATAGTTGCATGCCGCCCCGCCCAACTGATTTTTATTAATATGATTTTTTTTTTTTTTTTTGTCTAGAGGCAGGGTCTCTATTTTGCTCAGGCTGGTTTTCAAACTCCTGGCCACCAGCGATCCTCCCACCTTGGCCTCCCAAAGGGCTGGGATTACAAGCGTGTGCCACCATGTGTGGCCTTTATGCAAATATTTTTAAAACAACCTAATATTATGTATCGATTACAACTACCCACATATTTATGTAAAAGCATGAAAAGTGGTCTTGAACAATACCCCAAAATTATGAAAGTGCTTGCAATGGGGACCAGAGGCAATGGTAAGGAGTTAAGAGAAAATGTGGTGGGATAAACTTTATCTGCGAGGTGTTACTGAATGTTAAGGCAAAGAGCAGGCGTGCCAAGAGGGTAATGATGGCTAACTCTGGGTGATGGGATATTGATACTTTTTGTATTCTTTGTACCTTTCTACATTTAAAAAAATTGCTCATTCAATTAAAAAGTGAGGAAATATATGCATCTACAAAACCTAAATCTCTCCTGGTGTTTTTCAATTATTCCTTTGAATTTTGTGGAAATTGGCGTGCAGGAGGTTATCTCATTAATTGAAGTAGCACAGGTAGAAAGATTTAACCAGGGTCTGGCATACTCTAGTCTCTAAACAAATGTTGGCCCCTTCTGCCTTAGCCCAGTGCCCTCTAAGAACCACCTGGAAACAGGAAAGATAGACTCAGGCAAAATGGTGCCTCTCTGGTATCAATTATATTGCCTTGTAAATGTTGAATGTTTAGAATCAGCTGTTTTTTCTCTTCTTTTTCCCCTAGGGGAGGAAGACGATCTGTCTCTGCTGACCGCTCTGCTGGAGGAGAATGAATCAGCCTTGGATTGCGATTCGGAAGAGAGTAACCCCTTGACCAAGGAAAGTGGCGGACCTGACGCCTTCGATGAGCTCTTTGATGCCGATGGCGATGGCGAGTCTTACACAGAAGAGGCTGATGATGGAGACGTGGGACAGAATGACGACCAAAAGGAAAATTTGGCCACTCTCTTTGGAGACACTGAGGACTTAACAGATGAAGAAGAAGCTCCTACGTTGCAAACAACTAAAAATAGGGTTCAACCTGTTCCTGTCCCCCGACAAGAGAAAACGAATCAGGAGCTGCAAGGTACCCTAATTCTTTGCCTTCACTAATCTCTTCATGATAAACTAGGTGAAGACCACTAATCTGACAGTGTGTGTCACTACCGTTGCTGATGCAAGGGTGGGGCTAAATGGCTGCAAGAAAAAAGAAAAGAAAATTGTGTGAGATGGTAGATGAAATGTTTAAGGCCGGCATTTCAGCACAGGCCACAGACTGTATCAGTGTGGGCTTGCTATCACTGATCCTTGCCAAGATGGCCACAATGTTTTCCATGCTTCTTACAAAATAATAGTACTTTGGAGTTTGTGTGCACATGGAGCCAGGGACAAAGGTTACAAAGCTACAACATACTCTCTTTGAGCAGGGGACCATTCCTGAACACCTGCTTTGAAGTATGTGGCTTGTGGTGTGCCCTTTTCTTATTCCTGGCGGCTTCTCACATATACATTTTTTAAAGTTTAATAAAATACAGTGGTGGGCTGTTTCTTCTAGTACAGGAGCCAGCAGTTGTTATGTTAGTTGTGATATCCAGCTTATGAAAGAAGTATATTTCTTGATTCCTAAAATCTTAGTAGTTAACTGTGGCTGTGTATCTGTAATATCTGTCAGTGGTACAAATTTATAAATAGCTTGGGTTTTAGTGGCTTGGTTACTGGAAATAAAAGCTTATCTCTTTAAGAGACCTCTTTGAAGTACAAAAGTTGATCATGAGCTTTAGGTATATGATCGTATTGTGAGTCTGAAGGTTTGGGGGCAGGAAGTGGAAAGCGAAAATATTACTAGCATTTTTGTCATGTACATTTTCTTCTTTCTGGTTTCTACATCGCTGTACTTTTTTGTTTCCCAGATGAATTAAGGAAGTTGCGAGAGCAAATGAAGTCCTTACAAGAACAGCTAAAAGTAGCGACAATTAAACAGGCTACGAGCCCCGCCCTTCTGCATAAATCCCCTGGTAATGAGACTGTCATTTGGCAATAGTATGCGTTTCTGTTATTAAGAAATTATAACCCAACTCCTGGCAAAACAGCCTTTGAGCCCCTTTCTAAGATGATTTTACTAACTTCTTTTACTTTTAATCAAGCAGATAAGTCTCCACGGCCCCCTCTTAAGGAGAAGAAAGTGCAGAGAATCCAGGAGTCATCGTGCTTTTCTGCAGAGCTCGATGTCGCTGTTCAACCCAGAGCCAAGCGGGTGGCGAGGATGCCAAAGGCTTCACCTGCAGGTGTGGTGCTCGAGGCCTGGCTGGTTCTCACTGCTCTGCCTCTCTTTCAGATATGCTCTGCCACTGTCTTGCTCATGTGTTTGTCTTTTGCCAGGGGCTGGAGGTGGGGGGTGTCTCTTGGTTTTTCTTATCTTCCCACTAAGAAAGGTAAGCTGGGGAGTGGGTTATGTTTTGTCTACATCTCATAGTGCTTAGAAAATCCTTAGGTACAGAGTAGGTATTTATTAAATCCTTAGTAGGTTGAATTTTTAAATTCTATAATCCTGTGGTTTTACTTGGTTTTACAGTGTAGTGACCACTACATTGAGTTCTTCTGCTAGAGACTTAATCTTTAAACTTGCAAGGTTAAGGCATGGATTCCTTATGAAGTGATCAGGTTTCGTTGGAAGCCCAGCTTGTATTAAACCAAATGTTCCATTTTTTAGAACACACTTCTTTGCCAGTATAGAATGGTACTCAGATAAAATTCTATGTCAGCATACACCTATATATATGCACAAAACAAAAATGAAAAAAATTCATAAGCCCTATGTATGGGTTTCCCCAAGGTGATTATTCTTTGGAAGACCTAAGACAAAATGGTCCTGAGATAACTTAGCTTAGAGGAAGCAGCATGTGTCCAGAAAGGCCCTTCAATAGCTTTGGCTTATGCCACAAGAGTAAAGCATAGCCACAGCCTGAGCGCCCATTGTGATAACCAATTATTCAGTGTATCCATTATGAATAGCATAGAACCCTCAGGACCTTTGGTATTACGAGAGTGTTCCATTAGGCAATGTCCGAAGTTTAGTTTTCAGTGTGGGCAGGGTAGGGATATAGTTTCTAGGTTCTAAAGTTCTAAGGTTGCCCAGATTGGGAGCAGTGACCCAAAGTCCCTTTGAGGGTAAACAGCACAATGGAACAGAGAATGATGTTTCAGTGAGAAAAACACCCAAACCTTCTGACCTTCAGGAACAAACGCTTCCAAAATAGGAAAAATAACCACATCAGGGAATATCCTAGACCCCTAACTCTCCCTAATCCCACAAACAAAATGGAATGGGATGAAATGAAATGAAACCAGAAAGAAAAGAAAGGAGAGCTGGCTTCGGATTTTCTTATAGAGAATTTGATCTGTGTGCAAATCTTCAGTAATTATTTACTCTTTTGTGGATCCTTCCCCAGTGCATTGTATTTGGTAAATACTCAATAAATGTCTTTGCTTAGAGCTATACCATCTAATATAGTAGCCACTAGCCACATGTGGCTATTTTAATTTAAATTAAATTTAGTTAGAAATTTATTTCCCCAAAAGTACTGCTCATGTTTAAGTGGTCAGTGGCCACTACATCAGCACTAGTATAAAACATTTCTTTTGGTTCTTTTTTTTTTTTTTTTTTTGAGATAGTCTCATTATGTCGCCCTCGGTAGAGTGCTGTGGTGTCACAGCTCACAGCAACCTTAAACCCTTGGATTTAAGCAATTCTCTTGCCTCAGCCTCCCAAGTAGCTGGGACTACAGGCACCTGCCACAACACCCAGCTATTTTTTTGTTGTAGTTGTCATTGTTCTTTTAGCAGGCCTGGGCCAGGTTCGAAACCTGCCAGCCCCAGGTTCAAACCCTGACACCCTAACCACTGAGCACAGGCACCAAGCCTATAAAACATTTCTGTAGGTTGGGTGTGGTGGCTCATGCCTGTAATCCTAGCACTCTGGGAGGCCGAGGCGGTTGGATCGCTTGAGCTCAGGAGTTCGAGAGCACCCTGAGCAAGAGTAAGACCCCATCTACTAAAAATAGAAAAAGTAGCTGGGCTTGGTGAAGTAGCTCAGTGGTTAGGGCACCAGCCACATACACAGGGACTGGCGGGTTCAAATCTGGTCCAGGACTGCTAAACAACGACAACTACAACAAAAATACAGCCAGGCGTTGTGGGTGCCTGTAGTCCCAGCTACTTGGGAGGTTGAGGCAAGAGAATTGCTTAAGCCCAAGAGTTTGGGGGTGCTGTGAGCTGTGCCGCCACAGCCTCTACCAAGGGTAACATAATAAGACTGTCTCAAAAAAAAAAAAGAAATTCTTTGCTTTTAAAAAAAAGGGGAAAAAGTAGGTGGACGTTGAGGTGGGTGTATGTAGTCCCAGGTACTCAGGAGGCCGAAGCAAGAGTATTGCTTGAGCCCAAGAGTTGGAGGTTGCTCTGAGCTATGATGTAATAGCACTCTACTGAGGGTGACGAAGTGAGACTATGTCTCAAAAAAAAAAAATCATTTCCGTCATCAAAGAAAGTTCTGTTGGACTTGACTGCCAAGATTTTAAGGGTAGGACGGAAACAGCCTTAAGGTCTTCCTTTTTTCTCTCAAGATCTGGTTATTGCATATGTTACTTAAAAAAGAAAAAAAGGAAAATTCTGTGAAAACAAATTTTGCAGTTATCAATGTAGCTTTCTTTTCACTTAATTCTTATGTTAATTTTCTAGAGCCAAAAAGCTCATCATCAAGGACGACAAGTTTACCCTCTCACCCTCTCCACACTACTCCTGGGAACAAACCTACTGGGATGGCAGGAAATAAGCGCACAGGGACCCCAGGATGTTCTGGGGAAACGGCTCCGAGTGTCTCTGCGGAGACCTTCTCCGGCCTGCGGCTCAGGTAAGTAGCTGTGACAGCTCTCTCCGTTCATGTGCCACTAGGTGGCTCTTCAGTGGTGTGTTTACAGCAGATCCGCAAACACCCTACCTGGAACAGCCCAGCTGTGCTGGGTTTGACTCGGTGCAGTTGAATATAAAATGTTTAAGGAAGACTTTGCTTGTCCATATAATGAATAAAGAATATCTATATTCTTTGGTATCTATAGATACTTGAGTATCTATAAAAAGGAAATGGACAAGTGATAGTATTTTAATCAGAAATTGACAGAGGAAACTGATAAAGACTATTTCTAAACTTATCTTCATCTTTATTGGGATATTTTTAAATACATAATGATACACAGTTTAGCCAGGTTAATAGTGTCTTATAATTGATGTTTAAAAAAAATAAGTGAGCTATTTTTCTCCCTACTAACCTTTTCAAGGCAAATTTATAAACTTCGCATCTGTTATGGGGAGAAATTGAAGGTTAAAATAGAAATAAATTTTAGTTTAGTTTAGTTTAGTTAAAAGCCATATTTAAGTCCTGGACATTTAAACCATCTGTACTCTGTATCACTACTCCACTGGTTCTCCATTGTTACTTCTAGTTATGCCCAGGACAGACCAGTAATCCTTTCATTGAGACCAGATTGCTATTAGTTCAGATCATCTGAGAAGCCAGAGAAATGCCTTTAAGACTCCTAAACCTTGTCAGTCTGAACATCAGTCAATAACCAAAACTACTAGGCTCTTAAATGTTATTGGGCAAGAGCGAACAAAGACTTGCCAAAACGCAAGAGAAGTGTATGGTAAAGACCCCATATTCTCCAAAATAGAAGGATGTACTTAATATCATAATTGCATCTGGGACTGTTTGAGGGAGGGCTGTAGGGTTCCTTTTCAAGGTTAGCTTGCCCTCCTGAGAGGATCCTGATTGGCTGTACCACCTGTGGCCCCACTGAAACTCCTTACTGGTCATGAACGCCATTGCTATGGGCAGGTATCATACATGTGAATAAAATGGCGGAGGAAAAGTTGAGCCACCTGGCCTAAGCTTCTGAGTGGCTTACAACTTTAAGGGATTACGTAAGTGTTTGAGTCTTTGCAGTTGTTATACCTGAACCTCAGGCCTTAATAACTGAAGGAAATATTCATAGAGATGCCCAGACACGATTGAGAATCCCTTACCTGAAATGCTTAGGACCAGAGGTGTTTTGGATTTTGGATTTGGCAAAATTTTCACTGTGTACTTCAGTGGTTGAGCATCCCAAATCTGAAAGTCAAAATCCCAAATCCTCCAGTGAGCATTTCTTTTGAGTGTCTTGTTGGTTTGAAAAAAGTTTTGGAGTTTGGAGCTTTTCAGATTTGGGATTTTCAATCTGTAGTAATCTTTTATTTCAGAGAAATCAGGCAAAGGAAAGAGATGTTCTATTGAAGTTAATGTTTTCTCTCCTGGATATTCACTGTTCAGACTTAGGTCTGGAACTTTACAAGACTTCTGAAATAGTGAAGGGGCATGTTTTTCCCTGAATGTTTTCTTTTGTCTGAGAATATGTAATGTGATCAAAGATGGAACAAATGTCAATATTCTACGAGAGAAACACAGTTTGAAAATGTAGCAGATTTTGGCCAGTCATTGAGCAAAAGAATTCATTATTTGAAGCTAGGTTCAAAGACCTATCTTGTTATGTGAAAATATTAGCTTAAAAATCCAGTTAGAAACAGTAAAACCTGTGAAATTCTTACAGAATTGATGAAATTTAGATGTCTTATTTATGAATATTACTTAATGGTTTTGTAAAAAAGTAAAAAAAGGTTATGTTTAAAAGATTATTGCTGGCTTGGCGCCTATAGCTTAGGCGGCTAGAGCGCCAGCCACATACACTGGAACTGGCAGGTTTCAATCCAGCCTGGACCAAAAATAGCTAGGTGTTGTGGCCGGCGTCTGTAGTCCCAGCTACTTGGGAGGCTGAGGCAAGAGAATCTCTTGGGCCCAGGAGTTTGAGGTTGCTGTGAGCTGTGATGCTACAGCACTCTATGCAGGGCAACTGCTTGAGACTCTGTCTCTGAAAAAAAAAGATTATCGCTTGTAATTTATAAGAGCTTAAAGAACTTGTGATCTTTCTCTTTTTTTTTTTTTTTTTTTGCCGGGGCCGGGTTTGAACCCACCACCTCCAGTATATGGGGCCAGTGCCTTACTCACTGAGCCACAGGCGCCACCCAGTCTTTCTTGTATTCTATGTAAGTTTCAGATCTGTATCCAAAGAAGAGCAAACCTAGCTTTAAAAACTGTCTCGTTTTTTATTTACCTGCTATAAAACTGTGAGCCTGGGCCCCCTGAGAACAGGCAGTATTGAGGTTTCTGGCCATAACACTTCTCCCTACTACCTGGTAAGGTGCCAGATAATTTCTGCTTAGAATAATAATCTACTAATTGCTGGTTTCTTAACCCAGGCGGCCTCGAGTATCCTCAACAGAAATGAACAAGAAAATGATCGGCCGAAAACTGATCAGATTGTCTCAGATCAAGGAAAAGATGGCAATTGAGAAGCTAGAAGAAATAGACTGGGTGACGTTTGGGGTTATTTTGAAGAAAGTTACTCCACAGAGTACAAACAGTGTAAGCCATTTTGTTGGTTTCTCAGCTGCTTTGTCACAAACTAACAATGGAGACAGTGGTCCTCAATGGGTTACCTGGATCCTGTCCATATTTTATCTGGAAATAATTACTAAGGAGTTCCAGAGTTGCCACTCCATCACTGAGTTGTTATCTAAGGGATTTTGTAAAGAATGCCCCACAGTTCAAAAATTGTTAAAAAATAAGAATAAACATTTGTTCCAGAGGAAAACATTCAGCATCTGGCGACTGAATGATCTTCGTGACCTGACACTATGTGTGTCCTTGTTCTTATTTGGAGAAGTTCACAAAGACCTCTGGAAGACAGAACAAGGTACTGTCATAGGGTTGCTCAACGCTAACCCCATGAAGCCCAAGGATGGCTCAGAAGAGGTAAGAGTCTGTTTCTATGATTCGAGTAATGTTTTTACATTAGCTGAGTTTTATCAAAAACATTTATGTTAGTCTACCTCCAGAAAATGATTCATGCTTTTACATTATTGTGCCTCCATGAATTTAGCATTTCATTTGTTTGTTCATTCATCCTCACCAATATTCTGAATTTCCACCTGCTCTAAAGTGTTTTGTATATACTTTTGATATATTTTTTCAAATTAGTTCCAAAGTTTCTGGAGTTTTTTTTAATTGCTATGCTCCTATTTCCTTAAATTCCTTAATATAATTTTTTATGATGGCATCAAGAAAGCAGTGTTTTATAGTTCAGGGAGTTTTGCTCCATTAATTATTAACCATAACTGCAACTTAAAATCAAAGTGAATTTGCATCTTCTCAAGCAATAGTAAGAGTTTTGGTACCACACACTGCTTCTTTAGTAAACTGCAAATCTAGACACAGTGTGAATAGCAACAGGCATTTCACTGCTCTGATCCAGGAAGAGGCTTCACGCTATTGTAATCAGAGTGTCATTTTACCAGGAAAGCAAAAGCTTCCCTATTGACTCCTACTTAAGTCTAATTAAGTCCAGTGGGCTAAACAGTCACATAACCATTGCTAATTCTAAAGATTGCTGGGCAAACAAAGAGCAAGATCATTTCCTGAGACTGAGCACTTGACCAGCCCAGACAGAATCAGGATTCTGATAGTAAGGATGGGTGCTGGGCAGAGAATTGAATGTGTCTGCACACCCATTTGTAAACTGACTTCAGTTTTGGAAGTGCACTAGTAGAGCACTAGTTTCAAATTCCATTAAGACAAGAAGCCTTCTTAAATCAGCACCAGCCATTCTTTTATCCATTCTTGCTAGTAAAAGGGGATCACTTTGCCTTTAACTCCTGCCCTGCCTCTTTTTCACAGGTGTGCTTATCTATTGATCATCCCCAGAAGGTCTTAATTATGGGTGAAGCTCTTGATCTGGGAACCTGTAAAGCAAAGAAGAAGAACGGAGAACCTTGTGCACAGATTGTTAATTTGGTTGGTTTTCAACCTCTTTTGGATGGTTTCTGCTAACGAAAAGAACTATTGGGAATAAACTATAGCTACTTGAGCTGTAATAACCAACTTGGAACCCAGTTTCCTGCTTAACAGGAAGAGTCAGACTGTGAAAATTGAATGTGTAGTTAGTAATTGCTGGTTTAAAAGTTCAGGACAGGGATATGGAACGAGTTTGAAAAGTGAAAACCTCTTTGGAGAGTGATCTGTTATTGCTGGCCAGGAGGAATAAGAAAGAAAGAAATAAGCTTTTAGTATGCTCTCAATTCCTTGTAGTTCCAAAGATCAAACACTAATGATGAAGTGCACCAAAAATCTCATTTTAGTCTGCATTTAACTCCATTAAACCCTTTCTTCGAGCTTCACTGAGATATATAATTCACATATGACACACTGTACCCTTTTAAAGTGTACAATTAAGAAATTTTTAGTACATTCACAGAGTTAGTTGTGCACTCATCATCACCACTGAGTAATTTCAGAGCCCTTTCAATAATCACACCCCAATCTCCCCTCCCCCCCTTCCCTTGCCCCTGGTAAGCACAAATCTATGTTCTGTCTCTGTGGATTGCCCTGTTTGAGCATTTCATGTCATGGAATCACTGTCTGTGACCTTTTGTGATTGGCTTCTTTCACTCGGCATAATGTTCTTGAGATTCATCCATGTTGTAGCATTTAGCAATATTCCCTTTCATAGCTCAATACTATTCTATTGTATGGATATACCACATTTTGTTTATTCATTCATCAGTTGATAGATATTTGGGTTGTTTTCACACTTGGCTATTGTGAATAATGCTGCTATAACATTCACAAATAAGATTGCTTTTTGTTTTGTTGTTTGTGGGGGTTTTTTTCCCTCTAAATACTGGTTTAGTAAGGATTTATTTTGAGGAAAAAAGGTCCCAAACATCAGGCTATTCACAAAATAACCCTTTTTGGGATTTTTTTGAGAAAGAGTCTTGTTCTGTCACCCAGGACAGAGTGCAGTAGCATTATCATAGCTCACTGTGACCTTAGACCCCTGAGCTCACACAATTCTCCCTCATCAGCCTTCTGAATGGCTGAGACTACAAGTACATGCCACCATGCCTGGCTAATTTTTCAATTTTTTATAGAGATAGGGTCTCACTATGTTACCCAGGCAGGTCTTAAATTCCTGGGCTCAGATGATGCTCCTGCCTCAGCCTCTAAAGGAATGCGATTACAGGCATGAGCCACATGCCTTGCCACAAACAAGTTTTATGTGGATGTATATTTCAGTTTCCTTGGGCACATCGCTGGGAGTAGAATTGTTGAGTCATATGATAACCCTGTTTAGACTTTAAAGGAACTGTCAAACTGGTTTCCAAAGTAGCTGTACCATTTTACATCCCCACCAATAAGGTGTAAGGGTTCTAAATTTTCCATGTTATCACCAATACTCGTATTTCTTTTTGATTATAGCCAGTGTAGTAGATGTGAAGAGGCACTTCTTAGGGTTCTTTAAAAAGATTAAATGGCAAGTTTTGCTTTTATTTCTTTTTCTTTCTCTCATTCCTTCCTAACTAACAAACTAGTGGACAAGAATAAAAAGGTAGGGGATAGCTGGAGAATTGAGGCCTCAGAATAAAGTCCTGACAGATCTCCACATGAGAGCTAGAAGGTCATTAAAAACCCATTGTCCCCGTAAGTAAGGGTTCCCCCAGGAGGACACTGCTACCTCGTCTCTCTTCGTTTCTTTCACTGGAGGGATGGCACCCCTCCAAGGGCCAACCAGAGAAATAGCCAGAAAAACCTCTCTAGAGGCTGGCTTTGTTTTATTTTTAAATTACTTTTTGAGGTAAAATTCATATAACATAAAATTAACCATTTTTAAAGTGTACAATTTAGTGGTATTTAGTTCTGTAACCACCAGCTCTCTAGTTTCAGAATTTTTCATTGCCTGTAAAAGCACCCATAACCAGTGAGCAGTCGCTCCCATCTCCTCTGCCTCCATCTCCTGCTGACTTCTAATCTGCTTTCTGTCTTCAGGGATGTGCCTGTGCTGAGGCTGTCCTATCAAAGGAGCCCTAGAGCATGAGACCTTTTGTGGCTGGCCTCTTTCACTTAGCCTGTTTCGAGGGTTCATTCTAGAAGCTGATTTTATTTCCATTGTAAAAAGGGGACAAAGGAAATTTGTCTTTTGTCTCAGTAACTGTCTAGCTCATCTGCTTTGGGAACAGTCTTAGAAGTCAGCAGGGAGGATTTTGCGGGCAGTGTTCTGGGAAGTGGGGAGAAAGGGACCACGTCTGTTCGCCTTGTCCCTGGCCCGGCGCTAACCCTGATGCAGCTGCTCTCCCTTCTTGCAGCGAGACTGTGAGTACTGTCAGTATCACGTCCAGGCTCAGTACCGGAAGCTCAGTGCACGGCGAGCTGACCTGCAGTCCACCTTCTCTGGAGGACGAATTCCAAAGAAGTTTGCCCGCAAAGGCGCCAGCCTCAAAGAACGGCTGTGTCAAGATGGTTTTTACTACGGAGGAGTTTCTTCTGCGTCCTATGCGGCCTCGCTGTAAGACATTCTCGGGGCTTCTTGGGGGACAAGGATTTTACTTATAAGACTAAACCCAATCAATGGTTGTACTTTTCTGTAACTGTTGTAGGGCTCCGTAACTCACTGCCTGTAACAAGGTAGATAAGGACCTCTTTTATTCCCAGGTGGAGAGGAAAAAACACAGACGAGAGGAAGAGATGGAGGCAGTCATGTCGTGCTGGGCTTTAACACAGCCCACACGTCCTCTGACTTCTCCCATGAATCGCATGACTTTGTCAGGGTTGACTGTGCCCAGGAAGGCTTTAATCACAGCGTTGATGTGCTTTGCGTCCTTCCCCTCATGACTATTTGAAACTGCAGGCTTCTTAGAACCCACAGTTGATTCCCTGAACTGCTGTGCAGTGGGTGGGCTTCACACACGGAGTGGGATGGTGCAGGGCAAACACTCGTGGCCTCTTCTGAGGGGTCTCAGTCTCCACAGAGACGGACAGCTGGTCACCATATTGTAGAAAGCACATCTGAAGACAAGGCAGGTGGGGGCTGGGCACGGTAGCTATGTAGTTGGTCTAAGAACAAAACGTAGAGTTTGCTCCTGATCCAAAAGGAAAAGGACTCACACTTCCTGTTTATTTTGTAACAACAAGCACGTTTTTAAGACTTAAAATCACTTCTGGATTTTTCCAAACTATTAAAAGCAATACACATACGTGATTTTTTTTTTTTTTTTTGAAGAATATACAAGCTGGGCACACTGGCTCACACCTGTAATCCCAGCCCACATAGGATGATCACTTGAGGCTGAGAGTTTGACACCAGCCTTAGGAACATGCTGAGATCCTATTGCCAAAAAAAGAGAAAAAATTAGCGGGGTGTAGTGATGCCCACCTGTAGTCCCAAGTACAGGGGAGGCTGAGACAGGAGGATTAATTGAGCCCAGGAGTTTGAGGTTGTAGTAAGCTGGGATGATGCCATGGCACTCAGCCCAACAGAGCAAGACCTTTACTTGAAGTAAGAAGAATATACAGTTTAGCCAAAAGGAGAAAATAAAATACGAAAATAAATACCATCTATAATTCTACCACCTAAAAAAATTAATTCCTTGGTGTATATACCTCTAAGTGTTCTGTTTTGTTTTCTCATGTGTATAAATTTTTAGTAATATAAACTGAGATCATACTATACCTATCCTTTTGTAAACCTTTTTTCAACATGAAATAATGAGTATTTTTCTTATCAAATACTTATTTATGGCATGAATTTTAATGTCCCCATAGTGTTCTTTTACATACCGTGCTATAATTTACTTAAACAGTTTCCTGTGGATGAACATTAATGGTATTTCTGACTTACGACATTATGAACAAAGCTGTAGATAATATCTTAAATTTTTATATAATCCTTAATTATTTTAAGATAAATTTCTAGACTGTAAGGTCAAAGTGTTGGCATATTAGGAATTACTTAGGCCAGGCGTGTTGGTACACAACTGTAGTGTCAGCCACGATGGAGGGGAGAGGCAGAAGGATCACTTAGGCCCAGAATTACTTAGATGGTGTTTTGAGAAGCTTTCGTAGTTTCTAAGAAATGAGTATTTCTGTTCCTTCTTTACTCTTCAGGGCATTGGGGTTCAGTGATCTTCCTTTTGGGGGGCTGACTTTTGTCATTTCAGCGCTGCAGCTGTTGCTCCTAAGAAGATGATTCAGACCACTCTGAACAATCTGGTTGTCAAGGGTGCAGACTTGATCATTCAGGAAACAAAGCAAAAATTCGGTAACTTGTTTTCTCCATACTGAGTTTCTTTCTCCAGCTCAGATATGCATGGGGGTCTTTCAGATTGAAAATGACTATAGTTCACGCTGTGGGCGATAATCCACCTTTACCTGCAGGTAGTGAGTAGGCTAAAGGAACCACACCTGATTGGCAAGACATTTGGGGAGAAAACAGTATTTTAATCTTAGCTGTGTCTTAGCTTAGGATTCTTTTTAATATTTCTTAATGTATCCGGGCCCAACACTTAATGTCCATAATTAGAATCAGTAGGATTGGGTTCCTGGTCAAACCCTTTGGTTATCTTTTGTTAAAACAGGTATAGGTAAGGGCATGGTGGTGAACACCTATAGGCCCAGGAATTTGAGTCCAGCCTGGGGAACATAGCAGATCCCATTTCTTAAGAAAAATTAGGGGAAAAAAACCCCAAAACAAGAAATTGGTCAGAGAATGCAGCCCTCATCCTGTGCTTATGGTCATAAACAGTAGATGGGGCCTAGTAGGGAAAATTATGCTTCATGCATATTCCAGAAAGGGGGTGTAAAATGACCCCACAGATTTGTGTGCTCAGTATTCTAATCATTACTAATCATATAAGACACACTTAGGGTACTCTTACAGCCCTGTTAGTCTGACACTAGAGGTTAATAATTCTTTTCTTTCATGTACTGTCTTCATTTGCAAATGACTAAATTATGAGTTCAGAGTTTAAAAGTGATATATCGTAGGACCTCAAACTGAATTTTGAATCCTCTAAAGCTGATATGTACATGTCTCAGGAATACCCCAGAAGAGCTTATCTTGCTCTGAGGAGTTCAAGGAATTGATGGACCTGCCAACGTGTGGAGCCAGAAACTTGAAACAACATTTAGCCAAGGCCACGGCTGCAGGTACAGTCAGCTTATACGGCTACAATATGTGTGCCTGGGTCCCCCAGGCACCCCAAGAACCTCTCAATCTGTGGGCTTGTTTTAGGAATCATGGGAAGCCCCAAACCTGCCATCCAGTTGATATCAGCCTCAGCCCTCTTGAAGCAACAGAAGCAGCAAATGTTGGAGATGAGGAAAAGGAAATCAGAAGCGCTCCAGAGACAGTAAGAGGGGCGCATTTCATATTCCGCGATTACATCATTGATCTCAGGCATCCCCACCACATCTTCATCACTTTCAAAAATGTCACTGCAGATTTTGGTTGGCCACATTTTTAACTCTGATAATTTAAAGTCATTTTCTCATAACCTAAATAGCATTTAAGGGTATAAGTAATATTTCTGACCTACACTAGGGACTCCTGAGACCAAATGGTACGGGTTAGAGTAGTTTTGTCACCATAGGAGTAAGGTGTGGAGGGTTTTTCTAAAAGGAAAGCAGGTCAGCGGGGTGGCTCGAGCCTGTAATCCTAGTACTCTGGGAGGCTGAGGCAGGAAGATCACTGAAGCCCAGGAGTTTTGAGGTTGCCGTGAGCTATGCTGACACTACAGCACTCTAGCCTGGGTGACAGAGTGAGATTGTGTCTCAGGGTAGAGGGGGCGCATGTTCACCTGTTGGTGGGTAGGTTGATGTATTTGCTCAGGTAAATTATAAGAATAAGGTTCTAAAAATGGGGCGTTATTTTAAAGGTAAATCCACTGGGAATGCATGTGGAAGGTGGACAAATCAAAGATTCCCAAACTCAAGTCATCTGAACATTGATAATAGCTACTGTTCACAGACGCTTAACACGCACTGTACTGTACCTGCCATAAATAAAGCATCATCTTCACAGTAGCTCTGGGAGGCGTAATTATCCTGGTCCTCCTAATAATGCAGCTGGAGCTCAGAGAGCTAGTCCACAGTAGGGCCAAGTTTCGAGCTCACCTCTGGACCATGCCAATATCTAGCCATTTGTCGTCTAAACCTGGGCTGCTAACAGACAAATGGTTCCGTGAAAACAAAGTCAATTTTAAGTTAAGAGGAAATGATTTGGACAAATAGGAGAACGTGTTTGCTCTCAGGCAAATTAGTTTAAGGAGCTAATGGAATATCTGTAAAGGTACTCCTGGGCTTAGAGGTGATGTAAATATATGTATGACAGAGAAATACAGGAGAACCTCTGTGAGTTGACCACCCAAGGGACTGTAACAGAGTAGTAAACACACAGAGGTGGTCAACATAAGGAGCTAGGCTACTGCACTGATACATACCCTGTTTCCCCGAAAATAAGACAGTGTCTTATTTTAAGGTGTGCTACCAAAGATGCGCTAGGTCTTATTTTCAGGGGACGTCTTATCTTTCCTGTAAGTAGGTTTTATTTTCGGAGGATGTCTTATTTTCAGGGAAACAGGGTACATGTGGTGCATGTCCAGTCTGTGAAAATTAGGTCAATTTAAGGAGGTGATCAGTGTAGGAGGTGGTCAGCTATGGAGATTCTGCTGTATATGTGGAACAGTGGGCCTTGTGGGAAACTGTCACTTGGAAGGCATTATAATCTGAGAGTTTTCAGAACTCTGCTGGCCAAACCAAATATACCTTTGGGCAGAATTAGATAGGTAATTTGCAAATTCAGCCTAGAGCTGGCAAGAGTGGGTATGTGGTCGTGGGAAGAGTATGCCCTGGTACTAGTCCTGAGTTGAGCACTGTGAGCAGTGTGAACTGGGGCCTCAATCTCTTCATCTGTCAAATGAGAGATTTGGATTAGGTGATTTCTGAGGTTTCTTTTTAAATAGCTTCTAATTCCGAATACAAAATAATCACTGTGCAAGTCGTAACACTTTTCTATGAAGCGCTTCCAATGTCTCCCAGGAGTTAGCTCTTCCCAGTAGTGCTGACTAAGATGCAGAGGGCGGCAGTAGGTTCCTGAAGGCCCCAGAGCTAACCGTAGGGCTAGGAATACGGTCCCCACCTCAGCTTCAGGCCTGTGCTCTGTAGGTGACACCCAGTGGATAGCCGATTGATAAAAACAATCATTCTAAAGCTCGGTGGCCGGGCGCCGTGGCTCACTCCTGTAATCCCAGCACTGTGGGAGGCTAAGGAGGGAGAATTGCTTGAGCTCGGGAGTTCAGACTTGCCTGAGTGAGAGTGAGACCCCAAATCATTAAAAAAAAATGAAAAACCCAGCTGAGCACCATGAACGCCTGTAATCCCAGCAACTTCGGAGGCTGAGGCAGCCAGATGCCCACAGCCCGGTCTGAGGTGGCAGTGAGCTATGATGCCATTGCACTCTGCTCAGGGCATAGGGTGGGACTCTGTCTAAATAAAAAAGAATAATAATAAACAAGGAAATAAAATTTAAAAATAAATAAAAAATAAACCTAGGACAATTACGGTTTACCAAATGAAAAGTCAAGTAACCCAAGAGTTAATGAAGCTAGTATTGTTCTTACCGTTTGGTAACTTAGATTATTAACCATGGAGGGGAAATTATTTTCCTAACAACTAGTTCTAGCTCGTGACCTGCCTACTGCCTCCCAGGCCACTTTGAGTTGTAGAGTTTTCATCTTCCTAAAGTTCTGTTTGCATATTTTGTCACTGTGTGTTCTTTAAAGATTTCTCCAAAGCTCAAGTGAAGTCAAGAGCCCAGCTGTGCCATCCTCATCCCAACTGCCCCCTGCCCAATCTCCACGGGCAGGGGCGGAGTTCCCCAGGCTGGAAGGAAGAAGCTCAACCATGTTGATGCCCAAGCTTGGGCGTGGCGTCTCAGAAGGCGATGACGTTCTCTTTTTTGATGAGTCACCACCCCCAAGACCAAAACTGAGTGCTGTAGCAGAAGCCAAAAAGGTAAGGGGCACCTCTTCTCTTTGACACTTGAATTTGCATTCTGTAAGACAGAGCTTGGGTTTCAAACTTTATATACTTACAGCCAGGAAAGACAGACACTAGCTATTTACTGATCATGATAATTAGAGTGAAAGTAATTTTAAATAATAGTAGTGTCAACATAATACCATTAATTTAAGGCAAGGAAGTTAGAGCCATTATCTCAAGGCTGCTATGTGGCAGGCTGCAAGAGATGTCCTAGAGGAAGATAATGTTTTATAGCTAGAGATCCTGGCATTAAGAAACGATTCTTGGAATAGTTGAGGCAAGACTGTAAAATTATGTTTTAAAGAATCCTTCTTTGGCTCGGTGCCTGTAGCTCAAGTGGCTAAGGTGCCAGCCACATACACCAGAGCTGGCGGGTTCGAATCCAGCTGGGCCTGCCAAACAACAATGACAGCTACAACCAAAAAATAGCCGGGCATTGTGGTGGGTGCCTGTAGTCCCAGCTACTCGAGAGGCTGAGGCAGAAGAATCGCCTAAGCCCAGGAGTTGGAGGTTGTTGTGAGCTGTAATGCCACAGCACTCTACCAAGGGTGACAGCTTGAAGCTCTGTCTCAAAAAAAAAAAAAAGAATCCTTCTTTAAAAGAAATCTTACACGCCTGTTGACAGGTGAAAGCTAAGTTGCTCTGGCTGAAGTGGGGCAGGGGATACCCAGAACCCACCTGCCCACTCTTTTTTTTTTTTTTTTGATGAGCCGGAGTCTCACTTTATCGCCTTCAGTAGAGCCCTATGGTATCACAGCTCACAGCAACCTCCAGCTCTTGGGCTTAGGCGATTCTCTTGCCTCAGCCTCCCGAGTAGTTGGGACCACAGGCGCCCGCCACAACGCCTGGCTATTTTTTGTTGCAGTTTGGCCAGAGCAGGGTTCAAACCCACCACCCTTGGTATATGGAGCCAGTGCTCTACCCACTGAGCCACAGGCTCTGCCCACTCTTGACTCCCCTGACAACCTCACTTTTTTTCCGCTAGTTAGCAGCTGTAACCAATTTAAGGCCAAAGACTAGCTAGCTATTAGCCAAAGCCTGACCTACATTAATAATAATATTACTAATAATAATAACCATTGCATGTATTTATTAATATTACTTTCTGATATGTGTATGCCTTGTTATTTACTGTATACACATGGCCATGGCCTTAAAAGGTAGATCAAGCCAGTTGTGGTTGCTGATGCCTATAATCTTAGCACTCTGGGAGGCCAAGGAGGGAGAAGGCTGGAGTTCAAGACCAGCCTGAGCAAGAGCGAGACCCCATCTCTACTAAAAATAGAAAATTTAGCTGGGTGTGGTGGTGCTCAATTATAGTTCCAGCTACTCAGGAGATTGAGGCAGGAGGATCACCTGAACCCAGGAGTTGAGGTTGCTATGAGCTATGATGCCCCTGCATTGTACCTGAGGCTAGAGAGCAACAAAAAAGAAAAGATCAATGCTGTCATCACCCCCATTTTGTACATGAGGAAACTGAGGCTGAGGAAGTAATTTGCCTCAGATTACAAGCTTATCAGTGGCAGAACTAGATGGCATTCTATCCTGCTTCTGTCTGATTCTAAACTTGGAAAATAGTGATGTGGTTCCTTTGGGGCTCTGGAAACCCAGTCTAGCTGATGTTGAACTAGTAGTATTTAAATAAACTGAGACTTTATTCATCAGCTTGTAGGCCTGATAGGCCTGTCTCACATGTTATTAAAATTCTGCCAGTTGCTACTAGAGAACAGCCAGGACTCACTGGTTAATTTCCAGAGGGGTGTCCAGGGTGATAGGTGCCTGTCTCGTCTTCGAGATCTTTACCTCCCTGTCTTCTCTTTTCTTCTAGTTGGCTGCTATCACCAAATTAAGGGCAAAAGGCCAGATTCTTACAAAAACAAACCCAAACAGCATTAAAACGAAGCAAAAGGACTCCCAGGACGTCCTGGAAGTGATGGAACGTGTAGAAAAGAACACCACGTCTTCTCCCCCAGGTACTGCAGCTTCAGAGTCAGCAGTGGGGAGGAGAAATTGTTTATAGGGAAACATTCTAAGCCATAACTAGCACCCCTGAGACCAGTCTGCTCTTTCGTTTCCCTCTGCACAGAATAGGATTTCTGCAGCTGGAGCTGGTTGTTACTAGGTTTTTTTAATAAACATATTACATTGGGATGAAATCATGGTCAATTCAAACCTTTGGGAAAAGGATACTCATTGAATCTTTGTAGGTACATATTAGCATAAAAATATATTCTGAAAGAAATTAAATTCCTTTGTTATAAAAACTCTGAAGTTGGCAGTGTCATTTTGAAATCTGTTTGTAAAGAGGATTTTGTTATCTATTCTCAGCTCCCTACTTGAAGGGGAAAAAGAAACTAATTTAGTGGTCACATTTGCCACCACGCCACGGTCTAAGCTCTGTACTTGGCCCACCTCTTGAGAGCTTTTCCCTGCTAGAACCAGTGGAGCTTAGGTCAAGTGCAAAGGGCCTGGTGGGCAGGGAGAGACAGGAAGGAGGCCAAGCGGATGAGGCGCCACGGTCCTCTGATTTCTCCATGCCAGCTAAAGTACATTCTTTCTACTCCAGCTGAGGATGAATTGGAGCCTGCCGTGAAGAAAAGGAGAGAGCAGCTTGCCTACCTGGAATCTGAGGAATTTCAGAAAATTCTAAAAGCAAAGTCAAAGCACACAGGCATCCTGAAAGAGGTAAGTGCCCAGAAGTTCAAGGACCGTGTCCATGGCCTTCAAAGCCAAGGTGCTTGTTGTAGGACTAGGAATCTATCCCTTATTCCTGATAGACCAAGAAGTAGCCACACATGAGTTCCTTTGAGTTTGCTTTGAAGAGCAGGAAAATGTCTAACAGATTTTAGCTTTGCACTAAAACATATCATTTGACGAAATATGACGTAAGCAGATTTCACTACTACGAAGTGTTTGCATGCAGTTATGGCTATGAAATGACGTTGAAATAGCTCAACACTGTTGCTATTTTGTGTCTTGAAATATGAGAAAGGGATTGTATTTCCATTTCAAACTTTTATATTGGCATTTCAAATGTTTCAAATCCGTGGTTAATCCATTGTTCCCAAGGCCTCTTTTTTATAACCGGTGTTTTGTATTACTTCCTTATTACCTTGAAATAAAACTCATGGATAATGTAAATTACCTATGCTAATAATTTCAAAAATGTCAACATAATATCCTAACTAATGTAAAAAAGAAAAAAGGAAAATATGTTTCCTTTTTGTTATGTAAATGCTTAGGCACAGCTACCCTGGGAGAAGTAATGAAGTAGAGGCTTGGATTTGTAAGGGAAATGGCTAGAAAGGAAGACTCAGAGACGTGTTTTCTTAGTACCTTAGATATTTATTTCTGATCATGTGGGGGGATTTTGGTTTGGGGTGTTTTTTATGAGACTGGGTCTCACTACACTGCCCAGGCTAGTCTCAAACACCAAGATTTAAGAGATTCTCTTACCTCAGCCTTCCAAGTAGCTGGTTTCTGTTTGTTTGTTTGTTTGTTTTAAAGCAGTAAATGAAGGCTGGGTGTGGTGCCTCAGGCCTATAATCCTAACATTCTGGATGCCAAGGTGGGTATATTGCTTGAACCCCAGAATCCGAGACCAGCCTGAGCTAGAGTGAGACCCTGTCTCTAAAAATAGCCAGGGTGTTATGGTAGGTGCCCATAGTCCTAGCTACCCAGGAGGCTAAGGCATAAGATCACTTGAGCCCAAGAGTTTGAGATTGCTGTGAGCTATGACACCATGGCAGTCTACCAAGGGTGAGACTCTATCTCAGAAAAGAAAAAGCAGTAAATGATCCTGACACACCAAATTACATTTTTCCCTCGATATGGACATAATGGAATGGGTAGAAAAGAACACCACGTTTCCAATGTACTCTTGAAATATTCAATGTATGTTAAAACTATGCACAAGTTTCATAGGGTTTCGTAGAAAGTAGTTATGCTCTAGGGTCATAACCAGGTTTCTTATCCACACGGATGTCCCAGAGAACGCACAGTTGCCATGTGGGAAAAGGGAAAATCTTTTGTTAAACAGGGGACTATCCTGTGCATTGCCGAAAGCATAATATCCCTGGTCCCTGCTAGCAGTGGAGGTAGCAATCATTGAGATAACAAAAAAAGTGTTCCCACAGATTTCCAAAATGTCTTCATTTAGCACCACTACACCAAATGATCTGTTCCTTTGAGTATCAAGTGAGTAACAAGACAATTATATATCATGGCTTTTCGTCAGGCTTGAAACTCAGATGCCAAAGGCAACCAGTCCAAAGGCTAAGCCTCTGCTGGCCCCAGGCCCTGGGTCCTCTGGCCTTGGGTAGCTGCCGTAGCCCAGGGCTGTGCCCATGTTCCTGTAACTGTCTTCTGTCCTCTGCTCGCTCCCTGCCATTCCCTGCACCTAGGAAGCTGCTAGGTGCTCCTTGAGAAGGCCTTGAGTGCTCTCTGTACCTGAGTCTGTTCTGGAGCAGTGGAAATAGCCATCTCAGTATGCACTGCTCACGATGACACTGTTAATAATGTTAGTGGTGTTTATTTCCATTGAGTGTTTTAAAAACCAGGGAGCACTTTTGTGCCCCCTTTTCCAGCATATTCAGGGCTCTTTCTACTTCTCATATTTTGGTTTGCTACCCTTCCAGGTCCTGTCCAGCTCCTCTAACATTTAGCCTGTCTCTTCAGTTCTGTCTTGATTATTGTTGAACCGAGTCATTTGAATTTGTATGGTTCTTTTTTTTTTTTTTTTTAATTTTTTTGGGCAGCACTTTGCGCTCACTTTGGCTCTGCGCGGGCCAGACCGGATGGGGGCAGACTGGGCCTCCCGGGAGAGGGGACACGAACCCCCTCCCCCGTAGCCAAAAGAGAAGGGGGCTGGCGAGGGGGAAGAAAGGTGGCTGGGCGCCCCGGCCGCCCCAACTCCTTAGGCTTCCCGGGTCACCGGGCTGCCCCACCCCGGGGCCGCCGCCGAGCTGCCCACTGGCAGGGACTCTATTTCCACCGGCGCGCGCGCCTGGATCTCACTGGGGTGAATTTGGATGGTTTTTACTGAACTGCCTGAATGTATATCCGATTCAGTATAGGTCTCCTGTGTGCCTTGTCGTTCCAGGGCGAGGCCGAGCTGCAGGAACGCTATTTTGAGCCACTGGTGAAAAAAGAACAAATGGAAGAAAAGATGAGAAACATCAGAGAAGTGAAGTGTCGGGTCGTGACGTGCAGGACGGTGCGTGAAGCTGGGGGCTGGAGCCCGTGGGCCCTGCTTGGTGCCGCGTGTCTCAGGAGCACGTCAACACCCTGCAGGGTGGGGGCCGCCTCTGGCGACATGGCAGTGGATTGGGCTGGAAAGGATTGGCTTTCTGCCTGACCAGCCACTCAGCTCTCTAGTGGAACATTTGCAAGGAGACTGTCTTCTGTGTGACCAGGCCCTATTCCCAAAGGCCTCTGCTGTCCCCTCCCCTTTGGTCCTGGGTTCTTAATGCTCTAAGGTCTGATGTCCTCCGGACCGTGGGGGAACTTCCTCAGTTGGCCTCCCATGTCACCACCAGCTACTCCTGTCACTGTGGCTCAACCTGCTAACTTGAGTCTCCAGTCAGAGTGTGAATTACATTATCATCTGTATTTCTAGAATTTCTACCCTAAGTCTGTTAGACAATTCTAAGTACTCAGGCCAGGCACAGTGGCTCATGCCTATAATCCTAGCACTCTGGGAGGCTGAGGCAGGTAGATTGCATGAGCTCAGGAGTTCGAGAGTAGCCTGAGCAAGAGTGAGACCTTGTCTCTACTAAACATGGAAAAACAAGCCAGGTGTTGTGGTGGGTACCTGTAGCCCCAGCTATGTGGGAGGCTGAAGCAGGAGGATCTCTTGAGCCCAAGAGTTTGAGGTTGCTGCGAGCTATGATACCACAGCACTCTACCAAGGATGACAAAGAGACTCAGTCTCAAAATAAAAACAAAAATCTGAGTACTCTGTTCCTCAGCATGAATATTAAAAGGACAACAAAAAAGAAAGTTCTTGCTGAACACTATTCCTTCCGTTACCACTCACTCCAAATAGCCCTGCATGGCAGATCAGCCTGATGAAGAGGGAGAGGCATACCTCCCCAAGCACTCTTTTCTCTGTCTTTCTTTCTTTTTTTTTTTTTTTTTTTTTATTTTGGCCGGGGCTAGGTTTGAACCTTCCACCTCCAGCATATGGGACTGGCGCCCTACTCCTTGAGCCACAGGCGCTGCCCTCTGTCTTTATTTCTTTTAACACTCTAGATTCTTCTGCGTGTTTGGGGTTCAGCCCTAAATCAGCTACCCACAAAGGTCAGGCTTCCCTGAGAAAGTTTTTACCTTGGAGGATAACAAAAGATGATTATTTAAGCATGAGCCAACGCACCCAGCCTTTCTTCATCCCTTTTGAACTGTAGTCCCCAGCCCCTGGGATGCAGACCAATCCCAGTTCATGGCCTATTAGGAATCAGGCTGCAGCAGGAGGTAAATGGCAGGTGAGCAAGAGAGGCTTCATCTGAATTCCTTTTTGTTTTTATTTTTTTTTAGACAGAGTCTCACTATGTCGCCGTTGGTAGAGTTCGTGGCATCACAGCTCACAGCAACCTCAAAATCTAGGGCTTAAGCCAGCAGTTCTCAATCTGTGGGTTGCAACCCCTTTAGACTGTATTAAAGGTTTGCAGCATTAGGAAGGTTGAGAACCACTGGCTTAAGTGATTCTCTTGCCTCAGCCTCCCAAGTAGTTGGGACTACAGGTGTCTGTCACAACGCCCGGCTATTTTTTTTGTTGCAGTTGTCATTGTTGTTTAGCTGGACCAAGCCAGGTTTGAACCTACCAACTTCAGTGTATGTGGCTGGCGCCATAACCACTGTGTTACGGGCGCCGAGCTGCTTCATCTGATTTACAGCCACTCCCCATCACTCCCATCACAGCCTGACCTCCATCTCCCATCAGATCTGGGGCAGCATTAGATTCTCCTAAGAGCTCAAGCCCTGCTATAAATTGTGCATGGGAGGGATCTAGCTTTCATGCTCCTATGAGAATCTAATGCTCCACCCCACCCTGCATCCACGGAAAAATTGTCTTCCATAAAACCAGTCACTTGTGCCAAAAAGCTGGGGACTGCTGGTTTTGAATCAAAATTCAAAGTGAATTACTTAAAATACCTGTCTTGGGTTTGCTGCTTATAAAACAAGTAATAATGAGTTTATATTTTTGCCCTGGACCTTAGAAGAGAAGGTGGAAGAGCTACTTGGCCAGTCATCCTATTTCCTCCTCTGTCCTGACTACTGAGTACAGGTCACAGAAGGTTACTGCGTGCTTTGTGCCTGACCAGAAATTGGGGCAAACACGGGTAAAAGTGGTATTAGTCCAAGGGAATGTCAGGAGATCACAGGGGCCAAAGGTAGTCTGGTCCCCTAAAAGTGGCCTGGGTGGTAACAAGAGAGCAGTGGCGGTAAGGGAACAGGCTGCCCTGAGGGCAGCTGACCAGTTTCTCTCTAAAACTGCTCACAGCTATGCCGGTTTTCTGTCGGTCTGTGCAGTGCAACTACACCCACTTCAAGCCGCTGGAGACCTGTGTTGCGGAGCAGCATGACCTCCACTGGCACGACGGCGTGAAAAGGTTCTTCAAGTGTCCCTGTGGGAACAGGAGCATCTCCCTGGACAGACTCCCAAACAAGCACTGCAGGTACGGACTGCGTGGCGCCTTCTCCCTGCTGTCCTTTCCCGTTCCTGGGCCGTCCGTGGACTTGGAACACTGATGATCATGTGGGGCACTGTTACAGCTCCTGGGTGTCCCTGAAACTTGAACTGTGCACTGAAATCCCTGGAAGGAAGGGAGCCTGCCCTGCACTGCTCAGTCCCCAACTCATAATTTAGTGCCTGCCCCATAGGAGGCCCCCAGAAATGTTTCTTGAATCAATAAATGAAGTAGGAGTGGGGGGGTGAACATAGGTGTGTTTTGGGGGGCTAGCATGTAGTATATTTTTCTCCTGTGCAAGTAGTCATTTGTTGGTTTAAAATTTCTTTACCATGTGAGAACACTTGCCTTAGTACTCACAGGGAATTGGCTTCCACTCTTACCCCCTTCCTATCCCTTAACACCACACTCAGCCATTCATTCTCAGAAAGTTGCTGTTATCCTGTGGTGTGTTTTCTTAGGCAAGTGTGCAGTGTAGGGCGGCACCTGTGGCTCAGTGGGTAGGGCGCCAGCCCCATATACCAAGGGTAGTGGGTTCAAACCGAGCCCCGGCGAAACAGCAACTAAAAAATAGCTGGGCATTGTGGTAGGCACCTGTAGTCCCAGCTACTCGGGAGGCTGAGGCAAGAGAATCACGTAAGCCCAGGAGTTGGCGGTTGTTGTAAGCTATGATGCCACGGCACTCTATCGAGGGTAATAAAGTAAGACTCTGTCTCAAAAAAAAAAAAAGTGTGCCATGTAGTATGCAGGCATTCTTATTTTACGTAAATGGTACCGTGTTATATGCCTCACTTTATTTCTGTGTTCCTGGGCTCATCTATTTGCTCTGTGCTTGTCTAAGTTGTTGGTTCTGACTGATAACCGTGCTCCACAGCAGCACCTGTCCCGTGCCATCCCTGGGTCCTCTGCACACATGTCCCCTTGCTTAGCACCTCTCCAGTCTTTCAACTAAATGGAGCTCTCTTGGGGAGAGTGTCATTACCTTTCTGTTTATTTTTTTGGGGGGTGATTGCTATTTGTTTGTGGGAGCCCATACTGACTCTCACTTTACATTCTCCAGGGCTGATCTGGAGAAACCAGGAACCAGTTCATCATTTTTCCAGGAACTGATTTGTAAATTTTTCACATCTAGAGTACAACTTTTTAAAGTAGTTATTTATATACTGAAACTTGACCTCTCCAAAATAGAGTATCTAAATTATCATAATTGGCTCAGTGTCTGTAGCTCAGTGGTTAGGGCCCCAGCCACATACACCAGGGCTGCCAGGTGTTGTGGCCAGCACCTGTAGTCCCAGCTACTTGGGAGGCTGAGGCAAGAGAATCACTTAACTCCCAAGAGTTAGAGGTTGCTATGAGCTGTGACTCCATGGCACTCTAAGGAGGGCAACAAAGTGAAAAATACATATATGTCTCAAAATATATATGTATCATAATTGCAAGAACTTATGTAAAACTTTAGAAAAATTCTGTTTATTTAGGATTAGCATCAAGTGTAACTCACAAATAGAAGAGCAAGATGCCTTTCAGCTTCCAGGTTACACTTATTTTTGTAAGAATGATGCTTTCTCTGACCTTTCTTAGCTCTTCTTGATCTAGAACATAGGTTAGCAAACTTTGTCTACAAAAGCCTGTATGATAAACATATTAGGCTTTGTGGGCCAAATAATGTCACAACTACCCAGCTGTGCATGAAAGCAACAGTAGATAATACCCAAAGCAATGTATGTGGCTGTGTTCTAATAAAACTTTATTTATGAAAACAGGTGGTGGGCCAGATGCAGGTTGTAGTTTGCTGAGCCCTAATTAAAACAGTGGGTTTCTTTTTCATGATATCATCATTAATCTACTAGTAGACTCCAGAGTTCTCTCTATTGATATGGAACTGAACCAATCTCTAGAGGAGGAAGATGATGGTGGAGAGACTGAGAGCCGTGTCCACTGGCCCCCACCCCAACCTGCTGAAATCCAGGGGTGCTGGGAGATGCTTTTCCTTGACTTTATTGTATTTCACTTCTCTCTTCCCAGAGTAAACTTTGTATACTATTTATAGTGTCCACATCACTGCTCAGGGTTGGAGTTCACCATGTTAAAAATGAGAATAAGAGTCTCTAGGACCTTCAATAATAAGAGAGTAAAGGTGTTTGTGTTGTGAAGAGAAAGAGAGAAGAATGATCGAGACCACAAAGAAGATTCTTTCTTTTTTGTTTGAGACAGACTCTCACTATGTCACCCTCAGTAGAGAGCTATGGCATCACAGCTCACAGCAAGCTCAAAATCTTGGGCTTAAGCCATTCTTTTGCCTCAACCTTCCAAGTAACTGGGACTACAGGTGCCCACCACAATGCCCAGCTGTTTTTTGATTGCAGTTCTCATTGTTTCGCTGGCCTGAGCTGGGCTTGAACCCGTCAGCCTCGGCACATGTGGCTGGTGCCATAACCACTGTGCTACAGGCGCCAAGCCAATTCTATCTTATTACAACCTTTTTGCTCCCATATAAAGAAGGAAGAGGTAAGCCATAGACTGGCTTCCTCAAACTGAACCTCATCCCAGTGCCTGCCAGTGAAACAAGTGTGCAGTTGTCACCTGCCCTGTGTAGCCCTGTGGAACTATCATTTGAAACTCCATCTCTGAGGCTTCTAGCTTAGTGAGGAGTTGAAGGTCGTTTTGCAAGCCATGGAGTGTTTATGTTTAGTAGCATCAGAGCATAATCTCAGAGTTGGCCTGTAATATGAACATCACTTTGAACAGCTTCTCCTTGAATGGGGGGACACTGTCCCCCTGAGTCCAGTGACCACCACTGCCTGGGGGGGTGGGGGGGGCCTGGACCTCTCTACTGAGTAAATCCATCTTTTCTATTTCAGTAATTGTGGCCTCTACAAATGGGAGCGAGACGGAATGCTAAAGGTATGTCTCATTTGTGACTAATGTTAGTGACCTATGCACATAATGCCGAACCATTTCTTATCAAAATATTTTCATTTTCTAGGAAAAGACTGGCCCAAAGATAGGAGGAGAAACTTTGTTACCAAGAGGAGAAGAACATGCCAAATTTCTAAATAGCCTCAAATAACCCCGAAGTCAGGCATTTTGCCGCAACCTTCTTTTCCTCTCGTGGCTCCAGAAAGGCAGGGAATGGGCTCTGGAATGCCCTTGTGTTCCTGACACCAGCAAAGCCGATGCTTGTTAAGCCCATAAGCTTTGCTTACTTTTTCCTGTCGTGTGGGTTTAACACCGCGTCCAACATTGCCATTGACATGGAGAACTAGAATATTGTTGTCTTTCCTGTTCTTACTCCAGGTGACAGTGAATAGGTGAAAGACATTTTTGCCCCCCGAAACCAGAAGATAAACCAAGAGGTATGCTTCTGTATCTCTTGGTTATAGAGACTATACTCTTTTATCTCAATAAAGTTCTAGTGTTTACATGGACACCAGAGACAAAAGAATTCATTCTGGTTAACTCTCACGGCAAGTAAGTTGCTTAACTTCTGGGCTTCGTTTTCCTTATGTGGTTGAGGAAGATTGGACTAAATGGTCTTGAAATGTATTTTCCAGCACTCACGTTCCATTTAAATAATTATGATTTAAGAAAACCAATAAATACTTAATGACTATCGCCCCAAACATACTGATAGTAAAAGCCATGTTTCTTCTTCCTGTTGTGTTCTTATCCCTGCTTTGCTCGTTGAAAGGGATCAACTTGGGGGCGGCGCCTGTGGCTCAGTGAGTAGGGCGCCGGCCCCATGTGCCGAGGGTGGTGGGTTCAAACCCAGCCCCGGCCAAACTGCAACAAAGAAAATAGCCGGGCGTTGTGGCGGGCGCCTGTAGTCCCAGCTGCTTGGGAGGCTGAGGCAAGAGAATCGCGTAAGCCCAAGAGTTAGAGGTTGCTGTGAGCTGTGTGAGGCCACGGCACTCTACCCGAGGGCGGTACAGTGAGACTCTGTCTCTACAAAAAAAAAAAATAAGAAAGAAAGAAAGTGATCAACTTGGGGTGGTACCTGTGGCTCAAAGGAGTAGGGCGCTGGCCCCATATGCCGGAGGTGGCAGGTTCAAGCCCAGCCCCAGCCAAAAACTGCAAAAAAAAAGGGGGGTGGGGAAAAGAAAGTGATCAACTTGCTGAACCACTTTACATGAAGAACCTGGTTGATCTGAATGTTATAATCTTCGTAGTATAATTTGGTGTTTTGTTTTGTTGCTATGCCTGTTTTTGTTTAGAGGAAACAACGTTTTTAAAGAAAATCACCATTCTTTTGAGTTTTATTAAAATAAAATGTCATTTTTCTTTTCAAACAACAAAAGGAAAACTGAACTATTTTAGCTAATAATCATCCAGAATAACAAACAAAGAATTTCTTTTTTTTTTTTTGTAGAGACAGTCTCACTTTATGGCCCTCGGTAGAGTGCCGTGGCCTCACACAGCTCACAGCAACCTCCAGCTCCTGGGCTTAAGCGATTCTCTTGCCTCAGCCTTCCGAGTAGCTGGGACTACAGGCGCCTGCCACAACGCCCAACTATTTTTTGGTTGCAATTCGGCCGGGGCCGGGTTTGAACCCGCCACCCTCGGTATATGGGGCCGGCGCCCTACTCACTGAGCCACAGGTGCCGCCCCGAAACAAAGAATTTCTGATAAGTGGTATAGAATTTTCCCTAAAGGGAGCTTAAAACATTACAAGCTTCAGGCTGACTAACGTACAGCAAAGTTGGCAGGAAGAATTGTGTTGGGCTTCTATGTAGAAGTTAGTGATGATAAAAGCAAAGCTTGATGTTTGTACACATAACAGGTAAAATAATATCTGATAGTTATTTTTTTTGAATCCGGAGCACAAATTTGTATAACTGTCACTGACAACAGCCAATCAAACTTCTGCTCTGCCAGTAAAATAAGCATCTCTGGTCCCATGCGTGGAGATTTATTTGGAAACAATATTGCTCTCAAGAAGGATTGGTGATTTGGCTATCTAGAAAATAAACACAAATTCTGTCTATACTCACCAATATTTGAGTAAAGGAATGGTGATATATCTAAAGAAAATAAGAGGCACAAAAGATGGAAGTTGTCACTTGGCTTAAATTGACGCAATTTGTGAAAAAAACTATAGAAATTTTGAAAATGAAAAGTATAGATGTGCTGTTTCAGTTTCTCAGATCAAATCGGGAAAGCTCCCTTCCATCTCCATGTAGGGTAGACCATATATCCCATGCATCTGCTGTCAACTCTCATTGTGCGCATCAGTTACAAGGTCAGACAATTAAGTTTGTGAACTCATCCAAAAAAAAAAAACACCACATTCCTCATTGCTGAATTTCACTACGGTCACCTTCAAAATACTCCCATTGGGAAGCTGTGCACTGATGCCAGTGCCTAGTTCACCCTTCAGAGCATATTTTTCTAGGATGACTTTGCAAACTTAATTGTCTAATCTGATACAACGACTGACAGCTCTGATGGCCATTCCAGAAAAAGAGTTCCAAAATTCAAAGGTGACCATAGTGATATTCAGCAATGAGGTATGTAGCATTTTTTCTAGGATGAGTTTGTGAACTGAATTCTCTGACCGTATATATTCTGTGAAGTCACCACCAGTGCTGAATCGGTGATTATAGAATCTTCATTCCTGGCGGAGAGAGGTGGTTAGGATGGTCAGGTTCCTGCAAAGCCTCTGGTCACAGCACTGACCAACTGACTAATACATAAGCCTGCTTTGTGTGTTTCTGTTTAAAGATCAATCAATATATTGTTGATTTATTAACATTAAACTCATGGCTATCAGCACTATAACCCACACTTGAATGAGACCTATTTGCTTTTTGACAAATTCTTAAGAGCTATAGACAAAACTTTTGATTATTAAAATGTTGTGGCTCGGCGCCCATAGTTCAGGGTTAGGGCACCAGCCACATACACCGAGGCTGGTGGGTTCAAACCCAGCCCAGGTCTACTAAACAACAATGATATCAACTGTAACAAAAAATAGCCAGGCGGGGGGCAGCGCCTATGGCTCAGTGAGTAGGGCACCGGCCCCATATACCAAGGGTTGGGGGTTCAAATCCAGTCCCGGCCAAACTGCAACAAAAAATGGCCGGGCGTTGTGGCGGGTGCCTGTAGTCCCAGGCTGAGACTGAAGCAAGAGAATCACTTGAGCCCAAGAGTTTGAGGTTGCTGTGAGCTGTGACACCACAGCACTCTACCAAGGGCAACATAGTGAGACTCTGTCTCAAAAAAAAAAATAAGTTGCCAAAGAATTAGAACATAATTGGTTGAAAATGGATTAGAAATAAAATAACCGAACTCAATGAAACTTATAAAAAGCACATGACAAGTTTAGGAAAAAATATTTTTTCAGACGCTCACATACCACCTCCTTCCAAAAGTTCTAAATAAACAAAGGCACATTAAAATTACAAAATCTCCCCCTAGCACACACAGAAAAATGGTTTTGGGTTTTTGTTTTTTGGGTTTTTTTTTTTTTTTTTTTGTCCCTTTAACCTGCAAAAGGAAAATATGCAGAATTGGTGAATAAAAATTAATGGCAAAATCTATTTTCATCCATTTACCCGGAACTCCTTAAGAACGAGGGGACAGTGCTCGCTTCGGCAGCACATATACTAAAAATTGGAACGATACAGAGAAGATTAGCATGGCCCCTGCGCAAGGATGACAAAAAAAAAGAACAAGGGGACAGTGATGACAGAGCAGAGAAGAGCAAGTAAGACATTCCAGAACTCACGCTTTTGACCAGGGCAGTCTCCGAATGCAAACTGTTCTGTTTTCAATTTCCCAATAAGTGTGGAAGCCCAGATTCCTGGTCATATTACTCTGGCACCCTTCTCCCTGCCAAGGAAATGCCTGCCACTGGCTGTCAGGAAAGGAATCCTGGAAATCCCAAAGGATAATGGAGCCCTTGTTGAGTGCGGGAGGAGGAGGAGGAGACAGACTTCTTCAGCCCCTTTCTGCAGAGTTTTTAATCTAGAGCCCACATGCCAAGCATAACCATTGAAGAGGCAAGAATAGATTTTTGTTTAGCCACTCAACCAGTCCATTCCTGAGTGTTGACACCTGAGGCCCCTACATTCCTCCTGGGCACACCACAGAAAGGGGATGTATGGCATGGCATGGCCCTGGGTCAGAATTCATCAGCTGCCAACACCTGCTCACTAGCACATGGAAAGGGGAACTGCCCTCTTGCCAGAAAGCATTGGGGTACATGGTCTTGACTGATAGGAACCAGATTGGGACTCTTCTTGTTTCCTGGCTGAGGTCAGAGAGCAATGCTTTGCTTTTTTCTATTGCACACTGGGCATGTAAAAAGAAAAAAGTAATTCATTTTGAAAGCACCAGAAGTTGCCAAAATAAAGTGTCAGGCCCTCGAGGCCCAGCTTGACAACCTCACTTTATCACTGGCAAACATCCTACAGACCTGACTCAGGATCTGAGCTAGCAATGGCTAAGTGTGTGCCGTTGCCACCTCCCAACCCAAGTTGATAGTCTCACCAGAGGTGACGGTATCACTTCAGCCTGGAGTTTGAGGCTGCAGTGAGCTATGATCACACCTGTAAGTAACCACTGCCTCTAGCCTGGGCAATGCAGGAAGCCCTCATCTCTAAATGAACGAATTTATTCATTCTAGTGATTAATTTTAGAAAAGAAAGGATTGGCAAAGACACCCAGCCATAGTAACTGCAATACCACATAACTTCTTCAAAGAAATTTGATTTATCCAGTTTCAAATGTGTACAAGTTATGACCCAGCATTTCATGTCCGGAAACCTGTCACACTGGGAAAGGACTAAGTAAAGAAACTGGCATATTAGGTGGCGTGACACTGCTGGTGTCATGAGGTGTAAACATAAAGCTTATTGAGGGAAAACTTAGGACACGGCTAATCCCCCTACACACCTGTTAGCCCACAGAAAAGTGTGCGGAGGCCGGGCAGAGCTATACCAGATACACCATGAGGAAGGTTCCAGGAAGGGGGCCCCAGCCCCAAATGCCCTTCCTAATTATGAAAAGGGCACATGTGGGTGACAATACAATAGTGGAACTATGGGGTCGAGGTAAATGGCCTTGGGAGAAAGAAGGAATGTTCAGAGCTCAACTTTGGCATCAGGCAGTTCTATGAAGCTAATTCAGACCTACTAGGAGCTCCTTTCTGCACTAGGAAGGGGGAAGGGCTGGATTTATACGATTATATATGATGTTGCCATTATAAAGGATGAAGTGTGTGTGCACACATGCACTCTCAAAAAAGGTGCAGGAGTATATACCACGCCACTGACAGGCAAAGAATTAAAGAGGCAAAAAATTGACACTTTTTCATATAGTAGATTTCATACTGTTTCCATTTACTGCACCAGGTGTGAACTGTAACTAAAATAATTTTACAGTGGAAGTGTCTTGTTTTTTACAAAACAGAAAAGATAGGCCGGGCGAGATGGCGCACATCTGTAATCCTAGCACTATGGGAAACCAAGGCGGGTGGATTGCTTGACCTCAGAAGTTCAAGACCAGCCTGAGCAAGAGGGAGACCCCCATCTCTACTAAAAATAGAAACAAATATTATCCGGGCGTAGTGGCGGGCGCCTGTGGTCCCAGCTACTTGGGAGGTTGAGGCAAGAGGATTGCTCAAGTCCAACAGTTTGAGGTTGCTAAGTGAGACTCTGTCTCAAGAAAAACTAGCCGTATGTAGTGGTGGGTGCCTACAGTCCCAGCTACTTGAGAGGCTGAGGCAACAGAATTGCTTGGGCCCAGGAATTTGAGTTGCTGTGAGCTATGACACCAAGGCACTCTAGCCAGGGTAACTGAGTGAGATTGTGTCTCAAAAAATATAGAGAGAGAGATTTGAGAAGACCGTACACATGGTTGACTCAGCATTTTTATTTGTAAACTACAGACAAATGTGATTTTTTTCTATTTACTGGATTGTTTGAGTTGTTCTATCAGACAGGAAGGAGCCTTGCTGTGGGAACTATTGGTTTGGAGCAGACAGTTGTCACCTCAGAAATCCCCTGCGTAGCAGCAAATGCCAGGGAGTCAGACGAAAGGTGTGTGTCTTCACAAGGGATGTTGGCCATGGCAGACACTAATCTGAGCCCCTCTGAAAGGCCAATCTGCATGTAAGAAAGTTTGTAGGACACCGGGGTGGGTGGGCATGTGTTAATCTGTCTTCTAGGCTGGCATTGGGACAGGGTCAGATGTGGTGGCGGTTGTAGAGATAGGATGGGTACAGGCCATCATAATGCCACTGGCGCCACTGCTCCACAGCCTCCCGGTTCCTCTCCTCTTGTTCTGCGGGAAGACAAAGCCACATGTTAGGATGGGGAGGACCAGGGGAGAAGAGTCACCAAACCACCACCCTCTGGTGACAGAGCTGGGAGGGCCCCGGAGCACGTGAGTCCACAGGCCTTGGTTACAGGTGAGGGTCACAGAACAGGCCACCAGTGGAGCTGAGACCAGAGCCTGGCATCCCTCATTCTTTCACCTGAGCCAAGGGGAAAAGATGTTTCTTGCAGCTCAATGACATCAAAGCTAAGATGGAAGATTAAAAAGTAACAACATAGTTACAAGAATGGACTACAAACCATGCCTTGAAAACATCATGAAGGAAATCATTGTTGACTTACAGTGTTTTTTTTACCTCCATACTATTCTGTATTTTCTAAGCTTTAAAAATAAAATTTTGTTTTTAAAGCTAAGTGGAAAATGGAATGATGGTGCAAGTGTGAGGAGATCCGGGGCAGTGGTGTAAGTATAACTGGGATTCGGGTGTGGTTCCATGGGCTTCATTATCCTTGGTTCTTTTCTGTATGTGTGAAGTCCTTCATTGTAAAAGGCTAAAAAGATCAGAAGGAAGTTTCGAGTAAGAAAAGTCTTGATTATAACTGTCTTTGAGAAGACATGTTTCCAAATAATATCTTAGCACATTTGTAGAATTGGTCTCCCGAAGCCAGCACTAGCAGATGTCAGGAGGCCACTGGTACTTGAAAGCATTTGTCAAATTCCTCCAAAAGTTATTCATATGATTACTACATGACCCAGCAATTCCATGCCTAGAAATATACCCAAAAGAATAAAAATGGGCTGGGCACACTTGTAATCCCAGCACTTAGGGATGCCAAGGCTGGACGATAACTTGAGGCTAGGAGTTCGAGACCAGCTTGGACAACTTAGCAAGACCCACCTCTATGGAAACTTTTTAAAATTAGCCACACATGGTAGCACATGACTAAAGTCCCAGCTACTTGGAAGGCTGAGGCAGTAAGATGACCTGAGCCCAAGAATTTGAGGCTGTAGCAAGCTATGATCATGACCCTGTGCTCCAGCCTGGTGACAGAGCAAGACCTTGTCTCTAGCTCTGAAAGGAAAAAACTGATGGCCAAGCAGGGTGGCTCACACCTGTAGTCCTAGCACTCTAGGAGGCCGATGCAGGTGGATTGCTTGAGCTCAGGAGTTCAAGACCAGCCTGAGCAAGAGTCTCTACTAAAAATAGAAAAACTAGCCAGATGTGGTGGGTGCCTGTGGTCCCTGCTACTTGGGAGTCTGAGGCAAGAGGATCAATTGAGCTTAGGAGTTTGAGGTTGCTGTGAGCTATGATGACACCACCGCACTCTAATCAGGGTAACAGAGTGAGACTGTCTCCATTGAAGAAAAAAGAAAGAGAAAGAAAAAATTGAAAACAGGGACTAAAACAGATACTTGTACAGCAACCACCAATGTTCATAGCAGCACCATTCACAATACCCAAAAAGTAAAAATATCTCAGTGTTCATAAACAAAGACATTGATAGGGCTCACACCCGCAGCACAGTGGTTATAGCACCAGCCACATACACCAAGGCTGGTGGGTTCGAAACCAGCCAAGGCCTGCTAAGCAACAATGACAACTGCAACAACAACAAAAAAATAGCTGGGCATGTAGCAGGTGCCTGTAGTCCCAGCCACTTGGGAGGCGGAGGCAAGAGAATCTCTTAAGCCCAAGAGTTGGAGGTTAAAAAAAAAGAGTTAGAGGTTGCTGTGAGCTGTGACGCTACGGCACTCTAACCAGGGCCACAAAGTGAGACTGTGTCTCAAAGAAACAAACAAAAATAAAAAGTAACAAAGAAATTGATAAATGAAATGTTTTGTGTACATATCTCTAAACAAATATACAAGTATTTGTGTGGTATATGTTATTCTGGTACATACTACAACATGAACAAACTGTGATAATATTATGCTAAGTGAAATAAGCCAATATGCTTATAAATTAGCATATTGGAAAGTGTATTAGAGGGTAGCAGAGGCTGCAGGAGTCACTGCTCTCCTTTGGAAATTGACAGCAATGATGGCTGCACCGCACCGTGAATATACAAAATGCCCTTGAACTGTACACTTCACAATAGTTAAGAAGGCAAATTTTATGTTAGATATATTTTTACCAAATTTTTTTTAAATGTATTTGTGAAAAATTGGGGGAGGATGGGAAGTCCTAATGGGAGGAGGTGATGTCAAAGACTAACAACCCGAAACGTCCTCCTGAGCTCAAGCAATTGTTTCAAATGTGAATGTCAACAGGAAGCCTGCAGAGCCGGGCTTGGGTGCAGCTGAAAGTCACACTGTGACAGTGGCTATCCGGAGGGTCTGCTGGCTTCAGGGTATGAATCAGATGGGTGTATGGTCTATAGTGCCCAGAAGGGCCAAAGGCCTGGGCCAACTCTTACCTAGCCTTGTTAGTGGAAGGCCCTGTGACCCCTGGCCCTGGAGATGCCTTGCTGCTGGGGACACTTCCTTCCTAGGTGAGCTTGGAATCAGCCCTAGTGCTGAAAACCCTAGGTACTGTGTACCCCAGGTATAGCAGGAAGCTTTGGGGGTTCACCTCCAGTCCTTTCATACATTTTCCAAGCCCAGTAGACTGGCTACTCTTTGCCAACCTTGAGAGTGTGATTGTGATGTAGACGCTGATTAGCCCTCCCTCTTAGGAAACAAGTGCCTTGGGGAGCAGTGGAACATCCAACTATCAACTATTCCTCAGGAAGGGGCTTGGGAGGCAGACGCTGTGAGCAGCCTTGGGAGAGATGTCAGGTCAGCCGGTTTATGTGCGATAGTCATTCTGGGCCAGAGGCTGGGGAAAGGGAGGGATTGAAATGACTTTCACCTCTCTCAAAACTTATCTACAGGAGGCGTGGCCTGCTCTGCCTCTTGGCTCCTCCCTCTAGCTCCAGGACAACCCCTTTAGGCTGCTTTGCTTGGCCTCCCTTTCTCTGTGCATGCCAGTGGACTAATCTCTGGGTCAAAGCGGCCCTCTGAGGCCTCCATGCATTGGGTCACCCTTGATCTACGTGAACAGGAGCTCTGCTGGTGAACAAGCCTTACCTCCAATCCTAGGGCATCCCATTAGCTACGACACCATGGGTATCTGCGTATCCTGTCTAAGCCTCAGTTTCTGTAACTGAAATGGAAATTACAAGCCCATCTCAGGGGCCGGATGCAGGGATTAAGTGGTTTGCTTCTGAGTTGTGGCAGTCTGAGTTTTTCACAGTCTGTTCTCAAGAAAGTTTGCTGTGTCAGGATCTGAATCCAGCACCTGTTTGCAGGGCTCCATCACGGGCCACCTGCAGAGCACTGGGCCCCACGTGCAACCCTTGGTACCTGGTGGTGGTTCCTTTTCATTAAGAGATGCCCTTAGAGGGTGTTACCTTCCCAATCTGTCAGGAGAGATGATTGTCTAACAAAGGTACCCTAAACTGGGGCCTTACATCCAAGTTCATGCTCAGCCAGGAGGTAGCAGGTGACTTTGTTCAGAGGTATTTCAATCTTCAAGTATAAAGAAAGACCAAAAAAGAAGTACACACACGCACACACTCTGGCCTGCTGGTCTATGCCCTGTAGACAGAGGGTGCCAAAAAAAAATATACATTTTAAGGAAAGAAAAAAATGTAATAATATATACCAATAACAAAAGATGAATACAAGTCACGTTATGACTTGTAATTACAGGAATCAAACGTGACTTGAGTATTACAAATTTAATACAGTTTTTCTTTCTTAAAATGTGTATATATTTTTTGGCACCCTCTGTGTGTCCCTAAGGAGGTTTGCTATGGGTGGAACTTGAGGGCACTTAATAGCAAAGTCAAATCCTACCCAGTGGGGTGGGGCAGGGGAGCTGTGGCTTAAAGATAGACCCTCCCTCTACCCCCTACCCTAATCCACTCACCCTCCACCGAGGCCTTTCCTAAGTCTCCCAAGGTGATGGTGGCAGGAATGAGAGGTGCCAGTTGCCCAGTCAGACCCAGGGGCTGCCTGGGCCTTTGCTCTTTACTGTTGATAAGAAGCAAAAGACTGAGGGCTGGCAAGGTCTGGGCTCACAGAGGATGGACAAGGCATGCAAGAGCTTTTGGGCTGCCTGACACTGCTGAGCGAGTTGGAGCCTCAAGACAGGCTATGGATGCCGGTGTTGGGGGTGCAGGGAAAAGGTGGGTGTGAACACCCATGCTCTCTGAGTACAAGTGTCCTGGTTTGCTGCCACCTGTCAGGGTAAGACACAATCCCGGTGAGCGGGTAAATGAAAGCCTTAATTTTCCAAGACAAAATCGTACCTGGAGCAGTACGTGATGTGGGTCCAAGGCACCTGACAGGGGGTTTAAAATCCACCCAATCCACTGTACCAGAGCCAAGCCACTGGTTTTGGTGCTGAGGCAGAGAACACAGTGACTCCTAAGAAGGATGGGAGGTTACATCTACACGGGCAGCAAACAATTTCTGCAGCCCCTAAGCCAGTGGTAACGTGGTCATTTTGTCCCATCCACAGCTTTCTCGAGCCCTGTGTGGCCATTTTCTTTCTTCTTTCAAGGCTGTCGTGGGTGTGAGTTGAAAGGAAGTCCTCCCTTCCCTTCTACCTCCAATTAAAATTTGGGGAGAAGAAGGGGGGACAAACCATGTGGTATCTCCCCAACGCTCCTCTGCCCCAAAGACGCCCGCAGAAGAGGTCTTACCATCGTTCTGTTCCTCCACAAAGTTCTCAAATTCATTCCTTTGCTCCTCGAAATATTCCCTCCGTAGCTCATCAGCCCGCAGCTTCTGCCTATTTTCCACTGTGAAAGGAAAAGAGGCAAGAGTTGGCCCTGGGAAAGGGGACGGTCAGGGGCCCGCATCTGAGAAGCTGAGTCCAGTTTGGTGGGGAGTGGTTTGTGAGGGATCGAGGTTGAGGGCGTTCCTGAAATGGTTTACCCAACATAGACTTCCGAACATGAGGCCCCAAGACCATCCCAACCATTCTGCAGGTGACAAGGGGGAGGCCCCAAAGGGCAAGGTGTTGGGCCAAGGGGATTCACTCTTGTCATACAGTTGTCACTGCATCTCAGCACATGAAACCACACTCAGACTTGAGTGGCTCAGACTGAAAATCTCATGCTCAGAAATGAATTTCATACAGGAATAACCTAACTTCATAAGTGAATCTCACATTATTTAATTCCTTTATGTCTATTCAGCATTTTTGAGCCCCTGTCACAGCCAGCATGTGGGTTAACATTGAGATTAAAAAGGCAGAAGGCGGCTCAGCACCTGTGGCTCAATCGGCTAAAGCACCAGCCACATACACCTGAGCTGGCAGGTTCGAATCCAGCCTGGGCCGCCAAACAACAATGACGGCTGCAACCAAAAAATAGCCAGGTCTTGTGGCCGGCGCCTGTGGTCCCAGCTCCCTCCCAATGGAGATGGAGGCAGGAGAATCACTTGAGCCCAGGAGTTGGAGGTTGCTGTGAGCTGTGATGCCACAGCACTCTACCTAGGGTGACAGCTTGAGGTTCTGTCTCAAAAAAAAAGGCAGAAGGAGACATTCTGTTCTTTGCTGCAGAAGCCGACAGTCCAACGAAGGGGAAAGAATGTTTCACCAAGCCTACAAGGTGCAAATCTCTAAGAGCTGAGCTTGCCTGGAGGAAATTAGCTAAGCCTCTCAACCCTCCAGGTGTTTCTTCTAAATGTGCTTCAGCTGGAAAATTCCTTGAAGGTGGTGGGTGTCTGGGGCAGCAAGAACCAGACCCCTCAGAGCACCTCCCATTCTCACAGAGGGATGCCCCTTACATCAAAGGTGGCGAGAAGGAGGAGCTGCTGTTGCCCCCAGCTGCTCCACCAAGAGGAAGTGGAGGGGGGTGGAGGAAGCAGAGACACCAAGGACAGTCCCTTTCCCCACGCCACACTACAGAAGTGCTGGGAGAGACTCAAACATCTTTCTTTGCAGATGGTAATATTAGAAACCACCTCAATTCCTTCCTGCATTAAAAAGTGAATCACAGAACCTCCATAGCTGATCCCCTCCCTACAACGACCACCTCCTTAAGTTGACCTAATTTTCATAGACCGGACATGCACCACATGTACAGATCAGTACAGTAGGCCACGTTCCTTATGTTGACCATCCCCGAATGTTAACCAGTTTGTTAACCATCTCCTGGGGGGAGGGTCAACTTACAGAGGTTCTACTGTATACAAGGACTAGTTGTTTCTGTTATAGTTCTATCATTTCATCTTACTCAGACTGAAAATTGATTTATCTATGAATGGGGCTTACTGCAGATTCCTGAGGTAAGTCCCATGTTTCGTCCCAGAATTCTGCTGCTTCCTACATAGTTGCGGGAAACTTTAGTCTGTGGAAGGGGTTGGTTGACCAATCCATCCCCAGGCCCAATCCCCGCCGCTGCACAGCCACAGATTTCTCAGGAGGGGATTCAGGCTCAGAGAGCTGCAGTAACTAAATGTGGGTCACAACTAGTTGGGAGCAGGGCTGGGACCAGAGCCTGTAGCACCAGGCCCCCACCCCCGCTGATGGCCCACAAGCCTCACTTGGGGACCCACCGAGGTCCCCAATGTCACTACAGGTACCAGATGGCTGATGCGAGAAGTATGGGGGGTCAGGAGTTAGGAAGCTAGTGCTTAATGAGCCAGTGCCAATTCTTTAAAGACAGGACACAGGACAAGAAACAATCTTCATACACAGGACAAGAAATAATCTTCCCACATTGCCTAGGGAAGTGCCATAAATTGGACCTTCAATGTAGCAGTGAGTAAGAAGAATTTAACTCTTGGGCCGAGACAGAATCTTGACACTATGCATCATTCTTTGTGTTGTACATACAACTTCCCAAGAAGATGCATTCATCAGATTCTCTTTTCCCCCCATAGTAATCTGCACTTTCAGCCCAGAAGGATAAAGATGTCAGATGCCTGTCTGCTAGTTCCAAATTCAAGTTTATTGACGTGTCACCTGCTCTTTACCCAACCCGAGGAAATCACTGGGCACTGCTCTCTTGCCCCTCTTTAGGGGTGGCCAGGGGACAGCAGGTGCATCCACGTGCAATCCTGAACCTTCACCAGGCTGCTCCGGGCCTCCCAAGACTGCTTACCACCCTGAGCTGCCATCAAGGTGAGGGACCTCAGGCTCAATCAGGCACCTCCTTGTTCGGAGTCAGCTTAAAAGGTTGGGAGATATTTGCCTGTCCTAAAGCCTTCCTTGTCCCCATGCCCGAAAGTCTGCCAGAAAGTCATTTCTCTGATTTCCATCAAGAGCAGCCCAACCTCCATCCCGTCTTCCCAGTGCTTCTTGACAGCAGCCAACTTTTATATTCCGCCTTGTATGAGGCCTGGAGATTCTCCTGGTTTATTTATACTTCTCTAATTTTTTTTTAAAAAGAATTTGATCTAAAAACATTTGTAGCTCTGTTCTTCCCCATCATTTGAAAACAGTCCTGTTATTTTCCCTGAGCACGTCCCTTTGCAGCAGCACGTGCTGAGGGATACAAAGGGCTCATTCATGCTCTACACAGGCTCTGTCGGGACAGTCTGAGCTCAGTGTCTTGGAAGGGTCGGGTCCCGGGGTAAGAATACTCATGTGCCTCTCTGAGTGTTGGAAGGTCAAGAGCGTGAGTACCCTGCCCAGGGCCACAGCGGGCTGTGCAGAGGACAAGCTCACCCCAACATGGGGAGCAAAGGCTAGAAACTGCCGGCTGAACTCAGCTCTTCTGGGGGCTTAGAAATAAGGAAATTAGAGTGGGGGGCACTTAATATGAAAGCTGTCCTTGCACCCACGCTTCTCAGCTCCCAGACCTCGGCGCTTTTCCTGTGTGCACTGCTGATGTTCCTGCGTGGAAGGCACCAGCACCCCGTGCTGACACTCAGGCTGAAGTGTGTGTTCCCTCTGGACTAAAATGTCTATCTTCCCTCTTGTAATTCCCACTGTCTGAGGTCAAGACACATCTTAGCCCTGTTGGGTGTGTTTGATGGGATGCCGTTTCTTTTCAGTCCTTATCCCAACAACACATTCAATCCAAAATGCCACCTACAATCAGGGGAAGGTGGTGTCATTTCTAATGCAGAGCTGTAGTCATTTTTGAAACTGAGGGCCCAGGGTGAACCTCCAGTCCCCCGGCTGCATCCTGCCGCCACCACTGGCTGTGGGAGAGAGAAGGGACAGGAGTGCCAGCAGAAGGCACCTTCCCTGCTGGCATCCTTACCGTTGACCTCAACTTGGGATTTGGGGGACCGCTTGCCACGCTTCTTGAGGAAATTCGAGGCATCGGATTCCTGCATGAAAATCTGTTTCATACCTGAAACCCAAGAGAGGCAGAGAGGTTGGTCACATCCAATAGGGAGCTGCTAGGGCTTCTGGACACTGGTCACACCTGCCATCCCTCCCAGAGAGCCCCCAACCCCACACTCACCGTTCTGGGCCTCCTCTCCTGCCACCTGCCTGGTGCCCACCGAGGCACCGGTCCCCTTCTGGAGCCCTGTGGGACAAATTGCTGAGTGAGGCTGCAGCCTTGGGACCCAGCCTCCCAGCTGGGCCTCTGGGGTCCCTTCCACGCTCAGTGGCCTACCAGGCCCTGCCATGGGCCCTTAGTCCCTCAAATACCACCCGCAGAACCGATTTCCCCTGGAACCCACCCAGAAGGCTGGTTTGGTGTTTTTCCTATTTTTTTCTTTCTTGCAATTTTTTCTTTGGTATCATATTGTATCTTGCACACGCACACACACATCCCGAGTGCGGCCATCTCAACAATGAGCATGCCTACCTGAGCAGACTCACCTATGGAAGGTCCGTCTCCCTTACTGAATAACCCACACCACCCGCCCCAGAACCCCCACACTCACCAGTCAGAAGCACCACAGCTGACAGGCAGGACAGGAGCAAGATCTGTCTCCAAGTCATCTTTGCAGAAGTCCAGCACCGGGGGACAGATGGGACAGAAAGTTTTCCTGCCGTGGCTCCTCACTTCTGAGCCAGGGAGGGAAGAGAGAGACAGGAGCTGGGGAGGGTGGGAGGGTCCTGGCTGCACTTTCTGTTGGCAGCTCCTGCCTGGAGCACTGGAGATGTTTTTGGCGCCTGGCAAACCTCTCCAGAGGCAGAGCTTGTAGTCAGGGCCCCTGACTGAGATGGTTTTGCAGTGGTCTTTCCAATACCCGCGCCCAAGGAGCTGCGGTTACTGATGCGGAGTTGCCGGGTCAGGACTGTGGAGACCAAGGGGTCTGCATCAAAGTGCTCCCTGCTCCTGCCCAGGGGAGGCAAGGCAGGGCCTCAAGGCTGCAGCGTGGCTGCGGCAGGAGGAAGAACTTGTCACTGGGGGCTCTTGACTCATATGTCAGGCAAGGAGGGACCCTAATGACTGGATACCCATCAGGGTGACACTCATATGGACATGGGGGCCATGTGGATAGTGACCAGGGAACCCCCTTCTTTGATGCCTTGAGCCCAACTGAAACTCACCTCACCACCCAGCAAAACACAGATCCCTAGGCCTGTGGGTCCCAGAGGCCTTTGAAGCAGTAGTCCCCAACATTTTTGGCACCAGGGACCAGTTTCATGGAAGGCACTTTTCCATGGATGGCCTGGGGTGGGGGCGGGGGGGGAGGGACCCAGGAGGCAGAGCTCAGGCAGTGATGCTGTGTGGCCCAGTTCCTGGAGGGCACAGACTAGTACCAACAGGTGGCCTGGGGATTAGGGACCACAGCTTTAAAGGATATCAAGGAAGAGAGTGTGCCAACCTCCCACGGTATAGGGGGAGGAGGGCAAAGTGCCTGGAAAGTAACACAGCTGATCCAGGTCTCTAGAATGGAGCCCATTGTGGCCCATGGAGGGGAGGAGCTGGGTTTCCAGAACCAGGAAGGCTGAGGTGATCACAGCCCCTGGGGCTATCTAACTACAATACCTTTGAAAGTGTGCTCCTGGCAGCACCTTGTATTGTGAGCCACCATCAGCGCTTTGTTACGGGCCAAAGAGCTGCTCTTTGGGCATTGTTTAAGAATTCTGCCACTAGTGACCATCACTAGACCTAGAACACCTGCTTGGCATGGGACGCCTGTGTTAGTCACCTGTCCCACTTCCCCAAAGTACCTTCCACCCCCTGTTGGACACTATATGGTCACCATCCAAGCAAAAAGCCTTTTAAAGAGGAGCCCTAAGGGCTATGTGCGGTGGCTCATGCCTGTAATCCTAGCAGGCTGGGAGGTCAAGGCAGGTGGAATAATCCTCTTGCCTCGGCCTCCCGAGTATCTGGGACTACAAGCGCCCGCCAGAACGCCCAGCCAGCTTTCTTTTTTTTTTTTTTGTAGAGACAGAGTCTCACTTTATGGCCCTCAGTAGAGTGCCGTGGCCTCGCACAGCTCACAGCAACCTCCAACTCCTGGGCTTAAGCGATTCTCTTGCCTCAGCCTCCCGAGTAGCTGGAACTACAGGCGCCCGCCACAACGCCCGGCTATTTTTTGGTTGCAGTTTGGCCGGGGCTGGGTTTGAACCCGCCACCCTCGGTATATGGGGCCGGCGCCCCACCGACTGAGCCACAGGCACCGCCCAGCCAGCTTTCTTAAATGCCCTCTACCCTCACAGCTCCCATTGCTCCTGCCTTTCTGAGATCTCGTCTCTCTACTGGACCATGGAAACAGCTTTCTCACCTTCGGCATCACTGGGTGGGGGTGGCCTTCCTGAATGACCCTCAGGTCACTTCCCTGCATAAGACCATTCAACGGTTCATGATTGTGTCATGTCAGCAATGTTTAGATGGCCACGCTCAGGGCAGGCCAGGCACCATCCCAAGGACTCCAGGCGCATTAATCTAATCCTCATCTCCCTCTAAGTGACAGAGGGGGGAACAGTCACAGAGATAAAATGACTTGCCCGAGGCCATGCAGCTGGCTAAGTCCAGAGCTGGGACTGAACCCAGGTAGCTGGCCCCCGGGGCCTGTGCTCATCAGTGGAAGGATATTGGGTTGTTTCCATCTTTTGGCTACTGTGATTAACATGGCCCTGCAGATTTGTCTACACGTTTTTTGTACCTTTTTGGGGATGTACCTTTCGTTCCTATTGGGTAAATGCCTAGGAATAGAATTCCTAGGGCCAGTAGTAACC